>NW_027362809.1:1435000-2152500 GCF_046119375.1 Phyllobates terribilis | reverse complement strand
CCTCCCCTCATGAATCACAAAATATGCCAAGTGTGAACAACTCCTGACCCCTAATGAGGACTTGCAGGCGATCAGTTGATAGTCGGGGGTCCGGCAGTGAACCCCCTCAGCAATCAGCTGTGTTTTGCTGGACGTAGCGGCCTCTTCAGGACACATGTGGTATTACATGGTGCTCTTTCAGAATAATATGTAATATGTAATACATGATATCTTGAAGTCTTCCAGAAGAAGATATTGGCAGACAGGTAATGACTTATTACCTACCAGCCATTGTCTCCTTTATCACTCGCTACTTCTTATACACATTTGGATGATGTCACATCTTCGTTGGAAGCCGTATTAGGAACCTCCATCGCAGATTTTATCATACAGGACGAGTTCTCAGCCAACAGCTATTTGGCCATTGTTCACATGACGTAAGCCTATGTTATATACAGCAATATGCAGCAGGATACACGAGATCCAGGGAAACATCCGATCGCCAAAAATGGGGTCAGGAAGGAATTTTTTTCCCCCTTGAATCAGAATTCTTTTGGGGGGGTTTCTTTGCCTTCTTCTGGATCTTTGGGTCCCAATGACTCTCAGGTGGTCCCCAATGACCGCAGCTCGTTTTGTGGTCTCCACCGGGGCCAATCTGAGAGTGACTGTGACCATAGTTTAATTTCTTAAAGGACCAGTAATATTTTCATTACAATGTTGCTTATTGCTATTTCAATAAAAAAATTAATTTTATATATATATTGTTTTGTGTGTTTTTTTTTCCTGGATTTCACCTTACACAGTGAGAATGATAAGAGTAATCACAAAATATGGGGGCTCCATACACAGAGAGAACTCTGGTACCAAATTCCATGACAATTGTTCTGGGGTTCAGTCTGTGATGGAGCAGTAACATTGTATCCAGGACGTCGTACACACCATGCTACAGAAAGAAGAACGGGACGCAGCTGCAGAATACAGGAGACACAGGGTCTTGTGTAACAGTAAAAAACAGGAAAGATGTTCAACAAGTGGCCGGGGGGCTCCAGGACCAAACCAGGAGGGAGGCCTCAGTCATCAGTGGCCAATATTCGCATGAAGTGGCCACATTTACCAACCGCTCTGCAGCCACTCGTTTACCTTTCTCCAACACCTCCGTCGCTCCTTGCAGTTATTAGGCCACCACTGAAATTCTCTTCTGACTACACACAGACACGTACATAGAAACCGTGCATGCCGCCATCACCGGACACAACCAGAGTCCTGGTCCAGACCAGTGGCCTTTCCAATTCAAGTCTACTTGGGTTTAAACAAGGGTCCTGTCTCTAAGAGAACCATGTGCTTGCCACTTGGAACAGCAGTAATACAGTAACACCAGGTTAATATTCTTCGGGCACAGAGATGCACAGACAGTGAACCCTCTTAAAAAGAAGAATTGGACTGACATTCCCTAAGCAATAAGTACCCACACAATTGGAGGGACAGATTGCTAGCCCTTGCTGCACCATGGTGTATGCCCAGTGGTGGCCACTCTTAGTCTAAGTTGGCTCTTCAGATTGCATGGTGATAAAGAACCTGAGAGTCATATACCTTCAAGAAAAAGATCTCATAAGGACACGTCGCCTTGAATTGTGAAGAACACAATAATGTTTTCCATACAATTCTATTGTGTTCTATTCAGGATATATTAAAAAAAAGTCTGGTCCTTAGAAGTTATAAAATGAGATCAATACAACCTCAGGTGAACAACAACACATCACAAATTACACCAGGTCATCGAATATTTACCAAAAAATAGACTTAAATGCAGAAACAGGGTGTGAAAAATTAAAGGGGTTGTCCAATGAAAACAAGCTCAAATCTACAGGAACCTTCATCCCCTTTAGATTGGAACGGTGGTACGCATGCTAAAATGCTGCTCCATTCATTCTATATGAGGCAGCCATGAAGTGCGCCTGACTTTTTTGGACCAATGAGATAGAGTGGCCTTACAGAGAAGGGTCCTTGGATTGGACGCCGAGTTACGGACCCCAAAGCAGCACTGAATATGATGTACTAGTGGGAGTCACGAGTGCAAGGGTTCAAGGGCACCAGTAGTGGAAGACATAGTGCGCGAAACCGAAGAACAAGTAAGCAGACCTGCTGATCAGCACTGCAGTGCCGAGGCCGAGTTATGGTGAAATAGGGAGCGACAGTGCGCCTCACCAGTCCTGGAGTATATTACAGAGGAAGGATACTGTGTGGAAAATGCTTCATACTGTAAAGGAAACCTCCAGAACACTTTGTGCCCCCCGATATCCCTTGTATGCCGGGACGTTGCTACGGTCCTAAAAGATCAGGGGCCAAAGCCCCAAAGTAGGAGTTTCCCCATACAACCTCCCCGCCACTTAAAAGAGGACCTATACATATATAATTACAGTACACCATTGTTGCTAACCTAAAATACACAACTGAAAGACCAATATTCCCAAAATTACTTCTATACAAGGCAGTAATAATCCCGCTACACAATGCCCTCTACCATCACCACTACACAGTGAGTACATAGTACTATGATATGACCATTGCCTCTACATAAAAAACACACCGTACAAAGACCATCTGACTTCTCACATTTCCAGCACCGTCCCCATCTATTCCCACCCTGCACAACCTCCCCATGCTGCCTGCTCTTCCGACGTGGAATAGGAACCTCAATACTTCAAAAATTATGTCATTACTATGATTACCCTCCACCAATTAATGCTACAAAGACTGTGTGCCAGATAGAGGGGACCTATAAAAATAACAGCGTCCCATAGAAAGTAGTAAAGACCCCACTGTGCTACATAGTAATAATGCCAGATATGCTCTTATGAAAGTTTCAGTATCTGAAGTGTTCCCTCCAAGCAACAAATACCGTTGAGTATCCCCTTTAAGTAATAATGCCCCCTTAAAGCCACAATCAAACTACACCCAACTACAAAGTTCTTCTTCAAGTCTATGGACGATGATTTCGGGGTGGTGAAAGAAGAAATTTCTGATGATGCACCCATTTAAAAGAAATAATGTCCTGAGTGCTCCCATAGCACCCTGTATATTGTATGATAGTCCCACAGCTCACTACACACTGTATGATGGTCCCCACAGCTCCCTATGCACTGTAAGATGGTCCCGAGAGATCCCTATACACTGTATGATGGTCCCCACAGCTCCCTACGCACTGAATGATGATCCCCGTAGCTCCCTATACCCTGTATGATGGTCCCCACAGCTCCCTATGCCCTGTATGATGGTACCCACAGTTCCATATGCACTGTATCATGGTCCCCACAGCTCCCTACGCTCTGTATGACGGTCCCCACAACTACCTATGCACCGTATGATGGTCCCCACAGCTCCCTATGCACTGTATCATGGTCCCCACAGCTCCCTATGCTCTGTATGATGGTCCCCACAACTCCCTATACACTGTATGATGGTCCCCACAGCTCCCTATACACTGCATGATGGTCCCCACAGCTCCCTAGACACTGTATGATGGTCCCCACAGCTCCCTACGCACTGTATGATAATAATATAATAATAATAATCTTTATTTTTATATAGCGCTAACATATTCCGCAGCGCTTTACATACATTATCGTCGCTGTCCCCATCTGGGCTCACAATCTAGATTCCCTTTCAGTATGTCTTTAGAGTGTGGGAGGAAACCGGACAACCCGGAGGAAACCCACGCAAACACGGGGAGAACATACAAACTCCTTGCAGATGTTGTCCTTGGTGGCATGATCCTCATAGCTCCCTATACCCTGTATGATGGTCTACACAGCTCCGTATGCACTGCATAATGGTCCCCACAGCTCCCTATGCCATGTATGATGGTCCCCACAGCTCCCTATGCACTGTATGATGGTCCCCACAGCTCCCTATGCACTGTATGATGTTGCCCACAGCTCCATATGCACTGGTATCATGGTCCCCACAGCTCCCTATGCTCTGTATGATGGTCCCCACAGCTCCCTATACACTGTATGATGGTCCCCACAGCTCCCTATGCACTGTATGATGTTACCCACAGCTCCATATGCACTGGTATCATGGTCCCCACAGCTCCCTACGCTCTGTATGATGGTCACCACAGCTCCCTATACACTGTATGATGGTCCCCACATCTCCCTACACACTGTATGATGGTCCCCACAGCTCCTTAGATACTATACGATGGTACCCACAACACCCTAGACACTGTATGATGGTCCCCACAGCTTCCTACACACTGTATGATTGTCCCCACAGCTCCTTAGATACTGTATGAGGGTCCCCACAGCTCCCTAGACACTGTATGATGATCCCCACAGCTCCCCCATGCACTGTATGATGGTCCCCATAGCTCCATATGCATTGCATAATGGTCCCTACAGCTCTCTATGCTCTGTATGATGGTCCCCACAGCTCCCTATGCACTGTATGATGGTACCCACAGCTCCATATGCACTGGTATCATGGTCCCCACAACTCCCTACGCTCTGTATGATGGTCCCCACAGCTCCCTATACACTGTATGATGGTCCCCACAGCTCCCTACACACTGCATGATGGTCCCCACAGCTCCTTAGATACTGTACGATGGTCCCCACAGCTCCCTAGACACTGTATGATGGTCCCCACAGCTCCCTACACACTGTATGATTGTCCCCACAGCTCCTTAGATACTGTATGAGGGTCCCCACAGCTCCCTAGACACTGTATGATGATCCCCACAGCTCCCCCATGCACTGTATGATGCCACAGCTCCATATGCATTGCATAATGGTCCCCACAGCTCTCTATGCTCTGTATGATGGTCCCCACACCTCCCTATGCCCTGTATAATGGAACCCACAGCTCCCTATGCACTGTATGATGGTCCCCACAGCTATCTACGCTCTGCATGATGGAACGCACAGCTCCCTATGCACTGTATGATGGTCCCCACAGCTCACTATGCACTGAATGATGGTCCCCACAGCTCCTTAGATACTGTATGATGGTCCTCATACTTCCCCATACACTGTATGATGGTCCCCACAGTTCCCTACACACTGCATGATGGTCCCCACAGCTCCTTAGATACTGTATGATGGTCCCCACAGCTCCCTAGACACTGTATGATGGTCCCCACAGCTCCCTATGCTCTGCATGATGGTCCCCACAGCTCCCTATGCTCTGCATGATGGCCCCCACAGCTCCCTAGACACTGCATGATGGTCCCCACAGCTCCCTATGCACTGTATGATGGTCCCCACAGCTCCCTATGCACTGCATAATGGTCCCCACAGCTCCCTATGCACTGTATGATGGTCTCCACAGCTCCCTATGCATTGTCTGATGGTCCCCACAGCTCCCTATGCACTGTATGATGGTCTCTACAACTCCTTATAACTGGCATGATGGTCCCTACAACTCCCTATATCCTGTATAATAGCCCTCACAGCCCCATATATACAGTACTGTATGATGGCCCCCGCAGCCCAATATATACTGTATGATGGCCCCCACACCCACTTGCACACTATATTATGGCCCCTACAGCTCCCTTTATACTGTATGATGGCCCCACAGACCCTTATAAACTGTATTCTGGCACCCACTCCCCATTTTATATAATATGATGGCCCCACTGCCCCTTATATATAGCATGATGACTCCCATAGCCCCTTATAGTATGATGGCACCCACACCCCTTATATATACAGGTGCATCTCACTGAATTAGAATATCATCAAAAAGTTTATTTATTTTAGTTCTTCAATGCTGAAAATGAAACTCATATATTATATAGAGTCATTACAATCAAAGTGATCTATTTCACGTGTTTATTTCTGTTAATGTTGATGATTATGGCCAGGGGCGCACATAGAAATCATGAGGCCCCATAGCAGAAGCTCTAATTGGACCCCTCCCACCAAAAACATAAATATTATATTTGTCTGTGTCACAGAAGAGCCGATCTCACAACTTTCCAGCCTTTACTTCGCTTTTCTAATGTTCCTCCTACTGAAGTCCTAGATCCCTCTTTCATTGCCCCCATGAAGTATGATGCCAATAAAAGTGCCCCCCAAACACAGTATGATACCCCATGGTGCATTCCTCCACATTAGCCTCTACATGAACAGTATAATGACCTTATTGTACCCCACTTCAACTCCCAAGGCAAAGTATGGTGACCCTAATACAGTATGATTCCCCCAACTGTGACTCCCACACAGCCCCCCATACAGTATAATGGCCCACACTAGCCCTCCAAACAGTATAATGGCCCCACACAAACCTTCACACCATATAATTGCTTTCATACAGTATAACGGCCCCCCACATAGCCCTCAAAATATCATAATGGCCCCACATAGACTTCCATATAGTATAATATGCCAACCACAATCCTCCATATAGTATAATGCAGCCTCCAAAATCCTCCATATAGTATAATGCACCCCCCATAATCCTCCATATAGTATAATGAACCCCCCATAATCCTCCATATAGTATAATGAACTTCCCATGGTCCTCAATAGAATATAATGCACTCCCCATAGTCCTCCATACAGTATATTTCACACCCCAAAGGGTAAAATGCAGCCCCCATATAGTATAATGCACCACACAGTCCTGCAGTATTATGGGCACCACGTACTCACTGATTTTAAAATAACGTATGTTTTAAATGAGACGACCCGAGTATAAGCCGAGGCCCCTAATTTTACTACAAAAAAACTGGGAAAACGTATTGAGTTCAGTATAAGCCTAGGGTGGGAAATGCAGCAGCTACTGGAAAATTTCACCATCCTGGTATGTATGGCTCCCTTATCACCAATCCTGGTATCTATGGCACCCCTCATCCCCCAATCCTGGTACATATGGCACCCCTCATCCCCCAATCCTGGTATGAATGGCCCCCCACTCATCCCCCAATCCTGGTATGCATGGCTACCCCTCATCCACCAATCCTGGTATGCATAGCACCCCTCATCCCCCAATCCTGACATGCATGGCCTCCCTCATCCCCAAATCCTGGTATGCATGGTCTCCTCATCCCCCAATCCTAATATGAATGGTCTCCTCATCCCGCAATCCTGGTATGTATGGCCTCTTCATCCCCCAATCCTGGTATGCATGGCCTCTTCATCCCCCATTCCTGGTATATATGGCCCCCCTTATCCCCAATCCTGGTATGCATGGCACCCCTCATCCCCCAATCCTGGTATGTGTGGCCTCCTCATCCCCCAATCCTGGTATCTGTGGCCTCCTCATCCCCCAATCCTGGTATGTGTGGCCTTCTAATTCCCCAATCCTGGTATGTGTGGCCCTGTCAACCCCCAATCCTGGTATGCATGGCCCCCTCATCCCCCAATCCTGGTATGTGTGGCCTCCTCATCCCCCAATCCTCGTATGTGTGGCCTCCTCACCCCCCAATACTGGTATGTATGGCCTCCTCACCCCCCAATCCTGGTATGTGTGGCCCCATCACTGCACACACAAAAAATAAACACTTATACTCACCTTCCTTCCTCACCTCTGCTCCAGAGCTGCTGTGTTCTGTCTGCCAGCAGCTCATGTTGGCATCTGAGCAGTGTGAGCTCTCAGTTGTCGAGGTGAGCTGCTGCTGCTGCCGGCATATTCACTCCTCTCCATGCCGGGACTATGGGCGTTGACAAGCGTGAATATGCATTCTCTTTAGTAGCGGGCACTGTAAGCAGGAGCCACGGGCTCAGCGCTCCTCTGTGCCCGCTACTAAAGAGAATGAATATTCCCTCTTCTCCACGCCCATGGAAGTGGAGAAAAGAGAACATTTCCCTTTAGCAGCGGGCACACGTGGTAGCTATAGCAGCCGCTACTGCGTGTGCCCGCTCCTCCGCCGCCGCAACCTCCCACCCCCCCAATACTCACCTATCCTCCTCGCTCCCCCGTGGCTCACGGGCCCCATAGCAGTGGTGTGGCCTGCCACCATTGGTGGTACGCCACTGATTATGGCTTATAGTCAATGAAATCACAAAAGTCATTATCTCAGTAAATTAAAATACTTTATAACATCAGCTTGAAAAATGTTTTTAAAATCCAAAATGTTGGCCTACTGACATGTATGTTCAGTAAATGCCCTCAATACTTGGTCAGGGCTCCTTTTGCATCAATTACAGCATCAATGCGGTGTGGCATGGAGGCTATCAGCCTGTGGCACTGCTGAGGGGTTATGGAAGCCCAGGTGGCTTTGATAGCAGCCTTCAGCTCGTCTGCTTTGTTGGGTTTGGTGTCTCTTATCTTCGTCTTGACAATACCCCATAGATTCTCTATAATAGATTCTCTATGGGGTTAAGGTCATGTGAGTTTGCTGACCAATTAAGCAGAGTGATACTGTTGTTTTTAAACCAGTTATTGGTACTTCTGGCAGTGTGGACAGGTGCCAAGTCCTGCTGGAGAATGAAATTTCCATCTCCAAAAAGCTTGTCGGCAGAGGGAAGCATGAAGTGCTGTAAAATGTCCTGGTAGACGGCTGCGCTGACTTTGGTCTTGATAAAACACAGTGGACCTACACCAGCAGATGACATGGCTCCCCAAACCATCACTGATTGTGGAGACTTCACACTAGACCTCAAGCAGCTTGGATTGTGGCCTCTCCACTCTTCCTCCAGACTCTGGGACCTTGATTTCCAAAGGAAAATTGTAACTCTGGGACCTTGTGGATGGTGTCAATGACTGCCTTCTTGACATTTGTCAAGTCAGCAGTCTTCCCCATGATTGTGGAGCCTACTGAAACAGACTATGGGACATTTTTAAACACTTAGGAAGCCGTTGCAGGTGTTTTTTGTTAATTATTCTAATTTACTGAGATAATGACTTTTGTGTTTTCATTGGCTGTAAGCCATAATCATCAACATTAACAGAAATAAACACTTGAAATAGATCACTCTGTCTGTAATGACTCTATATAATATATCAGTTTCACTTTTTGTATTGAAGAACTCAAATAATTTAACTTTTTGATGATATTGTAATTTAGTGAGATGCACCTGTATATGATGACTGTTGCCCCCAGTGGAATATATGCGGTGTCTATTTTGGGATATTTTAGTACACCCATGATGATACTATAGACAGCCATTATACCTGGAATGGCCCCTTCCTTGCGTGCCGTGCTTTTTTTGGCTTACATGTCTAACAATCACATATGTGTTGTGTCCCTTCCCCCATCATCCTATTGTTCTATTGCTGAATAAATAGGATAGATTTTATACTCCCTGGACTCCTTTGATGGTCTTTTACCCTGCGGGGTTTTCTTTCATATATGGACTCGCTGTGTGGTGGTGATGGTAGAGGACATTGTGTAGCAGGATCATTTTGGCCTTGTATAGTAGTAATTTTGGGAATATTGGTCTTTGTATAGTGTATTTTAGATTAGCAACAGTGGTGTACTGTAATTAAATATGTATAAATCCTCTTTTAAGTGGCAGGGAGGTTATATGGGGAAACATGTACTTTGGGGCTGGGGTCCCTGACCTCTTAGGACCCCAGCAACGCTCCTGCACTGGGGAAAAGCAGGGTCTGGAGGCCACTTTAATATGATCATTTTATGGATATGACGCCAAAGAAACTAATGAAGTGCTTTGCAAAGTGCCATAATTATCACAATTCTGAAAAAAAATTGTAAGTTTAGTTCCACTATAAGTGATGTTAATTCTGTTATGAGAGCTAACCTTCTGAGACAATTTATCAATGCGCTGTGTGAATTGTCACATTAAGCTTTGCTACATCTATACATAGTGAAGTTCAGGATCAGAATGCTGCAGGTCCCATCTCTTCTACAGAACGATCCCATGGAAATAAAGCTGATCATTTTATCAGATGGGATCATTAGAACTTACCTGGTTGGATCCTTTGTTTCTGGTGGTTTCTTTCCCAGGTCGTCATTAAGGCCCTTTACAATAAGCTCCAAAAACTCATCGGACTTTCTGAATCTTTCAAGCGTTTTCTCCATCACAGAAAGGACAGAAAGGAGGCGCTTATCCTGGCAGAAGAGAATCACAGATATATTGTTCTACATCTTCCAGATGTTTGGATTTATCTACAGACTAATGATTAATCTCGCATGAAGAATGATAATATTATAACAGATCACAATTTTTGGGTAAAATTATTCAATTTTAAAAAAATATATATAGCAATTACATTATTCTGACAAGACCAATTTTTTGTTTTTTTTCCTCCCCTTTTTCCCAAAAAATATAACTTTGTTTTTTCATTAACATAGACGGAGGGCTTGTGTTTTGTGGGACTAGTTGTTCTTTGGAATGACAACATTCAATTTAGCACATAAAGTATTGAAAAATGGGGAAAAAATCAAAGTAAGGTTATTATTTTTGTTTGTTTGGGTTTTTTTATGAACATTTAAAAAAAAATGTGGTTTGTGAGACCATTTTCATCTTGCGAAGACCTAATTTTATAAAATGATCCCATTGATGGAGTTGTCGGCTTTTTCTTGTGGAGAGATCAGTAGTTACAAGTTTCTGATTGCATTTTTGGGAGGGAAGTAGAGAGACCCAAAAACCACAACCACAACCCTGGCACTTTACTGTCCTTTACAGCATTGACCCGACGTGTAATAGATTTATATATAATGAAAGATTGTACTTATGTCAATGCAGCAGTAACAAATATTGTTTTACGCTTTTTCTTTTTTATAGCTGGCCAGAAAACCGCAGAACCTTAAGCAGAAAATGACATGAATGAGAACATCTGCCCGGCGTGTACCGGATCCGGGGGTGTTACGTACAAGGCGAAGCTCCCAGAATAAGGATTTGCTTCATTTTGGTGCAGAGTTTCTAGTAGTTTCTGGTTACTACTGTTACAGGCAGATGCCGTCTGCATAATACAGCCAGCACCGCCTCAACCCCTCCATGCATGTGGACCCCGGCACAAACACCCAGGTACATCCTTTTATGCTAAGACATTAATAATTCTACAATTATCCCACACAACTTATATACAGAAACCCCCCAACCGTCCCCGATCCAATGGGACTGTCCGGCTGTCGCTGGAGGTCGGGGCCATGTCCTGACGAGCTGTGTTCTGTCAGGACAGTCTGTGTAGTACAAGAATGTCTCATGCCGTGCTGCTGTGATCGCTCCTGGAGAGGGGAAGCATCCGCTCCGCACGCCTCGTACACGCCCGGCTCCGCTCCGTACGCCTCGTACACCCGGCTCTTCTCCGCAGGCCTCGTACACGCCCGGCTCCGCTCCGTACGCCTCGTACACCCGGCTCTGCTCCGCAGGCCTCGTACACGCCCGGCTCCGCTCCGTACGCCTCGTACACCCGGCTCTGCTCCGCAGGCCTCGTACACGCCCGGCTCCGCTCCGTACGCCTCGTACACGCGCGGCTCCGCTCCGTACGCCTCGTACACGCCCGGCTCCGCTCCGTACGCCTCGTACAAGCCCGGCTCCGCTCCGTACGCCTCGTACACGCCCGGCTCCGCTCCGCACGCCTCGTACACGCCCGGCTCCGCTCCGCACGCCTCGTACACGCCCGGCTCCGCTCCGCACGCCTCGTACACGCCCGGCTCCGCTCCGCACGCCTCGTACACGCGCGGCTCCGCTCCGCACACCTCGTACACACAAGGCTCCGCTCCGTACCCCTCGTACACACGCGGCTCCGCTCCGTACACCTCGTACACACAAGGCTCCGCTCCGTACGCCTCGTACACGCCCGGCTCCGCTCCGTACGCCTCGTACACCCGGCTCCTCTCCGCAGGCCTCGTACACGCCCGGCTCCGCTCCGTACGCCTCGTACACGCGCGGCTCCGCTCCGTACGCCTCGTACACGCCCGGCTCCGCTCCGTACGCCTCGTACAAGCCCGGCTCCGCTCCGTACGCCTCGTACACGCCCGGCTCCGCTCAGCACGCCTCGTACACGCCCGGCTCCGCTCCGCACGCCTCGTACACGCCCGGCTCCGCTCCGCACGCCTCGTACACGCCCGGCTCCGCTCCGCACGCCTCGTACACGCGCGGCTCCGCTCCGTACGCCTCGTACACACAAGGCTCCGCTCCGTACGCCTCGTACACGCCCGGCTCCGCTCCGTACGCCTCGTACACCCGGCTCCGCTCCGCAGGCCTCGTACACGCCCGGCTCCGCTCCGTACGCCTCGTACACGCGCGGCTCCGCTCCGTACGCCTCGTACAAGCCCGGCTCCGCTCCGTACGCCTCGTACACGCCCGGCTCCGCTCAGCACGCCTCGTACACGCCCGGCTCCGCTGCGCACGCCTCGTACACGCCCGGCTCCGCTCCGCACGCCTCGTACACGCCCGGCTCCGCTCCGCACGCCTCGTACACGCGCGGCTCCGCTCCGTACGCCTCGTACACAAGGCTCCGCTCCGTACCCCTCGTACACACGCGGCTCCGCTCCGTACACCTCGTACACACGCGGCTCCGCTCCGTACCCCTCGTACACACGCGGCTCCGCTCCGTACCCCTCGTACACACGCGGCTCCGCTCCGTACCCCTCGTACACACGCGGCTCCGCTCCGTACCCCTCGTACACACGCGGCTCCGCTCCGTACCCCTCGTACACACGCGGCTCCGCTCCGTACCCCTCGTACACACGCGGCTCCGCTCCGTACCCCTCGTACACACGCGGCTCCGCTCCGTACCCCTCGTACACACGCGGCTCCGCTCCGTACCCCTCGTACACGCGCGGCTCCGCTCCGTACCCCTCGTACACGCGCGGCTCTGCTCCGTACCCCTCGTACACGCGCGGCTCTGCTCCGTACCCCTCGTACACGCGCGGCTCTGCTCCGTACCCCTCGTACACGCGCGGCTCTGCTCCGTACCCCTCGTACACGCGCGGCTCTGCTCCGTACCCCTCGTACACGCCCGGCTCCGCTCCGTACGCCTCGTACACCCGGCTCCGCTCCGCAGGCCTCGTACACGCCCGGCTCCGCTCCGTACGCCTCGTACACGCGCGGCTCCGCTCCGTACGCCTCGTACAAGCCCGGCTCCGCTCCGTACGCCTCGTACACGCCCGGCTCCGCTCAGCACGCCTCGTACACGCCCGGCTCCGCTGCGCACGCCTCGTACACGCCCGGCTCCGCTCCGCACGCCTCGTACACGCCCGGCTCCGCTCCGCACGCCTCGTACACGCGCGGCTCCGCTCCGTACGCCTCGTACACAAGGCTCCGCTCCGTACCCCTCGTACACACGCGGCTCCGCTCCGTACACCTCGTACACACGCGGCTCCGCTCCGTACCCCTCGTACACACGCGGCTCCGCTCCGTACCCCTCGTACACACGCGGCTCCGCTCCGTACCCCTCGTACACACGCGGCTCCGCTCCGTACCCCTCGTACACACGCGGCTCCGCTCCGTACCCCTCGTACACACGCGGCTCCGCTCCGTACCCCTCGTACACGCGCGGCTCCGCTCCGTACCCCTCGTACACGCGCGGCTCCGCTCCGTACCCCTCGTACACGCGCGGCTCCGCTCCGTACCCCTCGTACACGCGCGGCTCTGCTCCGTACCCCTCGTACACGCGCGGCTCTGCTCCGTACCCCTCGTACACGCGCGGCTCTGCTCCGTACCACTCGTACACGCGCGGCTCTGCTCCGTACCCCTCGTACACGCGCGGCTCTGCTCCGTACCCCTCGTACACGCGCGGCTCTGCTCCGTACCCCTCGTACACGCGCGGCTCTGCTCCGTACCCCTCGTACACGCGCGGCTCTGCTCCGTACCCCTCGTACACGCGCGGCTCTGCTCCGTACCCCTCGTACACGCGCGGCTCCGCTCCGTACCCCTCGTACACGCGCGGCTCCGCTCCGTACACCTCGTACACGCGCGGCTCTGCTCCGTACACCTCGTACACGCGCGGCTCTGCTCCGTACCCCTCGTACACACGCGGCTCTGCTCCGTACCCCTCGTACACACGCGGCTCCACTCCATACACCTCGTACACACGCGGCTCCGCTCCGTACACCTCGTACACACGCGGCTCTGCTCCGTACACACACGGCTCTGCTCCATACCCCTCGTACACACGCGGCTCTGCTCCGCTCACCTCCTACACACGCGGCTCTGCTCCGTACACCTCGCACACGCGCGGCTCTGCTCCGTACCCCTCGTACACACGCGGCTCTGCTCCGTACCCATCGTACACACGCGGCTCTGCTCCGTACCCCTCGTACACACGCGGCTCTGCTCCGTACCCCTCGTACACACAAGGCTCTGCTCCGTACCCCTCGTACACACAAGGCTCCGCTCCGTACCCCTCATACACACAAGGCTCCGCTCCGTACCCCTCGTACACACAAGGCTCCGCTCCGTACACCTCGTACACGCGCGGCTCTGCTCCGTACCCCTCGTACACGCGCGGCTCTGCTCCGTACCCCTCGTACACGCGCGGCTCTGCTCCGTACCCCTCGTACACGCGCGGCTCTGCTCCGTACCCCTCGTACACGCGCGGCTCTGCTCCGTACCCCTCGTACACGCGCGGCTCTGCTCCGTACCCCTCGTACACACGCGGCTCTGCTCCGTACCCCTCGTACACACGCGGCTCTGCTCCGTACCCCTCGTACACACGCGGCTCTGCTCCGTACCCCTCGTACACACGCGGCTCTGCTCCGTACCCCTCGTACACACGCGGCTCCGCTCCGTACACCTCGTACACACAAGGCTCCGCTCCGTACACCTCGTACACACGCGGCTCCGCTCCGTACCCCTCGTACACACGCGGCTCCGCTCCGTACACCTCGTACACACAAGGCTCTGCTCCGTACACGCGCGGCTCAGCTCCGTACACCTCGTACACGCGCGGCTCAGCTCCGTACACCTCGTACACACGCGGCTCTGCTCCGTACACCTCGTACACACACGGCTCCGCTCCGTACACCTCGTACACACACGGCTCCGCTCCGTACACCTCGTACACACGCGGCTCCGCTCCGTACACCTCGTACACACGCGGCTCCGCTCCGTACACCTCGTACACACGCGGCTCTGCTCCGTACACCTCGTACACACGCGGCTCCGCTCCGTACACCTCGTACACACGCGGCTCTGCTCCGTACACCTCGTACACGCGCGGCTCTGCTCCGTACACCTCGTACACACGCGGCTCCGCTCCGTACACCTCATACACACGCGGCTCCGCTCCGTACACCTCGTACACACGCGGCTCTGCTCCGTACACCTCGTACACACACGGCTCCGCTCCGTACACCTCGTACACACGCGGCTCTGCTCCGTACACCTCGTACACGCGCGGCTCTGCTCCGTACACCTCGTACACACACAGCTCTGCTCCGTACACCTCGTACACAGGCGGCTCTGCTACATCCACACTGTAAACCCCTCCTGACCCCACATATAAACTTCAGCTCATCCAGCACCATGACAACCAGCACAGCAGAGTCCTGCATCCACTGAGGCCCCTGATCATGTGACCCCTGACTCCTCCCCTCCTGTGACCTCATCACAGCTCCTGTGTGCACAGAGCAGCCATATATGTGGCGGCGGCTCTGCAGGTGGAGGTATGTGGAGACCCCATTACTGGGCGCAGGGGGCATTAACCTCTTCAGCACGGGGACTCTTTTGGGGTCTTGTGTTGCCCCTTTATAAGAATCATAAGGTTTTTGTTCTGTTTCCTGTAATAGATACATACGACCCAACTATGGAGACAGGAAGGGAGGAAACGTATTGTTCTCATAGTACAGGACCCCCTTTACTGCTCCCACAGTGTAATGCCCCCATTATGCCCCTTATGCAGGATGTATGATGCCCCCACACAGTGTAATGCCCCCATTATGCCCCTTATGCAGTATGTATGATGCCCCCCACAGTGTAATGCCCCCATTATGCCCCTTATGCAGTATGTATGATGCCCCCACACAGTGTAATGCCCCCATTATACCCCTTATGCAGTATGTATGATGCCCCACAGTGTAATGCCCCCATTATGCCCCTTATGCAGTATGTATGATGCCTCCACACAGTGTAATGCCCCCATTATGCCCCTTATGCAGGATGTATGATGCCCCCACACAGTGTAATGCCCCCATTATACCCCTTATGCAGGATGTATGATGCCCCCACACAGTGTAATGCCCCCATTATACCCCTTATGCAGTATGTATGATGCCCCACAGTGTAATGCCCCCATTATGCCCCTTATGCAGTATGTATGATGCCCCCACAAAGTGTAATGCCCCCATTATACCCCTTATGCAGGATGTATGATGCCCCCACACAGTGTAATGCCCCCATTATGCCCCTTATGCAGGATGTATGATGCCCCCACACAGTGTAATGCCCCCATTATGCCCCTTATGCAGGATGTATGATGCCCCCATTATGCCCCTTATGCAGGATGTATGATGCCCCCACACAGTGTAATGCCCCCATTATGTCCCTTATGCAGGATGTATGATGCCCCCCACACAGTGTAATGCCCCCATTATGCAGGATGCATGATGCCCCCACACAGTGTAATGCCCCCATTATGCCCATTATGCAGGATGTATGATGCCCCCCACACAGTATAATGCTCCCATTATGCCCCTTATGCAGTATGTATGATGCCCCTACAGTGTAATGCCCCCATTATGCAGGATGTATGATGCCCCCCACACAGTATAATGCTCCCATTATGCCCCTTATGTAGGATGTATGATGCCCCCATTATGCCCCTTATGCAGTATGTATGATGCCCCCACACAGTGTAATGCCCCCATTATGCAGTATGTATGATGCCCCTACAGTGTAATGCCCCCATTATGCCCCTTATGCAGTATGTATGATACCCCCACACAGTGTAATGCCCCCATTATGCCCCTTATGCAGTATGTATGATGCCCCCACACAGGGTAATGCCCCCATTATGCCCCTTATGCAGGATGTATGATGCCCCCCACACAGTATAATGCTCCCATTATGCCCGTTATGCAGTATGTATGATGCCCCTACAGTGTAATGCCCCCATTATGCACCTTATGCAGTATGTATGATGCCCCCACAGTGTAATGCCCCCATTATGCCCCTTATGCAGGATGTATGATGCCCCCACACAGTGTAATGCCCCCATTATGCAGGATATATGATGCCCCCCACACAGTATAATGCTCCCATTATGCCCCTTATGCAGTATGTATGATGCCCGCACACAGTGTAATGCCCCCATTATGCCCCTTATGCAGGATGTATGATGCCCCCATTATGCCCATTATGCAGGATGTATGATGCCCCCCACACAGTATAATGCTCCCACAGTACCACCTGAGATTTTACAGTTGGAATAATCCCTCTGGAAATGGTTTTCCCTTTGCCTGCTCCCCTACATGTAGACCCTCGAGCATGTATATAAAAACAACCTTTATTCCAAATGGATTAAAAATTCATGTTCTACAAACAAGTGCTGATTCAGATGCATTCAACTGACTCGTTTTGAACCAATAAAGTTCTTATTCCTAGAATTGCAATTCCATTTGGAATAAAGGTCATTTTTATTTATTTTTCAGATTTTTCCACGTGACTGGTGCTGGATTATTCACCTGCCTCTTTTTGCTCTAATAACTTGTGGCTGAGACAAGCTTTCAGCCTGGGCACTACTGTTGGACTTCATCAGTGATGAGTGAGCTGGATATATTCTTTTTTATTCCTCGAGCATGTAGGGGAGCAGGCCTTACTCAGCTCCCAACCGTCCTGTCTTCTGCGGGACTGTCCCGTCACGGCTCAGCTGTTCTCCTGCAGGACTGTCCCGTCACGGCTCAGCTGTTCTCCTGCGGGACTGTCCCGTCACGGCTCAGCTGTTCTCCCGGCTTCTTCTTAGGCTTCTTCTTATACTCACCGCTCCATGTTTGGCTGTAGCTCCTCCTCCTCCTCAGTGGGGATATGGGGGGAGGGTGTCAGTGAATAAGTTAAATTATATTACTCAGTACACGCCTCTTCATTCTCCTGTGACCACACCTGCCCGCAACTCCAACCAGGAACTCAGTATCCAGAGGCTGAAGATCTAACCATTGAGCTACAGCCCCCAATGGTGAACATAGGAGGATTTAGTTAACTTGACTTTACAATGCAGTCAATGCATCCAGAAGCAGCTCATATAAGCCCATAGAAATACATTGTGTATAGCAGTATTTTTATGGTGCCTGTATACTGAGCAGAAGAAAATGATTATTTTGGTCCTATAAATGAAAAGTGGTAAATTTATGAGCAATTACAAATTATTTTTTTCCTGTGAGTCCCTGGTGTTGAACCCTCAACCTCAAAACATTACAGACACAGCAGACCCTTATCCTGCTGAGCCACCAGCTATATTGAGATCAGGGCAGGCAGGGTCCTCGCTCCTCCTGTACCAGTCGCTGTCACATTGTGTTCAAGATTGTTGTACTTGTTCTTGTATTATACCCCTTTTTCACATGTAAAGCGCCATGGAATAAATGGCGCTATAATAATAAATAATAATAATCTGTGCTGCAGGATCTGCCCAGGATAGAAATACTCTGCTGTGTACAATGAATGGATTTCTATACACACATTGTACACGCCTCTTCATTCTCCTGTGACCGCACCTGCCCGAGATAATAATAAAGAAAAACACTTGATAATTAAATAAAAATTTACATTTTTAATGAGTTTTGTAAAAAATAATGAACATCACAAATCAGCACATAACATGGACATATTTGGTGTCCCTGTAATCGTGATGACCCGCGCTACACAGCGATCAGATTATTTATGGGGATCGATAAATGGCGCAATAACAATCTTCTCTGATTATTGGTGTTTGCTGCGTTTCTATTATGCGTTTTCCTGCTTATTTGATGTGATTTTGGGGCGGATATGAAGTAGAGTTTTCAACGCTTTTTAATAGTACAGAAAAGCTTTGATTCTGCGCTTAAATATGCAGCTGAGTTTTTTTTCTTCATTCTTTTTTTTCAGAAGAAGTATATAGAGAAAATGCACCAAAACCGCAGAGTAGTGATGAGGGTGTATTGTTAACCCTTTCGGCAAGCACGCTCGGGTGCTTGCGGAGTATTTTCAGCGTGTTTGGCATCTACATTTAAGCCATTGCATGTGTGTGGCGGCACTAAGATTAATGCCGAGCGTGCTTGCCGAAAGGGTTAACAATACACACTCGCTCATCTCGCTCTTCAGACGCTTCTATGTGGAGCCTAAAAAATGCAGATACTTCGTTAAGTTCAAAATCAAAGCTTTTCTGTCCTATAGAAAGCACCTTAAAACCATGGCTTCACATCTGCACCAAAACGCATCAAATAAGGGGAAGAAAAGTGTTCTTGTGTAGTTTGGTGCGGACATCTGCAGACACACAGATGACGTCGCGCTGCCCCGGAAGATAAAAGACTCCAGGCCTCTCATCCACCCACCAGGTGGCACTGACCTGGACGCTGGATCAGAGACCCAGGAATCCATCTGCTTATCTCTGTCCCGGATACAGTGGACAGTCCTGGATTTGGGTCTACACCCTGCAGTCTCAGGCGTCTGCTGAATTTTCCTCACTACCAACGCCCCTCTGACAACTCTTCCTATGGGGGGGGGAGATAATGGTAAATGGGCATGGATTGGGGTGTAGCCAGGGGCGTGACCAAAATTTGCCGTGGCACACATAGCTGGTGAAAGGAAACCACAATATCATTAAGAATAATAAGTGGTGACATCCATATATTGGGGTATGGTATAGATATATTGATGACATTTTTGTCATCTAGTCAAGGACGAGTGAACAATTTCTTGGATTTGTCTGGGAACTCAAAATCAATAGAGTGGGCCTGAGATTTATATCAGAGTTTAATTATTACCAGTTCCTGGATGTACTAATCAAGAAAGAACGGGATGGGACCCTAGGGACATAAACCTACACAGCACTAGTAGTCTATTCAAGTGGGATAGCTTTCGTTTTTTGCCTTACTGTGTGATCAGAAGGTGATATGTTGCCAATGATAGGAGAGGTGTTACTATTGGCAACATATCACCTTCTGATCACACAGTAAGGCAAAAAACTAAAGCAAAACGCAACTGGTTATCTGAGTCCGGTTCATACAAATGCGGCAGACGACAGTGCGGCTTATGTCCATACATGGATAATTAAAGCCCCAGCTGCTCCATACACACATAGGAACCGCACGGTTATTAATTGCAGTACAACCTATGTGGTTTATGTCATTACGTGCACACAGTGCAATCTGCAATATGTTGGTTGCACTACACGACCTCTCAGGACCAGAATTTCCGAACATATGTATGATGCTACAAATGTCACAACAAGAGCTTTATCAGGAGCCTCTTACCATTTTCTGTCTGTCCATAAAGGTTGTCTGGACTTTTTTCATGTTCATGCATTAGAGGAGGTTCTCACCAGTGATCGAGGTGGTGATAGAGATAAAGTATTGCATTTTAGAGAAGCACAATATATTTTCAAGTTTAATTGCAGAGTTCCTTCCGGATTGAATAAGAGAACGGATATCACGTATTATTATTATTGAATTAATGCTTTTACACCTATGACATTTGTTTGGTTTATTAGCATAATTGTTTCATTTACATGACTAATTGCTCACCTTGTTCCTTTTCCTCCCTTTTTTTTTATTTAACTTTGCTTTTGTAATGATCACAAGACATGGTTATGACTAAGAACATTTTTGTTCGAAACACGTAATCCCCTGGATTTATAATTTTAACAGCATGATTTTAAAGGAATTCTAATAAACATGAAGTTTTAACACACATTCATATTCCTATTTTGATGTTTGTCGCTGGATCCTTGCTTTTTGTTGATTTCTATATAAAAAAGTACGGATCCGGGAAATATTTTTGAGTTGGAGTCGGCAGGAAGTGGAAAGGGCTTGGATATGTGGTTTGAAGGCGAGAACAGAGTACAGGGTTACCCCGAGGCAGCGAGCCTGCGGGAGTGTGGAGAGTGAGCAGTCATTTACTTTAATTGATAGGTCTGTTGAGAGGGTTGAGTGAGATGGGGGAAAGATGATCAATTCTGTTTTGTCCATGTTAAGTTTTAGAAATCTAGCAGAGAAGTATGAAATAGCGGACAGACATTGTGAGATTCTGGTTAGTAGGGAGATGATATCGGGTCCAGAGAGGTAGATCTGTGTGTCATCAGCATAGAGGTGATACTGAAAGCTGTGGGATTCTATGAGCTGTCCCAGGCCAAAGGTGTAAATGGAGAAGAGCAGGGGCTTTAGGACTGAACCTTCCGGGACACCGACACATAGGGGGCGAGGTGAGGAGGTGGTGTGTGAGACTCAGAATGTCCATTCAGTTAGGTAAAATGAAATCCAAGATAGGGCCAAGTGATGAGAGAATCTGTAGTAATAGGGAATGGTCCACCATGTCAAAAGCAGAGGACAGAATAGTGTCGCTTGGATTTGGTGGCTAGTAGGTCATTGGTGACTTTAGTCAGGGCAGTTTCAGTGGAATACTGCAGTCGGAAGCCAGATTGAAAGAGGGAGCAGGAGGAGAGGTGGAAGGACAGTAATTTTTGGCCAGTCATTTTTTGAGGCATAGAGGAGAAGTAATATGAGGCGATAGCTAGACAGAGAGGATGGGTCATGGGAGGGCTTTTTGGGGAGGGGTGTGATTGAGGCATGTTTAAAGTTGGAGGGGAAGACACCAGTTGTTAGTGATAGGTTGAAGAAATGGGTTAGGGTTGGAGTAAATACTGTTGTGAGATTTGGGATGAGGTGGGAAGGGAACTGGTCGAGTGCACAGGTGTTGAGATGTGATCTTGAGGGTAAAGCGGAAAGTTGATCTTTCATGATGGCAGAGAAGCTGGTTTTGGAAGAGGAGGGCTGAGTAGATATGAGGAGGTGCTGTGAGGGTTGTTGGCCAAAGCTTTCTCTGAAGTTATCAATCTTCTGCGTGAAGAATGAGGCAAAGTCTTCAGCTAAGATGGGTGGAGAGGGAGGACGTGCTTGGGGACGGAGGAGAGAATTGAAAGTGTTGAATAATTGTTTAGGGTTGTGAGACAGGGAGGATAAGAGATGAGAAGTATGTTTGCTTTGCTGCAGTGAGTGTGGACTTGAAAGTAGTGAGGGACTGTTTGAATGCCATGAAGTGCTCTTTGGTGTGGGATCTTTTTCATCTCCGATCAGCAACTCTGGAAGCCCGCCTCAGTTCTCTAGTCTAGTCTCTCTGGTGTGCAAGGGTTGCCTGTTAATTTTGCGAGCTTTGGTATGTGTGAGAGGGGCAGCCGATTCGAGAGCTGTAGATATTGTAGTGTTATATAAAGCGGCAGCAGCATCTGCATTGTGTAAGGATTCAAACTTATGTTTGAAAGAGGGAGAAGGGACTCAGAAAGTGAATGTAGATCAAGGTGTTTAAGATTTCTGCGAGGGTGTGCAGGTTTGTGGAGTGGGGATTGTGGACTTAGAGAGGAGAGGGAAGATAATGTAAGTAGGTTGTGGTCAGAAAGAGGGAGAGGTGAGTTAGAGATGTTAGATAGGGAACAGAGAAGGGAGAAGATGAGGTCCAGAATGTGGCCATAATAATAATTATAATAATATTTTTTTATTTTTATAGCGCCAATATAGCTGCACTTTACAATTTTAGGGGGAACTTATACAGACAATACAGAATAAGCATATCTCATGTCGAAAGGAGTGAGGGCCCTGCTCGCCAGCTTACAGTCTATGAGGAAATGGGGGAGACACAAAAGGTAAAATGTACATCTATTGTATAATACAGCCTTGATATACTATATAGGATAAATAATACATGGACTGGTCGCCAGCCAGTATGTGTGCAGTCCTGACCGAAGCTATTTAGTGCATGGCTGGTATGAATCTGAAATTGAAGAATATTTTAATATGGGGGAAAACTGGGACGGACAGATAGTGTGTGGAGGCGATATGCCAGTCTAAAGAAATGGGTTTTTAGGGTCCGCTTGAAACTGTGGGTATTGGGAATTAATCGAACTGTCCTGGGTAGTGCTTTCCATAGAATTGGCGCAGTACGCGAGAAATCTTGGAGACGGGAGTGGGTAGTTCGGATTATGGAGGATTTTAGTTTTAAGTCTTTGGCAGAACGGAGGGCACATGTAGGGTGGTAAACTGAGACAAGGGAGGAGATGTAGGGGGGTACTGAAGCATGGAGCCCTTTGTGGGTAAGCGTAAGTTTAAATTGAACTCTATATTGGATGGGCAACCAATGCAATGACTGGCACATGGTGATCCTGGCTGCTGCATTAAGGACGGATTGGACAGGGAAAGTTTAGTAAGAGGGAGACCGATTAGTAGAGACTTGCAATAGTCGAGACGAGAATGAATAAGAGCTACAGTAAGAGTTTTTGCCGAGTTAAAGGTGAGAAAAGTCCTGATTCTTGAGATGTTTTTGAGGTGTAGATGACAAGAACGAGCGAGTGATTTGATGTGAGGAGTGAAGGAAAGATCTGAATCAAAAATGACCCCAAGACAGGGGTCTTGTTGCTGGAGAGTAATGGTTGAGCCACAAACGGAAATGGCAATATCGGGCTCAGGTGGGTTAGTGGAGGGAGGAAATGTGAGTAGTTCAGTTTTTGACAGATTCAATTTTAGACAGAGGGAGGACATAATGTTAGACACAGCAGAAAGACAATCACTGGTCTTTTGTAGTAATGAAGGGGTGATGTCCGGAGCAGAGGTGTATAATTGGGTGTCATCAGCATAGAGATGGTACTGAAAACTGAATCTGCTGATTGTTTGTCCAATAGGAGCGGTGTATAAGGAAAAAAGAAAGGGGCCTAGGACTGATCCTTGAGGAACACCAACAGTAAGGGGAAGGAGAGAGGAGGAGGAGCCGGCAAAAGACACAGAGAAGGAGCGGTCAGAGAGATAGGAGGAGAACCAGGAGAGAACAGTGTCCTTGAGGCCAATAGTGCAGAGCATGGTGAGGAGGAGCTGGTGATCCACAGTGTTGAATGCTGCAGAGAGATCCAGGAGAATCAGCATGGAGTAGTGACCATTAGATTTAGCTGTTAGTAGATCATTAGAGACTTTAGTGAGGGCAGTTTCAGTAGAATGTAAAGAGCGGAAACCAGATTGTAAAGGGTCAAGAAGAGAGTTGTCGGAGAGATAGCAGATTAGACGGGAATGGACCAGGCGTTCCAGGAGTTTAGAGATAAAGGGAAGATTGGAAACAGGTCTGTAGTTGGCCGTGCAGTTCTGGTCAAGGGATGATTTTTTAAGTAATGGATGTAGGCTGGCATGTTTAAAAGAAGAGGGAAAGATACCAGGTGAGAGGGAGAGGTTGAAAATTTTAGTTAGGTGAGTGGTGACAGCTGGAGAAAGGGACTGAAGGAGATATGAGAGAATAGCGTCACTGGTGCAGGTGGTAGACCGAGAGGAAGCAAGGAGCCTTGTCACTTCTTCTGTGACTGGTTCGAAGACAGAGAGTGAGCCAGATGCAATGGGGCGGGGAAGAGCATGCATAATGTTTGGGAGAAAACTTCCTGTCGGATATGGTCAATTTTTTCTTTGAAATAATTGGCCAGATCGTCAGCGCTGAGGTCGGTGGTCGGGGCCTGTGCTGTTTAATTGAGGAGAGAATGAAACGTGTCAAAGAGTCGTTTAGGATTATTGGAAAGTGAGATGAAGAGGTTGTTAAAGTAGGTTTGTTTGGAGAGGTGAAGGGCAGAGTTATATGTTTTCAGCATAAATTTATAATGGAGGAAATCTTCGGGCAGATTAGATTTTCTCCACAGCCGTTCAGCGCACCTGGAGCACCGCTGGAGAAGACGTGTTTGAGGCGTGTGCCAGGGTTGTAGCCGTCTATGCCGAATTGTTCTTTGTGTAGGAGGTGCGGCTTCATCCAGGGCGCATAGCATTATTTCGTTACAATGCTTCAATGCAGAGTCGGGACATGAGAGGAAGGAGATTGGGGCCAATGATGATTGCAACTTTTTCAGAAATTTATGGGCGTTAATGGCGCGTATATTTCTATAAGTGTGGAGAGTGGGGGTGTCTTGAATAGAGTCACAGTTCTTGACAGAGAATGAAAGAAGATTATGGTCAGAGAGTAGAAGGGGAGAGTTAGTAAAGTCATGTACTGAGCAAAGCCGGGAGAAGATCAGGTCCAATGTGTTCCCATCTTCATGTGTAGGAGAATTAGCAAGCTGTGAAAGGCCGAAGGAGGAGGTTAATGATAAAAGATGAGCGGCAGATGGGGCCATCTTTGTGAGTGGCTGCGGAGTACCAATCAACAAGGCCGAAAGAGGAAGTGAGAGATAGAAGCTTAGAGGCAGCTGAGAGGGAAGTGTCAATGTGGATGTTTAAGTCACCCATGATGATAATGGGGATGTCAACGGAATGGAAATTAAATTAAAGGGGAATAAGTTAAGGACGGATTCCTTATCTTAGACTAACATTTAAGCGAACAATTGTCTATACTAGAGAGGAAGCTACAGTGTCACCAAACTGGGACATGAGTTCTCCCACGAAGAACTGAAAGCCACAGCAAGGAGGCATTGAATGTAATTTGTGAGTACTAGTGAGGAGTCGTACCAATATACCACAGCCAGTGAGGTACTTACAAGTCAACTGGGAGCAGAGGGCACCCATATGGCCCCCATAGGGGATGATGGACCTAGCTATGATGATTTTCTGGACTGTTGTAGCTTGTAACAAAAGTTATGTAGTGCCACATGTAACCGGAAAGTACTTGACTCTGCATAATACAAAAGAACCATCCATGAAATGTTGTGCCTGATGTATATCAAGTTCTTGTAAAGTAAAGAAAAGTTTATTTTCGGACTTTGGTTTCCCTCATTCATCTCCATACCATCTGGTCTGCATTATATAGTTATATTTATGTTTTATATTGGGATCTGTGATTTCAATCTATTCCACTGTGTATAGGATGTCTATAGGATAATAGAGTATAATAAAGTTGTTATGGACGTGACTTAACTAACATTATGCAGTGTGTCTGGTTTCCCTATAGTGACGGATATTTCTTGTTGCTAAAACTGTGATATTTTTTTTACGTTAAACCTTTTTTAAACAACTCTCATTAGTGCGATCATACAACACAGAAGCCTCTGATTGCTCAGATGATGCACTGTACTACTGTAGTGCTGTATACTATCCCTGCCTGTCAGTGTAATACTAACGGCCCCGTACACATGAGATAAGTGTTGGCTGAACGGTCATTTGGCAGACGGTTATCTCTCCAGACTCCTCCATACACAGAAATATTCCAGCTTTCCTGTGATCTGTATAAGAGTCGCCTCCAGACTCCTCTAGCGGAGGATTATCTACAGGAAGAAGAAACGGATTAACCTCTGAAATTCAGGATGCCAGATCCTTCTCTGCCCTGACATTATCTGTCAGGAGGCCCCCAAATACATTATATAGTCTACCAACACCCCCCCCAAAAAAAAATAGTGCTTTCATGCACCTTTAGTCTAATATGTATGGGGGCATTAAAAGGTAACTTATTGGACGCTGCCTCTGGCCCGGCCTAATAGAATTTAGTACATTACAGGCCCAGGCACCATTATTAGGCATTTATATATCGTAGTAACTAGGCGGCCCCATATTATCAAGACCTTGGAGGAGGAGGGGCATTTAGAATAACTCTGTCAAACCTTCTTAGATGCCATGTTTGCTTTTGACATCAGCAAGTGGTTAAACTGCCAGGGTTTATGTTGCAGCCGCACCTGTGCCATCCCTGCGGTGTAAATCTATGTTCTGGTGCTGAAACAAGTTAATTTTTTTATATTTAACATATTAAAAAATAAGAAAATATGTCTCATGCTTTTTGCATGTTTTTTTTCTTTTTCCTAGAATTGTTGGGGCCAATTTTCTTTTGAAGCATTTTAATATCTGCTTTTTTCTGGTGTATTTTTTGTAACATACGAAAGCCTAAGGCCAGAAATAAACTCCATAAAACACTGTACATGGAGACTTTGGTATCAAATAATTTCTGTCCGAGGTGTTTGTGGAAAGAAAAAAGCTTTTATAAAAGCCTCAAACTTCTGTGTGTGAATCAGACATGAGATCTAACGTGATAGAAGATTACAGTCCGGGGAAGACGGGAAACATTCATATAGACTGCCGGTGGTGATGTAGTCAGTGATGGACTCTGGCCAAATATGTTTCTAGAGCCGTAGTAGAAGATGAAGATGTCGTCCTCATCATGAAGTAGTTATTTCTCATGTCACGTGTAATGAATATCTCCTGCAGTATTGCTAATGCCGATTCCAGTGTCTGTAAATAAAATGAGAATTAGCGTCATGGACAATGAGTCTATGAGAAACGTATTCAGCTGCAGACTCCAAGGAAGAAACTGCTTGTTGTCTGTGGCCTAAAATATATAGGTTTTATTAGTAGATGTAAAGAAGAAAACTAAATACTGTAAAATAACAAATCTCCTCATATGTTTCCCTTATTATCTCCAGTAATTGTATTATTACACTGCACTTTTATGATGTTTCATTGGCTTATCTTCTTCTCACTCAGGTCTCTACAATATCGGATCCTCTTAGTGAAGATCTTCTATAGAAGAGAATTTTCCTGATTTACCCATCAAAGACAGAGACAAGATGGCAGAGAAAATATTACACCTCACCCTAGAGATCCTCTTCCGGCTTACTGGAGAGGTGAGAGATTCTGATGATGTCACATTACATCATTCTTATCTATGGGAATAACAGATGGACAGAACTGGAGAGGTGAGGACTCTGGAAATGTCTGTAGTGAGATTTATTAATGTGTCTCTCCATAATCAGGATTACACAGTAGTGAAGAAAACCTCTAGTGAGCGCCGTCAGGACCCTGTGTCTGAGCAATGGGAAAGACCCCTGAGCCCAATCACAGGACCTCCACCTCACCCCCTGATACATGAGGACATCAATGACCAGAAGATCCTAGAACTCACCTACAAGATGATTGAGCTGCTGACTGGAGAGGTGACACTGCTGGGAATGCTGGGACATTATACAGTAACGCTATGAAGGGATCGGGGAGATGATGGTATCATTGTATGTGTCAGGTTCCTATAAGGTATCAGGATGTCACTGTCTATTTCTCCATGGAGGAGTGGGAGTATTTAAAAGGACACAAAGATCTGTACAAGGACGTCATGATTGAGGTTCCCCAGCCCCTCACATCACCAGGTAATAGACAGGACTAAATACACACGGCCTATAATTATCTGTATGTAAAGAATGAATTCAGTCCCTGTATGTGTTTCCTCCAGATCTGTCCAGTAAGAGGACAACGCGAGAGAGATGTCCCCATCCTCTTCTTCCACAGGACTGTAAACAAGAAGACCCCAATGTTCCTCAGGGTCATCAGGTAGATGGAGAGAAGGTGTCATGAGATCTCCTCTATGATGTGTAGACGGCTGTGATGGTCTTGTGCTCAGTCTTGTTTTATCCACCAGTATTATATGTTTTATACTTGTGTAATGAGAACGGTGGAGATGACAGGATTAGAGCCGATCATAGATGTGACTTCTCCATCTGTCTGTGACTTTTACAATATTTGTTTCAGGCTGAAGATCTGACCCATATTAATACTATAGAGACATATGTGAGGGGTGATGAGCAGTGTAAAGAGGAGATTCCTACATATGACTATCCAGGTGAGTAGTAACCACTAAATGCAGATAAGTTACAGATTCTTCCCAGCTTCTCAGCTTTGCTGGTAGTGTATCCCGACCATATCACAATTGTGTAATCACCATTTTGCCTTTAGACCACAACATTCTCCTCCACCCAAAACTGTTCAAATGACTTTGGGTATTAAAAGCCCTTTTCTATAGAGTTTACAACTTTAGAGGATCCACCTACCCCCTGGGATTAGAAAACGCTAACTCTTACCTGCCCAGATCTGTAAACTACAAATCCAAATGACAGCGTACGTAGAATGTGCTGACAAATCAGAAAATCACTTGAAGAAAAATATTATCATGGACCTCTAAGAGAAAGTGGAGGGTAATGATGCTGTTGGCATCCTAGAATCCTGATATCTTATTGGATGAATCTACCTTCTCTCCATTCTGTGCTGCTGAATGTGCTCATATGTTTCCTAAAAGACCAGGTCCAGTCTTTCTGACCAAACTTCACTTTTATGATCGATAAAATTAAATGTACAGTGAGGGCCAAGTGTGAATTTCTGTACAATAATAGATTACTTTGGAATTTTTCACAAATGGTGCTTTACATGTGAAAAGAGGTTACCGACTGGTACAAGAGGAGAGAGGACCCTGCCCGTGAGGGCGCTCAAACAGTCTATAAGGGATGGGTGGGGATACAGTAGGTGAGGGTACAGCTGGTCGTGCAGCTATATGGTGGAGCGAGGGTTACTGGGGGTTGTAGGCTTGTCGGAAGAGGTGGGTCTTCAGCTTCCTTTTAAAGGTTTCAACAGTAGGTGAGAGTCTGATATGTTGGAGTACAGAGTTCAAGAGTAGGGGGGATGCACAGGAGAAATTTTGTATATGATTGTGGGAAGATGAGTTAAGAGGGGAGTAGAGAAGGAGATCTTGTAAGGATCGAGGTTGCGTGCAGCTATGTACCAGGAGACTAGGTCCCAGATATATTTAAGAGACAGGTTGTGGATGGCTTTGCATGTCATGGTTATGGTTTTAAACTGGAGTCTCTGGGCAATGGGTGAGCCAGTGAAGGGATTTTATAGATTGTAATCTTATAGTAGATTGATATTGAAATGATAATAGGAAACAGATTAACTTTATAAGTTATTTTCCAACTTCTCTTGAATACGACAATCCCCTATATACGTATACGGTTGTACACTATTATCTGGGCACATGGCAGATTAAGAAGAGAAAGAGCGGCATTTAGCTATTTGAATGTAGATCTTGCTGGAATAGTTTGCAGACTCAATGTATTGGATTCACAAAAGATGGCTACCACGAACAGGCTTGGCACTATCTACTCCGTTTCCAGATTTCACAGATTGCCTTGTTCATCACTAGTGATGAGTGAGAACTAAAATGCTCGGGTACTCGTTGCTCTCGAATTAAGCAAATTGGAATGCTCAAGTGCTCGGCCCGAGCAACGAGCCCAATGTAAGTTTATGGGAAACGCGAGCATTTGTCTGGCGCCCCCCCCCCCCAAAGGTCTGCTGGGGTTAGGGTTTTGAACTGGAGTCTCTGGGCAATGGGGAGCTAGTGAAGGGATTGACTGAGAGGAGAGGCCAGGGAATAGCGAGGGGACAGATGGATTCGTCGGGCAACAGAATTTAGAATAGATAGGAGGAATGCGAGTATGTTAGAAGGGAGGCCACAGAGCAGGAGGTTCCAGTTGTCGAGACGGGAGATGATGAGGGCGTGCACTAGTGTTTATGTAGATTCGTGGTTGAGGAATGTGCGGATCCTGGAGATTTTTTTTTACTTCGAGTCGGCATCCTCCTTACTCCCACCATTCCAAGTTCCCTGAGACAACTGATCCCACACTTGGACACTTCGAAGAGCTGTTTTGTTCATCTTTCCATTTATAGATTCTGGCCTCTCGCTTGGTCCGCTCGGAAGTCGAAAGAACTTGGATATGTTGTTTGAAGGAGAGATTAGAGTCCAGGGTTACCCCAAGAGCTGTTCACTTTTCCATTGATAGATTTGGGCCTCTCGCCCGGCCAGCTTCAAGCAGGGCAGCAGAAGATCGCATGCAGCGATTTGAGCAGCCATGGTCACCCGAAGGTGACAGTGGGAAAATGAAATTACTGTCGCAAGGGGTGGATAATGATGAGACACAATGGACAGAAAGTCAGGAGGAGAACCAGGGTGTGGAAGTGGAAGACGAAGCGGTGGACTATGAAGTCACTAACCCAACCTGGTAAGGGGACATGCAGAGCAAGAAAAGCATCACATAGGGGGAGGGAGGCGTAGCACCACAACAGGCAGGAACAAGCAGTGTGGTGGCCACAGACACAAGGCAGGCAACTGCTCCCTGGAATACCCACACGCCGGAAGTTGCCAGTGCAAATATTATGTCTTCCTGAGACTGGTTCTTTTTTAAAGACTGTTTAGATAACCCCAAAAGGGGCATTTGCAACATCTGCCAGGCCAGCATCAGCAAGAGCACCAAAACGAACAGCCTGACCACCAACAGCATGCTCAGGCATATGACAGAGGATTGCAGAGTTGTTGAAAGCTGTATCAGAGAACCTGATGGCGGCTCTGAAGCTAGGCAAGCTTGCACACGTACCATGCCTGGTCCATGTGCTCAACTTAGTGGTTCAGCGATTTCTCAAAATCTACCTGGATCTGCCAGAGCAGCTTGTGAAAGTACTCCACGTGTGTGCCCATTTCAGAAAGTCAGCTACAGCTTCCGCCGCCCTGGCCGGGTTTCAGCAGCGTTTGCAGCTTCCAGTTCACCAACTGGTGTGTGATGTGACTACTCGTTGGAAATCAACGTTGCAGATGTGTGGAATGATTTTGAGCAGCAGAGAGCAGTTGTTGAGTACCTGCTTCAACACGCCCGTTGGCATTCAGGTCAGCCTCCGCACATAAGAGCTGATGAGTGGGCATGGATGTCTGACATCTGTGTCGCCATCCAAAACTTTGAGGACTCCACCAAGATAGTGAGCGGCTATGACACAATAATTAGCGTCGTCATGCAGGTGACATGAGCAAGTGAGTGATTTTTCACGTTGAATAAAGGATAGTTGTGTGTCAAATATGACTCCAAGACAGCAGGTGTGCCGAATGGGAGTTATAGTGGCACCAACTAAAGGAAATTGCAAAGTTAGGTATAGGTAGGTTAGTAAAAGTCAGGTATAGGTAGGTTAGTAGAGGGAGGAAACCAAAGGAGTTTATTGTTGGAGATATTAAGTTCAGGCTCTTGAAGAATTATATAAAAAAAATTCCTATCTGACAACGCTGGTGGCAGAGGTCACAGTTCCTTGGACAACCAAGGAATACAGGCAGGAGAGACACAAATCAGATGCAGCAGAGGTAGGGGAACGCTGTCAAAGGTCTGTGACAGTTTTCTCAGACCCTCCCAGTGCCCAGGCTCTAATAAACCTGGTACTCTGACAAGGAGGGAAAAGGTTTGGAAGATGCTGAAGGACTACCTTGGCGACTGTACCAGCATCCTCCATGATTCCTCTCTGTGCCTTACAACTGTTGGGTATCCAAGCTGGACCCTTGGAGGTCCTGGCGGCTAGCGTTTTGTCAGAGATGGTTTTTAATGCTGCTGAGGGCATTATAAATTATATAACTGATAGGCGCATCTGCCTGTCAACTGAAAATGCTGACAGGCTGACTTATCAAAATGAACAAGGGCTGGATTGGGCCAGACCTCTCAACACCACCAGATGATAGCATCGAGCATAAACTCAAATCCAGTGGTTATTTTTTTGGGGGTCTATTCCCATGCACCCCTTCACACCCAGACATCCTCCTTCTCCTCATCCTCCACCTCCATATTTCCATGCCCACATAAATTTTTAAGAGTGTTTCTAATTAGAGACGAGCGAATATTTCAACATTCGATTCAGATTATAATTACCGTTTTTGCAATATTCGCCAATGTAATTGTCGAGTATTCGCCGAACATTGCCGAACGCCATTGGATTCAATGGGGGTCAAAACCAATCGCATACACAACACCTTCAAATGGGACCAAAAGCTGCAAAACACATCAATTTAGGGGCAGACAACAGGAAAGTGCTATCAATTGACCCACAGTACAAGTAGTATAATTATTATTCATTATTATAGCGCAATTTATTCCATGGCGCTTTACATGTGAAAAGAGGTTACCGAGTGGTACAAGAGGAGAGAGGACCCTGCCCGTGAGGGCGCACAAACAGTCTATAAGGGATGGGTGAGGATACAGTTGGTGAGGGTACAGCTGGTCGTGCAGCAATATGGTGGAGCGAGGGTTACTGGGGGTTGTAGGCTTGTCGGAAGAGGTGGGTCTTCAGCTTCCTTTTAAAGGTTTCAACAGTAGGCGAGAGTCTGATATGTTGGAGTACAGAGTTCAAGAGTAGAGGGGATGCACAGGAGAAATCTTGTATATGATTGTGGGAACATGAGTTAAGACGGGAGTAGAGAAGGAGATCTTGTAAGGATCGAGGTTGCGTGCAGGTACAGTACAGATCAAAAGTTTGGACACTCCTTCTCATTTAAAGATTTTTCTGTATTTTCATGACTATGAAAATTGTACATTCACACTGAAGGCATCAAAACTATGAATTAACACATGTGGAATTATATACTTAACAAAAAAGTGTGAAACAACTGAAAATATGTCTTGTATTCTAGGTTCTTCAAAGTAGCCACCTTTTGCTTTGATGACTGCTTTGCATACTCTTGGCATTCACTTCATGAGCTTCAAGAGGTAGTCACCGGAAATGGTTTTCACTTCACAGGTGTGCCCTGTCAGGTTTAATAAGTGTGATTTCTTGCCTTATAAATGGGGTTGGGACCATCAGTTGTGTTGTGCAGAAGTCTGGTGGATACACAGCTAATAGTCCTACTGAATAGACTGTTAGAATTTGTATTATGGCAAGAAAAAAGCAGCTAAGTAAAGAAAAACGAGTGGCCATCATTACTTTAAGAAATGAAGGTCAGTCAGTACGAAAAATTGGGAAAACTTTGAAAGTGTCCCAAGTGCAGTTGCAAAAACCATCAAGCGCTACAAAGAAACTGGCTCACATGAGGACCACCGCAGGAAAGGAAGACCAAGAGTCACCTCTGCTTCTGAGGATAACTTTATCCAAGTCACCAGCCTCAGAAATCGCAGGTTAACAGCAGCTCAGATTAGAGATCAGGTCAATGCCACACAGAGTTCTAGCAGCAGGCACATCTCTTCAACAACTGTTAAGAGGAGACTTTGTGCAGCAGGCCTTCATGGTAAAATAGCTGCTAGGAAACCACTGCTAAGGACAGGAAACAAGCGGAAGAGACTTGTTTGGGCTAAAGAACACAAGGAATGGACATTAGACCAGTGGAAATCTGTGCTTTGGTCTGATGAGTCCAAATTTGAGATCTTTGGTTCCAACCACCGTGTCTTTGTGTGATGCAGAAAAGGTGAACTGATGGACTCTACATGCCTGGTTCCCACTGTGAAGCATGGAGGAGGAGGTGTGATGGTGTGGGGTGTAACGGGTCTGGGAGGCGGAACCTCTGAGCTACTATACAAGGGGGCAGCCCTTGTAAGGGAGCGGGTGGCAGTCTCTGGATGAACGGACAGGGAGATACGGCAAGTGATCAGGGCAGTCTCTGGGTAAAGGGTAGGTACGACCTGTGATGGCAGAGCCTCCGGGTAGGCTAGCAGGCAGATGGTAGATGTGTGCTCCCAGGTGAGCAAGCGAGAGTCTCTGGAATAACAGGTGGTCACGGCACGTGACGGCGGAACCTCCGGGCTGGCAAGCAGGTAGGTAACGGAGAAGCGCTCCCAGGTGAGCGGGCAAGAGTCTCTGGAATAGCTGGTGGTCACCGCACGTGACAACGGGACCTCCGGGCTGGCAAGCAGGCAGGTAACGGAGATGCGCTCCCAGGTGAGCGGGCAAGAGTCTCTGAGATAGCTGGTGGTCACAGCACGTGACAACGGAGCCTCCGGGCTGGCAAGCAGGCAGATAACGGAGAAGCGCTCCCAGGTGAGCGGGCAAGCTGGTCCATAGACAGACTGACCGGAGTAGTAAGGCAGACCGTCGGACCTCAGGCAAGCAGGCAGGTAGCTGATATGCGCTCCCAGGTGAGCGGGCAGGCTGGTCCTTTAGACAGACTGACAGGAGTAGTAAGGCAGACCGTCGGACCTCAGACTGGCAGACAGGTAACAAGTATTCAGGCAGGAATCAGGCAGGTAACTGGCAGGTAACTGGCAGGAAACTGGCAGGAAACTGGCAACGGGACCTGAGGGCTGAAGCACAGGTGAGACACAGGTGCAAACAACATTGCTCGGGCACCTCCATTTTGGAGGAGGTGCCTTATATATGATGAAGTCCTCCGGCCATTGGCCGGGGACTCTTTAGGGCGGCGCGCGCGGCCCCTTTAAGAGGAGGGGAGCGCGCGCGCGCCCTAAGCACAGGGGCCGGGAAGGAGCGCGCGCTGAGAGCAGAGCAGGAGGAGGACGCCGGGACGGAGCGCGCGCTGACAGCAGAGCGGGGGGAGGAAGCCGGGCACGGAGCAGAGCGGTGAGGGGAGCAGCGTCCCTGCCTAGCAGAGGGCAGGGACGCCGGCACTACAGTACCCCCCCCTTTAGGCCCCCCCTTTTTTAGGCCAGACAGAAATTTAGCTAGGATGAGAGGGGCATGGATGTTCTCCCGGGGCTCCCACGTTCTCTCCTCAGGACCAAACCCCTTCCAATCTACCAGAAAAAAGGTCTTTCCTCTTACCCTTTTGGTGGCAAGAATGTTCTCTACCTCAAACTCGTCCTCAGCAGAAACCGGAGCAGGAGGCGTACCTGTAGACTTGGAAAAAGAGTTAAGTACCACAGGTTTGAGGAGAGATACATGGAAGGAGTTAGGGATCCGTAAGTTGGCCGGGAGTTTCAATTTATAGGCCACCGGGTTGATCTGACTGATGACCTCCAGTGGGCCGATGAACCGAGGCCCTAACTTATAGGAAGGGATCTTGAGCCGGACATATTTGGACGAGAGCCAGACTTTATCCCCAGGGCGGAATTGAGGAGGGTCCAGACGTTTTTTGTCAGCGTGTCTTTTCATACGCTCGGATGACAGAAGGAGTGCGGACCGGGTACTCTCCCATATGGAGGAAAATTTGTTAACAAGAGATTCCGCAGCCGGATTGTCCGCCGAGGTGGAGACGGGAAACGGGATCCGAGGATGCTGACCGTAGACTACAAAAAACGGGGATTTGGAGGAAGACTCACTCTCGTGATTGTTGTACGAGAATTCGGCCCATGGCAGGAGATCCACCCAGTCAGAATGGTGGGCATTAACGAAGTGCCGAAGGTAACTGGTCAGGTTCTGATTGATCCGCTCCACTTGACCATTAGACTGTGGGTGGTAAGCGGAGGAGAAGTCCAGGGTGACGTCCAGCAATTTACAAGTGGCTCTCCAGAAACGGGAAGTGAACTGTACCCCACGATCCGACACGATGTGACGGGGCAGGCCATGAAGACGGAAGATGTGGCGGATAAAGTCTTTAGCCAGCTCGGGTGCAGACGGAAGACCTGGCAGTGGAATGAAGTGAGCCATCTTGGAGAAGCGGTCAGCGACCACCCAAATGACCGTACAACCGGCAGAGACGGGCAGATCAGTAATGAAGTCCATCGCTATATGCTGCCAGGGGGCAGCAGGTACTGGCAGAGGTAGGAGGCGGCCGGCCGGCAGGTGTCTCGGAACTTTGTTGCGGGCGCAGGACACACAGGCAGAAACAAAGTCTATTACATCCTTGTGCAGGTTAGGCCACCAGTAGTGCCGGGTAATAAGCTGGAGGGTCTTTTTCTGACCGGCGTGGCCAGCTAGTTTAGACGAATGACCCCAGTGTAGGATCTTCTCCCGATCAGGTACTGGTACGAACGTCTTACCAGGAGGAAGACGATTTAGACTCACGGGAGCCACCTGCATTACTCTGGCGGGATCGATGATATGTTTCGGATCCTCCTCGAGATCAGACACCAGAAAGGATCGAGACAAGGCGTCCGCCTTGACGTTTTTGTCAGCCGGGCGAAAATGAAGGACAAAATCAAAACGAGCAAAAAACAAGGACCACCGGGCTTGGCGCGGGTTAAGTCTCTGGGCATGCTGGAGGTAAGCCAAGTTCTTGTGGTCAGTGTAAATTATTACCGGGTGAAGAGCCCCCTCGAGCAGGTAACGCCACTCCTCCAATGCCAGTTTGATGGCCAATAACTCTCGGTCTCCTATGGAATAGTTGCGCTCAGAGGAGGAGAAGAGTTTAGAGAAGAAGCCACAAGTTACCATCCTCCCGGAAGATGATTTTTGAGTAAGTACCGCTCCGGCTCCAGAGGAGGAGGCGTCAACTTCCAGGAAGAACTGCTTGTTGCCATCTGGGCGATGCAGCACCGGGGCGGAAGAGAAGGCCTGTTTAAGGGAAAGAAAGGCCTCCTCTGCTTCGGGTGGCCACTCTTTGGGATTAGTACTTTTACGGGTGAGCGCAGAAATTGGGGCCATCCGGGAAGAGAAGTGTGGTATGAAGAGGCGGTAGTAGTTGGCGAAGCCCAGGAATCGCTGAATGGCCTTCAACCCCTCCGGTCGGGGCCATTTCTCGATGGCAGACAGTTTCTCAGGATCCATTTGTAGGCCGGTCTGAGAGATAATGTAGCCCAGAAACGGAAGCGAGGTCTGCTCAAAGAGGCACTTCTCAAATTTAGCGTAGAGATGGTTCTGCCTTAGCCTGAGCAGGACCTGACGAACGTCCCTCCGGTGAGTCTGGAGATCCGGAGAGAAGACCAAGATGTCGTCCAGGTACACCACTACGCAGGAGTAGAGAAGGTCCCGGAAGATGTCATTGACCAACTCTTGAAAGACGGCAGGAGCGTTACAGAGACCAAAGGGCATTACCAGGTATTCATAGTGGCCGTCCCGGGTGTTGAATGCCGTCTTCCATTCATCCCCCTGACGAATACGAACCAGGTTGTACGCCCCACGAAGGTCCAGTTTGGTGAAGATCCTAGCCCCCCTCAGACGATCAAATAATTCTGGAATGAGCGGAAGGGGGTACTTATTCTTCACCGTGATCAGGTTTAGGCCTCTATAGTCTATACAGGGACGGAGAGAGCCGTCCTTCTTTTTGACGAAAAAGAAGCCTGCTCCCGCCGGGGAGGTAGATTTCCGGATGAATCCTCTGGCCAGATTCTCCTCAATATATTCGGACATTGACCGGGTCTCAGCAGCGGATAAAGGATAGATACGCCCACGGGGAGGAGTAGTACCGGGTAGCAGATCGATGGGACAGTCGTATGGTCTATGTGGTGGTAATGTCTCTGCCTCCTTTTTATTAAAGACATCTGCATAAGACCAATAAGGAATCGGAAGTCCAGGTAGATTAGCTGGGGTAGGAGAGGGACGGACGGGATGGACGGGAACCAGGCAGGTTTTATGACAGTCTTGTCCCCAGCGAAGGACCTCTCCGGTTTGCCAGTCTAGCACGGGTGCATGTCTCTGGAGCCAGGGCAGACCTAGCAAGAGGGCGTGAGAGAGTCCAGGCAGAACATGAAAGGAGATACTTTCAGAATGCAGCATTCCCACCTGCAGGGTAATGGATTCGGTGATGAGTTGAATGGGGCGAGGTAAGAGGCCCCCATCCACGGCAGCGACAGACAAGGGTACAGCCAGAGGTTTGGTGGGGATGCGGTATTTCTCAACCAGGGACTGTGAAATAAGGTTCCCGGCTGCTCCAGAGTCAAGTTGGGCTAGTTCGAAATAACGGTTCTCCCCGTAGATGATCGAAACTGACAACAGCAGGGATGGAGAGGATTTATTCTTGTCTAGGTGGACCTCTCTGAGCGAACCTAGACACAGGCGTTTCCCGACCTCTCCGGGCAGGCACGGATCCGGTGCTCCTTACTGCCACAGTAGAAGCAACTCCCCTCGGCACGGCGTGAGTCCTGACGGGTTTTGACCATCTTGGTCTGGTCGACCTGCATAGGCTCAGGAGAGTGTACCTGGGGAGAGATGGAGGGAATGACGGGTTTCTGGAAAATAGGAGCTAAACGTGGAATCCTTCTCTCACGGGTGACCTCTTTGGCACGCTCCTGGAACCGTAGGTCAATCCGGGTGGCAAGAGTTATTAAGTCATCGAGAGTGGTAGGAATGTCCCGACCGGCAAGTTCATCTTTAATACGGCCGGACAGACCCTCCCAGAAGACGGAAACCAGAGCGTCGTTATCCCAGGCCAGCTCCGAGGCAAGGGTACGGAACCGTATGGCATATTGGCCCACGGTGAGACTCCCCTGACGGAGGCGTAGCAACGATGATGCAGATGAGGTCTTCCGTCCGGGTTCGTCGAAGACTTTCCGGAAAGCCGTGAGAAAAGCAGGCAAGTTGGACACCAGGGGGTCTCCTCTCTCCCATAGAGGATTCAGCCAGGCCAGGGCCTCCCCGGTGAGATGGGACATGATGAAGGCAATTTTGGCCCGGTCGGAGTTAAACTGGTAGGACAAAAGTTCAAAATGCAGGGTGCACTGATTTAAGAAGCCCCGAGCCTGGACGGGGTCGCCTCCGAAGCGAGGAGGTGCAGAAAGCCGGGGTCCGGGGTAGGATACCATAGTATTAGTGGGCAGCGGAGCTGCCGGATTGCAAGATATGGCACTGGCGGAGGTTGTTGGTGGATCAGACAGAGTGTTCAGGCGAGTATTAACATTCCGCAGGTGACCCAGGATGGCCTCCTGTTGGGACCTCTGACGGGACAGTTCAAGACAGAGGTCCGAGAGCGAGGGAGCTTGGGTGCCACCGGGTTCCATGGCCCGAGCAAACTGTAACGGGTCTGGGAGGCGGAACCTCTGAGCTACTATACAAGGGGGCAGCCCTTGTAAGGGAGCGGGTGGCAGTCTCTGGATGAACGGACAGGGAGATACGGCAAGTGATCAGGGCAGTCTCTGGGTAAAGGGTAGGTACGACCTGTGATGGCAGAGCCTCCGGGTAGGCTAGCAGGCAGATGGTAGATGTGTGCTCCCAGGTGAGCAAGCGAGAGTCTCTGGAATAACAGGTGGTCATGGCACGTGACGGCGGAACCTCCGGGCTGGCAAGCAGGTAGGTAACGGAGAAGCGCTCCCAGGTGAGCGGGCAAGAGTCTCTGGAATAGCTGGTGGTCACCGCACGTGACAACGGGACCTCCGGGCTGGCAAGCAGGCAGGTAACGGAGATGCGCTCCCAGGTGAGCGGGCAAGAGTCTCTGAGATAGCTGGTGGTCACAGCACGTGACAACGGAGCCTCCGGGCTGGCAAGCAGGCAGATAACGGAGAAGCGCTCCCAGGTGAGCGGGCAAGCTGGTCCATAGACAGACTGACCGGAGTAGTAAGGCAGACCGTCGGACCTCAGGCAAGCAGGCAGGTAGCTGATATGCGCTCCCAGGTGAGCGGGCAGGCTGGTCCTTTAGACAGACTGACAGGAGTAGTAAGGCAGACCGTCGGACCTCAGACTGGCAGACAGGTAACAAGTATTCAGGCAGGAATCAGGCAGGTAACTGGCAGGAAACTGGCAGGTAACTGGCAACGGGACCTGAGGGCTGAAGCACAGGTGAGACACAGGTGCAAACAACATTGCTCGGGCACCTCCATTTTGGAGGAGGTGCCTTATATATGATGAAGTCCTCCGGCCATTGGCCGGGGACTCTTTAGGGCGGCGCGCGCGGCCCCTTTAAGAGGAGGGGAGCGCGCGCGCCCTAAGCACAGGGGCCGGGAAGGAGCGCGCGCTGAGAGCAGAGCAGGAGGAGGACGCCGGGACGGAGCGCGCGCTGACAGCAGAGCGGGGGGAGGAAGCCGGGCACGGAGCAGAGCGGTGAGGGGAGCAGCGTCCCTGCCTAGCAGAGGGCAGGGACGCCGGCACTACATGGGGGTGCTTTGCTGGTGATACTGTTGGGGATGTATTCAAAATTGAAGGCATACTGAACCAGCATGGCTACCACAGCATCTTGCAGCGGCATGCTATTCCATCCGGTTTGCGTTTAGTTGGACCATCATTTATTTTTCAACAGGACAATGATCCCAAACACACCTCCAGGTTGTGTAAGGGCTATTTGACCAAGAAGGAGAGTGATGGGGTGCTACACCAGATGACCTGGCCTCCACAGTCACCAGACCTGAACCCAATCAAGATGGTTTGGGGTGAGCTGGACCACAGAGTGAAGGCAAAGGGTTTCTCAAGCGCTAAGCATCTCTGGGAACTCCTTCAAGATTGTTGGAAGATCATTTCAGGTGACTACCTCTTGAAGCTCATCAAGAGAATGCCAAGCGTGTGCAAACCAGTCATCAAAGCAAAAGGTGGCTACTTTGAAGAACCTAGAATATAAGACATATTTTCAGTTGCTTCACACTTTTTTGTTAAGTATATAATCCCACATGTGTTAATTCATCGTTTTTATGCCTTCAATGTGAATGTACAATTTTCATAGTCATGAAAATACAGAAAAATCTTTAAATGAGAAGGTGTGTCCAAACTTTTGGTCTGTACTGTAAGTACCAGGAGACTAGGTCCCAGATATATTTAAGAGACAGGTTGTGGATGGCTTTGCATCTCATGGTTATGGTTTTGAACTGGAGTCTCTGGGCAATGGGGGAGCCAGTGAAGGGATTTTATAGATTGCAATCTTATAGATTTCTGGAGCCAGTCCACAGTAAAAAAGCAACCATAGAATGTCCGGGAACCTTCCCACAGACTTCTTAGCCAGGGCTGCTTCTCGTCTGGGTTGGATGGGCCCACCAGAGAACCGGAAACTCCTCCAGTGGGCCCTGGCTTCTCCTTCAGGAGAGTTCATAGTGCAAACCTTGCAGGTCGTGATGATGATAGAGGCCACCATCTTGTCACACACGACCATGCCTAGCTGTATGTTCAGCGGTGAGATCCACCAATCTGCCTGTTGTGTTACAGCTTTCAACAACTCTGCACCGGTGTGTGTTTTGTCACCTAAGCATTAAGCATATTATCTTCAGCACAGCCTGTTGCCGCTTGGCCAAGGCAGTGCTGCAGTGCTTCCAACTTGGGACTGATGTGGTCATTTCGGAGATGGATGCCGAACAGGAGGAGGAGGGGGGTGCAGGAGCTGAACAATGTTATTACATTGAGGGTACATTAGCGAGTCTGGTTTTTATACAAAAGAAAGATCCTACTGTGTTTTTATTTTATTTGTTTTTTTACAGCTCTTCAAATGTGTATTGGAGTGCGTCCTAATTTTTGGCAGCCCTTGAAATTGCTGCATATGCAATAACAGTGTAACATCCCTGGCAGCGTGCTTGCATAGTGCACCACCTCCCACTATGCAAGACCGCAATCTTACCTGTCAGTCCAGCCTAAAAACCGTGCTCCCGTTCATGCTGTGTGCATGTCTCTTGACTGACTGCTTAGGGTGGCGGCCCGGTTACTTCCTGATTCTTATAGCTGCTGTGGGCACACCCCTAATGCGTCTCCAGCCTATTGCTGTGAGTCACTGGATATTTAAACCCCCTCCACCCAGAAGGAGGTGCCTGAGCAACACTTTCACTCAGTTTGTCTTTGCAACTGTATTGCCAGGTCCTGTCCTGTTTCTGCCACTCTGGGGGCTGCATACCCAGACCTGTTATCTCTGACTTCTAGTCTGTTTCCGCCACTCTGGGGGCTGTATACCCAGACCTGTTACCTGTGACTTCTAGTCTGTTTCCGCCACTCTGGGGGCTGTATACCCAGGCTCGTTCTTGTATCTCATTGCAGTAGCAGTTCCTGTCTGAACTGTATCCTAGCCTGTTACCTGTTTGTCTCTATGTCCGTACCTTCCCTTTTCCTGCAGTATCTGAACCTGCACCTAACTCCAACTCGTTGTCTCTGTACTTCTGTTTGCGAGTTTTGTGTCCACTCGCTACTTCATAGGAAGTACCCTGTGTGTATCTGGTTCTGCTTGTCCCTTTTCCCTTCCTCCGTATCTTCCTCCTGTGTTCTAGCCATCTTCCTGTATTTTCCAGTCTGTTCCATGTGAACAGAGCCCTGTCCTCTCTGCCTTGTTCACCGCACCCCCGGTTTCGCTCCGCTCTGTCTTGCCCACCACTCCAGCGGTTTCTCTCTGCTCTGACTTGCCCACCGCTCCGGTGGCTTCCCTCTGCTCTGCCTTACCCACTGCTCCGGCGGTTTCTCTCTGCTCTGACTTTCCCACCGCTCCGGCGGCTTCCCTCTGCTCTGCCTTACCCACTGCTCCGGCGGCTTCTCTCTGCTCTGCCTTGCCCACCGCTCCAGCGGCTTCTCTCTGCTCTGCCTTGCTCACCGCACCAGCGGTTTCTCTCTGCTCTGCCTTGCCCACCACTCCGGCGGCTTCTCTCTCCTTTGCCTTGCCCACCGCTCTGGCGGCTTCTCTCAGCTCTGCCTTGCCCACCGCTCCGGCGGTTTCTCTCTGCTCAGCCTTGTCCACCGCACCTGCGGTTTCTCTCTGCTCTGCCTTGTCCACCGCTCCGGCGGTTCCGCTCTGCTCTGCCTTGCCCACCGCACCTGCGGTTTTCGTTCCGCTCTGCTTGCTCACCGCACCAGCAGTTTCTCTCTGCTCTGCCTTGTCCTCTGCTCCGGCGGATTTGCTTTACTCTGCTTGTCTACCGCATCTGCGGCTCTGCACCTGTCTCCCAGTCTGTACTGGACCCTATCCAGCCTGCGCTCCAACCTGCTAGTACCTCCCTGTCTGCACTCCAGCCGTGCTTGCCAGTATCTCCCTGTCTGCACTCCAGCCGTGCTTGCCAGTGCCCACCTGTCTGCATACCAGCCGTGCTTGCCAGTACCCACCTGTCTGCATACCAGCTGTACTTGCCAATACCCACCTGCCTGTATGCCAGTCTAACCTGCCTGTTCCTGCATTCCCCGGTGTGGGTCAACAACTGTGACCGGGATCTGACCTGGAGTCGCACCTGGTCCCTCTGCTCGGTTCCTCCTTGGTCCACGGAGTCGACTAAGCCGCCGTGCGACCTTGGTCGGATCGGGTTGATACTTAGTTACGCCCCTCCAGGCACTCTTCGGTTCATGGTACAGTGGGATCACTAATCACGCTCATGCCAGTCAGTCCGGGTGCGAGCGTAACAAACAGTATTGGAGACACACTCTTTAATAATGGGAAAGAAAATTCAAATAGATTCTATATTCTAGAATATTAACTGTCTTATCTGAAATTCATTTACGGGTGAGGAATCGCAGTATGGATTGCGTATTACACCGATCCAGCCAGGTATTATTGCCTTATACTGCGTGCTGCTGGTGCTGCCCAAAAAATGTAAAATCTGTTCTATTCCCTATCGATAATGCTGTTAGATGCATTAACAATAGGGACAGGTGCTGCTAGGTGGTATCATCAGCTCCAGATGAGTTCATTCTGGTCGCATAAATGTCTTCCACAGTCCATAATTTTTTTTTTAGTATTTCTTTGGCTTTATATACAAGTCATTACCCTGGAAAGAATGTTTCTTAACATTTTTTCTATTTTAGCTTGTTTTTTGTATGTTTTCTTTTTTGGCAGTGGTGTAATACTCTGACAACATTGTTCACAGATTTTGTCAGCAGCCAACTGTGAATAGGTTTGAACCCACAACTGCAATTTTTTAAATAGAGTGTAATATTTGACACACTTACAAAAATTGCTGGATTATTAGGCAGGTCATATGGGATCACGTCTGATGGCCACAGTTTCAGGTAGTCGCCAAATAGTATGGTATTTCTCAGCGACCAACTATCAATTGGTTCAACAAAACACAGCTGTCTAAATTTTAATAGTCTGATCATTGAAAAAAAAAGTTTCTCTGCTTCCACAATACAGTAATGTGAATAAAATAAAAAAAATCTGTCTGTATTCTGCCAACAAGCAAATGGAGCAGTAAAATGGTGTACTCTGGATTACTTTTTAAGCAAATAATAAGGATTAAGATAAAAAAAATTTTTAACCCTGGCCCCTGATACATTGGGCTATATCTACGGATATCTGTAACAGCAGCAGCAGACAGAATGTGCAATGGACCCTCTTGTGCTGTATACACTGCCACAAACCCTGACTGCCTGATTGCCTAACTCCTGCTATCACCACTGAATATATGCAGCTGGATTAGTCCTCAGAAGGACTGTTAGTTCAGATGAATTTATATATACTCCTTGAGTACCACTACCTATATCTAATTATTACACCGACAATTCTGTCCCTCACACAGCAGCACCTCTCCCTACTCTGCCTGTTCCCGGGATAGACTGTGACGAGCCTAGTGTCATCAAGTCTTATATAGACCTGATGACGCTATGCGGCCAGCCAATCACTGTAATGCCAGAACCAACATGGCTACGACAATACAGTGCTTGGCAGGAATCCCTGCATGTTCGTTGGCTCTCTAAAGAGCGTCAAACATGCAGGGCGGGGACCCCGAGCAAGCCGGAAATACTCGCCAAGCATGTCGATGCTCGGGCGAGTCCCAAGCAGTAGCGAGCATGGTCGCTCATCATTACTCCCTACCCTTTATCCCCTCTACATGGATCTGGACTTACACAGAGACCCCTAGGCTTGGGCCACGGTGTTACCTGCTGTTCTGGGGAGTGAGATGGGAAGAAGAATAGTCAAGTATCCGGGTCAGAACAAGGGGGGGAAGAGAAAATACAAAATCAGAAGACACAAGAGTAGTCCGTAAACGGGCCGGGGTCACAACAGGAAACAAATACACAAGCCGGGAGCTGAGCACAGAGGACTGAACCAGAGGAGAACAAGGCTGTATCTGGCAGCTTCCGGCAATATGCTTCCAGCTTTAGTAGGGTGTGGTGCTTTCTAATTGGCTGAAGCAGAGAGCAGATTACTTCAGCTGGACAGCACACACCCCCATACTGCCAGACTGGATGGTACTAGAGGTCACAGGCACCCTAATCTTAGTGGCTGGACAGAGCCTATGCCTCACAGAGCTTCTGGTTCAGATGTCTCTTCCATCACCAGTGCTGCCTGCCAAATGAATAAGGCGGCTCCTGGTGACTGAATCAGTCGTCACAGCAGCAGATCCCAGAGGAGATGGGACACACCATTTGCAGAAGCCCTAATGTGACCAAAATGGCAAAAAACCATAGCAGTAGAAATCCCCATAAGTGACTCCATTTTGGACATTATAACCCTCAGTGAATTCATCTATAGGAATAGTGACTATATTGACTCCACAGCCACTTTCTGGAAATTAGCACACAGTGGATGTTGGAGAATGAAAATTGGAAATATACCATTTTATTACCCAACACATAGTGCCCAGATTGTGCTCCTGGAGACACACACCATCAATTAACTGGGTTCTTCTCACTATGGTAATGCCAAATACATGGATGCTAAATGTCTTTTGGGCGCACTGCAAGGCTCAGAAGCAAGGGGGAGATTTGACTTTGGGAGATCGGATATTGCTGGATTGGTTTATGGAAGCCATGTTGCTTTTCAAAAGCCTTTGAGCCACTAATAATGAGGAAACCTCCGTTTTTCCACTGACAGATGATGGACCTGAATAGGGTCTTGTTTTTTGTGAGACGAGTATATATTTTTATTCATATTATTTTCTCCTACATAACATTGGTGGCTTTTTATTCCATATTTTGGAGGCAGAATGAACAAACAGTTGAACACCATGCACTACTGGTTCATGCTATGAGGTTTTCTATTAGACTGTGAACTGTCATCTTGGTGAATAATTCAATATTTTACATAACTTAACATTTTTACGGACAATTTGAGTAGAAATGTTCAAAAATATTAATTTCAAGGATATTTTATTAAAAAATAATAATTGGTTTTATTCTTTGCAGTTGTCTGTACTAAGAGATCAGAGGAACAGCTGACATTTTTGATTTTTAAATCAGATGAGCTGGAGATCCCACAGGATACAATTGAAGTGAATTATATTACTCCTGAAATACCATCATCCCTTTGCAGCAAAGATCTGTCATCTGATCCTTTGAAACAGGTCCTGTCTTCTGATTCATTGCAGACTACTAAGGAAAATCCAAGCCATAAAAGAACCATTAAAAAACAAACTGCTCTTAAAGCAAAGAAACCATTTTCATGTTCAGACCGTGTGAGATTTTTTAACAAGAAATCGCAACTTGTTAGTCACCAGAGAACTCACACAGGGGAGAAGATCTTTTCATGTTCAGAATGTGGAAAATGTTTTGTAGATAAATCAACTCTTGTTACACATCAAAGAAGTCACACAAGGAAGAAGCCTTTTTCATGTTCAGAATGTGGAAAATGTTTTGTAGGGAAATCACACCTTGTTAGACACCAGAGACTTCACACAGGGGAGAAGCCATATTCATGTTCAGAATGTGGGAAATGTTTTGTAGGTAAATCCATTCTTCTCGCACATCAGAGAATTCACACCGGGGAGGAACTGTATTCTTGTTTAGAATGTGGGAAATTTTTTATCTGGAAATCGTATCTTGTTAAACACCAGAGAATTCACACAGGGGTTAAGCCATTTTCATGTTCAGAATGTGGAAAATGTTTTGTGAATACATCATCTCTTATTAGTCACCAGAGAAGTCACACAGGGGAGAGGCCTTTTTCCTGTTCAGAATGTGGGAAATATTTTACACAGAAATCAAGTTTGGTTCTACACCAGAGAAGTCACACGGGAGAGAAGCTTTTTTTCTGTTCAGAATGTGGGAAATATTTTACACAGAAATCACGTTTTGTTCAGCACCAGAGAACTCACACAGGGGAGAAGCCTTTTTCCTGTTCAGAATGTGGGAAATGTTTTAACTATAAATCATATCTTGTTAGTCACCAAAGAACTCACACAGGGGAGAAGCCTTTTTCATGTTCAGATTGTGGAAAATGTTTTAATCAGAAATCGCATCTTGATAGACACCAGAGAACCCACACAGGGGAGAAGCCTTTTTCATGTTCAGAATGCGGAAAATGTTTTATCCAAAAATCATATCTTGTTAGTCACCAAAGAACTCACACAGGGGAAAAGCCTTTTTCATGTTCAGATTGTGGGAAATGTTTTAACCAGAAATCGCATCTTGATAGACACCAGAGAACCCACACAGGGGAGAAGCCTTTTTCATGTTCAGAATGCGGAAAATGTTTTATCCAAAAATCATATCTTGTTAGTCACCAAAGAACTCACACAGGGGAGAAGCCTTTTTCATGTTCAGATTGTGGGAAATGTTATAACCAGAAATCGCATCTTGATAGACACCAGAGAACCCACACAGAAGAGAAGCCTTTTTCATGTTTAGAATGTGAGAAATGTTTTGCAAAGAAATCACTGCTCATTAAACATCAGCGAACTCACACAGTGGAGAAGCCTTTTTCATGTTCAGAATGTGGAAAATGTTTTGTAGTGAAATCACACCTTGTTAAACACCACAGACTTCACACAGGGGAGACCTGTATAAATCCTGAAGGTAAAACTAGAGAAGACAACTCGGACCTGGCTCCCTGAAAGGCTGTTGAATGTATCATGTACCTCCTAAGGAACCGTGCAGCATAGGAAGAAACCCAAGCAGTACACTTATTGGACTGGCCTAGATATTCAGAAGTAGGACCAGAACTCCAAGCAGAATCCACTAAAGACTATCAGCAGCAGCGAAGACCAGCAGGGGGAAGATTTAACTAGTAGGACAGGCAAGATAACAAATGAAAAACAATTGCTATTCGAAATGAATGGACAAAGGCAAATGGTAATCAGCACCCATACAGGTACAGAACCTGCTGTGGCTCCGTGGACAGAGACGCCAACATAAAAGAACAGGACCACCGATCAAATCCCGAGGCATGACAGTTTTATACAGAAATCAAATATTATCACACATCAAGGACCTTACACAGGGGATAAACTGTATTCTTGTTTAGAATGTGGGACATTTTTTAACTGGAGATTACATCTTGCTAGACGCCAGAGCAGTCACACAGAAAAGAAGCCTTTTCCATGTTCAGAATGTGGGAAATGTTTTACACAGAAATCAAGTTTTGTTTAGTACCAGAGAACTCACACAGGTGAGAAGCCTTTTTCCTGTTCAGATTGTAGAAAATGTTTTAACCAAAAATTCTATTTTGTTAGGCACAAGAGAACCCACACAGAGGAGAAGCCTTTTTCATGTTTAGAATGTGAGAAATGTTTTGTAGAGAAATTGCAGCTTAAGCTTATTAAACATCAGAGAACCCACACAGGGGAGAAGTCTTTTTTTTTGTTCAGAATGTGGAAAATCTTTTGTGAAGAAATCATTTCTTCTTAGTCACCAAAGAACTCACACAGTGGAGAAGCCTTTTTCATATTCTTAATGTGGGAAATGTTTTACACCGAAATCAACTCTTAATAAACATCAGGGAAGAAGCCTTTTTCATATTCAGAATGTTGGAAATGTTTTAACTGAAAATTGTATCTTGTTAACCCCTTCCCCCCGAATCTGTTTTACAATTCTGATCAGTGTCACTTTATGTGGTAATAACTCTGAAACGCTTTAACAAATCCCAGTGATTCTGAGATAATTTTTTCGAGACACATTGTACTTTATTTTAGTGGAAAATTTTACTTACAGTTTACTAAGTAATTACTGCACGTATTATATATTTATACCCAAGCTGGAGATTTTATAATATATATATATATATATATATATATATATATATATATATATACACATACATACATACACACACACACACAGTATATTATATATATATATATATATACACAGTATATATATACAGTATATATATACATACAGTATATATATATATATATATACACATACAGTATATATATATATATATATATATATATATATATATATATATATATATATATATATATATATACTGTATATATATATTTATACACTGCTCCAAAAAATAAAGGTAACACTTAACACAATGTAACTCCAAGTCAATAACACTTCTGTGAAATCTACCTGCCCAGTTATGAAGCGACACTGATTGTGAATCAATTTCTCCTGCTGTTGTGCAAATGGAACAGACAACTGGTAGAAATGATAGGCAATTAGCGAGATACCCCTTATAAAGGAGCGGTTCTGCAGGTGGTGACCACAGACCATTTCTCTGTTCTCATCCTTTTTGGCTGTTGTTTTGGTCACTTTTTCATTTTGCCATTTCTCTCACCCCTAGAGATACAGTAGCATGAGGCGATGTCTACAGTACAACCCACAGAAGTTGCTCAGGTAGTGAAGTTCATCCAGGATGGCATATCAGTGCGAGCTGTGGCAAGAAGGGTAGCTGTGTCTGTCAGCACAGTATCAAGAGCATGGAGCAGATACCAGGAGATGTGGAGGGAGCCATAGGAGGGCAACAACCCAGCAGCAGGACCACTACCTCCTCCTTTGTGCAAGGAGGAACAGGAGGAGCACTGCCAGAGCCCTGCAAAATGACCTCCAGCAGGCCACAAATGTGCATGTTTCTGCACAAACGGTTAGAAACCGACTCCATGAGGGTGGTATGAGGGCCCGACGTCCACAGATGGGGGTTGTGCTCACAGCCCAACACCATGCAGGACGCTTGGCATTTGCCACAGAACACCAGGATTGGCAAAGTCGCCACTGGCGTCCTGTGCTCTTCACAGATGAAAGCAGGTTCACACTGAGCACATGTGACAGAGTCTGGAGACGCCATGGAGAGCGATCTGCTACCTGCAACATCCTTAAGCATGACCGGTTTAGCAGTGGGTCAGTAATGGTGTGGGGTGGCATTTTTTTGGAGGGCCATCCATGTGCTCGCCTGAGGTAGCCTGACTGCCATTAGGTAACAAGATGAGATCCTCCGACCTCTTGTGAGACCATATGCTGATGCGGTTGGCCCTGGGTTCCTCTTAATGCAGGACAATGCCAGACCTCATGTGGCTGGAGTGTGTCAGCAGTTCCTGCAAGATGAAGGCATTGAAGCTATGGACTGGCCGCCCGTTCCTCAGACCTGAATCCTGTTGAGCACATCTGGGACATCATGTCTCGCTCCATCCACCAACGTCACGTTGCACCACAGACTGTCCAGGAGTCGGTGGATGGTTTAGTCCAGGTCTGGGAGGAGATCCCACAGGAGACCATCCGCAACCTCTTCAGGAGCATGCCCAGGTGTTGTAGGGAGGTCATACAGGCACGTGGAGGCCACACACAATACTGAGCCTCATTTTGACTTGTTTTAAAGGACATTACATCAAAGTTGGATCAGCCTGTAGTGTGTTTTTCCACTTTAATTTGGGGGGTGACTTCAAATTCAGGCCTCCATTGGTTAATAAATTTGATTTCCATTGATTATTTTTGTGTGATTTTGTTGTCCGCACATTCAACTTTGTACAGAACAAAGTATTCAATGAAAATATTTCATTCATTCAGATCTAGGATGTGTTATTTTAGTGTTCCCTTTATTTTTTTGAGCAGTGTATTATGGCTGCGATCAGACTGCTACTATAAGTAGTCCCCATAGTGGGACTAAGTAAAAAAGTGAGAAAAAACAACAACAATAAAAGTACCCATATTTGGTATCGCCGCAACTGGAACGACCTGACCTATAAAACTGTCCCACTAGTTAACCCCTTTAGTATACACAGTAAAAATAAAAAACTAAAAAAAAGAATGCTTTATCATCATACCGCCGAACAAAAAGTGGAATAAAACGAGATCAAAAAGACAAATATAAATAAAAATGATACCGCTGAAAACGTCATCTTGGCCCGCAAAAGACAAGCTGCCATACAGCTCCATCAGGGGCTCCCCAACACGACATTGCGTCCTCCTGTTACACTTATGAAAATGCAAAATTGCTGGCTGAAAAACATTTTTGCTGGAAAAATGTAATTTTATTTTTACGTCTCAATGTTATAAACTTCTGTGAAGCACCTGGGGGTTCAGGGTGCTCACCACACATCTAGATAAGTTCCCTGAAGGGTCTAGTTTGCAAAATGGTGTCACTTGTGGTGGGTTTCCACTGTTTAGGCACATCAGGGGCTCTCCAAATGCAACATGGCATCCCACTAATTATTCAAGCAAATTTTACTTTCAAAAAGTCAAATGCGCTCCTTCCATTCCAAGCCCTGAAACACCGAATATGAGGTCAGTCAAAAACCTTTAACAAGCAATTGGTTACATGGTGGCACCGCAGAAGCGGGTGCCCACACTACATAAAATACAATGATTGTATAAATACACAAATAGTTAAATATATAATATATATAAATACACATACATACACACACACACACACATGTAGTCTGAACCACAAAGGAGCAAGTATGTACAAGTAGAGTGAGGCCAAGCGTATAAAGCAATATACCTAGTGTAGCATGTCAGTGAACCTCGGGTAGCCTAAAAATAACATATAGATGAGCTTAACTGTATAGCATAAGATGATTGTAGATATAAAGTGGTCCTACACAGGCGGCGAGCCAACTGATGGCACCAGGGAATGAATCCCTCTTGTGAAGATTTAAATAGAGTCAATGACTAATGAAGGAAGTATAATGTAAGGTATAGAGTATTCCAAAGAGAGGGAAGGGGGAGGGGACACAATGGACATAACACCAGATCAATGGCAGACAGTGTTATATATAAGAAAGGGGCTTAATGACCGGCTGTGGAGAGGCGTGCCCAGAAGATGCTGGTTAGATGTTAGAGGACGTGTTCAACATGAGGGTCAGGTCAAAACTTGTAGACAAGATAGGTAATATGACTTATACTTCTGTTCTACGTGGTCCAGGGTACCGACCGAGTATGCGCCACACTCGGCACCCTGGGCCACTTAGGTAATATGCCTTCCATGACCTCATGTTCGGTGATTCTGCTTTGGGTTTTGGCTTGAAAAACGCAGATTTCATTAGAATAGATTGTGGGCTCCATTAGCTGAGCCCCTGAGGTGGCAGAAACACCCCCCCCCCCCCCGGTGACCCCATATTGGAAACTTCACTGCCTAAGGAATTAATCTAGGGGTGTAGTAAGTATTTCGAACCCATAGGTGCCTTACAGAATTTTATAACATTGAGTCGTGGAAATATGACATTTTAGTGGTAAAAATGCAATTTTTCTATTTGCTACAAATTTGTCAGGTACACAAGGGTTAATAGGTGAAACTGAACCTAATTTATTAAATAATATATCCTGAAAGAGGTGATGTCCCATGTCATCAGAAATTAGTTAGCCCACACCTCAGGGGCCACTCATAGCCATGGTGACTCGATGTCATCATGACAACATCCGGGTGACCAGAGCTAACAAGTTCTTTAGGTCATGTGCAGTGCATGATCTACCTAACTGGTGTCAGCGCAGCACTAAAAGTTATAAAGCATAGCAAAGCTCCTGTATATATATATACACATAAAGGCAGTTGTACTCAAAAGTTTACATACCTCGGCAGAATTTTTCATTTTTTGGCCTTGTTTCAGAGAATATGAATGCTACAGTTTTTTTGTTTTCTCCACTCATGGTTATTGGTTGGGTGAAGCCATTTATTGTCAAACTACTAAATTTTCTCTTTTTATATTTTAATGACAACCAAAAACATCCAAATGACCCTGAGCAAAAGTTCACATACCCTGGTGATTTTGGCCTGATAACATGCACAGAATTTGACCCAAATGGGTTTGAATGGCTACTAAAGGTAACATCCTCACCTGTGACCTGTTTGCTTGTAATCAGTGTGTGTGCGTAAAAGCTGAGTGAGTTTCTGGGATCCAGACAGACTCTTGCATCTTTCATCCAGCCACTGACGTTTGTGGATTGAGAGTCATGGGGAAAGCAAAAGAATTGTCAATGGATCTACGGGAAAGGGTAGTTGACCTGTATAACACAGGAAAGGGATACAAAAAAAAATATCCAAGGAATTGATAATGCCAGTCTGCAGCATTCAAACTATGATTAACAATTGGAAAATCAGGGGCTCTGTAAAAACCAAACCACGCTCAGTTAGACCAACAAAAATTTCGGCCACAACTGGCAGGAAAATTGTCTGGGATGCAAAGAAAAACCCACAAATAACATCAGCTGAACATCAGGACTCTCTGAAAACTATTGATGTGGCAGTTTCAAGATGCACAATAAGGAGGCACTTGAAGAAAAATGGGCTGCATGGTCAAGTCGCCAGAAGAAAGCCATTACTGTGCAAATGCCACAAAGTATCTCACCTAGAATACACCAAACAGCATAGAGACAAGCCTCAAAACTTCTGGAACAAGGTAATTTGGAATGAGGAGACCAAAATTGAACTTTTTGGCCACAATCATAAACGTTACATTTGGAAAGAGGTCAACAAGGCCCATGATAAAAAGGAACACCATTCCTACAGTAAAGCACGGAGGTGGATCGCTGATGTTTTGGGGATGTATGAGCTACAATGGCACAGGAAACTTGGTAAAAGTTGAAGGAAACATGAATGCCGCACGTTATCAGCAAATACTGGAGGCAAATTTGCCCTCATCAGCCCGGAAGCTGCGCATGGGGACCTACTTGGACGTTCCAACATAACAATGATCCAAAACACAAGCCCAAGTCGACCTGTCATTGGCTACAGCAGAACAAAGTGAAGGATCTGGAGTGGTCATCTCAGTCTCCTGACCTCAATATCATTGAGCCACTCTGGGGAGATCTCAAGCGCGCAGTTCATGCTAGACAGCCCAGGAATTTACAGGAACTGGAGGCTGTTTGCCAAGAAGAATGGGCAGCTTTACCATCTGAGAAATTAAAGAACCTCATCTACAACTACCACAAAATATTTCAAGCTGTCATTGATGTTAAAAGGGGGCAATACACGCTATTAAGAACTGGGGTATGTGAACTTTTGATCAGGGTCATTTGGATGTTTTTGGTTGTCATTAAGATTTAAAAAGAGAAAACACAGTAGTTTGACAATAAATGGCTTCATCCAACCAATAACCATGAGTGGAGGAAAAGTTTTTTTGTTATCATTCATATTCTCTCAAACAAGGCCAAGATTGGAAAAATTCTGCTGGGGTATGTAAACTCTTGAGCACAACTGTAAGAGATTTCAAGAATGTGGAATGTTAATTGGAAGATCTAGGAACTGCAAGTTATCAGGCAGTAATGGGCAAGCTGAAAGGATATATAGGAGAGACGAATGTATGTGATCCCTATGGTATGTTGCTTTATTATTGTATGTACTGGTTTCTTGGTTTTGTTAAAAAAAAAAACTAATGAAAAAAATCTCAAATGTATTGGATTAAAAAAAAAAGACTAAGAAAAAGGCTTCTCCCCTGTGTGGGTTCTCTGGTGCCTAATCACATCTGATTTCTGGTTAAAACATTTCCCACATTCTGAACATGAAAAAGTCTTCTCCACTGTGTGGGTTCTCTGGTGCCTAATCAAATCTGATTTCTGGTTAAAACATTTCCCACATTCTGAACATGAAAAAGTCTTCTCCACTGTGTGTGTTCTCTGGTGCCTAATCAAATCTGATTTCTGGTTAAAACATTTCCCACATTCTGAACATGAAAAAGGCTTCTCCCCTGTGTGATTTCTCTGGTGATTGACCAAAGCTGATTTCTGGTTGAAACATTTTCCACATTCCGAACAGGTAAAAGGCTTCTCCCCTGTGTGAATTCTCTGGTGCTTAACCAAAGATGATTTATCGTTAAAACATTTCCCACATTCTGAACATGAAAAAGGCTTCTCCCCTGTGTGAGTTCTCTGGTGGATATTAAGATGCGCTTTCTGGTTGAAACATTTTCCACATTCTGAACAGGAAAAAGGCTTCTCCCCTATGTGAAGTCTCTGGTGCTTGACAAAATCTGATTTCTGGTTAAAATATTTCCCATATTTGGAACAAAAAAATCTATTGTCCGCTGTGTGTATTTTTTGATGTTTAAGAAAATACTTTTCAAGGGTAAAACTATTTCCATTTTCTGAACATGAAAATGACTTTGTTCCTTTAGGAGCAGTTCGTTTATTAATGCTTATTTTTTTATTTTGATTTTCCTTAGTAGTCGGTAATGAATCAGAAGACAGGACCTGTTTCACAGGATCAGATGACAGATCTTTGCTGTGAAGGATTGATGGTATATCTGGAGTAATGGCATTCACTTCAATTGTATCCTGTGGGATCCCAAGATCATCAGATTTAAAAATTGAAGATGTCAGCTGTCCCTCTGATCTCCTGGTACAGTCATCTGCCAAGAATAAAACAAATTATTATATTTTGAATAAAATATCCCTGAAATTTATATTTTTGAACATTTCTACTTAAAATGCCTGTAGAAATGGCAAGTTATTGACAGAATGACAGTTAACAGTCTAATAGAAAACCTCATAGGATGAACCAGTAGAGCGTGGTGTCCAACTGTTTGTTCATTCTGTCTCCAAAATATGGAATAAGAAGCCATCAAAAAATGTTATGTATGTGAAAATTATACCAATAAAAGCTTCAACTCATCAATAAATCAATCCAGCAATATTCGCTCTCTCAAAGTCAAATCTCCCCCTCGCTTCTGAGCCTTGCAGTGTGTCCAAACCATATTCAGCATCCATGTACTTGGTATTACTATAGTGAGAAGAACCCACTTCATTTACGGTGTGTGTCTCCTGGAGCACAATCTGGGCACTATGTGTTGGGTAATAAAATGGCCAATGTGCAATTTTCATTCTCCACCATTCATTGCGTGCTAATTTCCGGAAAGTGCCTCTGGAATCAAAATAATCGCTACGTCTATAGATTAATTCACTGCGGGTTATAATTTCCAAAATGGAGTCACTTTGTTATATTAAAGAAGTTGTCCAGTGCTTTTTACAATTGCCCCAATTTCCCCCAATGTTTTTACCCTGTGCCCATAAGTCTTTTTGCAATTACCTTCTGCAGTCCTTCTTGCCTGTGCGCATTGCTATCGCTGGCCGCTCTCAGGCACCACGTGACCCCCGATAGCGCCACTCACAGGCTACATGGTAAATACATTGGGAGACATTGGGCAATTGTAAAAAGTACTAGAAAACTTCTTTAAGGCTTCCGTAAATAGTGTGTCCAATCTCCCCTGGGATCTGCTCCCCCGACGTCTGCTTCTGTCACCAGGCGCCGTCTTATTCATCCTGCAGGCGGCGCTGGTGATGGAAGAGACAGAGTAACCAGAAGCTCTGGGCGGCGCAGGCTGTGTCCAAACACTAAGATTAGGGTGCCTGGGACCTGTAGTACCATCCAGTCTGGCAGTATGGGTGCGTGTGCTGTCCAGCTGGAGTAATCTGCTCCCTGCTTCATCCAATCAGAAAGCACCGCACCCTACTAAAGCTGGAAGCATATTGCCGGAAGCTGCCAGATACAGCCTTGTCCTCCTCTGGTTCAGTCCCCTGTGCTCAGCTCCTGGCTTGTGTATTTGTTTCCTGTTGTGACCGTTTACTGACTACTCTTCTGATTTAGTATTTTCTCGGTCCTCCTGGTTATGACCCGGCTACCAGACTATTCGTCTTGGGGTTAAAGGGTGATGAGCAAGGCAATCCCTGGGATCAGGAAAATGGAGTAGATAGCACCAAGCCTGTTCGTGGTAGCCATCTTTTGAGCTGTCAGGTGACCATGAACAGTGTCCCCAATACATTGTGTCTGCAAACTATTCCAGCAAGATCTGCATTCAGATAGCTAAATGTCGCTCCTTCCCTTCTTATCCTGCCATGTGCGTACAGTAGTGTACAACCTTATATAGGGGATTGTTGGATTCAAGAGAAGTTGGTAAATAATTTGTAAGATCCATTTGTTTCCTATTATCCTTTGTGAAGAATTACAAAGTTATCACCACATAAAGTGACACACGTCAGATTTGAAAATGGGCCCTGATAGGAACACAAAACTGTCTGCAGGAAGGGGTTAAATCAGAGTATTTTGGGAACTAACTACTGTAGTCAAAAACTGTGAGTATAGACTATAACATCTACTGAAATTATCAAACTCAACAGTCTCCATCAGTAAGTAATGAGTAACTAGTGGTGAAACCTCTCTGGGGTAATTAGAGTATGGGGCTCGGTGGCTCTTGGCAATCTAAACTATCGTAAGGGACAATATTTTCTGTCAGATGAGTTTCAAGAAGAAATATTAGACGTTCAAAGAGAACTTTTTATAATAGTGCAGGGATGAGGTGTCTTAAATTTAGATCTCAGGCATTGGGAAGAGGTAATGGAGACCTTCTTTTAAAGACTACCAGGGAGTTACAGAGTCAAATAAGTGAGTCAGGCCGATCCCACCAAAATCAAACAAAGTGAACCTGTAAAAAAGACAGAATAAAAGATATGTTACATCCCCAACAACAACGTATATACAAGGGAGAGCTCCAACACTAAACCGGAGTCACACTCATTTATGGTGGAGCATTGGAGCTACTATGAGTCCTGACCAGGAGAGTAGAGAAAGTATTAGCGCCCCCATTTCAGGAGAGATTGTGCAGTAATCTGAATTCCTTAGGATTGAAAACATAATGGAATTTATGACATGGAGTGAATCCATGAAACCAGGGCTGGAGCCAACACATCTCCTGCAGGTGTGAATAAATGTATATTACAGCCATCAGCCACGCACAGCTTAGAGATATATCATGGCACAGGTGTAATGTTTTCTGTATAGTTTATCACAATCCTGTTTGAAGTTAGTTGGTTTAAAAAGAAATTGAAAAGTCAGGATAAAGGGAAACTCTGTTGTTATTGTACAGAAATTCACACTTGGCCTCACTGCACATTTAATATTGTCGATCATAAAAGTGAAGTTTGGCCACAAAGACTAGACCTGGTCTTGTAGGGACCATATGAGCACATTCAGCAGCACAAAATGGAGAGAAGGTAGATTCATCCAATAAGATATTAGGGATCTAGGAAGCCAACAGCATCATTACCCTCCGCTTTCTCTTACAGGTCCATCATAATTTTGATTTTCTCACTTGTCAGAACATTCTACGTACGCTGTCATTTGGCTTTACAGTTTACAGATCTGGGCAGGTAATGGTCAGCATCTACTAATCCCAGGGGGTAGGTGGATCCTCCAGGTTGTAGGTTCTACAGAAAAGATCTTTTACAATTACACAAAGTAATGTGAACATTTTCGGATGGAGGAAAATATTGTGGTCTAGCGGTAAAATGGTGATCACACGATTGTGATACAGCTGGACTACACCAGCGATAAAGCAGCCACAGCCGGTGACTGAGAAGAATCTGACTTCTCTGCATTTAGTGGTCGCTACTCACCTGGGTAGTCATATGTAGGAATCTCCTCTTTACACCGCTCATCACCCCTCACATATGTTAATATAGGTCAGATCTTCACCCTGAAACAAATATTGTAAACATGGAGAAGTCACATCTATGATCAGCTCTAATCCTGCCATCTCCACCGTTCTCATTACACAAGTATAAAACATATAATACTGGTGGATAAAACAAGACTGAGCACAAGACCTTCACAGCCGTCTACACATCATAGGGGAGATCTCATGACACCTTCTCTCCATCTACCTGATGATCCTGAGGAACATTGGGATCTTCTTGTTTACAGTCCTGTGGAAGAAGAGGACGGGGACATCTCTTTGGTGTTGTCCTCTTACTGGATAGATCTGGAGGAAACACATACAGAGATTGAATTCATTCTTTACATACAGATAATTATAGGCCGTGTGTATTTAGTCCTGTCTATTACCTGGTGATGTGAGGGGCTGAGGAACCTCCATCATGACGTCCTTGTACAGATCTTTGTGTCCTTCTAAATACTCCCACTCCTCCATGGAGAAATAGACGGCGACATCCTGACATCTTATAGGAACCTGACACATACAATGATACCGTCATCCCCCCGATCCCTCCATAGCGTTACTGTATAATGTCCCAGCATTTCCAGCAGTGTCACCTCTCCAGTCAGCAGCTCAATCATCTTGTAGGTGAGTTCTAGGATCTTCTGGTCATTGATGTCCTCATGTATCAGGGGGTGAGGTGGAGGCCCCATGATTGGGCTCTGGGTTCTTTCCCATCCCTCAGACACAGGGTCCTGACAGTGCCCACTAGAGGTCTTCTTCACTACTGTGTAATCCTGGTTATGGAGAGACACATTAATAAATCTCCCTCCAGACATTTCCAGAGTCCTCACCTCTCCAGTTCTGTCCATCTGTTATTCCCATAGATAAGAATGATGTAATGTGACGTCATCAGAATCTCTCACCTCTCCAGTAAGCCGGAAGAGGATCTCTAGGGTGAGGTGTAATATCCTCTCTGCCATCTTGTCTCTGTCCATATTCATCTTTGATGGGTCAATAAGGAAAATTCTCTTATATAGAAGATCTTCACTGAGAGGATCCGATATTGTAGAGACCTGAATGAGAAGATGAGCCGACATAACATCATAAAGAATTCTGTGTATTAATACAATTACTGGAGACAATAAGAGAAATATATCAGGAGATAGAATGTGTAGATGTTGTATTCTCTAGTCTTTTATGGACTGGAACATAAGTTGAATTGATGACTTAGACATCTCCTCCATAGTTCCAATCACTGGCTAAGTTGGCCACTGCTGCAGTAAGAATCACCCAGAAACCCAAGCAGCAATGGTATTTTTATTATTTTACAACATTCTGCTTTTGTCCCTGACGTACTAATAAAACCTATATATTTTAGGCCACAGACAACAAGCAGTTTCTTCCTTGGAGTCTGCAGCTGAATACGTTTCTTATAGACTCATCTTCCATAACGCTAATTCTCGTCATATACATTACACGTGACATGAGAAAAAACAACTTCATAATGACGACGACATCTTAATCTTCTAATACGGCTCTAGAAACAAATTTGGCCACAGTCCGTCGCTGACCTCATCATCACCGACTGTCCACATGAATGTTTCCCGTCTTTCCCAGGTTATAATCTTTTATCACGTTAGATCTCATTTATAAGAGCTTGTTTGTAAGAACACAGACAGGAGTTATTTGATGCTAATGTCTCCATGTACAGTGTTTTGTTTCCTGGATATTATGTTTCTTTTAGCATTTTTATGTAGGCTTCCATATATTACATGAAAAACACTAAAAAAAGAAAACCAAGTGTTAAAACATAAAATAAAATTGGGGTTGGCGGGACTGTGACAACATTATACTGTATGTGGGAAGATTGCGGTACTGTGGGAACATTATACTGTATGTGGGTAGATGGCGGTACTGTGAGAACATTATACTGTATGTGGGAAGATGGCGGTACTGTGAGAACATTATACTGTATGTGGGTAGATGGCGGTACTGTGAGAACATTATACTGTATGTGGGAAGATGGCGGTACTGTGGGAACATTATACTGTATGTGGGGGTGGGGGTATTGTGGGAACATTATACTGTATGTGGGGGGGGTACTGTGGAAACATTATACTGTATGTGGGGGGGGTATTGTGGGAACATTATACTGTATGTGGGAAGATGGCGGTACTGTGGGAACAGTATACTGTATGTGGGAAGATGGCGGTACTGTGGGAACATTATACTGTATGTGGGAAGATTGCGGTACTGTGGGAACATTATACTGTATGTGGGAAGATTGCGGTACTGTGAGAACATTATACTGTATGTGGGTAGATGGCGGTACTGTGGGAACATTATACTGTATGTGGGAAGATGGCGGTATTGTGAGAACATTATACTGTATGTGGGAAGATGGCGGTACTGTGGGAACATTATACTGTATGTGGGGGTGGGGGTATTGTGGGAACATTATACTGTATGTGGGGGGGGTATTGTGGAAACATTATACTGTATGTGGGGGGGTATTGTGGGAACATTATACTGTATGTGGGAAGATGGCGGTACTGTGGGAACAGTATACTGTATGTGGGAAGATGGCGGTACTGTGGGAACATTATACTGTATGTGGGAAGATGGCGGTACTGTGGGAACATTATACTGTATGTGGGAAGATGGCGGTACTGTGAGAACATTATACTGTATGTGGGAAGATGGCAGTACTGTGGGAACATTATACTGTATGTGGGTAGATGGCGGTACTGTGGGAACATTATACTGTATGTGGGTAGATGGCGGTACTGTGGGAACATTATAGTGTATGTGGGAAGATGGCGGTACTGTGGGAACATTATACTGTATGTGGGAAGATGGCGGTACTGTGAGAACATTATACTGTATGTGGGAAGATGGCGGTACTGTGGGAACATTATACTGTATGTGGGTAGATGGCGGTACTGTGGGAACATTATACTGTATGTGGGTAGATGGCGGTACTGTGGGAACATTATAGTGTATGTGGGAAGATGGCGGTACTGTGGGAACATTATACTGTATGTGGGAAGATGGCGGGACTGTGATAACATTATACTGTATGTGGGAAGATGGCGGTACTGTGGGAACATTATATTGTATGTGGGTAGATGGCGGTACTGTGAGAACATTATACTGTATGTGGGAAGATGGCGGTACTGTGGGAACATTATACTGTATGTGGGAAGATGGCGGTACTGTGAGAACATTATACAGTGTGGGGAAATAGAGGTACTATGAGAGCATTATATTGAGAGGCTTAATGACCGCAGTCGCTCCTGTGACCGGGCCCAGCCACCACCAGCCCCTGCTGCAGCTGGATGTGTGTTCTCGGACTGACATTCAGCTTAGTGCCACAATACACGCTGCCGACCAATCAGAGCCCAGCAGCTGACATCGGCATGTACGTCATTAGGGGCTCATGGAAGTAACGTCATCCTCTCCTGTCACTTCCAGCTGAAGTCAGCGGCAGCTCCAGAAAAAGACACCGCGCGGCGAAGGAGCGGAGTGAAGGTGAGTATAATGTTTTTTTTTAAATCAGCGAGTACACGGTGCCCTTGGCCATAATACTACATGTAAGAGGATGGGCTGTGCATTATACTACATGTACGGACTATGGGCTGTGCATTATACTACATGTACGGACTATGGGCAGTGCATTACACTACATGTACGGACTATGGGCAGCGCATTACACTACATGTACGGACTATGGGCTGCGCATTATACTACATGTACGGACTATGGGCAGTGCATTATACTACATGGATGACTGTGGGCTGTGCATTATACTACATGTACGGACTATGGGCAGTGCATTATACTACATGTACGGACTATGGGCAGTGCATTATACTACATAGATGACTGTGGGCTGTGCATTATACTACATGTACGGACTATGGGCAGTGCATTATACTACATGGATGACTGTGGGCTGTGCATTATACTACATGTACGGACTATGGGCTGTGCATTATACTACATGTACGGACTATGGGCAGTGCATTACACTACATGCACGACTATGGGCTGTGCATTATACTACATGGATGACTGTGGGCTGTGCATTATACTACATGTACGGACTATGAGCTGTGCATTATACTACATGTACGGACTATGGGCAGTGCATTACACTACATGCACGACTATGGGCTGTGCATTATACTACATGGATGACTGTGGGCTGTGCATTATACTACATGTACGGACTATGGGCTGTGCATTACACTACATGTACGGACTATGGGCAGTGCATTATACTACATGGATGACTGTGGGCTGTGCATTATACTACATGTACGGACTATGGGCTGTGCATTATACTACATGTACGGACTATGGGCAGTGCATTATACTACAAGGATGACTGTGGGCTGTGCATTATACTACAAGGATGACTGTGGGCAGTGCATTATACTACATGTACGGACTATGGGCAGTGCATTATACTACATGTAAGAGTATGGGCTGTGCATTATACTACAAGGATGACTGTGGGCTGTGCATTATACTACAAGGATGACTGTGGGCAGTGCATTATACTACAAGGATGACTGTGGGCAGTGCATTATACTACAAGGATGACTGTGGGCAGTGCATTATACTACAAGGATGACTGTGGGCTGTGCATTATACTACAAGGATGACTGTGGGCAGTGCATTATACTACATGTACGGACTATGGGCTGTGCATTATACTACATGTACGGACTATGGGCTGTGCATTATACTACGTGTACGGACTATGGGCTGTGCATTATACTACATGTACGGACTATGGGCTGTGCATTACACTACATGCACGACTATGGGCAGTGCATTACACTACATGGATGACTGTGGGCTGTGCATTATACTACATGTACGGACTATGGGCTGTGCATTACACTACATGTACGGACTATGGGCAGTGCATTATACTACATGGATGACTGTGGGCTGTGCATTATACTACATGTACGGACTATGGGCTGTGCATTATACTACATGTACGGACTATGGGCAGTGCATTATACTACATGGATGACTATGGGCTGTGCATTATACTACGTGTACGGACTATGGGCAGTGCATTATACTACATGTACGGACTATGGGCAGTGCATTATACTACATGTACGGACTATGGGCTGTGCATTATACTACATGTACGGACTATGGGCTGTGCATTATACTACATGTACGGACTATGGGCTGTGCATTATACTACATGTACGGACTATGGGCAGTGCATTATACTACATGGATGACTGTGGGCTGTGCATTATACTACATGTACGGACTATGGGCTGTGCATTATACTACATGTACGGACTATGGGCAGTGCATTATACTACATGGATGACTGTGGGCTGTGCATTATACTACATGTACGGACTATGGGCTGTGCATTATACTACATGTACGGACTATGGGCTGTGCATTATACTACATGTACGGACTATGGGCTGTGCATTATACTACATGTACGGACTATGGGCTGTGCATTATACTACATGTACGGACTATGGGCTGTGCATTATACTACATGGATGACTGTGGGCTGTGCATTACACTACATGTACGGACTATGGGCTGTGCATTACACTACATGGATGACTGTGGGCTGTGCATTACACTACATGTACGGACTATGGGCAGTGCATTATACTACATGGATGACTGTGGGCTGTGCATTACACTACATGTACGGACTATGGGCAGTGCATTATACTACATGGATGACTGTGGGCTATGCATTATACTACATGTACGGACTATGGGCAGTGCATTATACTACATGGATGACTGTGGGCTATGCATTATACTACATGTACGGACTATGGGCAGTGCATTATACTACATGGATGACTATGGGCAGTGCATTATACTACATGGATGACTGTGGGCTGTGCATTATACTACATGTACGGACTATGGGCTGCGCATTATACTACATGTACGGACTATGGGCTGTGCATTATACTACGTGTACGGACTATGGGCAGTGCATTATACTACGTGTACGGACTATGGGCAGTGCATTATACTACGTGTACGGACTATGGGCAGTGCATTATACTACATGGATGACTGTGGGCTGTGCATTATACTACGTGTACGGACTATGGGCAGTGCATTATACTACATGGATGACTGTGGGCTATGCATTATACTACATGTACGGACTATGGGCAGTGCATTATACTACATGTACGGACTATGGGCTGCGCATTATACTACATGTACGGACTATGGGCTGCGCATTATACTACATGTACGGACTATGGGCTGTGCATTATACTACATGTACGGACTATGGGCAGTGCATTATACTACGTGTACGGACTATGGGCAGTGCATTATACTACATATACGGACTATGGGCAGTGCATTATACTACATGTACGGACTATGGGCTGCGCATTATACTACATGTACGGACTATGGGCTGTGCATTATACTACAAGGATGACTGTGGGCTGTGCATTATACTACAAGGATGACTGTGGGCAGTGCATTATACTACATGTACGGACTATGGGCAGTGCATTATACTACATGTAAGAGTATGGGCTGTGCATTATACTACATGTACGGACTATGGGCTGTGCATTATACTACGTGTACGGACTATGGGCTGTGCATTATACTACATGTACGACTATGGGCTGTGCATTATACTACATGGATGACTGTGGGCAGTGCATTATACTACATGTACGGACTATGGGCAGTGCATTATACTACATGTAAGAGTATGGGCTGTGCATTATACTACATGTACGGACTATGGGCTGTGCATTATACTACGTGTACGGACTATGGGCTGTGCATTATACTACATGTACGGACTATGGGCAGTGCATTACACTACATGCACGACTATGGGCTGTGCATTATACTACATGGATGACTGTGGGCTGTGCATTATACTACATGTACGGACTATGGGCTGTGCATTACACTACATGTACGGACTATGGGCTGTGTATTATACTACATGTACGGACTATGGGCAGTGCATTATACTACATGGATGACTGTGGGCTGTGCATTATACTACATGTACGGACTATGGGCTGTGCATTATACTACATATACGGACTATGGGCAGTGCATTATACTACATGGATGACTGTGGGCTGTGCATTATACTACATGTACGGACTATGGGCTGTGCATTATACTACATGTATGACTATGAGCTGTGCATTATACTACATGTATGACTATGGGCTGTGCATTATACTACATGTACGGACTGTGGGCTGTGCATTACACTACATGGATGACTGTGGGCTGTGCATTACACTACATGTACGGACTATGGGCTGTGCATTACACTACATGGATGACTGTGGGCTGTGCATTACACTACATGTACGGACTATGGGCAGTGCATTATACTACATGGATGACTGTGGGCTGTGCATTACACTACATGTACGGACTATGGGCAGTGCATTATACTACATGGATGACTGTGGGCTATGCATTATACTACATGTACGGACTATGGGCAGTGCATTATACTACATGGATGACTGTGGGCTATGCATTATACTACATGTACGGACTATGGGCAGTGCATTATACTACATGGATGACTGTGGGCTGTGCATTATACTACATGTACGGACTATGGGCTGCGCATTATACTACATGTACGGACTATGGGCTGTGCATTATACTACGTGTACGGACTATGGGCAGTGCATTATACTACGTGTACGGACTATGGGCAGTGCATTATACTACATGGATGACTGTGGGCTGTGCATTATACTACGTGTACGGACTATGGGCAGTGCATTATACTACATGGATGACTGTGGGCTATGCATTATACTACATGTACGGACTATGGGCAGTGCATTATACTACATGTACGGACTATGGGCTGCGCATTATACTACATGTACGGACTATGGGCTGCGCATTATACTACATGTACGGACTATGGGCTGTGCATTATACTACATGTACGGACTATGGACAGTGCATTATACTACGTGTACGGACTATGGGCAGTGCATTATACTACATATACGGACTATGGGCAGTGCATTATACTACATGTACGGACTATGGGCTGCGCATTATACTACATGTACGGACTATGGGCTGTGCATTATACTACAAGGATGACTGTGGGCTGTGCATTATACTACAAGGATGACTGTGGGCAGTGCATTATACTACATGTACGGACTATGGGCAGTGCATTATACTACATGTAAGAGTATGGGCTGTGCATTATACTACATGTACGGACTATGGGCTGTGCATTATACTACGTGTACGGACTATGGGCTGTGCATTATACTACATGTACGACTATGGGCTGTGCATTATACTACATGGATGACTGTGGGCAGTGCATTATACTACATGTACGGACTATGGGCAGTGCATTATACTACATGTAAGAGTATGGGCTGTGCATTATACTACATGTACGGACTATGGGCTGTGCATTATACTACGTGTACGGACTATGGGCTGTGCATTATACTACATGTACGGACTATGGGCAGTGCATTACACTACATGCACGACTATGGGCTGTGCATTATACTACATGGATGACTGTGGGCTGTGCATTATACTACATGTACGGACTATGGGCTGTGCATTACACTACATGTACGGACTATGGGCTGTGTATTATACTACATGTACGGACTATGGGCAGTGCATTATACTACATGGATGACTGTGGGCTGTGCATTATACTACATGTACGGACTATGGGCTGTGCATTATACTACATGTACGGACTATGGGCAGTGCATTATACTACATGGATGACTGTGGGCTGTGCATTATACTACATGTACGGACTATGGGCTGTGCATTATACTACATGTACGGACTATGGGCTGTGCATTATACTACATGTACGGACTATGGGCTGTGCATTACACTACATGCACGACTATGGGCAGTGCATTATACTACATGGATGACTGTGGGCTGTGCATTATACTACATGTACGGACTATGGGCTGTGCATTATACTACATGGATGACTATGGGCTGTGCATTATACTACATGTACGGACTATGGGCAGTGCATTATACTACATGGATGACTGTGGGCTGTGCATTATACTACATGTACGGACTATGGGCTGTGCATTATACTACATGTACGGACTATGGGCTGTGCATTATACTACATGTACGGACTATGGGCTGTGCATTATACTACATGCACGGACTATGGGCTGTGCATTACACTACATGCACGACTATGGGCAGTGCATTATACTACATGGATGACTGTGGGCTGTGCATTATACTACATGTACGGACTATGGGCTGTGCATTATACTACATGTACGGACTATGGGCTGTGCATTATACTACATGTACGGACTATGGGCTGTGCATTATACTACATGTACGGACTATGGGCAGTGCATTATACTGCATGGATGACTGTGGGCTGTGCATTATACTACATGTACGGACTATGGGCTGTGCATTATACTACATGTACGGACTATGGGCTGTGCATTACACTACATGCACGACTATGGGCAGTGCATTATACTACATGGATGACTGTGGGCTGTGCATTATACTACATGTACGGACTATGGGCTGTGCATTATACTACATGTACGGACTATGGGCTGTGCATTACACTACATGCACGACTATGGGCAGTGCATTATACTACATGGATGACTGTGGGCTGTGCATTATACTACATGTACGGACTATGGGCTGTGCATTATACTACATGTACGGACTATGGAGAGTGCATTATACTACATGGATGACTGTGGGCTGTGCATTATACTACATGTACGGACTATGGGCTGTGCATTATACTACATGTACGGACTATGGGCTGTGCATTACACTACATGCACGACTATGGGCAGTGCATTATACTACATGGATGACTGTGGGCTGTGCATTATACTACGTGTACGGACTATGGGCTGTGCATTATACTACATGTACGGACTATGGGCAGTGCATTATACTACATGTACGGACTATGGGCTGTGCATTATACTACATGTACGGACTATGGGCTGTGCATTATACTACATGGATGACTGTGGGCTGTGCATTATACTACATGTACGGACTATGGGCTGTGCATTATACTACATGTATGACTATGAGCTGTGCATTATACTACATGTACAGACTATGGGCTGTGCATTATACTACATGTACGGACTATGGGCTGTGCATTATACTACATGTACGGACTATGGGCAGTGCATTATACCACATGTACGGACTATGGGCAGTGCATTATACTACATGGATGACTGTGGGCTGTGCATTAAACTACATGGATGACTATGGGCTGTGCATTACGCTACATGTACGGACTATGGGCTGTGCATTATACTACATGGATGACTATGGGCTGTGCATTATACTACATGGATGACTATGGGCTGTGTATTATACTACATGTACGGACTATGAGCTGTGCATTATACTACATGTACGGACTATGGGCTGTGCATTATACTACATGTACGGACTATGGGCTGTGCATTATACTACATGTACGGACTATGGGCTGTGCATTATACTACATGTACGGACTATGGGCAGTGCATTATACTACATGTACGGACTATGGGCTGTGCATTATACTACATGGATGACTATGGGCTGTGCATTATACTACATGGATGACTATGGGCAGTGCATTATACTACATGTACGGACTATGGGCAGTGCATTATACTACATGTATGACTATGAGCTGTGCATTATACTACATGTACGGACTATGGGCAGTGCATTATACCACATGTACGGACTATGGGCAGTGCATTATACTACATGTATGGACTATGGGCTGTGCATTATACTACATGGATGACTGTGGGCTGTGCATTATACTACATGTACGGACTATGGGCTGTGCATTATACTACATGTATGACTATGAGCTGTGCATTATACTACATGTATGACTATGGGCTGTGCATTATACTACATGTATGACTATGAGCTGTGCATTATACTACATGTATGACTATGAGCTGTGCATTATACTACATGTACGGACTATGGGCTGTGCATTATACTACATGTACGGACTATGGGCTGTGCATTATACTACATGTACGGACTATGGGCAGTGCATTATACTACATGTACGGACTATGGGCTGTGCATTATACTATATGGAGGACTATGGGCTGTGCATTATACTACATGTACGGACTATGGGCTGTGCATTATACTACATGTACGGACTATGGGCAGTGCATTATACTACATGTACGGACTATGGGCTGTGTATTATACTACATGGATGACTATGGGCTGTGCATTATACTATATGGAGGACTATGGGCAGTGCATTATACTACATGGATGACTGTGGGCTGTGCATTATACTACATGGATGACTATGGGCTGTGCATTACGCTACATGTACGGACTATGGGCTGTGCATTATACTACATGTACGGACTATGGGCAGTGCATTATACTACATGTACGGACTATGGGCAGTGCATTATACTACATGGATGACTGTGGGCTGTGCATTACACTACATGTACGGACTATGGGCTGTGCATTACACTACATGGATGACTATGGGCTGTGCATTACGCTACATGTACGGACTATGGGCTGTGCATTATACTACATGTACGGACTATGGGCAGTGCATTATACTACATGTACGGACTATGGGCAGTGCATTATACTACATGGATGACTATGGGCTGTGCATTATACTACATGGATGACTATGGGCTGTGTATTATACTACATGTACGGACTATGGGCAGTCCATTATACTACATGTATGACTATGAGCTGTGCATTATACTACATGTACGGACTATGGGCAGTGCATTATACCACATGTACGGACTATGGGCAGTGCATTATACTACATGTACGGACTATGGGCTGTGCATTATACTACATGGATGACTGTGGGCTGTGCATTATACTACATGTACGGACTATGGGCTGTGCATTATACTACATGTATGACTATGAGCTGTGCATTATACTACATGTATGACTATGGGCTGTGCATTATACTACATGTATGACTATGAGCTGTGCATTATACTACATGTATGACTATGAGCTGTGCATTATACTACATGTACGGACTATGGGCTGTGCATTATACTACATGTACGGACTATGGGCTGTGCATTATACTACATGTACGGACTATGGGCAGTGCATTATACTACATGTACGGACTATTGGCAGTGCATTATACTACATGGATGACTGTGGGCTGTGCATTATACTACATGGATGACTATGGGCTGTGCATTACGCTACATGTACGGACTATGGGCTGTGCATTATACTACATGTACGGACTATGGGCAGTGCATTATACTACATGGATGACTATGGGCTGTGCATTACGCTACATGTACGGACTATGGGCTGTGCATTATACTACATGTACGGACTATGGGCAGTGCATTATACTACATGTACGGACTATGGGCAGTGCATTATACTACATGTACGGACTATGGGCAGTGCATTATACTACATGTACGGACTATGGGCAGTGCATTATACTACATGTACGGACTATGAGCTGTGCATTATACTACATGTATGACTATGAGCTGTGCATTATACTACATGTACGGACTATGGGCTGTGCATTATGCTACATGTACGGACTATGGGCTGTGCATTATACTACATGTACGGACTATGGGCAGTGCATTATACTACATGTACGGACTATGGGCAGTGCATTATACTACATGGATGACTGTGGGCTGTGCATTACACTACATGTACGGACTATGGGCTGTGCATTACACTACATGGATGACTATGGGCTGTGCATTACGCTACATGTACGGACTATGGGCTGTGCATTATACTACATGTACGGACTATGGGCAGTGCATTATACTACATGTACGGACTATGGGCAGTGCATTATACTACATGTACGGACTATGGGCAGTGCATTATACTACATGGATGACTATGGGCTGTGCATTATACTACATGTACGGACTATGGGCAGTGCATTATACTACATGTACGGACTATGGGCAGTGCATTATACTACATGGATGACTATGGGCTGTGCATTATACTACATGTACGGACTATGGGCAGTGCATTATACTACATGTACGGACTATGGGCAGTGCATTATACTACATGGATGACTGTGGGCTGTGCATTACACTACATGTACGGACTATGGGCTGTGCATTATACTACATGGATGACTATGGGCTGTGCATTATACTACATGGATGACTGTGGGCTGTGCATTATACTACATGTACGGACTATGGGCAGTGCATTATACTACATGGATGACAGTGGGCTGTGCATTATACTACGTGTACGGACTATGGGCTGTGCATTATACTACATGTACGGACTATGGGCAGTGCATTATACTACATGTACGGACTATGGGCTGTGCATTATGCTACATGTACGGACTATGGGCTGTGCATTATACTACATGGATGACTGTGCGCTGTGCATTATACTACATGTACGGACTATGGGCTGTGCATTATACTACATGTATGACTATGAGCTGTGCATTATACTACATGTACGGACTATGGGCTGTGCATTATACTACATGTACGGACTATGGGCTGTGCATTATACTACATGTACGGACTATGGGCTGTGCATTATACTACATGTACGGACTATGGGCAGTGCATTATACTACATGTACAGACTATGGGCAGTGCATTATACTACATGGATGACTGTGGGCTGTGCATTATACTACATGGATGACTATGGGCTGTGCATTACGCTACATGTACGGACTATGGGCAGTGCATTATACTACATGTACGGACTATGGGCAGTGCATTATACTACATGGATGACTGGGCTGTGCATTATACTACGTGTACGGACTATGGGCTGTGCATTATACTACGTGTACGGACTATGGGCTATGCATTATACTACGTGTACGGACTATGGGCTGTGCATTATACTACGTGTACGGACTATGGGCTGTGCATTATACTACATGTACGGACTATGGGCAGTGCATTATACTACATGTACGGACTATGGGCTGTGCATTATACTACATGTACGGACTATGGGCTGTGCATTATACTACATGGATGACTGTGGGCTGTGCATTATACTACATGTACGGACTATGGGCTGTGCATTATACTACATGTATGACTATGAGCTGTGCATTATACTACATGTACGGACTATGGGCTGTGCATTATACTACATGTACGGACTATGGGCAGTGCATTATACTACATGTACGGACTATGGGCAGTGCATTATACTACATGTACGGACTATGGGCAGTGCATTATACTACATGTACGGACTATGGGCAGTGCATTATACTACATGTACGGACTATGGGCTGTGCATTATACTACATGTACGGACTATGGGCTGTGCATTATACTACATGTACGGACTATGGGCTGTGCATTATACTACATGTACGGACTATGGGCAGTGCATTATACTACATGTACGGACTATGGGCAGTGCATTATACTACATGTACGGACTATGGGCAGTGCATTATACTACATGGATGACTGTGGGCTGTGCATTATACTACATGGATGACTATGGGCTGTGCATTACGCTACATGTACGGACTATGGGCTGTGCATTATACTACATGGATGACTATGGGCTGTGCATTACGCTACATGTACGGACTATGGGCTGTGCATTATACTACATGTACGGACTATGGGCAGTGCATTATACTACATGTACGGACTATGGGCAGTGCATTATACTACATGTACGGACTATGGGCAGTGCATTATACATGTACGGACTATGGGCTGTGCATTATACTACATGTATGACTATGAGCTGTGCATTATACTACATGTATGACTATGAGCTGTGCATTATACTACATGTACGGACTATGGGCTGTGCATTATGCTACATGTACGGACTATGGGCTGTGCATTATACTACATGTACGGACTATGGGCAGTGCATTATACTACATGTACGGACTATGGGCAGTGCATTATACTACATGGATGACTGTGGGCTGTGCATTATACTACATGGATGACTATGGGCTGTGCATTACGCTACATGTACGGACTATGGGCTGTGCATTATACTACATGTACGGACTATGGGCAGTGCATTATACTACATGTACGGACTATGGGCAGTGCATTATACTACATGTACGGACTATGGGCAGTGCATTATACTACATGTACGGACTATGGGCTGTGCATTATACTACATGTACGGACTATGGGCTGTGCATTATACTACATGTACGGACTATGGGCTGTGCATTATACTACATGTACGGACTATGGGCAGTGCATTATACTACATGTACGGACTATGGGCAGTGCATTATACTACATGTACGGACTATGGGCAGTGCATTATACTACATGGATGACTGTGGGCTGTGCATTATACTACATGGATGACTATGGGCTGTGCATTACGCTACATGTACGGACTATGGGCTGTGCATTATACTACATGGATGACTATGGGCTGTGCATTACGCTACATGTACGGACTATGGGCTGTGCAGTATACTACATGTACGGACTATGGGCAGTGCATTATACTACATGTACGGACTATGGGCAGTGCATTATACATGTACGGACTATGGGCTGTGCATTATACTACATGTATGACTATGAGCTGTGCATTATACTACATGTATGACTATGAGCTGTGCATTATACTACATGTACGGACTATGGGCTGTGCATTATGCTACATGTACGGACTATGGGCTGTGCATTATACTACATGTACGGACTATGGGCTGTGCATTATACTACATGTACGGACTATGGGCAGTGCATTATACTACATGTACGGACTATGGGCAGTGCATTATACTACATGGATGACTGTGGGCTGTGCATTATACTACATGGATGACTGTGGGCTGTGCATTACGCTACATGTACGGACTATGGGCTGTGCATTATACTACATGTACGGACTATGGGCAGTGCATTATACTACATGTACGGACTATGGGCAGTGCATTATACTACATGGATGACTGTGGGCTGTGCATTACACTACATGTACGGACTATGGGCTGTGCATTATACTACATGGATGACTATGGGCTGTGCATTATACTACATGGATGACTGTGGGCTGTGTATTATACTACATGTACGGACTATGGGCAGTGCATTATACTACATGGATGACTGTGGGCTGTGCATTATACTACGTGTACGGACTATGGGCTGTGCATTATACTACGTGTACGGACTATGGGCTGTGCATTATACTACATGTACGGACTATGGGCAGTGCATTATACTACATGTACGGACTATGGGCTGTGCATTATACTACATGTACGGACTATGGGCTGTGCATTATACTACATGGATGACTGTGGGCAGTGCATTATACTACATGTACGGACTATGGGCTGTGCATTATACTACATGTACGGACTATGGGCTGTGCATTATACTACATGTACGGACTATGGGCTGTGCATTATACTACATGTACGGACTATGGGCAGTGCATTATACTACATGTACGGACTATGGGCAGTGCATTATACTACATGTACGGACTATGGGCAGTGCATTATACATGTACGGACTATGGGCTGTGCATTATACTACATGTATGACTATGAGCTGTGCATTATACTACATGTATGACTATGAGCTGTGCATTATACTACATGTAAGGACTATGGGCTGTGCATTATGCTACATGTACGGACTATGGGCTGTGCATTATACTACATGTACGGACTATGGGCAGTGCATTATACTACATGTACGGACTATGGGCAGTGCATTATACTACATGGATGACTGTGGGCTGTGCATTATACTACATGGATGACTATGGGCTGTGCATTACGCTACATGTACGGACTATGGGCTGTGCATTATACTACATGTACGGACTATGGGCAGTGCATTATACTACATGTACGGACTATGGGCAGTGCATTATACTACATGTACGGACTATGGGCAGTGCATTATACTACATGTACGGACTATGGGCTGTGCATTATACTACATGTACGGACTATGGGCTGTGCATTATACTACATGTACGGACTATGGGCTGTGCATTATACTACATGTACGGACTATGGGCAGTGCATTATACTACATGTACGGACTATGGGCAGTGCATTATACTACATGTACGGACTATGGGCAGTGCATTATACTACATGGATGACTGTGGGCTGTGCATTATACTACATGGATGACTATGGGCTGTGCATTACGCTACATGTACGGACTATGGGCTGTGCATTATACTACATGGATGACTATGGGCTGTGCATTACGCTACATGTACGGACTATGGGCTGTGCAGTATACTACATGTACGGACTATGGGCAGTGCATTATACTACATGTACGGACTATGGGCAGTGCATTATACATGTACGGACTATGGGCTGTGCATTATACTACATGTATGACTATGAGCTGTGCATTATACTACATGTATGACTATGAGCTGTGCATTATACTACATGTACGGACTATGGGCTGTGCATTATGCTACATGTACGGACTATGGGCTGTGCATTATACTACATGTACGGACTATGGGCTGTGCATTATACTACATGTACGGACTATGGGCAGTGCATTATACTACATGTACGGACTATGGGCAGTGCATTATACTACATGGATGACTGTGGGCTGTGCATTATACTACATGAATGACTGTGGGCTGTGCATTACGCTACATGTACGGACTATGGGCTGTGCATTATACTACATGTACGGACTATGGGCAGTGCATTATACTACATGTACGGACTATGGGCAGTGCATTATACTACATGGATGACTGTGGGCTGTGCATTACACTACATGTACGGACTATGGGCTGTGCATTATACTACATGGATGACTATGGGCTGTGCATTATACTACATGGATGACTGTGGGCTGTGTATTATACTACATGTACGGACTATGGGCAGTGCATTATACTACATGGATGACTGTGGGCTGTGCATTATACTACGTGTACGGACTATGGGCTGTGCATTATACTACGTGTACGGACTATGGGCTGTGCATTATACTACATGTACGGACTATGGGCAGTGCATTATACTACATGTACGGACTATGGGCTGTGCATTATACTACATGTACGGACTATGGGCTGTGCATTATACTACATGGATGACTGTGGGCTGTGCATTATACTACATGTACGGACTATGGGCTGTGCATTATACTACATGTATGACTATGAGCTGTGCATTATACTACATGTACGGACTATGGGCTGTGCATTATACTACATGTACGGACTATGGGCTGTGCATTATACTACATGTACGGACTATGGGCTGTGCATTATACTACATGTACGGACTATGGGCAGTGCATTATACTACATGGATGACTGTGGGCTGTGCATTATACTACATGGATGACTATGGGCTGTGCATTGCGCTACATGTACGGACTATGGGCTGTGCATTATACTACATGGATGACTATGGGCTGTGCATTACGCTACATGTACGGACTATGGGCAGTGCATTATACTACATGTACGGACTATGGGCAGTGCATTATACTACATGTACGGACTATGGGCAGTGCATTATACTACATGTACGGAGTATGGGCAGTGCATTATACTACATGTACGGACTATGGGCAGTGCATTATACTACATGTACGGACTATGGGCAGTGCATTATACTACATGTACGGACTATGGGCAGTGCATTATACTACATGTACGGACTATGGGCAGTGCATTATACTACATGTATGGACTATGGGCAGTGCATTATACTACATGTACGGACTATGGGCAGTGCATTATACTACATGTACGGACTATGGGCAGTGCATTATACTACATGGATGACTGTGGGCTGTGCATTATACTACATGGATGACTATGGGCTGTGCATTACGCTACATGTACGGACTATGGGCAGTGCATTATACTACATGTACGGACTATGGGCAGTGCATTATACTACATGTACGGACTATGGGCAGTGCATTATACTACATGTACGGACTATGGGCAGTGCATTATACTACATGGATGACTGTGGGCTGTGCATTATACTACATGGGTGACTGTGGGCTGTGTATTATACTACATGGATGACTATGGGCTGTGCATTATACTACATGGATGTTTTGGGCTGTGCATTATACTACATGTACGGACTATGGGCAGTGCATTATACTACATGTACGGACTATGGGCTGTGCATTATACTACATGGATGACTGTGGGCTGTGCATTATACTACATGGATGACTGTGGGCTGTGCATTATACTACATGGATGACTATGGGCTGTGCATTATACTACATGGATGACTATGGGCTGTGCATTACGCTACATGTACGGACTATGGGCTGTGCATTATATTACATGTACGGACTATGGGCTGTGCATTATTATACTACATGTACGGACTATGGGCAGTGCATTATACTACATGGATGACTGTGGGCTGTGCATTATACTACATGGATGACTATGGGCTGTGCATTATACTACATGGATGACTATGGGCTGTGCATTACGCTACATGTACGGACTATGGGCTGTGCATTATACTACGTGTACGGACTATGGGCTGTGCATTATACTACGTGTACGGACTATGGGCAGTGCATTATACTACATGGATGACTATGGGCTGTGCATTATACTACATGGATGACTATGGGCTGTGCATTATACTACATGGATGACTATGGGCTGTGCATTATACTACATGTACGGACTATGGGCAGTGCATTATACTACATGTACGGACTATGGGCTGTGCATTATACTACATGGATGACTGTGGGCTGTGCATTATACTACATGGATGACTGTGGGCTGTGCATTACGCTACATGGATGACTATGGGCTGTGCATTATACTACATGGATGACTATGGGCTGTGCATTATACTACATGGATGACTATGGGCTGTGCATTACGCTACATGGATGACTATGGGCTGTGCATTACGCTACATGGATGACTATGGGCTGTGCATTACGCTACATGGATGACTATGGGCTGTGCATTACGCTACATGGATGACTATGGGCTGTGCATTATACTACATGGATGACTATAGGCTGTGCATTATACTACATGGATGACTATGGGCTGTGCATTATACTACATGTATGACTGTGGGCTGTGCATTATACTACATGTATGACTGTGGGCTGTGCATTATACTACATGGATGACTATGGGCTGTGCATTATACTACATGGATGACTATGGGCTGTGCATTATACTACATGGATGACTATGGGCTGTGCATTATACTACATGGATGACTATGGGCTGTGCATTATACTACATGGATGACTATGGGCTGTGCATTATACTACATGGATGACTATGGGCTGTGCATTATACTACATGGATGACTATGGGCTGTGCATTATACTACATGTACGGACTATGGGCTGTGCATTACGCTACATGTACGGACTATGGGCTGTGCATTATACTACATGTATGGACTATGGGCTGTGCATTACGCTACATGTACGGACTATGGGCTGTGCATTATACTACATGTATGGACTATGGGCTGTGCATTACGCTACATGTACGGACTATGGGCTGTGCATTATACTACATGGATGACTATGGGCTGTGCATTATATTACATGGATGAGTATGGGCTGAGCATTATACTACATGGATGACTATAGGCTGTGCATTATACTGTATGGAGGATTATGGGGAGTGCATTATACTTCTGTTATGGGGCCCCATTACTTCTATGTTTGCCCCTGGTGAGTGTAATAGTTTATTTTTTTTCTATACACTAAAGAACAGAGGCAGAACGGAGGACATATATCAGGATGGGGCCTAGGATAAGGGACATACATATACAGTGGGTACGGAAAGTATTCAGACCCCTTTAAAGTGTTCACTCTTTGTTTCATTGCAGCCATTTGGTAAATTCTAAAAAGTTCATTTTTTTTCTCATTAACCCCTTTACAACCCAAGGTGGTTTGCACGTTAATGACCAGGCCAATTTTTACAATTCTGACCACTGTCAGTTTATGAGGTAATTACTCTGGAACGCTTCAACGGATCCCCCTGATTCTGAGATTGTTTTTTCGTGACATATTGTACTTCATGATTGTGGTAAAATTTCTTCGATATCACTTGCTTTTATTTGTGAAAAAAATGGAAATTTGGTGAAAATTTTGAAAATTTTTCAATTTTCAAAATTTGAATTTTTATGCCCTTAAATCAGAGAGATATGTCACACAAAATAGTTAATAAATAACATTTCCCACATGTCTACTTTACATCTGCACAATTTTGAAACCAAAATTTATTTATTTTTATTAGGGAGCTATAAGGGTTAAAAGTTGACCAGCGATTTCTCATTTTTCCAACAAAATTTACAAAACCATTTTTTTAGGGACCACATCACATTTGAAGTAAATTTGAGTGGTCTTTATGCCAGAAAATACCCAAAAGTGACACCACTCTAAAAACTGCACCCCTCAAGGTGCTCAAAACCACATTCAAGAACTTTATTAACCCTTCATGTGCTTTGGAATGTGGAAGAAAAAAATTAACATTTAACTTTTTTCACAAAAATGTTACTTTAAACCCAATTTTTTTTATTTTCGCAAGGGTAATAGGAAAAAATAGACCCCAAAATTTGTTGTGCAATTTCCCCCATATGTGGGGAAAAACCACTGTTTTGGCTCATGGCAGGAAGGGAAGGAGCGCCATTTGACTTTTTGAATGTAAAATTTGCTTGAATAATTAGCGGACGCCATGTTGCATTTGGAGAGCCCCTGATGTGCCTAAACAGTGGAAACCCCCCACAAGTGACACCATTTTGGAAACTAGACCCCTCATGGAACTTATCTAGATGTGTGGTGAGCACCCTGAACCCCCAAGTGCTTTACAGAAGTTTGTAACATGGAGCCGTGAAAATAAAAAAATCTAACTTTTTCCACAAAAATTATGTTTTAACCCCATTTTTTTATTTTCACAAGGTTAAGAGGAGAAAATGGACCCCAAAAACTTTTCTGCAATTTCTCCTGAGTACGCCAATACCCCATATGTGGGGAAAATACAGTGTTTGGGCGCACGACAGAGTTCAGAAGGGAAGGAGCAGTGCGTGTCCTTTTGAACGCAAAATTGGCTGGAATTGAGAGCGGATGCCTAAATAGTAGGGTGCCTAAATAGTGGAAACCCCCCACAAGTGACCCCATTTTGGCAACTACACCCCTCAAGGGGTATAGTGAACATTTTGAACCCAGAGGTACGACAGAATTTGATAACATTAGGTCATCATATTGAATAAGTTGTCATTAGTCTTGAGCGCAAGGAATTGTTTTTTTTTAAAAAAAAATTATGCCGTTTCGTATGTGGTAAAATTGATAAGGCAGCTTTATTCTTCGGGTCAGTACGTTTACAGCGGTACCACATTTATATCGTTTTTCTATGTTTTGGCGCTTTTACACAATATAAACTATTTTATAGAAATAACATTTTTTTGCATCGCTTTATTCTGAGAGCTAGAACTTTTTTATTTTTCAGCTGATGGAGCTGTATGGTGGCTTATTTTTTGTGGGACAAGATGACCTTTTCAGCGGTACCATTATTATTTATATTCGTCTTTTCGATCGCGTGTTATTCCAATTTTTGTTTTTGCAGTATGATGATAAAGCATTGTTTTTTGCTTAGTTTTTTATTTATTTTTTCTACCGTGTTCACTAAAGGGGTTAACTAGTGGGACAGTTTTATAGGTCAGGTCGTTCCGGACGCGGCGATACCAAATATGTGAACTTTTATGTTTGTTTTTTTTCATAATAATATTTATTGATAGGGACATTATATTTTTATTTGTGGTGGATTCTTTTTTGATTTTTTAAAATATTTTACAATTTTATTTTTTTTTTCATTTTTTAACACTTTTTTTTACTTTTATACTATTTCCCACTATGGGACTTGCACTTTTTTTACTCTGATCGCCTGTATAGCATAGGGATGGACATACATACTGCATAAGGGGCATAAAGGGGGCATTACACTTTGTGGAGGCATCATACATCCTGCATAAGGGGTATAATGGGGGCATTACACTGTGTGGGAGCATCATACACACTGCATAAGGGGCATAATGGGGGCATTACACTATGTGGGGGCATCATACATCCTGCATAAGGGGCATAATGGGGGCATTACACTGTGTGGGGGCATCATACATCCTGCATAAGGGGCATAATGGGGGCATTACACTGTGTGGGCTTCATACATCCTGCATAAGGGGCATAATGGGGGCATTACACTGTGTGAGGACATCATACATCCTGCATAAGGGGCATAATGGGGGCATTACACTGTGTGGGGGCATCATACATCCTGCATAAGGGGCATGATGGGGGCATTACACTGTGTGGGGGCATCATACATCCTGCATAAGGGGCATAATGGGGGCATTACACTGTGTGGGGGCATCATACATCCTGCATAAGGGGCATAATGGGGGCATTACACTGTGTGAGGACAACATACATCCTGCATAAGGGGCATAATGGAGACATTACACTGTGTGGGGGCATCATACATCCTGCATAAGGGGCATAATGGGGGCATTACACTGTGTGGGGGCATCATACATACTGCATAAGGGGCATAATGGGGGCATTACACTGTGTGGGGCATCATACATCCTGCATAAGGGGCATAATGGAGACATTACACTGTGTGGGGGCATCATACATCCTGCATAAGGGGCATAATGGAGACATTACACTGTGTGGGGGCATCATACATCCTGCATAAGGGGCATAATGGGGGCATTACACTGTGTGGGGGCATCATACATACTGCATAAGGGGCATAATGGGGGCATTACACTGTGTGGGGGCATCATACATCCTGCTTAAGGGGCATAATGGGGGCATTACACTGTGGGAGCATCATACATCCTACATAAGGGGCATAATGGGGGCATCATACATCCTGCATAAGGGGCATAATGGGGGCATTATACTGTGTGAGGACATCATACATCCTGCATAAGGGGCATAATGGGGGCATTACACTGTGTGGGAGCATCATACATCCTGCATAAGGGGCATAATGGGGGCATTACACTGTGTGGGGGCATCATACATCCTGCATAAGGGGCATAATGGGGGCATTACACTGTGTGAGGACATCATACATCCTGCATAAGGGGCATAATGGGGGCATTACACTGTGGGGGCATCATACATCCTGCATAAGGGGCATAATGGGGGCATCATACATCCTGCATAAGGGGCATAATGGGGGCATTATACTGTGTGAGGACATCATACATCCTGCATAAGGGGCATAATGGGGGCATTACACTGTGTGGGGGCATCATACATCCTACATAAGGGGCATGATGGGGGCATTACACTGTGTGGGGGCATCATACATCCTGCACAAGGGGCATAATGGGGGCATTACACTGTGTGGGGGCATCATACATCCTGCATAAGAGGCATAATGGGGGCATTACACTGTGGGGGCATCATACATCCAGCATAAGGGGCATAATGAGGGCATTACACTGTGTGGGAGCATCATACATACTGCATAAGGGGCATAATGAGAGCATTACACTGTGTGAGGACATCATACATCCTGCATAAGGGGCATCATGGGGGCATTACACTGTGGGGGCATCATACATCCTGCATAAGGGGCATAATGGGGGCATTACACGGTGTGGGGGCATCATACATCCTGCATAAGGGGCATAACACTGTGTGAGGACATCATACATCCTGCATAAGGGGCATAATGGGGGCATTACACTGTGTGGGGGCATCATACATCCTACATAAGGGGCATGATGGGAGCATTACACTGCGTGGGGGCATCATACATCCTGCATAATGGGGGCATTACACTGTGTGGGGCATCATACATCCTGCATAAGGGGCATAATGGAGACATTACACTGTGTGGGGGCATCATACATCCTGCATAAGGGGCATAATGGGGGCATTACACTGTGTGGGGGCATCATACATACTGCATAAGGGGCATAATGGGGGCATTACACAGTGTGGGGGCATCATACATCCTGCATAAGGGGCATAATGGGGGCATTACACTGTGGGGGCATCATACATCCTACATAAGGGGCATAATGGGGGCATTACACTGTGGGGGCATCATACATCCTACATAAGGGGCATAATGGGGGCATTACACTGTGTGGGGGCATCATACATCCTGCATAAGGGGCATAACACTGTGTGAGGACATCATACATCCTGCATAAGGGGCATAATGGGGGCATTACACTGTGGGGCATCATACATCCTGCATAAGGGGCATAATGGGGGCATTACACTGTGGGGGGCATCATACATCCAGCATAAGGGGCATAACGGGGGCATTACACTGTGGGGGCATCATACATCCTACATAAGGGGCATAATGGGGGCATTACACTGTGGGGGCATCATACATCCTGTATAAGGGGCATAATGGGGGCATTACACTGTGTGGGGGCATCATACATACTGCATAAGGGGCATAATGGGGGCATTATACTGTGTGGGGGCATCATACATACTGCATAAGGGGCATAATGGGGGTATTACACAGTGTGGGGGCATCATACATCCTGCATAAGGGGCATTACACTGTGTGGGGGCATCATACATACTGTATAAGGGGCATAATGGGGGCATTACACTGTGTGGGGGCATCATACATCCTGCATAAGGGGTGTAATGGGGGCATTACACTGTGTGGGGGATCATACATACTGCATAAGGGGTGTAATGGGGGCATTACACTGTGTGGGGCATCATATATACTGCATAATGGGTGCATAACACTGTGTGGGGGCATCATACATCCCGCATAAGGGAAATAATGGGGGCATTACACTGTGTGGGGGGCATCATACATACTACATAAGGGGCATAATGGGGGCATTACACTGTGTGGGGGGCATCATACATCCCGCATAAGGGGCATAATGGGGGCTTTACACTGTGTGGGGGCATCATACATCCTGCATAAGAGGCATAATGGGGGCATTACACTGTAGGGGCATCATACATCCAGCATAAGGGGCATAATGAGGGCATTACACTGTGTGGGAGCATCATACATACTGCATAAGGGGCATAATGAGAGCATTACACTGTGTGAGGACATCATACATCCTGCATAAGGGGCATAATGGGGGCATTACACTGTGGGGGCATCATACATCCTGCATAAGGGGCATAATGGGGGCATTACACATCCTGCATAAGGGGCATAACACTGTGTGAGGACATCATACATCCTGCATAAGGGGCATAATGGGGGCATTACACTGTGTGGGGGCATCATACATCCTACATAAGGGGCATGATGGGAGCATTACACTGCGTGGGGGCATCATACATCCTGCATAATGGGGGCATTACACTGTGTGGGGGCATCATACATCCTGCATAAGGGGCATAATGGGGGCATTACACTGTGTGGGGGCATCATACATCCTGCATAAGGGGCATAATGGGGGCATTACACTGTGTGGGGGCATCATACATACTGCATAAGGGGCATAATGGGGGCATTACACAGTGTGGGGGCATCATACATCCTGCATAAGGGGCATAATGGGGGCATTACACTGTGGGGGCATCATACATCGTACATAAGGGGCATAATGGGGGCATTACACTGTGGGGGCATCATACATCCTACATAAGGGGCATAATGGGGGCATTACACTGTGTGGGGGCATCATACATCCTGCATAAGGGGCATAACACTGTGTGAGGACATCATACATCCTGCATAAGGGGCATAATGGGGGCATTACACTGTGGGGCATCATACATCCTGCATAAGGGGCATAATGGGGGCATTACACTGTGGGGGGCATCATACATCCAGCATAAGGGGCATAATGGGGGCATTACACTGTGGGGGCATCATACATCCTACATAAGGGGCATAATGGGGGCATTACACTGTGGGGGCATCATACATCCTGTATAAGGGGCATAATGGGGGCATTACACTGTGTGGGGGCATCATACATACTGCATAAGGGGCATAATGGGGGCATTATACTGTGTGGGGGCATCATACATACTGCATAAGGGGCATAATGGGGGCATTACACAGTGTGGGGGCATCATACATCCTGCATAAGGGGCATTACACTGTGTGGGGGCATCATACATACTGTATAAGGGGCATAATGGGGGCATTACACTGTGTGGGGGCATCATACATCCTGCATAAGGGGTGTAATGGGGGCATTACACTGTGTGGGGGATCATACATACTGCATAAGGGGTGTAATGGGGGCATTACACTGTGTGGGGCATCATATATACTGCATAATGGGTGCATAACACTGTGTGGGGGCATCATACATCCCGCATAAGGGAAATAATGGGGGCATTACACTGTGTGGGGGCATCATACATACTACATAAGGGGCATAATGGGGGCATTACACTGTGTGGGGGGCATCATACATCCCGCATAAGGGGCATAATGGGGGCATTACACTGTGTGGGGGGCATCATACATCCTGCATAAGGGGCATTACACTGTGGGGCATCATACATCCTGCATAAGGGGCATAATGGGGGCATTACACTGTGTGGGGGCATCATACATCCTGCATAAGAGGCATAATGGGGGCATTACACTGTGGGGGCATCATACATCCAGCATAAGGGGCATAATGAGGGCATTACACTGTGTGGGAGCATCATACATACTGCATAAGGGGCATAATGAGAGCATTACACTGTGTGAGGACATCATACATCCTGCATAAGGGGCATAATGGGGGCATTACACTGTGGGGGCATCATACATCCTGCATAAGGGGCATAATGGGGGCATTACACGGTGTGGGGGCATCATACATCCTGCATAAGGGGCATAACACTGTGTGAGGACATCATACATCCTGCATAAGGGGCATAATGGGGGCATTACACTGTGTGGGGGCATCATACATCCTACATAAGGGGCATGATGGGAGCATTACACTGCGTGGGGGCATCATACATCCTGCATAATGGGGGCATTACACTGTGTGGGGGCATCATATATCCTGCATAAGGGGCATAATGGGGGCATTACACTGTGTGGGGGCATCATACATCCTGCATAAGGGGCATAATGGGGGCATTACACTGTGTGGGGGCATCATACATCCTGCATAAGGGGCATAATGGGGGCATTACACTGTGTGGGGGCATCATACATACTGCATAAGGGGCATAATGGGGGCATTACACAGTGTGGGGGCATCATACATCCTGCATAAGGGGCATAATGGGGGCATTACACTGTGGGGGCATCATACATCGTACATAAGGGGCATAATGGGGGCATTACACTGTGGGGGCATCATACATCGTACATAAGGGGCATAATGGGGGCATTACACTGTGGGGGCATCATACATCCTACATAAGGGGCATAATGGGGGCATTACACTGTGTGGGGGCATCATACATCCTGCATAAGGGGCATAACACTGTGTGAGGACATCATACATCCTGCATAAGGGGCATAATGGGGGCATTACACTGTGGGGCATCATACATCCTGCATAAGGGGCATAATGGGGGCATTACACTGTGGGGGGCATCATACATCCAGCATAAGGGGCATTACACTGTGGGGGCATCATACATCCTACATAAGGGGCATAATGGGGGCATTACACTGTGGGGGCATCATACATCCTGTATAAGGGGCATAATGGGGGCATTACACTGTGTGGGGGCATCATACATACTGCATAAGGGGCATAATGGGGGCATTATACTGTGTGGGGGCATCATACATCCTGCATAAGGGGCATTACACTGTGTGGGGGCATCATACATACTGTATAAGGGGCATAATGGGGGCATTACACTGTGTGGGGGCATCATACATACTGTATAAGGGGCATAATGGGGGCATTACACTGTGTGGGGGCATCATACATCCCGCATAAGGGAAATAATGGGGGCATTACACTGTGTGGGGGGCATCATACATACTACATAAGGGGCATAATGGGGGCATTACACTGTGTGGGGGGCATCATACATCCCGCATAAGGGGCATAATGGGGGCATTACACTGTGTGGGGGGCATCATACATCCCGCATAAGGGGCATAATGGGGGCATTACACTGTGTGGGGGGCATCATACATCCTGCATAAGGGGCATTACACTGTGGGGCATCATACATCCTGCATAAGGGGCATAATGGGGGCATTACACTGTGTGGGGGCATCATACATACTGTATAAGGGGCATAATGGGGGCATTACACTGTGGGGGGCACCATACATACTGCATAAGGGGCATAATGGGGGCATTACACTGTGGGGCCAGTAAAGGGGTCCTGTACTATGAGAACAATACGTTTCCTCCCTTCCTGTCTCCATAGTTGGGTCGTATGTATCTATTACAGGAATCAGAACAAAAACCTTATCATTCTTATAAAGGGGCAACACAAGACCCCAAAAGAGTCTCGGTGCTGAAGGGGTTAATGCCCCCTGCGCCCAGTAACGGGGTCTCCACATACCTCCACCTGCAGAGCCGCCACCACATATATGGCTGCTCTGTGCGCACAGGAGCTGTGATGAGGTCACAGGAGGGGAGGAGTCAGGGGTCACATGATCAGGGGCCTCAGTGGATGCAGGACTCTGCTGTGCTGGTTGTCATGGTGCTGGATGAGCTGAAGTTTATGTGTGGGGTCAGGAGGGGTTTACAGTGTGGATGTAGCAGAGCCGCGTGTGTACGAGGTGTACGGAGCGGAGCCGCGTGTGTACGAGGTGTACGGAGCGGAGCCGCGTGTGTACGAGGTGTACGGAGCAGAGCCGTGTGTGTACGAGGTGTACGGAGCAGAGCCGCGTGTGTACGAGGTGTACGGAGCAGAGCCGCGTGTGTACGAGGTGTACGGAGCGGAGCCGCGTGTGTACGAGGTGTACGGAGCGGAGCCGCGTGTGTACGAGGTGTACGGAGCAGAGCCGCGTGTGTACGAGGTGTACAGAGCAGAGCCGTGTGTGTACGAGGTGTACGGAGCAGAGCCGCGTGTGTACGAGGTGTACGGAGCAGAGCCGTGTGTGTACGAGGTGTACGGAGCGGAGCCGCGTGTGTACGAGGTGTACGGAGCAGAGCCGTGTGTGTACGAGGTGTACGGAGCAGAGCCGTGTGTGTACGAGGTGTACGGAGCAGAGCCGCGTGTGTACAAGGCGTACGGAGCGGAGCCGCGTGTGTACGAGGTGTACGGAGCGGAGCCGCGTGTGTACGAGGTGTACGGAGAGGAGCCGCGTGTGTAAGAGTTGTACAGAGCGGAGCCGCGCGTGCACGAGGTGTACGGAGCGGAGCCGCGTGTGTACGAGGTGTACGGAGCGGAGCCGCGTGTGTAAGAGTTGTACAGAGCGGAGCCGCGCGTGCACAAGGTGTACGGAGCGGAGCCGCGTGTGTAAGAGTTGTACAGAGCGGAGCCGCGCGTGCACGAGGTGTACGGAGCGGAGCCGCGTGTGTACGAGGTGTACGGAGCGGAGCCGCGTGTGTACGAGGTGTACGGAGCAGAGCCGCGGGTGTATGAGGTGTACGGAGCAGAGCCGCGTGTACGAGGTGTACGGAGCAGAGCCGTGTGTGTACGAGGTGTACGGAGCGGAGCCGCGTGTGTACGAGGTGTACGGAGCAGAGCTGTGTGTGTACGAGGTGTACGGAGCGGAGCCATGTGTGTACGAGGTGTACGGAGCGGAGCCGCGTGTGTACGGAGCAGAGCCGCGCGTGTACGAGGTGTACGGAGCAGAGCCGCGCGTGTACGAGGTGTACGGAGCAGAGCCGCGTGTGTACGAGGTGTACGGAGCAGAGCCGCGTGTGTACGGAGCAGAGCCGTGTGTGTACGAGGTGTACGGAGCAGAGCCGCGTGTGTACGAGGTGTACGGAGCAGAGCCGCGCGTGTACGAGGTGTACGGAGCAGAGCCGCGTGTGTACGAGGTGTACGGAGCGGAGCCGAGTGTGTACTAGGTGTACAGAGCCGAGCCGCGTGTGTGCGAGGTGTACGGAGCAGAGCCGTGTGTGTACGAGGCGTACGGAGCGGAGCCGCGTGTGTGCGAGGCGTACGGAGCAGAGCCGCGTGTGTACGAAGCGTACGGAGCGGAGCCGCGTGTGTACGAAGCGTACGGAGCGGAGCCGCGTGTGTACGAGGCTTACGGAGCAGAGCCGCGTGTGTACGAGGCGTGCGGAGCAGAGCCGCGTGTGTACGAGGCGTACGGAGCAGAGCCGCGTGTGTACGAGGCGTACGGAGCAGAGCCGCGTGTGTACGAGGCGTACGGAGCAGAGCCGCGTGTGTACGAGGCGTACGGAGCAGAGCCGCGTGTGTACGAGGCGTACGGAGCAGAGCCGCGTGTGTACGAGGTGTACGGAGCAGAGCCGCGTGTGTACGAGGTGTACGGAGCAGAGCCGCGCGTGTACGAGGTGTACGGAGCAGAGCCGCGCGTGTACGAGGTGTACGGAGCAGAGCCGCGTGTGTACGAGGTGTACGGAGCAGAGCCGCGTGTGTACGGAGCAGAGCCGTGTGTGTACGAGGTGTACGGAGCAGAGCCGCGTGTGTACGAGGTGTACGGAGCAGAGCCGCGCGTGTACGAGGTGTACGGAGCAGAGCCGCGTGTGTACGAGGTGTACGGAGCGGAGCCGAGTGTGTACTAGGTGTACAGAGCGGAGCCGCGTGTGTGCGAGGTGTACGGAGCAGAGCCGTGTGTGTACGAGGCGTACGGAGCGGAGCCGCGTGTGTGCGAGGCGTACGGAGCAGAGCCGCGTGTGTACGAAGCGTACGGAGCGGAGCCGCGTGTGTACGAAGCGTACGGAGCGGAGCCGCGTGTGTACGAGGCTTACGGAGCAGAGCCGCGTGTGTACGAGGCGTGCGGAGCAGAGCCGCGTGTGTACGAGGCGTGCGGAGCAGAGCCGCGTGTGTACGAGGCGTACGGAGCAGAGCCGCGCGTGTACGAGGCGTACGGAGCAGAGCCGCGCGTGTACGAGGCGTACGGAGCAGAGCCGCGCGTGTACGAGGCGTACGGAGCAGAGCCGCGCGTGTACGAGGCGTACGGAGCGGAGCCGCGCGTGTACGAGGCGTACGGAGCGGAGCCGCGCGTGTGCGAGGCGTACGGAGCGGAGCCGCGCGTGTGCGAGGCGTACGGAGCGGAGCCGCGCGTGTGCGAGGCGTACGGAGCGGAGCCGCGCGTGTGCGAGGCGTACGGAGCGGAGCCGCGCGTGTACGAGGCGTACGGAGCGGAGCCGCGCGTGTGCGAGGCGTACGGAGCGGAGCCGCGCGTGTACGAGGCGTACGGAGCGGAGCCGCGCGTGTACGAGGCGTACGGAGCGGAGCCGCGCGTGTACGAGGCGTACGGAGCGGAGCCGCGCGTGTACGAGGCGTACGGAGCGGAGCCGCGCGTGTACGAGGCGTACGGAGCGGAGCCGCGCGTGTACGAGGCGTACGGAGCGGAGCCGCGCGTGTACGAGGCGTACGGAGCAGAGCCGCGCGTGTACGAGGCGTACGGAGCAGAGCCGCGCGTGTACGAGGCGTACGGAGCAGAGCCGCCCGTGTACGAGTTGTACGGAGCAGAGCCGCGCGTGTACGAGGTGTACTTAGCGGAGCCGCGCGTGTACGAGGTGTACGGAGCAGAGCCGCGTGCACAAGGTGTACGGAGCGTAGCCGTGTGTGTACGAGGTGTACAGAGCGGAGGTTTAATTTGATAATCTTGTTCTGCCATTTGGATTCTCCAATGCACCAACAGGATTTCACAACTTTCTGAATGATATTTCTCTGATTACTTTGGGAGATTTCTTGTGATTTATCTTGATGATATAGAATTTTCTCTCCTGATTTGGATTCTCACCAGGAACATGTCCTTGTTGTATTAGAAAGGTTGAGGGAGAATTCTTTCTTTGTTACAATTGAGAAATGTTTTTTTTTCTGTTCAGGAAGTTTCATTCCCGGGTCATTTTATCGGCTGATGGGTTTACGATGGATCCTGGGAAGGTGAAAGCCATAATAGATTGGGTCCAACCTAGTGACCTGAAAGTGTTGCAACATTTTGTAGGATTCGCCAACTATTATAGGAAATTCTTTAGGGTTTTTTTTCTCAGATTACTGGCCTCACACGTAATGGTGCAGATCTCAAGGTTTCGCCACCGGATGCTATTGGGGCTTTTGAAAAATTGAAGAAGTGTTTTATGTCTGCTCCTTTTCTAATCCAACTCGATGTCCAAGAACCATTCATTGTGGATGTGGATGTTTCGGAGGTCGGGGTAGGGGCCGTTTTATCTCAGGGTTCCAAAACTCTGACCAATCTGGGGTCATGTGCTTTTTTCTCGAAAAAATTTTCATCTGCTGAAAGAAATTCTGCTGTTGGGAATTGTGAGTTACTCACTATTATATTGTCCTTTAAGGTTTGAAGACATTTTCTGGAGGGAGAAGCTCATCAAATCACTGTGGTCACTGACCAGAAGAATTTAGCGTATATTGAATCAGGTAAATGGCTAACTTCTAGACAGGCCAGAGGGTCCTTATTTTTCTCTAGATTCAATTTCTCTATCACTTTCAGGCCGGGGTCCAAGCAGTTTTAGTTCTGTTTCTCCTCCAAAACCTCCATTCTCCCTGAGGGCATTGTGGTTTCTGTGATATCCTTGGAGGTTGAAGCTGAGATCTGTAAAGTCCAATCGTCTCCTTTCGCCATGCCTAGGTCCAAATTATTTGTAGTTGGGTACCTAAGATTGCGTCTGTTGCAGGAGCTTCATGATTTAATCATGAGTGGTCATCCGCGGTTCACAGCTATGCAGAAAGCTATTACTAGGCTTTTTTGGTGGCCATCTATGAATAATTATATTAAAGATTTTGTATCTGCTTGTGTAGTTTACGCACACGCTAAAGTCTGTCTTAACAGTCCAGGTGGAGTATTGGCTCCATTGCAATTCCAGAAAGACAGTGAAGTCATCTGTCCATGGATTTCATCACAGATTTGCCTCTGTCTGGTGGGAAGACTGTCTTTGGGTGGCTGTTGACCGATTCATTAAACGGGCTCATTTTGTTCCTTTGTCAGAGGATTACCTAATGCAGAGACATTCTACAGGTTTTTTATTTCTCATAAAGTACGGCTACATGGGATCCCTATTAACATTGTGTTTGATAGGGGAGTGTAATTTGTCTCCAAATTCTGCAGAGCTTTTTGTAATAAACTGGGAATTCATTTATTTTCCTGTGCCTACCACCCTGAAACCAATGGTCAGACAGAAAGGACTAATCAATCTCAAATTTTAAGGTGTTTTGTTGCAGCTCAGTGTTTTGTTGCGACTTCATTCTTACTTCTTGCTGAGTTTGCCTTTCAGGCCACCGCCCCACTATTACTATTTGGGCAGTATTGTTTCTCAGGAGTGGGAGCCAAAACCAGGAGTGGGTGATAAATGTAGAATTGGTGACTTGTTTCTATTATACCTTTTCTCTGGTTGTTCCTCACCTGGTTTTGGCTCCCACTCCTGAGGAAAAATACTGACCAAATACTGATAGTGGGGCCGTGGCCTAACAGTTGGATCAGTCAGTCTGCTGGAACCTCGCCGTTTTATTGTAATTATGGTGATCATCCCCATTATTTTGAATTTTCCTTTCTTTTTCCTGTTTGCCCAAATGGCCATTTCTCCACCCGTAATAAGTGCTACCTAGTCCTTAGTATGGTCTTTGGAAGGAATAAGTCAGCTAGAGATAGTCGCCATCATGCTCTCCAGAGACCCCCAAGCATCCCCAAGGAATAATCGTAAATCATGGGCAAACAATGCCACCTTCTTTTCCTTGGTCCCATATTTAAATCCATTTATCTCAGACATTTTACTAATTGCTGCCGCAAGAGGTTCAGTTGCTATTGAAAACAATAAGAGACAGGGGGAACCCTTGTCTTGTACCTCTGTACAACAAAAATCGGTTAGCCATAGAGCCATTCGCTCTTATTTTGGCCTTTGAGTCCGAATAAAGCAATTGCACCCATTATATAAATTTGTCACCAAAGCCCATCTGCCGCAATGTAGGTCACAAATATGGCCATTCTACACTGTCAAAGGCCTTAGCTGGGACCAAAGACAGGATCACTCTCTGACCAATATTATCAGTCCTTGCTTGTATATTAATATAAAGCCTTCTGAGATTGATCGCTGTGGACTTATTTGGCATAATCCCAGACTGATTGGGGTGTATTATTGAGATTACTTTTGAGAGTCTGTTAGCAAGAAGTTTGACGTCTACTGTTAAAAGAGAGATGAGTCTATAGGATGCCAGCAAGCTGCGGGTCTTGCCTTGTTTAGGTAACACTGTAATTATGGCTTCCTGCATGGACGTGGGCAATGATCCACCTTGAAAACATAAATTGTATACATCCAATAACACTGGTAGTAATATTTCCTTATATCTCTTATATACTTCCACTGGAAGACCATCCATTCCCGATGCTTTATCGTTGGCCATTGAGCCAGTTCCCATTCTAGCTCTTCTACATCAAGCGGTTCATCTAATAAATTCCGAGAGTTTAAGGAAAGGACCGGGAGCTGAGCTTTATCTAGGAAGGTCCTGGGTCTGTTCTTCTGAGGGTTGAACCTGAGAAGTATACAGCTTGCATAGTATTCCTCCAACACTTTCAGTATGTCCACTGTGGACTGTACCACATTACCCTCCCTAGTCTGCAGACTGGATATAAAGGCGGAGTCCCTCTGGGTGGCAGCTATCACAGATATAAGTGACCTGGTCTATCCCCCTCTTCACAATATTGTACCTTATGAAACAGCTTCTTCCTTCCTGCAGCTGCAATGTTACCTTATTCAGCAGGTCCTGAGCTGGTTTCAGCCTGTTTTGCGCAGCCGGCGTTGGATCTGTAATCATCGCACTCTCTGCATCTCCCAATTCCTGAAACACCAATGGATCCTGCTGCTTAGTTCGGGATTTAGCTGCAGAGATTTCTGTTATAAATATTCCTCTAAGGTCGGCCTTCATGGCTTCCCATACATATAAGATAGAAGGTGTATTTTTATTAATCACAAGATACTTCTTTAGTTCCCCTTTAATTTTCCCCTTAAGGTCTATAACTTGTAACCAAAAGGGGTTAATTTCCCTGTGGGTCTGTACTGCATTGGGGGATTAAGCTTAGGGAGACACAGAGGAGAATGATGGGATAGCGCTCTGGGCAGGAGCTGATGTCAGATATAAGACCCTGCATCTGTTCATTTCCAAGAGACAAATCATTTCTCCACAAAGAGGAGAATGTGGACGAAAAACAGGAGTATTGGTATACATTAGGAGGACGGACTCTCCAAAGAGCAATTAAAGCTGTCTCCTTAAAGGGGTGGTGCCACCATAGAACATATAGGTAATCCTGTAAGTATCATGTAAAGAAATGCTTTTGTAAATTAAACCTATTACAGATGATGCCACATCCAAAATATATGTTCCTCTGATGATCAGTATGGCGCCCCCTAGTGATAGCATTACTGGTATTTATGTCCATCCTTCTAGCCATCTCTAGAGGCCGAGCATGCGCGGTTCCCTCTCCAATGCAGGTTGGATCCCTCCGCCCGTCAGCCTGCCGGATCTCATCCAGCTGACTAACAGCCGCTGTGAAGTGTGAAGTCCCTTTGCCTCGGCTGTCCTCACTCAGGCAGGTGTTTTCTATCAATGGCGGCTGCTGGAAAACAGCTGAGTGTTGGCTCTAATCCTGATAATACATGGAGGAACGCACAGACTTAGGACATTGTCCTCCCACAGACATACAGGACAGGTCACCAGCAATTCTGGCTCCAGCACAGGTATGTCTCAGACCTTCCCTGCAGTCAATGAGTGACAGGAATATTCATAAGCCACATGTAAACCAGGGCTGGGAAAGTGCAGAATGTGAACCCAGGTAGAGGATAACACCTCTCTCAGGGACACAGATAACAATAGGAAACAACTTTACATCTATGTCCCCTCATCCAGTAATAGTGACTGCAGTCACGGGATTACAATATCTGTGAGTGCAATACAGAGGACCAGTATACGAGGAGTCCTACACCTCCATTTATGATGAAGGAATCCATATCACCTGATAATCATATGTGGCATGCAGAAGTAGTGCTGTTGCTTCAAAAGCATCTAGAGGGGTTAACACAATCACAAGAGACGGGGAGTGGTTAGCAGAGCCCCAGGGGGATTGTGGGGAACTTGTTTACTATTCTGGCTGCAGCCAAAGAAAGAAGTGGTGTGTGTGATCTGTATCTCACAGAAGTGCAGGAAAGAGAACAGGATTCAAGTCCAGGGTGAAGCTCAACTCAGGTCAGATACCCTGCACTGTTAGTTCAGGAAGTCTATCATTGGGCAGGAAGATAAGGACTGGAAGGAATTGTGTCACAGAGATCATCTTCCTCATCAACCCCCCCCCCCCCTCTCCATCTCCATGCAGGATGAAGAACGCTGTGTACAATTGAGTCCTTGTGAAGGAAAAACCTGTGGTTGTGTATCCATTAAAACTGTGCTGTACTGTGCTACCGGATAATAGACTGTGTACTGCTGTGCTGCAAAGGAGACTGTACTGTTATTACTGGAGCCTGTTGCTTAAAGAGACATTTACATTGCACTGGCCATGCCTCATTAAATGTTACTGTTCTACCGTTTTTGACTCTTGTCAAATGTGTCTGGTCAGCAATTGAATCTGTCCTGTGCCTGAGAGAAGCTGCAGCCTATGGTCGCCCGGAATAATGGTTCCCCCAGGATTCCAACGAATTCATGTAACCGGTCTCGCCCCTATCTGAACTTAGGCTGCGTGCGTGTAACACATATGATTAAAATATCTGTGAGTGCAATACAGAGGACCAGTGTACGAGGAGTCCTACACTGCTATTTATGATGAAGGAATCCATATAACCTGATAATCATATAGTGAATTTTACTCCAATAACATTTACTGTCATTTGCCTGTGGATGAAGAAAGCGATAATTCTGAAGACACTTCCTCAGATCCTGATAAAAAAATAAAGGATGAAATCCTTAAATTTGTATCAAAAAGTCCCGATGATTACACCGATGTCTCATCTTGCGCAAAAGACGTACTAGATAACCAGACAGTAGAGGACGTGTAAGTATGTATACTTTGTTCTTTATTATTCTTTATTCTTTCCCCTGTTCCCTTTCCTCTATTTTCTTCAGGCTGTTAGTATAGTATTTAGATCCTTTTGTGTGTAATGTATATCCTCCCCTTCTAAAAAAACACAATAAAAATAATTTGACAGAGAAGAGAAAGAACTTACTGATGGCTTTACTAATTCATCTCCTTCTCTCCTCCCACTGGTCGGCCTCCCTCATCTCTTCCATTGCTGATTTCTCCTCCCATGTATCTTGCTGTCCACCTTACTTGACACTGCTTTCCCCCCTGGCTAGCTGAGTCAGTAGAGCAGTCAGTAAGTGCTCTACCTTCTCAAGTATTTTACAGGCACAACTAAGAAGGGAATAGGTTTTTCTTCTTGGTCAGCTGAGGCAGTAAATGCTTTTCATCCTCTCAAACAGCTTTCTCTAGGGCTCCTGTTCTGAGCCAACCTGAGGTCAATCTGCTTTTCTTTGTCGTGGTAGAAGCTTCTGCTATTAGTATGTGAGCTGTTCTTTCACAGAAAAAAATAGGGTATCTACATCCTTGTGCTTTTCTTTCCCAGAAGTTCACTCAAGCAGAGTCTATTCATGATATAGGTGACCGAGAGCTTCTGGCAGTTAAAAGAGCCTTTGAGGAATGGAGAAATTGGTTGGAGTGGGCAAGACATGAGGTGGGCAAGACATGAGGTTCTTATGATCGGTAGAGACAGATCTGTCTCTACCGATCATAAGAACCTGTTGTATAGTGACGCTGCTAAGTGCTTAAGCACCAGACAGGCTTGGTGGGACCATGTTGCCTGGTTTGATTTTGCCATTACTTATCTCCCCAAATCCAAGAATGTCAAGGCTGACTCTTTGTCCCTTAGTCTAGTCGCAGAGTTGATGGACGAAAATCCAGTCAAGATTCTTATTGAGGGGGTGGTGTTTAGTGCTTTGGGGGTAGATATCAGGCAGCGCATTCAGTGTGCCGGAAGGTTTACCTATAAATAAACTTTATGTTCCACCTTCTTTAAGTGTAGATCTTCTTAATGAAATACATGATTCCATTTTAGCTAAGTACTCGGTCTCTTCTGCCATTTGGAGATCTCTTTCCAGGTCCTTTTGGTAAATAAAAATGGAAAAACTGGAAAGACAAGAAATACAAGATAGGGTCTTATCTTGTCAGAAAAGGGTGTAGGGAGTTAAGAAATAAGCTCACCTGATGGGGTTGTGACAGTCACAATCCCTGTGTGAAGCATGTGAAGGCTGCTGCAGGATCACCAATGGGGTTTGATGCAATAGAATATGGAATCTGTTGATTCAAAAAACACGCTGCCAAGTATCCAAAGTGTGATCATAGACGCAGATGTGGTATGATTGCAGTTTATTGCGTCAACGCGTTTCAAGGTCTACAAACCTCTTCATCAGGACAAAACCACAGTAAGGATTACAATTCAAAAGTACTGGAATATATGGACAATACATTTAAAAGAAAGGCGAGCAGTAACGGACCCCTGAGATCATATGATGCTACGTCACAGTGACAAGTGCACAACATAAAAAAGTGTGTGTATTTTTTAAAAGACGAGGAAAAAACACAAGGATAGTTGGTATATAGTAGTTTTTATAGTAGTTTTTCTTTCTCTAGTCCTACAGTGCCTCGCAGAGAAATAAATTCATTACCTTCTCTCCCCCTTTTTTTCTGCTTTCAAAATATTTTCATTTGACTCGTACTTGGCATATCTACCCCACATCCACATCTATAACTTTGCTAGTCACATACACACCCATCACAGGCAGAGCTAGACTCTGCAGATTTCCCTCTTCTCCAGTCTCAATCCAAGGTCCCCAACAGCCTCGAATACAGTATGGTCACCATAGACCCAGTATTATATCCCCCACAGCCCCCCTATGCAGTTTGGTCACCTCAGCCTCCTATACAGTGGAATAATAAAATTAACAACCTCATCCACAACTACCACAAAAGACTTCAAGCTGTCATTGATGTTAGAGGGGGCAATACACGGTATTAAGAACTGGGGTATGTGAACTTTTGATCAGGGTTATTTGGATGTTTTTGGTTGTCATTAAGATTTAAAAAGAGAAAACACAGTAGTTTGACAATAAATGGCTTCACCCAACCAAATTTTTTTTTGTTATCATTCATATTCTCTGAAACAAGGCAAAGAAAGCAAAAATTCTGACGGGGTATGTAAACTTTTGAGCACAACTGTATATACTGGACTCTAGTTAGCAGTCATTGCTAGAGAGAGCCTCATGCTGCATGGTTAGGAGTTTGGTGGTTTGTTGTTGTTTGAGAAGGCGTTTGGTGGATTTATCTAAGACTGTTGCATGGTTTTGGTTGTGTATTAATCCTCTCTTTCTCCTACTTTGGTTTTTCCCATCCTCCACTCACCACTGTTATCCTCTGTTGTTTGTGTGCATATATTTGTATGATTGGTATTTTCCTTTATCCCTGTTTGCATTACCTTGTTACTCTGGTTGGTGTATTGCCTTACACTATTACTCCTCTCTTCCCTTGGTGGAGGAAGAGAACAGGCAGATTGAGGAGTTCAGACATGGTACGTGGTCCCGGCATTTTCACCTTCAGAAGTAATTCGAGGAACATGGGCAAGCTAGGACGTCCCTAGCGTTAGGGACAGGGAAGGAGCCCCTGGTCCTGGGATACCCGACAACAGAGTCATGACATTAACTCTGGCTGAAACTGTTTTCTGATCCATCATGTATCCTATCACAGCTCTCACAGGGCAACTGCAGCAACTTAGCCTAGAGGTTGCAGATCTATGCACTGTCATGTTGCAGCTCCCTAACACGTCAGGTCCTGGGACCATGACTCCCAGGCAACCCCCTGTGGAGCCCAAGATTGCTTTGCCTGACAGCTTCTTTGGGGGGGCGTGACATGTTTGTTTTCTTCAGGGAGGCCTGTAAGCTGTACTTCAGGTTATGTCCTATCTCCTCAGGAACCGAGGAGCAATGGGTGGTGATACTAATCTCGCTCCTTCAGGGTGACCCCCAAGTATGGGCATTTTCTCTCCCGCCAGACTCCCAATTGCTCCGGACGGTGGAGGAATTTCTTTTAGTCCTGGGTCATATATACAACGACCCTGACCGCATCTCCCTGGCTGAGTCCATGCTATGTCAGCTTCAGCAGGGAGATCGGCCAGCGGAGGTGTATTGCTCTGAGTTTCGGAGGTGATACACTGACACTAAGAGGAATGACCCCGCACGACGTAGCCAGTTTTGTCAAGGGCTATCGGTATGCCCTTGTCGTATAGGAGACTCCAGTTTCTCTTGAAGCAGCCATGTCTCTGGCTATCCAGGTGGATCACAGTCTTCGCCAGAGACATAAAGAAACACCCCAATATGCGAGAGGTCCAGCGCCAAGGGAACCCTGGTCTGAGTCATCTGAGGAGCCTATGCAGTTGGGTGTGGTGACTCGTTCTGTGTATCAAACTCGAGTTCAGCGTAAAGGGGGAGTATGGAATCCATCTGGACAAAAATAAGGTGATCATTTCGGCCTTTCTGGACAGTGGGGCGGGTTTAATTTGATAAACGTTAGGTTCGTCCAGGTCCGGGGCCTCAAACCATATACACTGTCCAGACACATACCCATAATCAGCATCAACTCTGCATCCTTGAGCCAGGGGTGTTTTACTCAAGTCATCCGAGGGTTACATCTACAGGTAGGCCATACACTCAGAATGTATTGAGTTTTATGTGCTAGAGGGTCTGCCCTCTCTTGTGGTTCTGAGACTACCTTTGCTCACACTGCACAACCCTGTGGTAGATTGGCAGACTCAGGAGGTAGCAAATTGGATCAAGTATTGTCAAGGACACTGGGCACCTGGCTGGCTAGTGTGGATACCCAGTCTGTGCCTAAATACCTGTCTGACTTTGAGGATGTGTTCTCGGAGCAGGGGTGTCAAAATCTCCCTTCCCATCAACCTTATGACTGTGCCATTAATCTTGTTTCTGGGGCCAAGCTGCCTAAGAGCAGACTTTGTAAAATCTCTGGTCCATAGAAGCGGGCCATGAAGGACTATATCACGGAAAGTTAAAAAAAAGGATCATATCACACCATCGTCATCCCCCATTGCTGAAGGGGTTTTCCTTGTAAAGAAAGACGGGGGGTTACGCCCCTACCTAGATTTCCGCAAACTAAATCCAATCACGGTCTGGGAACCGTATCTGATCCCTCTCACCCCGGACTTATTTAATCAGATCGTGGCAGCAAAATGGTTTTCTAAACTGGTTCTCAGGGGGGCATATAATCTCATTCGTATTAAAGAGGGGGATGAGTGAAAAACAGCTTTCAATATGCCTGAGGGACACTATGAGAACCTTTGTCATGCTATTTGGGTTGAGTGATGCTCCCGCCGTCTTTCAGCATTTTGTAAATGTCATGTTTAGTCACCCGGCAGGTATATTTGTTGTGATCTATCTTGATTACATTAATTTTTGCGCCTGACCTTGAGTCATATCAGGTACATGTCAGGTAGGTCTTACAGATACTCAGAGTCAATGAAGTATTTGTTAAACCAGAGAAGTGTATGTTCTCTTGAGGAGATCCCTTTTATAGGCTAGATTTTATCATCCACCGGTTTTCACATGGATCCAGCAAAAGTCTGGGCGGAACAGGATTGGGATTGTCCTGAGGATTTAAAGGCGTTACAAAGGTATTTGGGTTTCGCCAACTACTACCGCAAGTTCATAAAAACTTTTCGGTAGTGGCCAAACCTCTGGCGGATATGACCAGAAAATGGACTGACTTTTCTAAATGGTACAGTCCGGCCAGGGAGGCATTCAATACCTTAAGGAGTGTTTTGTATTTGTGCCGATTCTCATGCAGCCTGACGTCACTCAGCCATTCATTGCTGAAGTTGACATGTCAGAAGTGTGTGTGGGGGCTGTTTTGTCGCAGGGTGCATCTCCTAGTAAATGGCATCCATGTGCATACTTTTCTAAAAAACTGTCACTCGCTGAGAGAAATTATGACATTGGTAACAGGGAACTCTTGGCAACCAAGTGGGCTTTTGGAGAGTGGCATCATTTTCTGGAGGGGGCAGATCATCTGATTATGGTAATCACGGACCATAAGAATCTGGTATATCTAGAGTCTACGAAACGTCTAACGCCTAGACAGGTGGGATGGCCGTTATTCTTCACCAGATTTAACTTTTTCGTTACATATAGGCCAGGGAACAAGAACATTAAGGTGGATGCCTTTTCCAGCGGTGGAGATAATTGTGAACCAGTTTCTATACTGCAAAATGGGGTGGTTATTGCATCTATATGCTCCGATCTTGAGAAGGAGGTTGTTGAGGCTCAGGGGGACGCACCTGCTGCCTGTTTATTAGGTAAACTGTTTGTACATGTGAATCTCCATCTTAGAGTTCTCAGTGAACATCATGATTGGGTCTTGGACAGACATCCCTGTTATAAAGACACTACAGATCTCCTTACTCTGCGTTTTTGGTGGTCAGGAGTTCATCAGGATGTTCACGAGTATGTAGCCGCCTGCCGTGTCTGAGCATGTTCTAAGATCTCTCATACTTGTTCATCTTGGTCTCTCCATCCATTGGCGATTCCCAGTAGACTGTGGATTCATTTATCGTTCGATTTTATCACTAATACTAATCTACCCGTGTCGGTAGGTAATACTGTAATTTTGGTGGTGGTGGACAGATTCAGTAAGATGTCACATTTCATTGTGCAACCCGCATTACCTAACACCAAGACTTTGATGCAGATTTTCATCAGAGAGATGGTAAAATTACATGGGAACCCTACTGATATTTTTTCTGATTGGGGGATGTAGTTTATTTCCAAATTTTGATGGGCATCTTGCAATCTTTTGAGCATCCATCTGTTGTTCTCTTCAGCAGTCTTCCGCAGTCTAAAGGGCAAACTGAACATGTTAACCAGAATCTTGAGACTTATCTTAGGTGTTTTATGTCTGAGAATCAGGAGGATGGGGTTACTGACTTACCTCTTGCTGAATTTGTAGTGAATAATCATTGTCATGAATCCACTGGTAAGTCCCCATTTAACAGGAATACCTGAAGAACGTTTTCCATCTTCAATTACGTCTGTGTGGCAAAGGGTTCTTGATTGCTTGAGGAAGATGGGGTCCAAATATAAGAGTGTGGCTGATTGGAGACGTGTGGTGGGTCTGGACCTGTGTGATGACTTGGTGTGGTTGTCTTCAAGGAGCATTAAGTTGAAGGTTCCATCTTAGAAACTGGGTCCCAGGTTCACTGGTTCTTATAAGATTGTGGCCGTCGTCAATCCCGTAGCATTCCACCTTGATTTGCCGCCCACCTTTAGGATCCATAATGTTCCATTAGTCTCTACCCAAAAAATACGTTGCGTCCTTTGTATCATCAGCGCTACTGCCATCTCTGGTCATTGTGGATGGACATTTGGAATTCCAAATAGGTAAGATCGTTGATTCTTGCTTAGTTCATCTGTCACTTCAGTAACTGGTACACTGGAAGAGTTATGGTCCTGAGGAGAGGATGTGGTTACCAGCATCTGACGTCCATGCAGCCAGGTTGATCTGGTCTTTTTATGCGGTACACCCTGATAAACCCAGCTATGAGGTTCCAGAGGTCCCTCGTAGAAGGGGTTACTGTCATGGGTTTACTGCGACAGAGAGGAGCCAGAACACTGCAGAGTCTGATTCCTCCTAATCCTGCACTCATTAGAAGCCTTTCACCTTCATATTAAATGGTGCAGATTTCTTCTAACAGTACAGGAGTTAATCTGCTCAGTTGAGAGCTCCTTGAAGCTTTCCTGCCTTAGTGTTCACAGCTATTCACTATTAGCCACTCCCCGTTCCTATATATACTGGATTCTAGCTAGCAGTCATTACCAGAGCTAGCTGTTGTTTGAGAAGGCGTTTGTGGATTTAGCTAAGACTGTTGCATGGTTTTGGTTGTGTGTATAATCCTCTTCTTCTACTTTGGTTTTACCCCATTCTTCCACTCCCCAGTGTTATCCTCTGTTGTTTGTGTGCATATATTTGTATGATTGGTATTTCCTTTATCCCTGTTTGTATTACCGTGTTAGTCTGGTTGGTGTATTGCGATACACTACTACTCCTCTCTTCCCCGGGTGGGGGAAGGGAGCAGGTGGATTGAGGAGCTCAGACAAGGTACATCGCCCCAGCATCTTCACCTTCAGAAGTAATCCAGGGAACAGGGCCAGCTAGGGCACCCCTAGCGTTAGGGACAGGGAAGCTGTGACAGCAGAGCTGTGAGCAACAAGCATGCTGAGAGATTTCACCAAGATATTGCGGATATGGAGAAAAGATATCAATGAAAATGCTTGCAGATAATGATTGAACAATTGTAAGAAATGATTCAATGCAGGAGTACAAGAAGCAAGCAAAAAAGAGTTGTCCCTGAATGAGGACCAAATTTTGTATCGCAATTTCTGTAACTGTTTATATTTCGCAATAGTGTTTAGACAGGTTTTAGTTATTTGAACTGTTGTTAAGTTTCCTCTAAATAAATATCAGAAAATTGGCATAACAAAATATTTGCATCTTTATATTTGCAAAAATAATGTTTCAAAGTACTGAAACTTTTATGCATCAATTATATGTACACACAAAAAGCAAAGACACACCAAGAATAATTAACCTACCATTTCATGGAGGGGGTGACTGCTTAGTATTTGAATTGCACACAAAAAGGCTTGTATAGGGTGCTGTTCACACTAGGGGGAATTTTAATTCTTCTTGGTGTGGCTTTGCTTTTTGTGTTTAGAGTAGGGCTCGTAAGCATGAGAACCCTTGTCGCGGGTTCCGAGCTTACATATTTTGGCCAACATATCAACTAATATCTCATATATTATATATATGTATTTTTGCACTTTTTAATTCCAGGGTGCAGCCAGGCCCATCAGTTCCGGCATTGTAAACTGGGGTGTCTGTTCCTATGGGGTGCACTTGGATAATACTGGGCAGCCCGCCTAATCTAATAGTATGGGCTTAACTAGTAGACTGTAAGCCGGATACTGTGCACTACCCTAGTGTGAACAGCACCCTATACAAGCCATTTTGTGCAGTCACCCCCTCCATGAAATGGTAGGTTGTGAGTGATTGTCTCATCAGTATTTTGCACCTGTGTAGCCGCCATCTTTATGTGGGTTTGCTGCACCCTGGTAGTGCATTTAGTTCTGAAGATCTGGGCAGGTCCCTGCTGCCCTTTTTTGCTGTGTTTTTTCATCAATTATATGTAGCAGTAAAAGGAAAACTCTGATATCACAGAAACAAGAGGCAACTAAAAATTTTATTGTGCAATTTGAATTCACATGGTCAAAATCATTAAAAATGGCTCATTTCATAAATGATCTGAAAGGTCCTTGAGGAAGTCTTCAGCTGCTCATTCAGGACATGCAGCCTCTGTGCAGGTTCCTGTAGTTTCTTCTCCTACTTTGCACCAATCAGTTAGATAAGTGGAGTGGAGGAGAGAGCAATTTTCTGATTGATCAGGAAGGACACTGTTTCAATGTTTTCCTCAGTAACAGGAAGCTGCCTAAAGTCTATAAGACACACTCACTTATTAGAAAGATTTTTTCTTGCTAATAAGTTTGTTTTTCCAAGTTAAACATTTCCCATATTAAGAAAAAAAAAAAGGCTTCTTCCTTGTGACTGCTCTGGTGACTAAGAAGAGATGATTTATTCGCAAAACATTTTCCTTTAAAATGGCTTCTATCCTGTGTGAGTTCTCTGATGTGTAACAAGAGTTGATTTCTCGGTAAAACATTTCCCACATTCTGAACATAAATAAGGCTTCTTCCCTGTGTGGGTTCTCTGGTGTATAACAACATCTGCTTTCCGGTTAAAACATTTCCCACATTCTGTACATGAAAAAGGCTTCTCCCCTGTGTGAGTTCTCTGGTGTATAACAAAATTTGATTTCTGTGTAAAACATTTTCCACATTCTGAACATGAAAAAGGCTTCATCCCTGTGTGAGTTCTCTGGTGTATAACAACATCTGATTTCCGGTTAAAACATTTTCCACATTCTGAACATGAAAAAGGCTTCTCCCCTGTGTGGGTTCTCTGGTGTATAACAACATCTGATTTCCGGTTAAAACATTTCCCACATTCTGAACATGAAAAAGGCTTCTCCCCTGTGTGGGTTCTTTGATGTCTGATCAGACTTGATATCTGTGTAAAACATTTCCCACATTCTAAACATGAAAATGGCTTCTCCCCTGTGTGAATTCTCTGGTGACTAACAAGATGTGATTTCTGTGTAAAACATTTCCCACATTCTGAACATGATAAAGGCTTCTCCCCTGTGTGGGTTCTCTGGTGTATAACAACATCGGATTTATGACTAAAACATTGCCCACATTCTGAACATGAAAAAGGCTTCACCCCTGTGTGAGTTCTTTGGTGCTTAACAAAAATTGATTTCATTGTAAAACATTTTCCACATTCTGAACATGAAAAAGGCTTCTCCCCTGTGTGAGTTCTTTGGTGACTAACAAGATTTGATTTCTGGTTAAAACATTTCCCACATTCTGAACAGGAAAAAGGCTTCTCCCCTGTGTGAGTTCTCTGATGTTTGATAACACTTGATTGCTCTGCAAAACATTTCCCACATTCTGAACATGAAAATGGCTTCTCCCCTGTGTGAGTTCTCTGATGTTTCATAAGACTCGATTTCTCTGTAAAACATTTCCCACAATCTGAACATGAAAATGGCTTCTCCCCTGTGTGAGTTCTTTGGTGACTAACAAGATTTGATTTCTGGTTAAAACATTTCCCACACTTGGAACAAGAAAATATATTCTCTGCTGTGTGAATTTTTTGATGTTTAAGAAGAGACATTTTGAGAGGAAAACTATTTCCATATTCAGAATGTGAAAATGGCTTCTTTGCTTTAGGAGCAACTCGTTTTTTAATGCTTATTTTGGGACTTTGATTTTCCTTAATAGTCAGTAATGAATCAGAAGACAGGACCTGTTTCATAAGACTAGATGATAAATCTTTGCTGTGAAGGGATGATGGTAGATCTGGAGTAATGGAATTCACTTCAATTGTAGCCTGAGGGATCTCAAGATCATCTGATTTAAAAATTGAAGATGTCGGCTGTCCCTCTGATCTTCTGGTACAGTCATCTGCCAAGAAGAAAATCAATTATTATTTTTGAATTAAATATCCTTGAATTTTATAGTTTTGAACATTTCTACTTAAACTGTCTGTAAAAATGGCAAGTTATGTAAAAATATTGAATTATTCACCAAGACAATGACAGTTCACAGTCTAATAGAAAACCTCATAGCGTGAACCAGTAAAGTGTGGTGTTCAACTGTTTGTTCATTCTGCCTCCAAAATATGGAATAAAAAGCCAAACAATGTTATGTACAGTGGGGAAAATAAGTATTTGATACTCTAGTGATTTTGCAATTTTTCCCATCTACAAAGAAGGGAGAGGACTGTAATTTTTATCGTCGGTACACTTCAACTGTGAGAGACAGAATCTAAAAATAAAAAACAGAAAATCGCATTGTATGATTTTAAAATAATTAATTTGTATTTCATTGTATGAAATAAGTATTTGATCACCTACCAACCAGCAAGAATTCTGGCTCTCACAGACATGTTAAGTTTTTCTTTAAGAAGCCCTCCTACTCTGCACTCATTACCTGTATTAATTGCACCTGTTAGAACTTGTTACCTGTATAAAAGACACCTTTCCACACACTCAATCAAAGACACTCCAACCTCCACCATGGCCAAGACCAAATAGCTGTCTAAAGAAACCAAGGACAAAATTGTAGATCTGCCCAAGGCTGGGATGGGCTACGGGACAATAGGTAAGCAGCTTGGCAAGAATGGAAAAACTATTGACACAATTATTAAGAAATGGAAGAAACACAAGATGACTTTGAATCTTCCTCAGTCTGGGGCTCCATGCAAGATCTCTCCTCGTGGGGTAAGAATGATTCTGAGACAGGTCAGGAATCAGCCCAGAACTACACGGGAGGTCCTGGACAATGACCTGAAGAGAGCTGGAACCACAGTCTAAAACATTACCGTTAGTAACACACTACGCTGTCATGGATTAAAATCCTGCAGGGCATTAAAGGTCCCCCTGCTCACACAAGCACATGTCCAGGCCCGTTTGTACTTCTCCAATGACCATCTGGGTGATCCAGAGGAGGCATGGGAGAAGGTCATGTGGTCAGATGAGGCCAAAATAGAACTTTTTGGTATCAACTCCGCTCGCCGTGTTTGGAGGAAGAATAAGGATGAGTACAAACCCAAGAACACCATCCCAAACATGACGACTGTACCGTATTGAAGGGAGGATGGATGGGGTCACGTATCGCAAGATTTTGGCCAACAACCTTCTTCCCTCAGTAAGAGCATTGAACATGGGTCGTGGCTGGGTCTTCCAGCATGACAATGACTCGAAACACCCAGCCAGGCCAACTAAGAAGTGGTTCCATAAGAAGCATTTCAATGTCCCGAAGTGGCCTAGCCAGTCTCCAGACCTGAACCCAATAGAAAATCTTTGGAGTGAGCTGAAACTCCATGTTGCCCAGCGACAGCCCCAAAACCTCAAAGATTTGGAAAAGATTTGTATGGGGGAGTGGGCCAAGATCCCTCCTGCAGTGTGTGCAAAGCTGGCCAAGAACTACAGGAAACTTCTGACCTCTGTAATTTCAAACAAAGGTTTCTGTACCAAATATTAAGTAAAAATTCATGCAATGTGATTTTCTGGATTTTTTTTTAGATTATGTCTCTCACAGGTGAAGTGTACCTACGATAAAAATTACAGATTTCTCCATTCTTTGTAGGTGGGAAAACTTGAAAAATCAGCAGTGTATCAAATATTATTTTCACCATTGTAGGTGAAAAGAATATCAATAAAAACTGCTACTCATCTCACAAAAAAACAAGTCCCCAACTCAGGTCCATCATCTGTCAGTGTAATAACAGAGGTTTCCACATTATTAGTGGCTCAAAGGTTCTAGAAAAGCAACATGGCTTCCATAAACCAATCCAGCAATATCCGCTCTCTCCCGAAGTCATATCTCTTCCTCTCTTCTGAGCCTTGCAGTGTGTCCAAACCACATTTATCATCCATGTACTTGGCATTACTATAGTGAGAAGAACCCACTTAATTTATGGTATGTAAGTGCCCAGATTGTGATCCAGGAGACAATGTGTTGGGTAATAAAATGGAATATTTGCAATTTTCACTCTCCAACATCCACAGTGCAGAAAGTGCCTGTCGAATCAAACTATGGATATGGAAACTAACAGTGCAATAGTTACTTTGTGTCCTTCTCCTATTGGGGAGAATCAAGCAAACACTGGTGGAGCTATTAATTCTATCTTACCAGTGGTGAATAAGGATAGTGGTGTTTCCAATGATACAGAGCAATCATCACTAATTCATTTTGGGTTAAATGAATTAATTGGTGCAACCTCAACGCAGAGTGTTAGTGCATTGGATTTTTCTATTTTAACTATCCATCCTGATTCCCAAAATTCCTTACCAATAATATCTCAGTCATTAAGTGTAGGGCATACATCATTAGAGGAAGGTTCCACTGATAAATCAGTGAAGCTACCACCTCCACAAAATATAACTTCTTCAATAGAATTGTTATCACCAGCTGTAATATTAACTAATGAAACTGCACCGCCTCTCAATGGTAAAAAAACACACCGCTCCTTTATGATACAAAAATCCCACCGTTTTTTCAGCCGGCCCAAGTTCGCCAACCAAAAAGAAATATCGGGGATGTAGGGGGCGAGGTAGAGCCATCCCAAAAAATAGCAGCCCTGTAGGATTTGCTAATTAAAAAGACAAAGCCATTAGGGTAAATATTGAGGAAAGCGAAAAAGATGAGAAACAGAAAATGGTAGGCATTTTTACCCTGTCTGACCACACCTTGTCTGAGGCTGAGATCTCACGATTGAGTAGAGGACTCTCTTTTTGACCTGTTTCAAGTTTGAATGTTTTCAATTTATATGTAGATTTGAATGAGTACTTTAGGAAATTGACGTTAAAACATCACTTTATTATTGAAGAAAAACGTAAATCAATAAACGCCAGTATACCCCTTGCTAATAATGGAGTCGAAAATCACGTGCCCGCTATGGGTTTCCACCATGTTCCACTAGGTGGTAAATCTCATTTTTATCCTACTCACCATAAGGGAACTCATCTCGAGACTTTTCAGCAACTGATTTTAAAAGACATTCGCACTTTTACTCATATTAAAAAGAGGGATAACCTGACGGCTCCAGAAAGACAAGCCATCTCTAGTTTACGGAAGAATAAAGGAATAATTATTAAGGAAGCTGATAAGGCGGTGGTATTGTGGTGATGAATCAGGGTTGGTACACTGGAGAAGGTTTGCGGATACTGGGCGATACTGATTATTATAATAAATTAGATTGTGATAATTCTGTCACCATCTTTATGGAATATAAAAGCTTAACTAAGGGGGCCCTTAGGGAGGGGATCTTGGATGTGAGAGAGAAAAGATTTTTGGATATATAATTTTTTCAGACCCCTTATTTTTATTTCCGACCCAAGATCCATAAAAGTACTACCAATCCCCCTGGTCGCCCCATCATTTCGGGGATAAAATCTATAACAGCTAATTTATCACATTATGTCGATTTGTTTTTACAAAATATGTGATTAGGCTTGAATGTTATTTAAAAGATTCTTCACATTTTATTAGCTTGATGAGGGATTTACCTCCCTAGGAGGAGGGCGGCATGGTGGCTCAGTGGTTAGCACTGCAGCCTTGCAGCGCTGGGGTCCTGGGTTAAAATCCCACCGAGGACAACATCTGCGAGGAGTTTGTATGTTCTCCCGTGTTTGTGTGGGATTCCTCCGGGTTCTCCAGTTTCCTCCCACACTCCAAAGACATACTGATAGAGAATGTAGATTGTGAGCCCCAATGGGGACAGTGCCAATAATGTCTGTAAATTGTCTGAATTGTAAAGCGCTGCAGAATATGTTGGCGCTAAATAAATAAAAAGATTATTATTATTATGTTTTTTGTACCTTAGATGTGAGTTCCTTATACTCCAACATTACACATATTTTAGGTTTAGAGGCTATTGATCATTATTTGTGTTCAGATACCTCTATATTTTTGGAACAGAAAAGGTTCTTATTAGAAAGTATTGAGTTTATCTTAAACAATAAAAAAATTTATTTGAAGAGACCACATATAAACAGATGAGTGGTTGTGCGATGGGGACAAGACTCGCCCCTAGCTATGCTAATTTATTTATGGGGAGGTTTGAGTCCGTCTTCATCGTACAGTCCCATCTATATACTAGACATAGATGAGAGGTTGTGCGATGGGGACGAGATTCGCCCCTAGCTATGCTAATTTATTTATGGGGAGGTTTGAGTCTGTCTTCATCGTACAGTCCCATCTATATACTAGACATATATGTCTCTATAGGAGATTTATAGATGATCTTTTCTTTGTCAGGGCTGGTACCCATGAGGAAGCATCTATATTTGTATCTGAATTAAATAATAAAACCTGGGGTCTTAGTTTTTCATCTAATATATCCAGTTTAAGTATTCAATTCCTTGACCTCCTGATTAAAAAAAAACCCAGAAGGAAAGATAATCACCTCCACGCATTTCAAAGAGGTGGATGTGAATAGTTACCTAGCATATGATAGCAGCCATCTTCCAGTCTGGGTGCGTAATATTCCCTATGGACAGTATTGGAGAATTAGGAAAAATTGTAGTAGAGATGTGGATTTTATTAATGAATCTAGGATTTTAAAGATGAGATTCAGGGAAAAGGGATATCCTGACAAATTATTAAGTGATGCATATAAGAAAGCCAAATGTTTATCCCAAGAAAAATGCTTGGAAATGATAAACAATAAGGGGAATCTGGCCGGACCTACCAATGTGGTAAAAAAAAATTACACTATTAACCCATTGAGTGCCGAGTATAGTCTCATTACAACATTTAGCCAATCTAGAGTTACTCTTAATAACCTATTGAAGACGTATTGGTTCATTTTATCCAGTGATCCCATTTTGGGCAAGCAACTGCCGGCCAAACCAAGGATTATATATAGGAGGTGTCAGAATCTGAAAAATGTGTTAGCGCCTAGCTCCACATCATTGACTAAGAGTTATATAAAGTATAAAAATATAAACCAAGGAAGGGGGGATGGGTACTTTAGATGTAGAACATCAAAATGTCTCTGTTGTGGGATCATTAATAACGGAACAAAAACTTTTAGCTTGCTCACCACGGGGGAGACTTTTCAGATTAGATGCCGGACAGACTGCCGTCATATGTGATATATCTGTTGGAGTGTACATGTGGTCTACAGTATGTAGGTCGCACCATACAACCAATGCGCGCCAGGCTAAATAAACATTGGCAGAATATTAGAAATGGAGATTTGTTACATAGTTGCCAAAGCACTTCTTCTTAGAAGATCAGAAAGATCCAAAATATCTGCACCTTACGATTATTGATCATATATCTGACACGGTGCATGATAGATAGAAAAGGTTGGTAAACCGGGAAAATTATTGGATCTATAAGTTGGGAACTTTATCCCCGGAAGGTCTGAATCTCTCACTTGAAAATATTATTAACTAAGTAATATAATTTATGTGGATTTGAAAAATATAGTGGATATTTATTTTTATTAGGTTTTTAATATGAGTGTAATTATGAATATATGCAGCTTTTACTCTTTTTATATTCTTCTTTTATATGTATATATAGTTGTTTCATGTAGTCTTATGTTAGTGTTGATGTTTTGTCTCTGTTATCGGCCAAGTCAGGTTGGCCCTTAGAATGGGAACCTGTATATATGGTAATGGAGATTTGAGGGTTAACTGGTTAATTGTTGGCACCTGCTGGTTAATTGGTTAAACTTCTATATAAAGTGCTTGTGTGGTAATATTGGCCATCACCTGATGATGGCGGTATTAGCCGAAACATGTTGTGAAGCCATGTGATTAATAAAGAAAATGATGGAGTAACAAATACCCCGGCCTGCTGTCACCTTGCACCCCATTGAAAACCGCAGCGACTTTGTACTTTGTATTCTTGATTCCCTCTTGGGTGGGTGGTTTGGGGCTGCAGATATCAGCTTATTAACCGTTTACAAGGACCCGCGGTGATGTCACACCCCATGTGATTCTCTCAGCCGGTCAGCCTGAGACCCGTGCGGTGTGCAGTTCACACCGGAGCCTTAATCCGTGGTTGTGCAGCGGTGCGCAACCACACAAGGTTAGTACATTTCTATTTCCATTTTCCTCCCCTCAAAGATCACCGGGTATACACAGGAGCGCCTCTCTTTTCTTCTTTTTTTGCATGTGGAATCAAAATATTCCCTACTCCTATAGATTAATTCACTGAGGGTTATAATTTCCAAAATGGAGTCAATTTATGGTGATTTCTACTGCTCTGGTTTTCTGTAATTTGGTCACATTAGGACTTCTGTAAATGGTGGGTCCCATCTCCTCCGGGATCTGCTCCTGCGACGTCTGCTTCTGTCACCAGGAGCCGCCTTATTCATCCTGCAGGCGGCGCTGGTGATGGAGGAGACGTCAGAACCAGAAGCTCTGGGCGGCGCAGGCTCTTTCCAGCCAGTAAGATTAGGGTGCCAGGGACCTTTAGTACCATCCAGTCTGGCAGTATGGGTGTGTGTTCTGTCCAGCTGGAGTAATCTGCTCCCTGCTTCAGCCAATTAGAAATCACCGCACCCTACTAAAGCTGGAAGCATATTGCTGGAAGCCGCCAGATACAGCCTTGTTCTCCTCTGGGTCAGTCCTCTGTGCTCAGCTCCCGGCTTGTGGATTTGTTTCCTGTTGTGACCTCGGCCCGTTTACTGACTACTCTTGTGTCTTCTGATTTTGTATGTTCTCTGCCCTCCTGGTTCTGACCCGACTACCTGATTATTCTTCTTGCCATCTCACACCACAGAACAGCAGGTAACACCGTGGCCCAAGCCTAGGGGGTCTCTGTGTCCAGATCCATGTAGAGGGGTTAAAGGGTGATGAACAAGACAATTCGTGGGATCTGGAAAATGAAGTAGATGGCACCAAGCCTGTTTGTGGTGGTCATCTTTTGAGCTGGCAGGTGACCATGCGACATTGTGTCTGCAAACTATTTCAGCAAGATCTATATTCAAATAGCTAAATGTCGCTCCTTCCCTTCTTAACCTGCCATGTGCCCAGACAGTAGTGTACAACCGTATATAGGATATTGTAGGATTCAAGGAAAATAATTTGTAAGGTCCATTTGTTTCCTATTATCCTTTAAGAAGAATTTCAAAGTTATCACCACATAAAGTGACACACATCAGATTTGAAAAATGGGGCCTGATTAGGATCACAAAACTGGCTGCAGGAAGGGGTTAAATCAGAGAAATTTGGGCAGTAACTACTGTAGTCAAAAACTGACTACAGACAATAACATCTACTGAAATGATCAAACTCAACAGTCTTCATCAGTAAGTAGTGAGTAACTAGTGGTGAAACCTCTCTGGGGTAATTGGAGTATGGGGCTCGGGGGCTCTTGGGAATCTAAACTATCATAAGGGCCAATATTTTCTGTCAGATGAGTTTCAAGAAGAAATATTAGACATTCAAAGAGAACTTTTTCTAATAGTGCAGAGCTGAGGTGTCTTAAATTTAGATCTCGGGCATTTGGAAGAGGCAATGGAGATCTTTTTTTAAAGACTACCAGGGAGTTACAGACTCACATAAGTGAGGCAGGCCGATCCGACCACAATCAAACTATCATACAAAATAAAGCTATAAAAAAAGACATTTTTTTATTCTATGTTACATCCTCAACAACAATATATGTATGAAGGGAGAAATCCAACACTAAACTGGAGTTGCACTCATTTATGGTGGACCATTGGAGCTACAATAACCTGACCAGAAGAGTAGAGAAAGTATTAGCGCCCCCATTTCAGGAGAGATTGTGCAGTAATCTGAATTCCTTAGGATTGAAAACATAATGGAATTTATGACGTGGAGTGAATCCATGAAACCAGGGCTCGAGCCAACACATCTCCTGCAGGCGTGAATAAATGTATATTACAGCCATCAGCCACGCACAGCTTAGAGATATATCATGGCACAGGTGTAATGTTTTCTGTATAGTTTATCACAATCCTGTTTGAAGTTAGTCGGTTTTAAAAGAAATTGAAAAGTCAGGATAAAGGGAAACTCTGTTGTTATTGTACAGAAATTCACACTTGGCCCTGACTGCACATTTAATGTTATCGATCATAAAAGTGAAGTTTGGCCAGAAAGATTGGACCTGGTCTTGTAGGGACCATATGAGGACATTCAGCAGCACAGAAAGTTTTTGCATCGCCATATTTTGAGAGCTATAATTTTTCCATAGTTCGGCCGACAGTCATGTGACGGCTTGTTTTTTGCGGGACAAGTTGACGTTTTTATTGGTACTAATTTTGGGCAAGTGACTTTTTTTTATCGCTTTCTACTCAGATTTTTGGGAGGTGGAATAAACAAAAACCAACAATTCAGGAATTGTTTTTTTGGCATTCTTTTTATGCCGTTCTGCGTGTGGAAAAATGTATAAGGCCGCTTTATTATTCGGGTCAGTACAATTACAGCCGTACTACATTTATATTGTTTTTTTAGGTTTTGGCGCTGTTACACAATAAAAACTATTTTTTTTTGCATCACTTTATTCTGAGAGCTGTAACTTTTTTATTTTTCGTGTGATGGAGCTGTATGGCGGCTTCTTTTTTGCGGGACAAGATGACGTTTTCAGCGGTACCATTTTTATTTATATTCATCTTTTTTATCGCGTTTTATTCCACTTTTTGTTTGGAAATATGATGATTAAGCACCGTTATTTGCTTAGTTTTTTTTTCTTTTACTGTGTTCACTAAAGGGGTTAACTAGTGGGACAGCTTTATTTTATAGGTCAGGTTGTTCCGGACACGGCAATACCATATATGTGTGCTTTTATTGTTTATTTTTTTTCCATATATTATTTTTAATATATCTTGTAAAAATATATATTTTTTAATATATTTTTACAACAGGCTGATCGCAGTTATAAGGTATAGCAGAGGAGGATCACTGCTATAACTTTTAAACTGTCAGCTCTGCAGACACAAGTTACTTTGATCATGCACTGCGCATGATCAAACTTAACTTGCTGGGGCTGGTGACCCGGATGTTATCATGACGACATCGGGTCACCATGGCAACGATCGGGACCCCGCTGCTGTCCCTCTGCGCACTCACTAAGTGCTGCCGGGAGAGGTGCGGGCACTGCGTGCCGGGTGTCAGATGTCAGAATCAGCTGACCTGGGCGGCGATTGCGCTAGTACAGCCTGTGTGCGGGTGCGATCGCCATGTCGTAATAATATGTACCTAGTCCATACAGTCCAGGGAACAGGGATGTATTTTTACTTACAACGTCAGAAAGGGGTTAACAGTTTTGTGTAGGGGAGAATGTTGTGATCTAGAGGAGAATGGTGATCACACGATTGTGATATGGCCGGACTACACCACCGATAAAGCAGCCACAGCCGGTGACTGAGAATAATCTGTAACTTCTCTGCATTTAGTGGTTACTACTCACCTGGGTAGTCATATGTAGGAATCTCCTCTTTACACCGCTCATCACCCCTCACATATGTCTCTGTAGTATTAATATGGGTCAGATCTTCACCCTGAAACAAATATTGTAAAAGTCACAGACAGATGGAGAAGTCCCATCTATGATCAGCTCTAATCCTGCCATCTCCACCATTCTCATTACACAAGTATAAAACATATAATACTGGTGGATAAAACAAGACTGAGCACCAGGGCTGTGGAGTCGGTAAGCCAAACCTCCGACTCCCGACTCCTCAATTTCCATGACACCGACTCCACGACTCCCTCATACATGGCTCATGTTTAAGTGATAAATTTACTGTAGCACAGATTCATCTCAGCTAAAAGTCCAGACCCTTAGATCAGGAATAGGACAGACATTTATAGGACATTTCATAACTTTCCCAAATTCTTATGAAAAAATATTCCCCAAAAACTGCATTGAACTACTGTACCCAATTTATTATATATTTTAGGAGTCGGTCCATTTGATACCACTCCAAATCCACCAAAATGGGCTCCAACTCCGACACCACAGCCTTGCTGAGCACAAGACCTTCACAGCCGTCTACACATCATAGGGGAGATCTCATGACACCTTCTCTCCATCTACCTGATGATCCTGAGGAACATTGGGATCTTCTTGTTTACAGTCCTGTGGAAGAAGAGGACGGGGACTTCTCTCTGGTGTTGTCCTCTTACTGGATAGATCTGGAGGGAACACATACAGGGACTGAATTCATTCTTTACATACAGATAATTATAGGCCGTGTGTATTTAGTCCTGTTTATTACCTGGTGATGTGAGGGGCTGGGGAACCTCCATCATGACGTCTTTGTACAGATCTTTGTGTTCCTCTAAATACTCCCACTCCTCCATGGAGAAATAGACAGCGACATCCTGACACCTTATAGGAACCTGATACACATAATGATACAGTCACCCCCCCGATCCCTTCATAGTGTTACTGTATAATGTCCCAGCATTCCCAGCAGTGTCACCTCTCCAGTCAGCAGCTCAATCATCTTGTAGGTGAGTTCTAGGATCTTCTGGTTATTGATGTCCTCATGTATCAGGGGGTGAGGTGGAGGCCCAGTGATTGGGCTCAGGGGTCTTCCCCATCCCTCAGACACAGGGGCCTGACAGCGCTCACTAGAGGTCTTCTTCACTACTGTGTAATCCTGGTTATGGAGAGACACATTAATAAATCTCACTACAGACATTTCCAGGGTCCTCACCTCTCCAGTTCTGTCCATCTGTTATTCCTATAGATAAGAATGATGTAATGTGACGTCATCAGAATCTCTCACCTCTCCAGTAAGTCGAAAGAGGATCTCTAGGGTAAGATGTAATATTTTCTCTGCCATCTTGTCCTTGTCCATATCCTGTTGTGATGGATAAATCAGGAAAACTCTCTTATATAGAAGATTTTACTGAGCGGATCGAATACTGTAGAGACCTGAATGAGAAGAAAATAAGTAGATGTAACATCATAAAAATCCTGTGTAATAATACAATTACTGGAGATAATTAGAGAAAAATATGAGGAGATTTATTATTTTACACTATTTAGTTTTTTTCTTTACATCTGCTAATAAAACAAATATATTTTAGAACACAGCCAACAAGTAGTTTCTTCCTCGCAGTCTGCAGCTGAATATGTTTTCTCATAGACTCATCTTCCATGATGCTAGTTGTCATCTCATTTACGGACACTGGAATCGGCATTAGTAATACTGCAGGAGATATTCATTACCTGTGACATGAGAAATAACTACTTCATAATGAGGACGACATCTTCATCTTCTACTACGGCTCTAGAAACATATTTGGCCACAGTCCGTCACTGACTATATCATCACCGGTCGTCTATATGAATGTTTCCCGTCTTCCCCGGACTGTAATCTTCCATCACGTTAGATCTCATGTCTGATTCACACACAGAAGTTTGATGCTTTTATAAAACCTTTTTTGTTGGCACAAATATTGCGGGCAGAAATTATTTGATAGCAAAGTCTCCATGTACAGTGTTTTATGGGGTTTATTTCTGGCCTTAGGCTTTACTATATTACAAGAAAAACACCAAAAAAAAAGCAGAAATTAAAATGTTTCAAAAGAAAATTGGCACCAACAATTCTTATAAAAATAAAAAAACATGCAAACAGCATAAGACACATTTTGTTATTTTCTAACATGTTAAACATAGATGTTCATGGCAGGGATGGCACAGGTGCGGCTGCTACATAAACCCTGGCAGTTTAACCAATTGCTGCTGTCAAAAGCAAACATGGCATCTCAGAAGGTGTGACAGAGTTCGGCTGAATGCCCCTCCTCCCCCAAGTACTCGATAGTATGGGGCTGCCTAGTTACTATGATACTTAAGTACCTAATAATGGTGTCTGGACCTGCAATGTACGAAAGTCTATTAGGCCGGGCCAGAGGCAGCGTCCAATGAGTTACATTTTAAAGCCCCCATACACATTAGACTAAAGTTGCATGGAAGTAATGAATTGGGGGGGGGGGGGGGGTGGCTGACTATAAAATGTATTTGGGGGCCTCCCGACAGATGATGTCAGGGCAGAGAAGGATCTGGCATCCTGAATTTTAGAGGCTAATCCATTTATTTTTTCTGTAGATAATCCTCCACTAGAGGAGTCTGGAGGCGACTCTCTCATACAGACCACAAGAAAGCTGGAATATTTGTGTGTATGGGGGAGTCGGGAAAAATAGCCATCTGCCAAATGACCGTTCAGCCAACATGTATCTCGTGTATGGGGCTGTTAAGTACACTACTCAAAAATATAAAGGGAAGACTTAAACAACACAATGTAACTCTAAGTCAATCACACTTCTGTGAAATCAACCTGTCCAGTTATGAAGTAACACTGTTGTGAATAAATTTCTCTTTCTGTTGTGTAAATGGAAGAAACGACAGATAGAAATTATAGTCAATTAGCAAGATACCCCCTATAAAAGAGTGGTTTTGCAGGTGGTGACCACAGAACATTTCTCTGTTCTCATCCTTTTTGGCTGTTTTGGTCACTTGCATTTTGTCATTGCTCTCACCCCTAGACGTACAGTAGCATGAGGCGGTGTCTACAACCCACAGAAGTTGCTCATGTAGTGCAGCTCATCCAGGATGGCACATCAATGAGAGCTGTGGCAAGAAGGGTAACTGTGTGTCAGCACAGTGTCCAAAGCATGGAGCATATACTCTACCAGGAGACAGGTCAGTACACCAGGAGATGTGGAGGGGGCCGTAGGAGGGCAACAACCCAGCAGCAGGACTGCTACCTCTTCCTTTGTGCAAGGAGGAACAGGAAGAGCAGTGCAAGAGCCCTGCAAAATAACCTCTAACAGGCCACTAACATCCATTTCTCAGCTCAAACTGTCAGAAACAGACTCCATGAGGGTGGTATGAAGGCTCGACGTCCACAAGTGGGTGTTGCGCTTACAGCCCAACACAGTGCAGGGTCATTGGCATTTGCCAGAGAACACCAAGATTGGCAGATTCCACATTGGAGTCCTGTGTTCTTCACGGATGAGAGCAGGTTCACACTGAGCACATGTGACAGACGGACAGAGTCTGGAGACGCCGTGGAGAACGTTCTGCTGCCTGCAACATCCTCCAGCATGACCAGTTTAGCAGTGGGTCAGTAATGGTGTGGGGAGGCATTTATTTGGAGGGCCGCACAGCCCCCCATGTGCTAGCCAGAGGTACCCAGACTGCTATTAGGTACTGGGATGAGATCCTCAGATCCATTGTGAAACCGTATGCTGGTGCAATGGGCCCTGTGTTCCTTCTGATACATGACAATGCTAGGCCTCATGTGGCTGAAGTGTGTCAGCAGTTCCTGCATGATGAAGGCATTGATGCTTTGGAATGGCCTGTCCATTCCCCAGACCTGAATCCAATCGAGCACATCTGGGACATCATGTCTTGTTCCATCCACCAATGCCACGTTGCATCACAGACTTTAATTTGGCGGAGTCATATTTCCCGACTCTGAAGGCCGTATGCTGCCACTGTACTTGGCAAGCCCAGTCCAGATGGTATGGAGATAAATGAAGCAGACCAAAGTACAAAAATAAACTTTACTTTACTTAACAAGAACTTGATGACAAGTATATATATATCAGATAGCAGGTACAACACTTTATGAATGTTTCTCCTGCATTATGCTGAGTCAAGAACTTTATGGTTACATGTGGCGGTACATGTAGCTTTTAACAAAAGTTATCACAGTCCAGCAAGCCATTATGGGAAGGTCCATCATCTCTGTGGGGACCATACAGGTTGAGATGTGTCGTTACAGCCCCTCAGGGCAACTCAGTGCTCAAAGTTGATTTGTGAGGACCTCACTGGCTGAGGTGCATCGGTACGACTCCTCACTAGTACTTTCAAAGTCCATTCAATGAGGGCCACACACTCATTGCTGTGGCACTGCATCTTCAGCTCTCCTTAGGAGAATGGATGTCCCAGTTATGCGACACTGTAGCTTCCTCTCTAGTATAGACAACTGTTTGTTTAAATCCTGTTTGTCTAAGATAAGGAATCCTTCCTTAACTTAATTTCCTTTACTCACAGTGGCATGTAAAAGTTTAAACACCCATGGTCAAAATTACAAAACAGAAAATGGGCCGATGCAAAAGTTTGGACACCCTGCATGGTTAGTACCTAGTAGCACCACCTTTTGCAAGTATCACAGCTTGTAAACGCTTTTTGTAGCCAAACAAGAGTTTTTAAATTATTGTTTGAGGGATTTTCATCCATTCTTCCTTGGAAAATTCTTCCAGTTCTGTGAGATTCCTGGGTCGTCTTGCATGCACTGCTATTTTGAGGTCTAGCCACAGATTTTCAATGATGTTCAGATCAGAGGACTGTGAGGGCCATTGTAAAACCTTCATCTTGTGCCTTTAAGGTTGTCTATTGTGGATTTTGAAGTGTGCTTAGGATCCATTATCCATTTGAAGAAGCCATCCTCTTTTCAACTTTTACAGATTTGCGTCAAGAATTTGTTGAAACTTCATTGAATCCATTCTTCCCTCTACCCGTGAAATGATCCCGTGCCATTGGCTGCAAAACAACCCTAAAGCATGATTGATCCACCTCCATGCTTAATGGTTTGCAAGATGTTCTTTTCTTGAAATTCTGTGCCCCTTTTTCTCCACACATACCTTTGATCATTGTGGCCAAAGAGTTTTATTTTAACCTCATCAGTCCACAGAACATGTTTCCAAAATGCATCAGGCTTGTTTAGATGTTCTTTTGCATACTTCTGACACAAAATTTTATGGTGAGGACGCAGGAGAGGTTTTCTTCTGATGACTCTTTCATGAAGGCCATATTTGTGCAGGTGTCTCCGAACAGTAGAAAAATGTGCAACAACTAAAGAGTCTTCTAAATCTTTCTGAAGGTCTGTTGCAGTCAAGGGGGGTTTCTGATTTGCCTCTCCAGCAATCCTACGAGCAGCTCTCACTGAAATTTAGCTTGGTCTTCCTTGCTGCTGACTGCCATTTCTTAATTACATTTCGAACTGAGGAAAGAGTGTAAAGGGAAGTGTCCTAAAATATGCATGCATATACAGTACAGACCAAAAGTTTGGACACACCTTCTCATTTAAAGATTTTTCTGTATTTTCTTGACTATGGAAATTGTACATTCACACTGAAGGCATCAAAACTATGAATTAACACATGTGGAATTATATACTTAACAAAAAAGTGTGAAACAACTGAAAATATGTCTTATATTCTAGGTTCTTCAAAGTAGCCACCTTTTGCTTTGATGACTGCTTTGTACACTCTTGGCATTCTCTTGATGAGCTTCAAGAGGTAATCACCGGAAATGGTCTTCCAACAATCTTGAAGGAGTTCCCAGAGATGCTTAGCACTTGTTGGTCTTTTGCCTTCACTCTGTGGTCCAGCTCACCCCAAACCATCTCGATTGGGTTCAGGTCTGGTGACTGTGGAGGCCAGGTCATCTGGCGTAGCACCCCATCACTCTCCCTCTTGGTCAAATAGCCCTTACACAGCCTGGAGGTGTGTTTGGGGTCATTGTCCTGTTGAAAAATAAATGATGGTCCAACTAAACGCAAACCGGATGGAATAGCATGCCGCTGCAAGATGCTGTGGTAGCCATGCTGGTTCAGTATGCCTTCAATTTTGAATAAATCCCCAACAGTGTCACCAGCAAAGCACCCCACACCATCACACCTCCTCCTCCATGCTTCATGGTGGGAACCAGGCATGTAGAGTCCATCCGTTCACCTTTTCTGCGTCGCACAAAGACACGGTGGTTGGAACCAAAGATCTCAAATTTGGACTCATCAGACCAAAGCACAGATTTCCACTTGTCTAATGTCCATTTCTTGTGTTCTTTAGCCCAAACAAGTCTCTTCTGCTTGTTGCCTGTCCTTAGCCGTGGTTTCCTAACAGCTATTTTACCATGAAGGCCTGCTGCACAAAGTCTCCTTTTAATAGTTTTTGAAGAGATGAGTCTGCTGCTAGAACTCTGTGTGGCATTGACCTGGTCTCTAATCTGAGCTGCTGTTAACCTGCGATTTCTGAGGCTGGTGACTTGGATAAACTTATCCTCAGAAGCAGAGGTGACTCTTGGTCTTGCTTTCCTCATGTGAGCCAGTTTCTTTGTAGCGATTGATGTTTTTTGCAACTGCACTTGGGGACACTTTCAAAGTTTTCCCAATTTTTCGGACTGACTGACCTTCATTTCTTAAAGTAGTGATGGCCACACGTTTTTCTTTACTTAGCTGCTTTTTTCTTGCCATAATACAAATTCTAACAGTCTATTCAGGAGGACTATCAGCTGTGTATCCACCAGAGTTCTGCACAACACAACTGATGGTCCCAACCCCATTTATAAGGCAAGAAATCCCACTTATTAAACCTGACAGGGCACACCTGTGAAGTGAAAACCATTTCCGGTGACTACCTCTTGAAGCTCATCAAGAGAATGCCAAGAGTGTGCAAAGCAGTCATCAAAGCAAAAGGTGGCTACTTTGAAGAACCTAGAATATAAGACATATTTTCAGTTGTTTCACACTTTTTTGTTAAGTTCACATGTGTTAATTCATAGTTTTGATGCCTTCAGTGTGAATGTACAGTTTTCATAGTCATCATAGTCATGAAAATACAGAAAAATCTTTAAATGAGAAGGTGTGTCCAAACTTTTGGTCTGTACTGTATATATATATATATATATATATATATATGTTTTTTCATACTACCATGTATGCGAATGCATATATATATATACACAGGTGCATCTCACTAAATTAGAATATCATCAAAAAGTCAATTTATTTCAGTTCTTCAATAAAAAAAAAGGAAACTCATATTATATAGAGTCATTACAAACAGGGTGATCTATTTCAATTGTTTATTTCTGTTAATGTGGATGATTATGGCTTAAAGGCTATGAAAGCACAAAAAAGTCATTATCTCAGAAAATTAGAATAATTAACAAAAACACCTGCAAAGGCTTCCTAAGCATTTAAAAAGGTCCCTTAGTCTGTTTCAGTAGGCTCCACAATCATGGGGAAAACTGCTGACTTGACAGATGTCCAGAAGGCAGTCATTGACACACCCCACAAGAAGGGTAAGCCACAAAAGGCCATGGCTAAAGAAGCTGGCTGTTCACAGAGTGCTGTATTCAAGCATATTAATGGAAAGTTGAGTTTAAGGAAAAAGTGTGGTAGAAAAGGGTGCACAAGCAACCGGGATAACCGCAGCCTTGAAAGGATTGTTAAGAAAAGGCCATTGAAAAATGTGGGGGAGATTCACAAGAAGTGGACTGCTGCTAGAGTCATTGTTACAAGAGCCACCACACACAGACGTATCCAGGACATGGGCTACAAGTGTTGCATTCCTTGTGTCAAGCCACTCATGACCAATAGACAACGCCAGAAGCGTCTTACCTGGGCCAAGGAGAAAAAGACCTGGACTTTTGCTCAGTGGTCCAAGGTGTTGTGTTCAGATGAAAGTAAATTTTGCATTTCATTTGGAAATCAAGGTCCCAGAGTCTGGAGGAAGAGTGGAGAGGCCACAATCCAAGCTGCTGGAGGTCTAGGGTGAAGTTTCCACCATCAGTGATGGTTTGGGGAGCCATGTCATCTGCTGGTGTAGGTCCACTGTGTTTTATCAAGACCAAAGTCAGCGCAGCCGTCTACCAGGACATTTTAGAGCACTTCATGCTTCCCTCTGACGACAAGCTTTTTTGAGATGGAAATTTCATTCTCCAGCAGGACTTGGCCCCTGTCCACACTGCCAAAAGTACCAATACCTGGTTCACAAACAACAGTAAGACTGTGCTTGATTGGCAGCAAACTTGCCTGACCTTAACCCCATAGAGAATCTATTATAGAGAATCTATGAGGTATTGTCAAGAGGAAGACGAGAGACCCCAGACGCAACAATACAGACGAGCTGAAGGCTGCTATCAAAGCCACCTGGGCTTCCATAACACGTCAGCAGTGCCACAGGCTGATCGCCTCCATGCCACATTGCCGCATTGATGCAGTAATTGATGCAAAAGGAGCCCGACCAAGTACTGAGTGCATTTACTGAACAGACATTTCAGTAGGATAACATTTCGGATTATAAAAAACATTTTTCAAGCTGTTGTTATAAAGTATTCTAATTTACTGAGATAATGACTTTTGTGTTTTCATTGACTGTAAGCCATAATCATCAACATTAACAGAAATAAATACTTGAAATAGATCCCTCTGTTTGTAATGACTCTATATACGAGTTTCACTTTTTGTATTTAAGAACTGAAATAAATTAACTTTTTGATGATATTCTAATTTAGTGAGAAGTACCTGTATATGCATGTGGATATATTGCCTTATGTGCCTATGTCCCCATGTGTCCCTACACATATATATGTCCACATGCACATAAATATAATTGTGCCTCCACACATATATAGTTGGCCCCCTTATAATAATCCCCCTACTTTTCAGATATGCCCAGGACAAGAAAAGTCTGGGCATGTCAAAAGAAGATGGACAGATGTCCATCTATTGCCTTTGACTATATGCTGACATGGTTAATTACCATGTTAGTAGAGAGTCACACTGCTAGGACAAAAGGATCAAAGAGATCTTTGTCCTGGCAATAGCCGGTGCCTGCAGGGGTCCAGACGCCAGCACTGATATAATCATATCAGTGTGGGCGCCCAGAACTTCAAAGAACCCTGCCACTGGGTGCGCACAGGTGCATACAGGGATGCCTGTGCATGCAGTGTCATTATAACGCCATGTTGGCACTCGCGTCCTGCATGTGTAGCACCCTGAGGACTCGGCTGCTACAGGGGTATTACACCTCAAGCCAGAGGTGTGGTATTCCACTCCCGGGTAAGGATGGAGTGTGGAACTGAGCTAGTAGGCTGCATGCACTACATACATCCCATTTCCGGGGGACAGAACGACGGTACTCCCACCAGTATATGTGCAGGTACGACAGCGTCTGTCCCTGGCTGGAGTGGGAGGGGGGTGGAACATCCCAGTAGTGTAGGGGCAGATAGGGGGAGTAGTCTGGGTAAAGATAGGAGCTCATTGGGTGCTGGTCACCTGAGCTCACACATAGAGGGAATATATAAGGTGGGCACCATCTAGTTGCAGGGAGAAGAAGAGTCTGGGAGAAGAAGAGTCTAGGAGAGCCTGAGCAGAGCAGAGGAGCTCGGCCAGGAGGGCTGACAGGGAGCCGTGGCTCCGGCTGGGCCCAGCTCCAGAACAGAGCCTGCAGAGAGAGAGAGAGGAGTAGGAAGGACCCAGAGAGGAAACAAGAAGAGAACCCCAAGATCCCAGAATAAGGACAGAAGGGTGAAGGGTTGGCGGACAAGGGTACCGGATCCCAAGCTGGCAGAGGCCAAAACAAACCTTAGCCAGGAACCGGAGGTCGTGGTCAGGATCTGCCACGACCCTCACCAAATCCACTAGAAAGGCACACCAAGTATAGGGTCAGGGAGCCCAGAGGAGGGTTGACCACCAAGAGACCCGAGGGAGCCGGCCAAAAGTGGATCCCTGGTGGGAACGGCCAGAGGAAGGGAGAGTCAGAAAGGAGCTCAGAACCACGCTCCGGAATTGCCTGGGGGTTGGCCGAGTCCAGGACCTGGTCGACGCAGCACGGCTCGGGTGGTCACTCAAGGCCAGAGTGACTAAAAGAACACCAGTAAGTAAAAACCCTGAACTGCATCTCCCGACTCTGAGTCTTCTTACTGCACTGTCACAACCCCCACCATCTACACCTGCTGCCCTGAGGCCATACCCCTCCCGTTGGGGGTTATACCATCCCTGCTGCACATATACCACCGGCCTCAGCGGACTGCTCTGCAGCGGCGGCTTCAAAGCCGCACTCAACGGGTGGCGTAGTCGACAATCAAGTTAACATCTACTGCCATAGACTGCCACTTAGTTTGACACCCTGGGCACGGACCGGGTCACCGCCACAAGGACTACTACCCCCATCGAGATCCGGCTCCGGGTATCCCCTACAGCACTGGCCCAGGGGGCGCGTCAACTTTTGGCGTAGTCGGCAGGATATCGTGCCCGCAACCACCGGGTACTGCGTGCCTGAAAAAGACTGTTCAAACTTACCTGTGGTGAAGATTCCTGCCATCCGGCGCCATCTTCCGCTTCCTTCCTGCCATCGGTGGAGTTTTCCCGCCATCCGGCGCCATCTGCAGCTTTTTCCCGCCATCCACGGAGTTTCCCGCCACTGGGAGACGATTCCCGCCATTTCAGAAGATTTCCCGCCCTGGCAGAGCGGACGCCATTATGGGCGTGCCAGAGGGTGGCAAGAGGCCACCTCCCATCGTGGGCCAGGTCAAGGAATGGCGCCAAAAGCGGAAACCGCCCCCACCGGCAGAGACTGTGATGTTAGAGATGTCCATCAGCGTGGGGGGACTGCCCCTGGAACTGACAATCACCAAGTTGCCCCGGGACCACCCTCAATGTGGGCGGATACAGAACAAAACAGAGAAGATGGGAGCCGCCTGGAGGAGTCTGGAGAGGAGTCCGGAGAAGTCGCACCCGGAGATGGAGGGAGAGTCAGGCAGCACCGACCCTGTGGTCAGGAGCCTGCTGCAAGCGACAACCCCACTAGGCCTGGTGGAGATCCTGGCACAGCTCCCCCGAGACCGGGAGTGTGCGCAGACCGAGCTGGAGCGCCTCGCACGGAGGATGGCCCAGGTGCAGCGAGAAACGCTGACGGAGTGGAGCAGAGAGATGGCCCTGCAGGCTGGAACCCGCCAGCGGAGCACGCCACCCGAGATGAGGAGTCAGACCGCCTCTGAGGATGGTGCAGGAGGAATCAAGGCCGGAGACGACGCCGAGGAAGGAGCTAAAGAAACGGAGGCAGGTAAAGGGGACGTCACTACCCCGAGCCGAGAAGTCGTGAGCCTGCCCCAGCTCCCCGTCGCAGAGCCCGAAATTTCCCCTGCCGTGCCCGTCGTTGCACCGTCACCGCTCCCGACTAGGCCTCAAACAGAAGCCGCGGCCACGCCCCCTGTGACGTCACGCGCCTCAACCCTGAGCGCGGCCAAGCAGGAGACGCCACCGGCCTGGTCGCAAGGCCGAGTGCCCCCGGGCGCCACAGTGCCAACAGCGCCCTCCACCCCCACTGAGCCACCGGCCTGGTCGCTGGGCCAAGTAACCCCGGGCGCCGCCGTCTTCACGGTGCCCTTTACATTCAGGGTGCCCCAAGCCTGGTCGCAAGGCCTGGTGAACCCGGGCGCCGCCACCACCACCGCGCTCTCAACGTCCACAGCGCCACACCTGGGTGAAGACCTATTTGCCCAGCACACTTGCCCGGATGGGCAGCCCTTTGTGTGGCCACCGGAGTACCACCAGCCCCGACTCCGGAAAGAAAGACCCCTGGATGAGCCCCTGATCCCGGCTCCGGCGCCCGTCAAGATGACCCCGCTCTCGATAGAGGAGGCGCAGTTCGAGTGGGACCCCGCAGGAGGAGACCTCATCGGGTTCACTCAGGAGACCCGGGCGGCCGCAGCTGAGCGTGCGGAGTGCTGCCGCCAGCAGTTGGACGTCTTTGACCGAGAACGAAGAGAGAGGCGGGTCCGTGAGCAGCGGCTGCAAATAAAAAGTGCAGAACAAAAGAGCCGGACCCGAAGGAACCCCCGTGCAGCCCACGGTCCCCGTGCCACCGGGACTGTAATTAAATTCCAGTTGCAGCACGGTTGGGGCTTCATCAGAGATCATCACACCCCCGGCGACGTCTTCGTGACCAGAAGAGATGTCGAGTCCCACCTACCGGAGGGACACAGAGGTCGTGACCTATACCTGGGTGACGAGGTCACATTCACCCGGCACCAATGTGCCAAAGGACCCTATGCCCTTCATGTACACCGTTTGACAGAGGAAGAGCTGAGGTGTCAGGAGGAGCAAGAGGACCCGGACGGGTCTGAGGAGTACAGGGAGGAAGCATCAGGAGGACGCCCTTACTAGAGTACGGTAAAAAGAACTGTGCATAGTTACCCGTCGGGGTACAGGAACTGTTACCATTATAGTCCCCGTTGGGACCAGCAAATTAAACTGTTACCCGTATGTTCCTTCTTCCCACTGACCGAGGACTGAGAGCGATCATTCCTTCCTTAATCCCACTGGTCGAGGACTGAGAGCGGCCATACCTCCCCTTGTATATAGTTGCGCTTTCTAAGGCGCCCCCTACTGGTTTTATAGGAAAGCTGTGTTTTTCTTGAAGAGACTGTTGCACTTTACCCGGTCGCAAGTTGCACCGTGGCCGGAGGAACAAGAATGTTTACTATGAAAAGTTTTATATGAAAAGTTTTATGCTGATGATATATATAGTGTTTTGTATGTTTATGATGTTTTTGAAAAAAAATTTGTATGTTTGTGGATGTTTTTATTCCTTTACAGCCCGAGGACGTGCTGTGGTTTACCAGGGGGGAATGTAGCACCCTGAGGACTCGGCTGCTACAGGGGTATTACACCTCAAGCCAGAGGTGTGGTATTCCACTCCCGGGTAAGGATGGAGTGTGGAACTGAGCTAGTAGGCTGCATGCACTACATACATCCCATTTCCGGGGGACAGAACGACGGTACTCCCACCAGTATATGTGCAGGTACGACAGCGTCTGTCCCTGGCTGGAGTGGGAGGGGGGTGGAACATCCCAGTAGTGTAGGGGCAGATAGGGGGAGTAGTCTGGGTAAAGATAGGAGCTCATTGGGTGCTGGTCACCTGAGCTCACACATAGAGGGAATATATAAGGTGGGCACCATCTAGTTGCAGGGAGAAGAAGAGTCTGGGAGAAGAAGAGTCTAGGAGAGCCTGAGCAGAGCAGAGGAGCTCGGCCAGGAGGGCTGACAGGGAGCCGTGGCTCCGGCTGGGCCCAGCTCCAGAACAGAGCCTGCAGAGAGAGAGAGAGGAGTAGGAAGGACCCAGAGAGGAAACAAGAAGAGAACCCCAAGATCCCAGAATAAGGACAGAAGGGTGAAGGGTTGGCGGACAAGGGTACCGGATCCCAAGCTGGCAGAGGCCAAAACAAACCTTAGCCAGGAACCGGAGGTCGTGGTCAGGATCTGCCACGACCCTCACCAAATCCACTAGAAAGGCACACCAAGTATAGGGTCAGGGAGCCCAGAGGAGGGTTGACCACCAAGAGACCCGAGGGAGCCGGCCAAAAGTGGATCCCTGGTGGGAACGGCCAGAGGAAGGGAGAGTCAGAAAGGAGCTCAGAACCACGCTCCGGAATTGCCTGGGGGTTGGCCGAGTCCAGGACCTGGTCGACGCAGCACGGCTCGGGTGGTCACTCAAGGCCAGAGTGACTAAAAGAACACCAGTAAGTAAAAACCCTGAACTGCATCTCCCGACTCTGAGTCTTCTTACTGCACCGTCACAACCCCCACCATCTACACCTGCTGCCCTGAGGCCATACCCCTCCCGTTGGGGGTTATACCATCCCTGCTGCACATATACCACCGGCCTCAGCGGACTGCTCTGCAGCGGCGGCTTCAAAGCCGCACTCAACGGGTGGCGTAGTCGACAATCAAGTTAACATCTACTGCCATAGACTGCCACTTAGTTTGACACCCTGGGCACGGACCGGGTCACCGCCACAAGGACTACTACCCCCATCGAGATCCGGCTCCGGGTATCCCCTACAGCACTGGCCCAGGGGGTGCGTCACATGCACGCCAGGAGGAGGGCAGAGGTTATGGCAGAACTGCAGTGCTTGCACGCTCTACTCTTCTACTTCCCTGCCGGCCTCCACCTGACCTGCTTCTGTTCCTCTCTAGCTCCACGTGTCATCCTTTGCCCGCAGTCCCTTCATCTCCTCTGCTCTCCAGCCTCAGCCCTGCTCCCGTCCTGCACTGTACTCCGCAGCAGCCCCTTCATCCATGTTCCGCTCCTCCTCTCTGTGTCATCCTCTGCCTGCAGTCCCTTCATCTCCTCTGCTCTCCAGCCTCAGCCCTGCTCCCGTCCTGCACTGTACTCCGCAGCAGCCCCTTCATCCATGGCCTCCTCCTCCTCTCTGTGTCATCCTTTGTCCGCAGTCCCTTCATCTCCTCTGCTCTCCAGCCTCAGCCCTGCTCCCGTCCTGCACTGTACTCCACAGCAGCCCCTTCATCCATGGCCTCCTCCTCCTCTCTGTGTCATCCTTTGCACGCAGTCCCTTCATCTCCTCTGCTCTCCAGCTTCAGCCCTGCTCCCGTCCTGCACTGTACTCCGCAGCAGCCCCTTCATCCATGTTCCGCTCCTCCTCTCTGTGTCATCCTTTGCCCACAGTCCCTTCATCTCCTCTGCTCTCCAGCCTCAGCCCTGCTCCTGTCCTGCACTGTACTCCGCAGCAGCCCCTTCATCCATGGCCCCCTCCTCCTCTCTGTGTCATCCTCTGCCCGCAGTCCCTTCATCTCCTCTGCTCTCCAGCCTCAGCCCTGCACCCATCGTGCACTGTACTAAGTAGCAGCCCCTTCATCCATGGCCCACTCCTCCTCTCTGTGTCATCCTCTGCCCGCAGTCCCTTCATTTCCTCTGCTCTCCAGCCTCAGCCCTGCTCCCATCCTGCATTGTACTCCGCAGCAGCCCCTTCATCCATGGCCCTCTCCTCCTCTCTGTGTCATCCTTTGCCCGCAGTCCCTTCATCTCCTCTGCTCTCCAGCCTCAGCCCTGCTCCCGTCCTGCATTGTACTCCGCAGCAGCCCCTTCATCCATGGCCCCCTCCCAGGGCCGGCTCCAGGTTTTTCTGGGCCCCGGGCGAAAGAGTCTCAGTGGGCCCTTTTAACACATACCACGATTCATGATGCAGAGATACGGCGGAGAAATATATATATATATATATATATAGTACACAGGGCCCAGCCTGCCCCCTCATCCTTCACATATGCAGACACGCGCACACACGGTACACAGACATATGCACGCACACACGGTACGCAGACATATGCACGCACACACGGTACGCAGACATATCCACGCACAAACGGTACGCAGACATATGCACGCACACACGGTACGCAGACATATGCACGCACACACGGTACGCAGACATATGCACGCACACACGGTACACAGACATATGCACGCACACACGGTACACAGACATATGCACGCACACACGGTACACAGACATATGCACGCACACACGGTACACAGACATATGCACGCACACACGGTACACAGACATATGCACGCACACACGGTACACAGACATATGCATGCACACACGGTACGCAGACATATGCACGCACACACGGTACGCAGACATATGCACGCACACACGGTACGCAGACACATGCACGCACACACGGTACGCAGACACATGCACGCACACACGGTACGCAGACACATGCACGCACACACGGTACGCAGACACATGCACGCACACACACACGGTACACAGATATGTACACATACAGACATACACACATTTTTACAAAAATTCTTAAAGACATATATAAAACAGACAAATATATATACACAGTCATACACACTGACATTCACATACATGCACTCACACAGACCCATTGCAAATATTTTTAATATGGGGATTGGGGAAGCCTCACTCACCTGTCCCCGGTCCAGTGTCCTGTCCAGCAGCTCCTCAGGTATGGGGCAGTGCAGGGCCCCCGGCGTGTCACAGACTTCATGGCCCTGGAACATCAGAGGGGCCCACTTGCGGTCGGGTCCGGGCCCCTCCCGCCCATCTGTGCAGGACCTCCGCTCCGACGGTGTTTGATTGCTGGCACTCCCCCCGACATGGCCGCGCGCTGTCCGGCTGTGTCTGCTAGTAATGACGCGGCAGGGGCGACACACAAGCACAATTAAAGGTGCAGTGCCGTCGACCCTGCCGCGTCATTACTAGCAGACACAGCCGGACAGCGCGCGGCCGTGTCTGGGGGGAGTGCCGGCAATCAAGCAGCGCCTGCGTCCCTGAACAGGTGCCGAGGAAGCGGCCAGGGCCCCGACAGTGAGTGGGCGGTGGGCCCCTCTGATTTTCCAGGGCCCCGGCACTTGCCCGGGTACGCCGGGTGCTGACGCCGGCCCTGCCCCCTCCTCCTCTCTGTGTCATCCTTTGCCCGCAGTCCCTTCATCTCCTCTGCTCTCCAGCCTCAGCCCTGCTCCCGTCCTGCACTGTACTCCACAGCAGCCCCTTCATCCATGGCCCCCTCCTCCTCTCTCCATGTCCTCCCTATGTGCCGCAGTGGGCAGCCTGTCACACTCTGCTGCTCACCTTCTGACCTGATCTTCTGCCTCTCTTCACCCCACACGACCCCAGCGTTCCTTATGGCTGCAGCACCCACTCTCCTACCATCAAGCACCTGTGGTCACCCTCAAGCAGGATCTTCAGCCTCACAGCACCTGGACTCTGCTAAATATCGCTGCTATTAACCCCTTGTTCTCCGTAGGGATAGTTAGTGATGGGCGGTGGACTCTTATTAATGTATGTATTTTTTTAGGTAAGTGGGTGGGAAGTATAATTAGGTTATTGTGGGGCTAATTATATATTATTATTGTGTACTGTGTTAGTGCGGTAATTAGTAGTATAATAACTGAAGACTTGTGTGTAATAAATATCTTTCATTGATACACGGCTTCATCTCAGTTAGTCGCCGTTCAGTATAGTTTATAGCAAGGGAATCAGAGTACGTAACATGTGAGGTATTAGCCGGATATTGGTTACTGATGGTCAAGGCTGGCATTAATGATTAATATACGGAATACCGCCCTGTAACAAAGGGTAAATTGAAAACGCTTTGCTATCTTCTTATAGCCTTCTCCTGCTTTGTGGCCTCCACCATTTTCATTTTCAGAGTGCTAGGCAGCTGTTTAGAAGAACCCAAGGCTGCGTTTTAATGGCACAAGGTTAGAGGAGGTTTTTATAAATCTGGGAAATTTGCATCACCTGGCCTTTCCTTATGATGATAGTGAACAAGCCATAACCCTAAGGTATGTGCGCACATTGAGTATTTGCTGCAGAAATTTCGGCAACGTTTCTGCATCTCTTGGCAGCAAAAACACAGCGGCTAATTAAGGTCAGAAACCTTGGTCAAACTGAGTCTCCACAATACAGCCGTGATGTAGTGACGTGTTTGTGCCTGCTGTGCACGGAGTCTCAGACTCACAGGCGAAGGCTGAATGGTGGATCAGGGAGCTTTCAACTCCTGATTCACTATTCTATTCAATGGTATCACCATCACGGGAATGTGGATCTCGCTGAAACTGTGATGATGGGGAAGGAGAGGGAGCCCGATGGCTTGTTGTGGATGTATATAAACAGATGTAAGCAATGATGCTGCTGAATAATTGATACAGTCACTACCTTACCCTATCCTGTACCTAAACAAAGCTGATACTGCCCAACCGCGCAGGTTGGCACTCTAAGGAACAACAATGGCACCTCTGCTCACTGATGGCTGTCCGTCAGATGCCCTGGTTAACTCTGATATATATATCAAAAAAATACACTGATACATTAAATAGGATCGGATATGTCTCAAGGTATATATAAAGGAAAGGGTATGATAGTCATCAGAGAATGTTTCAATAATCTGCCTCAATGCGTTTATCCAACAGGTTCATCAAGAGGCTTGATACAGGGATGATAATTCATGATGTTCAACATAGTGTGCCTAATAGCCAGGTGTCCATGTATAAATATCCCACTTCATCCAAAACCCCTCCCCAGACTAGGAGACCCATTCCCATTCCTAGAGGTGAATTGTCACAGGACATATAGAATGGAGTCTGTCTACAATAATGTACAGCGTCTGTGCTACTTCTCATGAGCTAGAGGTCCTATAATGTCCATCACCTAGTGTGCATGTCTGGAAGTGACGCACTTTACACTGAAACGCCAGATAAACTGATTGCCGCCGCGCCACTCGTACCCGTGACTGCGCATGCCTGTAGTTATGCACTCCATGCCAGAGCGCATCTAGGGTCATTGTCAGCGATTGTGCACACCTGGATGTGTGTATTCTATGCCGGAGAGCATTACAGTCTCCTATGTACGACTGTGCATGCGTTCCACTCCGGAGCACATAATGAATTTGGGTTGCGTTCCAGCAATATAGAAAAGTCCTCTATCTGAGATCAGCGTCAAGGGAGACTAAAAACAAGTATTTCACATCCTCCCATCATGCAATAGGCATGTAGATCTACTTTATCACTTCATAAAATATGGGATGGTGGCCCACAAAATATTCCTAAATGGCCAAATTTCACCCCTATTGCATAATTAGAGATACACGAGGAACACCACACTTGTTAGTTACTAAATAGTATAAGTGGGATGTAGCGTCGGCGTCCCTGCCTCCTGCTAGGCAGGGACGCTGTTCCCCTCACCTCTCCGCTCCGTGCCCGGCGTCTTCCTCCCGCTCTGCTGGCAGCGCGCGCTCCTCCCCGGTCACCGTGCTTAGGGCGCGCGCGCGCTCCCCCTCTCTTAAAGAGGCCGCGCACGCCGCTCTAAGGAGTCCACGGCCAATGGCCGGAGGACCTCTCCATATATAAGGCACCTCCTCCAAGATGGAGGTGCCCGAGCAATGTTGTTGCAAAGCCTTCACTCTGCTTCAGCCCTCAGGTCCCGTTACCAGTTACCTGCCAGATTCCTGCTTGTTACCTGCCAGTCACCTGCCAGATTCCTGCCTGTTACCTGCCAGTCACCTGCCAGATACCTGCTTGATACCTGCCTGATATCCGCTTACCTGCTTGCAAGCCTGCGGTCCGACGGTCTGCGTTCCGACACCTGTCAGTCTGTCTATGGACCAGCCTGTCCGCTCACCTGGGAGCGCTCACCTGCTACCTGCCTACTAGCCTACCTGGAGGCTCTGCCGTCACTTGCCGTGACCACCTGCCTGTCCAGAGACTCTTGCCCGCTCACCTGGGAGCGCACACCTGCTACCTGCCTGCTAGCCTACCTGGAGGCTCTGCCGTCACTTGCAGTGACCACCTGCCTGTCCAGAGACTCTTGCCCGCTCACCTGGGAGCGTCCACCTGCTACCTGCCTGCTAGCCTACCTGGAGGTTCTGCCGTCACTTGCCGTGACCACCTGCCTGTCTAGAGACTCTTGCCCGCTCACCTGGGAGCGTCCACCTGCTACCTGTCTGCTAGTCTACCTGGAGGCGCTGCCGTCACTTGCCGTGACCACCTGCCTGTCCAGAGACTCTTGCCCACTCACCTGGGAGCATCCACCTGCTACCTGTCTGCTAGTCTACCTGGAGGTTCTGCCGTCACTTGCCGTGACTACCTGCCTGTCCAGAGACTCCTGCCCGCTCACCTGGGAGCGCTCACCAGCCACCTGCCTGCTGTACTTCTACCCAGAGACTGTCCCTGTCACTTGCCGTGACTACCTGCCCTTCTACCCAGAGACTGTCCCTGTCACTTGCCGTGACTACCTGCCCGCCTTCCCTGGGTGTCACCCGCTTCCTTACAAGGACTGCCCCTTTGTATAGTTGCTCTGTGGTTCCACCTCCCAGACCCGTTACAGTTTGCTCGGGCCATGGAACCCGGTGGCACCCAAGCTCCCTCGCTCTCGGACCTATGTCATGAACTGTCCCAGCAGAGGTCCCAACAGGAGTCCATCCTGAGTCACCTGCGGAATGTCAACTCTCGCCTGGACACTCTGACTGCTCCACCAGCAACCACCGCTAGTGTCATGACTCGCAACCCGGCAGCGCCGCTGCCCACCAATACCATGGTATCCTGCCCCGGACCCCGGCTTTCTGCACCTCCTCGCTTTGGAGGCGATCCCGCTCAAGCTCGGGGCTTCATAAACCAGTGCACCCTGCACTTTGAACTCCTGTCCCACCAGTTTATCTCCGACCGGGCCAAAGTAGCCTTCTTTATGTCCCATCTCACGGGGGAGGCACTGGCTTGGCTAAATCCTCTATGGGAGAGAGGAGACCCCTGGTGTCCGACCTGCCAGCCTTTCTCACGGCTTTCCGGAAAGTCTTTGACGAACCCGGACGGAAGACCTCATCCGCATCATCTCTGCTACGCCTCCGTCAAGGAAATCTCACCGTGGGTCAATATGCCATACGGTTCCGTACCCTTGCTTCGGAGCTGGCCTGGGATAATGACGCCCTGGTGTCTGTCTTCTGGGAGGGTCTGTCCGGCCGTATTAAAGATGAACTCGCCGGTCGGGACATTCCTACCACTCTCGACGACTTAATAACACTTGACATCCGGTTCCAGGAGCGCGCCAAAGAGGTCACCCGTGAGAGGAGGTTTCCACGTCTAGCCCCTACCTTCCAGAAACCCGTCACTCCCTCCGTTACTCCCCAGGCACACTCACCTGAACCTATGCAGGTCGACCAGACCAAGATGGTCAAAACCCGTCAAGACTTACGCCGTGCCGAGGGGAGCTGCTTCTACTGTGGCAGTAAGGAGCACCGGATCCGTTCCTGCCCAGAGAGGTCGGGAAACGCCTGTGTCTAGGATCGCTCAGAGAGGTCGCCCTAGAGAAAAGTAAACCCTCTCCATCCCTGATGCTGTCAGTCTCTATCATCTGCGGAGAGAACCGCTATTTTGAACTGGCTCAACTTGACTCAGGAGCTGCTGGAAATCTCATCTCTCAATCCCTGGTAGAAAAATACCGTATTCCCACCAAACCTCTGGCCGTACCTTTATCTGTGGCCGCCGTGGATGGGGGCCTCTTACCACATCCCATCCAACTCATCACCGAATCTCTAACTCTACAGGTGGGAATGCTGCATTCTGAGAGCATCTCCTTTCATGTTCTGCCTGGACTCTCTCACGCACTCTTGCTAGGCCTACCTTGGCTCCAGAAACAAGAAGTCCTTCGCTGGGGACAGGACTGCCATAAGACTTGTCTAGTTCCCGTTCATCCTGCTCGTCCTTCTCCTACCCCAGTCAATCTACCCGGTCTACCGGTTCCCTATTGGTCTTATGCGGATGTCTTCAATAAAAAAGAAGCAGAGACATTACCCCCTCATAGACCATACGACTGCCCGATCGACTTGATACCCGGCTCTACTCCTCCCCGTGGGCGTATCTACCCTTTGTCCGCTGCAGAGACCCCGTCCATGTCAGAATATATTGAGGAGAATCTGGCCCGGGGATTTATTCGGAAATCTACCTCCCCGGCGGGAGCAGGCTTCTTCTTCGTCAAAAAGAAGGACGGCTCACTCCGTCCATGTATAGATTATAGAGGCCTTAACCAGATTGCAGTGAAGAATAAATACCCCCTCCCGCTCATTGCTGAATTATTTGACCGTCTGAGGGGGGCTAGAATCTTCACCAAACTGGATCTCCGTGGGGCGTATAACCTGGTCCGTATCCGTCAGGGGGATGAGTGGAAGACGGCATTCAACACCCGGGACGGCCACTATGAGTACCTTGTAATGCCCTTCGGTCTCTGTAACGCTCCTGCCATCTTTCAAGAGTTGGTCAATGACATCTTCCGTGACCTTCTCTACTCCTGCGTGGTTGTGTACCTGGACGACATCTTGGTCTTCTCTCCGGACCTTCCTACTCACCCGAGGGATGTTCGTCAGGTCCTGCTCAGGCTCAGGCAGAACCACCTCTACGCTAAATATGAGAAGTGCATCTTTGAGCAGACCTCTCTTCCATTTCTGGGCTACATAATCTCTCAGACCGGCCTACAAATGGATCCTGAGAAACTGTCTGCCATCCAGAAGTGGCCCCGACCAGAGGGGTTGAAGGCTATTCAGGGGTTCCTGGGCTTCGCCAACTATTACCGCCTCTTCATACCGCACTACTCTTCCCGGACTGCCCCTATCTCTGCGCTCACCCGTAAGGGTACTAATCCCAGAGAATGGCCGCCCGAAGCAGAGGAAGCCTTTCTTTCCTTAAAACAGGCTTTCTCCTCCGCCCCGGTGCTGCATCGTCCGGACGGCAACAAACAATTCTTCCTAGAAGTTGACGCTTCCTCCTCCGGAGCCGGGGCGGTACTTACCCAAAAATCATCTTCCGTAAGAATGGTAACCTGCGGCTTTTTCTCCAAACTCTTCTCCTCTTCTGAGCGCAATTATTCTATAGGAGACCGAGAATTATTGGCCATTAAGCTGGCACTGGAGGAGTGGCATTACCTGCTCGAGGGGGCTCTTCACCCGGTAATAATTTACACAGACCACAAGAACTTGGCCTATCTCCAGAACGCCCAGAGACTTAACCCGCGCCAAGCCCGGTGGTCCTTGTTTTTTGCCCGCTTTGATTTCGTTCTTCATTTTCGCCCGGCTGACAAAAACATCAAAGCTGACGTCTTGTCCCGATCCTTCCTGGTGTCTGATCTTGAGGAGGAGCCTAAACACATCATCGATCCCGCCAGAGTAATGCAGGTGGCCCCCGTGAGTCTAAATCGTCTCCCTCCCGGTAAGACGTTCGTAACGGTACCTGATCGGGAGAAGATCCTACACTGGGGTCACTCGTCTAAGCTAGCTGGCCACGCCGGTCAGAAAAAGACCCTCCAGCTTATTACCCGGCTCTACTGGTGGCCTACCCTGCACAAGGACGTAATAGACTTTGTTTCTGCCTGTGTGTCCTGCGCCCGCAACAAGGTTCCGAGACACCTGCCAGCTGGTCGCCTTCTTCCTCTTCCAGTAACTGCTGCCCCCTGGCAGCATATAGCTATGGACTTCATAACAGATCTCCCTGTCTCTGCCGGTTGTACGGTCATTTGGGTGGTCGCTGACCGCTTTTCCAAAATGGCTCATTTCATTCCCCTGCCAGGCTTCCCGTCTGCACCCGAGCTGGCTAAAGACTTTATCCGCCACATCTTCCGTCTCCATGGCCTGCCCCTCCACATCGTGTCGGATCGTGGGGTTCAGTTCACCTCACGCTTCTGGAGAGCCACATGTAAGCTGCTAGACGTCACCCTGGACTTCTCCTCCGCTTACCACCCACAGTCCAATGGTCAAGTGGAGCGGATCAATCAGATCCTGACCAGTTACCTCCGGCACTTCGTTAATGCCCACCATTCAGACTGGGTGGATCTCCTACCATGGGCCGAATTCTCTTACAATAATCACGAGAGCGAATCTTCCTCCAAATCCCCGTTTTTTGTAGTCTTCGGTCAGCATCCTCGGATCCCATTTCCCGTCTCCACCTCGGTGGACAATCCGGCTGCGGAATCTCTCGTTAGCAAATTTTCCTCCATTTGGCAGAGTACCTGATCCGCACTCCTTCAGTCATCCGAGCGGATGAAAAAACACGCTGACAAAAAACGCCTGGATCCTCCACAATTCCATCCTGAGATAAAGTCTGGCTCTCGTCCAAGTATGTCCGGCTCAAGATTCCTTCCTACAAGTTAGGGCCTCGGTTCATCGGCCCACTGGAGGTTATCAAACAGATCAACCCGGTGGCCTATAAATTGAAACTCCCGGCCAACTTGCGGATCCCTAACTCCTTCCATGTATCTCTCCTCAAACCCGTGGTACTTAACTCTTTTTCCAAGTCTACAGGTACGCCTCCTGCTCCAGTTTCCGCTGAAAACGAGTTTGAGGTAGAGAACATTCTGGCCACCAAAAGGGTAAGAGGAAAGACCTTTTTTCTAGTAGATTGGAAGGGGTTTGGTCCTGAGGAGAGAACATGGGAGCCCCGGGAGAACATACATGCCCCTCTCATCCTTGGTAAATTTCTGTCTGGCCTAAAAAAGGGGGGGCCTAAAGGGGGGGGTACTGTAGCGTCGGCGTCCCTGCCTCCTGCTAGGCAGGGACGCTGTTCCTCTCACCTCTCTGCTCCGTGCCCGGCGTCTTCCTCCCGCTCTGCTGGCAGCGCGCGCTCCTCCCCTGGTCACTGTGCTTAGGGCGCGCGTGCGCGCTCCCCCTCTCTTAAAGGGGCCGCGCGCGCCGCTCTAAGGAGTCCCCGGCCAATGGCCGGAGGACCTCTCCATATATAAGGCACCTCCTCCAAGACGGAGGTGCCCGAGCAATGTTGTTGCAAAGCCTTCACTCTGCTTCAGCCCTCAGGTCCCGTTACCAGTTACCTGCCAGTCACCTGCCAGATTCCTGCTTGTTACCTGCCAGTCACCTGCCAGATTCCTGCCTGTTACCTGCCAGTCACCTGCCAGATACCTGCTTGATACCTGTCTGATATCCGCTTACCTGCTTGCAAGCCTGCGGTCCGACGGTCTGCGTTCCGACACCTGTCAGTCTGTCTATGGACCAGCCTGTCCGCTCACCTGGGAGCGCTCACCTGCTACCTGCCTGTTAGCCTACCTGGAGGCTCCGCCGTCACTTGCCGTGACCACCTGCCTGTCCAGAGACTCTTGCCCGCTCACCTGGGAGCGCTCACCTGCTACCTGCCTGCTAGCCTACCTGGAGGCTCTGCCGTCACTTGCCGTGACCACCTGCCTGTCCAGAGACTCTTGCCCGCTCACCTGGGAGCGCTCACCTGCTACCTGCCTGCTAGCCTACCTGGAGGTTCTGCCGTCACTTGCCGTGACCACCTGCCTGTCCAGAGACTCTTGCCCGCTCACCTGGGAGCGTCCACCTGCTACCTGTCTGCTAGTCTACCTGGAGGCTCTGCCGTCACTTGCCGTGACCACCTGCCTGTCCAGAGACTCTTGCCCGCTCACCTGGGAGCATCCACCTGCTACCTGTCTGCTAGTCTACCTGGAGGTTCTGCCGTCACTTGCCGTGACCACCTGCCTGTCCAGAGACTCTCGCCCGCTCACCTGGAAGCGCTCACCAGCCACCTGCCTGCTGTCCTTCTACCCAGAGACTGTCCCTGTCACTTGCCGTGACTACCTGCCCTTCTACCCAGAGACTGTCCCTGTCACTTGCCGTGACTACCTGCCCGCCTTCCCTGGGTGTCACCCGCTTCCTTACAAGGACTGCCCCTTTGTATAGTTGCTCTGTGGTTCCACCTCCCAGACCCGTTACATGGGATATAACTGATAAGAAATAATTCTGATATAGAAGCTCAGATATCTCGATGAAGTAAAACAATATGTGAACCTCATTCACAGGGAACTGAGTAGCAATGGGTAGAGTATAAAATCCAAAAATGTAATCCAGAATGGGGCTGTATTCACACAAAAGAGGCATAGGAAATTTGCTCATTGAGTCACTTAGTGGCTAGTGAATAATGTCTAAAAATCCACTCACTTTCCTTTTTGAGGATACATCTATTGTGATCACCTCCTCTCACGTTGGGATTAACCATCTCAATGATACAAAAGGAGATGTCTCCGGTTTCACATCTATGTACACTGTTCATGAGTCTCGCTAATGGGATGTCCTGACCATGGCGTGTATCGCGCAAATGCCCCTCTCCCCCACCCTCCTAACTAACTAACTCTTGGTCGTGCATACATAATCTAGGGGGCAGGTGCAAGTGGCCATATATGCAAGTCCTGAGGTTTTACAGTTGGAATAGTCCTTCTAGAAAAAGGAGGAACTCGAGAAAGATTTGCATGGTCTCATCCAATTACATGTACAACGTTCTCCACATATAAAGAAACCGCAAACTCTTCTATCTAAGCAAGTCCCCTTGGGTGCAGGTTTTTTATAGAAACTATGCACTAAACGGTCCCTAATTGAACGACCCTTTCTGAAAGTTATTGTGAGAGTAGATCACACAGCACCCTCAGGTCCGGGTCCACCACAAGTATATCCCAGTGTTTTCTGAGGATATTAAAGATACGGTCACTCTGATTGTCACAAGTTCCTATTACTTGTGTTATCCCATCTTTTTCTTGCTCTCTTGGTTAGGTATGGAGGAGTGTCTGTCTCTCCCGTTTTTCTGCAAACAACTGTGTGAAATTCAAAATGTATTGTGGATACCTTTTTCCTTGAATTTGGTGTTCATGTCTATTGCCTGTATATTAAAATCTGTGACATTAGAACAGTTCCTTCTCAACTGTAAAAATTGTCCCTTGGGTATTCCTTTTTTTGGGGGATGGGGTGGTGACTATCCCACTTCAATAGTTTATTAGTGCTTGTAGGTTTAGGGTAGATGAGTGTCCCTAGGGTCCCATCCCGTTATTTCTTGATTAGTACATCCAGGAAAGGCAACTGGTTATAATTAACCTCTGATGTAAATCTAAGGCCCACTCTATTGATGTTGATTTCCCTGACAAATTCAAGAAATTGTTCACTCGTCTCTGACCAGAAGATAAAATTGTCCTGAATATATCTATACCATACCCCAATATATGGATGCCACCACTTATAATCATCCCTGAATATTGTGGTTTCCTCCCATCAGCTCAAACCTAGATTAGCATATGATGGGGCACAGGGGCTCCCCATCGCAGTACCCCTGAGCTGGTGAAGAACTTCCTGTCAAAAAGAAAGAACTTATGAACAAGAGTGTATTTAAGAAGATTCTCCATGAAGTCATTATTTCTGCTACACTCTATTGATCTCGATTTCAAGAAATGTCTTACTCCTCTGATATCATCCTCATGCGGTATATTACTGTACAAAGCCTCGATATCTAGTAAAGCCTGCTCCCCTACATGCATGTATACATGCTCGAGGGTATACATGGAGGGGAGCAGGCAGAGGGAAAACAAATTCCAGAGGACTTATTCCAACTGCATTACCTCAGGCGGTACTGTGGGAACATTATACTATGTGGGGGCATCATATATACTGCATAAGGGGCATAATGGGGGCATTACACTGTGTGGGGGCATCATACATCCTGCATAAGGGGCATAATGGGGGCATTACACTGTGTGGGGGCATCATACATCCTGCATAAGGGGCATAATGGGGGCATTACACTGTGTGGGGGCATCATACATACTGCATAAGGGGCATAATGGGGGCATTACACTGTGTGGGGGCATCATACATCCAGCATAAGGGGAATAATGGGAGCATTACACTGTGGGGGGCATCATACATACTGCATAAGGGGCATAATGGGAGCATTACACTGTGGGGGGCATCATACATCCTGCATAAGGGGAATAATGGGGGCATTACACTGTGGGGCCAGTAACGGGGTCCTGTACTATGAGAACAATATGTTTCCTCCCTTCCTGTCTCCATAGTTGGGTCGTATGTATCTATTACAGGAAACAGAACAAAACCTTATGATTCTTATAAAGGGGCAACACAAGACCCCAAAAGAGTCTCCGTGCTGAAGGGGTTAATGCCCCCTGCGCCCAGTAATGGGGGGTCTCCACATACCTCCACCTGCAGAGCTGCCACCACATATATGGCTGCTCTGTGCGCACAGGAGCTGTGATGAGGTCACAGAAGGGGAGGAGTCAGGGGTCACATGATCAGGGGCCTCAGTGGATGCAGGACTCTGCTGTGCTGGTTGTCATAGTGCTGGATGAGCTGAAATTTATGTGTGGGGTCAGGAGGGGTTTACAGTGTGGATGTAGCAGAGCCGCTCACTGCTGTCAACAACGTTGTCAGAGTATTACGCCACTTTTACGGACTCACAATAAAACATACAAAAATGAAACCAAAATGGATTTTCCTGGGAAATATGTTAAGGAACATCCTTTCCAGGTTAATGGCTTGTATATAAGGCAAAATAAATAACCAAAAACAAAAATACTCCTCCACACCTTCAGCTATGTTCACACACAGCGTTTTTGATGCATTTTTGCACTTTTGCATTGCTTTCAACTGTGAAAAATACATTCACCAGTAAATAACATTTTACAACCTTATCTGGCCATGTGGTGTGTGAGATATGATCAGACACATCCATACAGTGCTGAAAAGACTTGGGAACAGCATGGGGAAGACCACTGGAAGCATCTCTGACTCCCAGGTCAGACGTGATCCTATATTACAGCGGTAATAATACAGACATTTTTGGCAACGTGACAAATATTAAACTCCATTTAAAATGGGCAAGGCGCGTGACAAGGGAGGGGGAAGTGGACATGCACGCCGAGGCCGTGGGCAACATGAAACTGTGCCTGCTGAGGGAGCACAACAGGCACCCAATCAAGTCAAACTACCTTCCTGTCCCAATTTCTAGGGGTCCGCGTAATACCACTCTTGAAGCCAGAGCAGTGTGAAAAGGTTGTTGGTTGGTGTTAGGAAAACTAACACTTCCTTACTTTAGGTAAGGGTACGGTGAGAATAGAGACGAAAACAATCTTGAATTGTGTGGATAAAACAAAAGCTTATTTAATGTTCATTCAAAAGTGATTACAAAAATGAAGAAATATAGTTCATAGCACGCAAAAAGAAGAATCAGGTTAGAAGAGAGAAAGGAAACAATTATAGGTTCTTACGTATCCAGTATAGAAGCATGATCCGTGTTGGAGATACTCGAGGAATGAGTGATCTCCCCCATTCATGTCCGGCTCTCCTTATATACCATCTCGCCTCATAGACATACATTGGAGAATATTTTTACAGTTTCATAACCCAATATGGCGACTTGCTGATATATTAGTAGCTTCTATCATATTAGAACAAAACTAGTAGCTTGTGACATATGCATTTTGGCTACGTGCACATCACCTCATGTTGGTATATTTTAAACATATGGCTAATGACCTTTAAGGATCACTAGTTATACCCAAATAACCCATATAGACAAGAGTCCTATAGGTTTGACAAACTGAACAGGTGTTTCTACCAAGGTCCCAGAATAACTGCAGTCTTTCTCTATATTTGAATCTAAGCATGGTTAGAGCCTAAGCATGTTAAAGCTTATGTATATATATTTTTTTATAAGAAATTAATATTTTACAGTCCCCCCCGATTATGATTTAAAAAATATCATAATCAATCCTAAACTCATTCTCTCATCATTCGTATCACATTCATTCTTTATTCTGAAAACCTTGTATCGACACCTGTATTGAATGTCATCTGAGTTCCCAAAAACTTCTGAATTAAAAATAAAAATTCACTCAAAAAGTTATATTTTTTCTTTTTAACATTTCTCTTAAAATATCATCTTCCTTTTTCATTTCTGTCTTTATTTTTTTGTATATTTTCTTAATTTTACACATGATAAAAATCTGATTAACAATACACAGCAAGATCCAAATAAATATGATTATGATTGGATTTGTTAATACGCTTCCTGCAGCCATTTTTGCTGAAGACTGTGACCAACTAGTAACTGATCTTCCTAGATTTTTCCACCAAGATGAGCCTGACATACTTGTCCACTCATGTTCAATATCATCTAAATGACCTTGTTCATGTCCAAATACAATTTCAGCTTCTTTTAGTTGTTTTGTTAACAAACCTTTGTCTTTATTTATCTCATTTGTCCACATATTCCAAGGAAAATTATTTATTTGGCACAAATTGAACTGTATTGAAAGGATTTTCAGATTTCTTGTCCCTATTGATGTAATATTAATACTTCCTACCTACTTGGAGATATTTTTCACATTTCCCTCCATACAATATAAACCTATTGTCAGATTTTCAGCATGTACACAAGAGGAGAAGAATGCAGAAACAACTTCATTTTCTGATATAACTTGGAAACAAATTTTGTTCAAGCTTATTGGGGTCAACAAGTCATGTATCGTGTGCACATTCTCAACTCTGGCATGACATGAGGTATGATTATGGAAACATGAGTTATAAATGACTTTATCCTGTCCAGGTAGACACATTACCTTAGAAACAAAATGTACAGTGGGTACGGAAAGTATTCAGACCCTTTTACATTTTTCATTCTTTGTTTCATTGCAGCCATTTGGAGAATTCTAAAAAGTTAATTTTTTTAAAGTACACTCTGCACCCCATCTTGACTGAAAAAAAAACAGAAATACAGACAGTTTTGCAAATTTATTAAAAAAGAAAAACTGAAATATCACACGTGCATAAGTATTCAGACCCTTTGCTCAGTATTGAGTAGAAGCACCCTTTTGGGCTAGTACAGCCATGAGTCTTCTTGGAAAAGATGCAACAAGTTTTTCACACCTGCATTTTGGGATCCTCTGCCATTTTTCCTTGCAGATCCTCTCCAGTTCCATCAGGATGAATGGTAAACGTTGTTGGACAGCCATTTTCAGGTCTCTCCAAAGATGCTCAATTGGGTTTAGGTCAGGGCTCTGGCTGGGCCAGTCAAGAATGGTCACAGAGTTGTTCTGAAGCCACTCCTTTGTTATTTTAGCTGTGTGCTTAGGGTCATTGTCTTGTTGGAAGGTGAACCTTCGGCCAAGTCTGAGTTCCAGAGCACTCTGGAAGAGATTTTCATCCAGGATATCTCTGTACTTGGCCGCATTCATGTTTCCTTCAATTGCAACCAGTCATCCTGTCCCTACAGCTGAAAAACACCCCCATAGCATGATGCTGTCACCACCATGTTTCACTGTTGGGATTGTATTAGGCAGGTGATGAGCAGTGCCTGGTTTTCTCCACACATACCGCTTAGAATTATCACCAAAAAGTTTTATCTTCATCTCATCAGACCAGAGAATCTTTTTCCTCATAGTCTGGGAGTCCTTCATGTGTTTTTGAGCAAACTCTAATAAATTTGCAAAAATTTCTACATGTCTGTTTTTTTTCAGTCAAGATGGGGTGCAGAGTGGACTTTAATGAGAAAAAAATGAACTTTTTAGAATTTACCAAATGGCTACAATGAAACAAAGAGTGAAAAATATAAAGGGGTCTGAATACTTTCTGTACCCACTATAACCATGAAAAAATGTCTAATTGTTCAGTGTTTGTACCATCAAATGCAAAATCTGTGTACTGTAATAGATAATATAGTAATTGTGTATTACTAACAGGAATGCCCAGAACAGTTATAGGAACCATGGTTTCTTCTCTTCCCGATATTGGGATTAGTGATGTTCCCATACAAATGTTCTGTTCACATCCTAACCACGTATTTACCCACAAATCTGTATGATTTAATGCAAAATTATATTCTGTAGGCAAATTTCTCATTATTCCTAAAGGTGTAATTCCACTTTGCAATGCCTGTGCAATCATTTTCAGATTGGTGGAGTATTCAATCTGAATTTCTAGACATGCTCCGGCCATTGGGATTCCTGTTCACTTTCTATTAGAGCTAAAGTAGCATCTTGTAGATGTGACACTGAAGATCCCAGCACAGCAGCAGTGTTCAAAACCATCTTCTCAAGGAGTTGATGCAAACTTTTCTTAATTTTTACCCCTTTACCTCCAATATACCCAATATTTTCCAAATCTGATTTAAGTGTATGAATGTCCATAGTATTAATTAAACTTCCCACTGTTCCTAATCCCCCCCAAAATACCTTCTAATATCCCCCTCTTACTTCTAACATGTGTTGAAGATCTTTTCCCAAACCATTGTTCTATTTCCATCTCCATGTTGATGAGATGTGATTGACATTTGGGATATCTGGATGAGATTTTCAAGTTAGACATATCAAAAGTCCAGACTATAGTTATCAACACTCCATCTCTTAATAGAGGTTTAGATTGTAATTGATTGATTTGGAAAGGAGTAGATGGTTGAAACCTTGTCTGTGTACATACATTATCTACTGCTGACCAAACATTTACATCTTTACATTGTTTTTAATTATTTTTAGTTAAAACGCAACATTGGTAAAGTCCCGAATCCTTAGGAGATGGATTATCTAGAGAAAAAACTAAATTCTTATCCAACCATCTCACATTCCCGTATTGACTTCTATGTATAACATTTGTTGGACCATTTGAAAAACTTCCCAAAAATAATTTGTTTCTGGTCCATGTTAACAAAGACTCGGGAGGTAACTCTAACCTTGTGTTGCATTTCAGTTAAAGAGGAGACATATTTTCTTGACTATGTACTGCTTGTGGTGCAACCCTTCCTTCTGGAGTGATAGTACTTGTTACTGTAAAAACTACAGATACTTGTACTTGTACTGATTCTCTGGTTATCTGGAAATTCCATGTTTTTACCCAATCTTCATCTTCTTCTGTAATAGAAAGTAATGAAGGATCCAAAATTTTCCCCAAAAGTTGTAACACAATCTCTGTTTCGGATGTTCTAACTGTCCCTTTTGTGATCATATCATTAGTAATATCACCCAACCACACAGCTTTCTCTTCACCTCTTATCTCTATATTCCAGTATAACACATCTGTAGGATTACATTCCCATGTGCCTGTATTATTATAATGTATATAATCTCCTTGTAACTGTGTAAATTTAGACTTAGGTCCTGTGGCAGCATGTAATATTAAATGTCGTGTATGAAGTGTAGCTCAATACAGCATTTTACACCATAACCCATGCAAATGTTTCCAGTAATATCTACTGAATCGTCCGGTATGTCTTCATCTATTAGATTTTGTATACTTGATCCTCTTGGTTTGTAAACTTTGTAAAGTTCCTTTGATATGCCCATTCATGCCCATTCACTTCACTAGTATTTGCTCCATGATATAAAATGTCTTCTGCGTAGATCAGAATTGAAATAGTACAAAGTAGCAGAAATGTGGTTCTCATCAGATAATAGCTTTTCCTGGGAAACTTTTTCTTTTCTTGAAGGATTGGTGTTGAATCCCTTCCATCCATCAAGGACATGGTATTCCGTATTCCAGCTCTTATTGGAATCCATTTCTTCCTAAAAGAAATGCAGTATCATTATTTTGTAATATACAATTTGCATTGATCAACATGTACCCACAATTTTTGTTGTCTGTGGATATTTTTAACCACGTTGGATGCTGGTTGCACTAGGATCATAACTCATCCCATGGTGTCGATTATTTCAAAGGGACCTTCCCAGTTACTTTCCCAAGGTCCACTCTTCCTGAAAGTTTTAATCATGACTAGAGCCCCTTTTTTGAATTTGGATTCATATGGTGGCTCCATCCTCTGCATTCTTGATGCAGCATGTGGAAGAATGGTTTTCAAGTTTTCCTGCAACAATTGCAACCATTTGAACCTTGCAACACCATCTTTTTGAGGTGTGGACAAAAATGGTTCATGTTGGAAAATCAATGGCATTTTCCTTCCTGACATTAGTTCAAAAAGAGTAAACTGAGTTGTGGAGGAAGTTGTTACTCTAACACTCAACAGTACAAAAGGTACTGCATCCACCCAAGTATTACCTTTGTCCAATAACATTTTGGCAATTCTGGATTTTATTGTCTTATTCATCCTTTCCACAATACCAGCAGACTGTGGATGGTAAGGTACATGAAACTGTTGTTGTACCCCTAGAATAGTACAAACCCCTCAATAGTGACCCCTCTCTGTCCACTTCTATGGGTGCAGTGTGTGACCCCGCTCCGTCCACTTCTATAGGAGCAGTGGTGTAAGGTGTGACCCTGCTCCATACATTAGAAACTGTATCTAATCCCATCCTGTATGATACACTCTGCTGAGCTCAATATCTAACCCCATACAGGACTACACTTAGTCCTGTATCTAATAGCAGCATGTCTTACTCTAAGCATATCTAAACGCGCATGTGATACAGTCCACATATCTAACCCCAGTTTATGATACAGCGAGCAGCACCATCTATCAGGATCAGCTCTGCCGGCCGTCCTCAGTGACACTGTACTTGTCAGTATCGCTGGCGGTCTCCAACAAAATGTGCGATATTCCCCAGACCGGTGTATTTAATCCCGTCATTGTGTGCAATACGCCCCGGACTGGTGTATCTAATCCCATCATGTGATACACTACACTGAGCCCTATATCTAGATATGTGTAGTGTATCATGTGCTGTGAATAGTCCCACTGTAACACTCCGTATTGTTATGGTAAATATTTATACTTTGATTTGATTATTATTTTAGACAATTAAATCTACCTACTGTATTTTTTGGACTATAAGACGCACCCTTATATTTTGGGGTGGAAAATAGAAAAAAATATTTTTTATAATATGGGGGTCCATCTTATAGTCTGAATAGGTATGGTATCTTACCTGGGGGGCAGTGGAGCGAGGGTCACAGGAGGCAGGGTCCCTCAGGAAGTTGGCGGCTGCAGCAGAAGAGGTCAGATGCTGTGAAGCCTGTGCCGGGCCGGGGCCTGTGCCTGGCTAAGGCCCTCAGCCTGGCCGATTCCTGTGCTGGGGCCTGTGGCTAGGGCTTAGGCCTCTGGCTGGGGCTGAGGCCTCTGGCTAGGGCTGAGGCCTCTATATGGGGCTGAGGCCTCTGGCTAGGGCTGAGGCCGGGGCCTCGGGCTGGGGCCTGTAGCGGACTGAGCCCGGGGCCTTGGACTGGGGCCTGTAACGTGCTGAGGCCGGGACCTCGGGCTGGTGCCTGTACCGGTCTGCGGCAGATGCCAGGCAGTGAGCGGCGAATCAGTGCGGACTGAGCAGGTTTCCGGTGTGCGCGGCCATCTTCCTAGAGCTGTGAGCTACAGGAAAATGGCTGCCGGAGCTACGGTCTGAACATGTGCCGGCTCGGGCGGCCATTTTCCTGTATATCACAGCTCTAGGAAGATGGCTGCGCACACCGGAAACCTGCGCAGGCTGCACTGCCTCGCCACCCGACACCGCTCACAGCCCGACACCGGCCCCAGCCCCAGCACCGGCCGGGCACAGGTTCCGGTCCCTGCCCCAGCCGCTCTGCCTCACCTCTGCTGCCGCTGACGCTGCTACCACGACCGCGATCCTGGAGGGCCCTGCAATCCCACTTTACCACCACCGTAGGTAACGTTCAGACCATAAGACGCACCCCCAATTTTCCTCCCAAATATTGGGAGAAAAAAGTGTGTCTTATGGGCCGAAAAATACCGTATATATTTTTGATAATTTAATATTTTAATATTAGTCTTATAAGTGTTACTCATAAAAGCGATAACACGGCATTGTATGAAATATACAGCTGTCTTTGTGTTAAGCTTTCCTACTTTGTTTTTAAAAGTATAGTAAATTGGACAGAGCTAGCTTTCAAGGACTGTTATTTCCAATTAAAATACTTTCTTTCTTAGGTAATGTTACCCACCCCTTTCTTCTGGGGTGTAATAAAATACTTGTTGCTTGGGTTCTGAGGGCAGACAAGAATTGTACACTCAGAAACTGGCTGTGTGTTATTTTATTTCTCCGATGCATCGTATTTATTTATTTAATTTGAACCAAAAATGGCAGATTTGGAGATAATTATCTCAATCCAAATTCTTGGAAGGGCTACCATGACAGTATCTAACCCCAGCTTATGATTAGAGATGAGCGGTGTTCGACTCGAACTGTTCGCCAATCTCAAATTCGAGCTGTTTTGGGCGGTGTTCGAGCCGTTCGGCGAACACGAACGATTTGAAAAAAATTCAGCTGTTCGAGGTTATGTTCGATAACTGTTCGTGCACCAAAATCATAACTGGATTTTTTCTCAGTAATGCTGAAAATTAATGTAAATACGCAGTTTGAGTGTACAGCGGGGCGGGGGGAGGGGCAGGGGATGGATCTCTGCAGGAATAATGAAGATCTCCATTTTTTTTCTCTTTCCCGCATTTACAGTGGGGAGGTCCAATCTGTCAGCCTATCAGCAGCGCACACACGGAGCGAACTGCTTTTTTTCACACAAGCAAGGGCATGTGTCATTGGCAGTGTATGTCACATGTCCTTGCCCTATAAGACCCAGACATTTTCCCCGTCGCCACCATTTTCTCACTGCTGCAGCTGCGCGTTAGACGGCACCGCTGTTGATGTGTGCGCTATACTTTGTTAATTTCAAGCCAATTTTCGCACAAATCTACAGATAGCTTAGGAGTAGGGAATAGTTGTGATTGCAGTCCTTTTAAGGACTAGGTTACATCATTTCCTACGGCTTTTATCAGGCAGGTCTGTGCTCTTAAATAGATAGGTTGGGAGTAAAGACTAATTTTAATTGCAGTCCTTTTCAGGGCTAGGTTACATCAGTTCCTATCACTTTTATCAGGCAGGTCTGTGCTCTTAAATAGATTGGTTGGGAGAAAAGACTAATTGTAATTGCAGTCCTTTTCAGGGCTAAGTTACATCAGTTCCTATCACTTTTTGCAAGGCAGGTCTGTGCCAGTGCTGTGCAAGTTTTTTTCACAGCATTTGGCTTAATCTAGCAAAGCAAATCCTTTTTGTCCTCTTGCAGTGTGTGTTAGTCAGTGGAGAAGCCTATCTGTGTTGCAAGCTACACCACCTGTGTATAGAATACAATTTTTTTTACTACACATAGTGAAATAAAACCTTTTGGGCATAGCATCATTCTATTAGTTCATCTATACTAACCTCCATCAGGTTGCAAATTCAATATAATGTTTTTCTGCATCTAGCTCTGAAAAACTATTTCGGCTTCTAGCAGTGTGTGGGACTTGTTCTATTAGTCCATCTATACTAACCTCCACCAGGTTGCAAATTCAATATAATTTTTTTCTGCATCTAGCTCTGAAAAAATATTTCGGCTTGTAGCAGTGTGTGGGACTTGTTCTATTAGTCCATCTATACTAACCTCCATCAGGTTGCAAATTGAATATAATTTTTTTCTGCATCTAGCTCTGAAAAAATATTTCGGCTTGTAGCAGTGTGTGGGACTTGTTCTATTAGTCCATCTATACTAACCTCCATCAGGTTGCAAATTCAATATAATTTTTTTCTGCATCTAGCTCTGAAAAAATATTTCGGCTTCTAGCAGAGTGTGGGACTTGTTCTATTAGTCCATTTATACTAACCTCCATCAGGTTGCAAATTCAATATAATTTTTTTCTGCATCTAGCTCTGAAAAAATATTTCGGCTTGTAGCAGTGTGTGGGACTTGTTCTATTAGTCCATCTATACTAACCTCCATCAGGTTGCAAATTCAATCTAATTTTTTTCTGCATCTAGCTCTGAAAAAATATTTTGGCTTCTAGCAGTGTGTGGGACATGTTCTATTAGTCCATCTATACTAACCTCCAGCAGGTTGCAAATTCAAAATTATTTTTATCTCCATCTAACCCAGCCAATACTTTTGGGCTAATACCACAGTTTGGCCACTCAGCTCTGCTCGGTTCCCATCCATTGTTTTTTGTGCAAACAACTCCAGAGTTGTAAATTAGTTAACCACCAAAATGAGTGGAAAAAGGCCTGCTGCTGGTGGAAAGGGGAATAGGCGTGTTGGGAAGGGAAAAAAATTTTGTGTCCGTGGGGTAGGTGTTAAAGCAACAGTAACATCTGCAGAAGAAAGACCATCTTCCAGCCAAACTAAGATGTCTACTTCTTTTAGCGGACAATGTGATAAGATCCCTTTCTTACGGCCACGCCAATCGCTACAAATTCCAGATGAGGCATAAAAACAGCAGGTGCTTCAACGGATATCAAGTGCTCCTTTAAGTGGGCTCTCCTCCACCTCAACTTCAACATCACAAATACTCCAGTCCTCAGATCCAGGACCAGACGCAGAAGGTTCTGACCATAATGTAGACCCTCGTTCCCAAACTGTAACTCCTGTTGGTGGAGACAATGAGGAAGACGATGATGAGACTCAAATACCTGATTGGAGCGACAACTTTAGTTTTTTGTCAGGGCAGGAAGAGGTTGGCTCTGAGGACGACGGGTGTGAGAACACACAGGGTGATGATGACGAGGTTGGAGATCCCACTTACTGTCAACACACAGTCAGCCAAGAGATGAGGTCAGCAGAGGAGGTGGAGGAGGATGCTAGTGACGACGAGGTCAGGTTGCGCCTTCCTGGACAGAGACGTAGTACAACTCTGCCTCTGACCCCAAGTCGTGGTGGCTCTTCAGGTCGCATGGGTGCTAAGCCTTGCATAGCCTGGGCATTTTTTCAGATCGATAAAGATGACCCAACTCATGTTATCTGTAACATTTGTCAGCAAAAGCTAAGTAGAGGCCAAAAAATACATAGTTTGAGTACTTCATGCATGAACCGGCACATGGATATGAAGCATAAGTTGCAGTGGGAAGCTCACTGTGCTACAATGCGGCCTAGCCGGCCGGGCCAACCGCCGTCTACCACATCTTGTGCATCCACGGCCTCTTTATCCTCTGTGACTGGGGGGACAGCAGTCACACCTGTTTTGGGACGCAGACCTGCCACCTCTTTACCCGCAACAGCCAGCGTGATTGGCAGGTCATCATTTTCTTTGGAGGTGGAAACACCAGCTGGTGTTCAGCGCTGTCCGACATCGATAGCACCACCTTTGGATCAAGGCAACCTAACATGTCCGCCTGCATCTTCCTCACAGACCGGCAGTTTGCCGGGGACACCCTTCTCAACCCCGTCTAAGCACAACAGCCAGCCCTCGGTCCCTCAGATGTGGACAAGTAAAAGACCATTTCCTCCTAGCCATGAGAAAGCTAAGAGGTTGAATTTCACCATCTGCAAGCTCTTGGCTACAGAAATGCTTCCTTTCCGCCAGGTGGACACAGAGAATTTTCGAGACCTCATGTCCGTCGCAGTGCCCCAGTACCAGATGCCCAGTCGGCACTACTTCTCAAAGAAAGGTGTGCCTGCGCTCCACCAGCATGTCGCACACAACATCACCGCTTCTTTGAGAAACTCTGTGTGTGACAGGGTGCATTTCACCACAGACACTTGGACGAGTAGGCATGGACAGGGGCGTTACATGTCGCTGACTGGACACTGGGTAACTATGGTGACAGCAGGACAAGGGGCTGCTGTCCAAGTCTTGCCGTCCCCACGAGTTGTGCGTCAATCCTCTTTATCTCAAAGTTCTACACTGCTTCTGCCTCCTCAACCTCCTCTCGGTCCTCCACCTGCACCCAAAGCCTGCCTGGTCATGCCACAAGCTTTCTAACTGCGCAGATGGGATCCTGCACACCTCGTTACTATGCTGGCAGCAGGGCTCAACGTCATCAGGCGGTTTTTACTTTGAAATGTCTGGGAAATGTGAGTCACACAGCTGAGGAGTTGAGGTCAGCTCTGGAGAACCAGTTTCATGAATGGCTGTCTCCACTGGACCTGAAACCAGGGAAGGCCGTGTGCGACAATGCTGCAAACCTGGGTGCGGCCCTTCGCCGGGGCAATGTCACACACGTGCCTTGTATGGCTCATGTGTTGAACCTGGTTGTCCAGCAATTTTTAGCCCACTATCCCGGACTAGATGGCCTTCTGCAGAGGGCACGGTCGCTGTGTGCTCACTTCCGCCTTTCGCATCCCGCAGCTCAGCGACTTACATCTCTACAGAAGTCGTTGGGCCTGCCACTTCACCGGCTAAAATGCGATGTGCCTACCCGGTGGAATTCAACTCTGCACATGTTGCAGCGACTGTGGCAGCACCGACAAGCCCTGGTGCAATACGTTGTGACGTATAGCCTGGGCCAACGAGATCCAGAGGTGGGGCAAGTTACGCTGGAGGAGTGGTCTCAGATCAGGGACCTATGCACCCTTCTGCACAGTTTTGAAATGGCGACGAAGATGTTTAGTGCTGACGATGCAATTATCAGCATGACTATTCCGGTGATTTACATGCTGGAGCACATGTTAAACAGAATTCAGAGTCAGGTGGTGGCACAAGAGGAGGTGGAGGAAGTAGAGAAGGAGGAGTTGTATGCGGAAGGGCTAACATCTGCAAGGTCCAGACGGTCAGCAGCACCAAGGCGGCAGGCATGTGAGGGTGGGGGAGATGGTTTTACCAGGGCGCATGGTAGCAGCCAAACTAGTGAGGAAGGTGCAGGAGCCCAGGAAGAAGTGGAGGATGAACTGATGGAAGACTCATCAGATGAGGGAGACCTTGATCACATTTCTGTTGTGCGAGGTTGGGGGGAAAGGGCAGAGGAAGGAAGCATGATTGTTACCTCGCCACCAACACAACAGGGACTTGGTGCTCCTGGATGCGCAAGACACATGAGTGCCTTCTTGCTGCACTACCTGCAACATGACCCTCGAATTGTGAGAATTAGAAATAATCCTGACTACTGGGTTGCCACACTGTTAGATCCCCGGAACAAAAGTAAATTTGCAGAAATTATTCCTGCCATAGAAAGAGATGCACGCATGCAGAAGTATCAGCAGAGACTGTTGCAGAATCTTACATGTGCTTTTCCCCAAAACACTAGTGGTGCACGTAGTGAATCTCACAGTTCCAACTTGCCAACCGTGGGACCGTCGAGTGTTCAGCACTCAAACCGTAACTGAAACACAGTATCTGCTGGTAACATCAATTTTGCGGAATCATTTCACCACTTTTTTAGCCCATCCTTTGCAAGGCCACAGGAGACAAGAAGTCTGACACATAGTCAACGCCTAGAGACGATGGTACAGGAGTATCTCCAAGTAAACATTAAAGCCATGACTGTGTCACTGGACCCTTCCTCTTTTGGGCTTCCAATCTGGATAAATGGCCGGAGCTCGTCACTTATGCCTTGGAGATCTTGTCATGCCCCGCAGCCTGCGTTCTGTCTGAACGTGTGTTCAGCGCTGCTGGTGGTGTGCTGACAGATAAGCGCACGCGGCTCTCCACTGATAATGTAGACAGACTCACGTTCATAAAGATGAACAAATCATGGATCTGAAACGACTTTTCTACCCCTGTGTCATCCTGGGGAGAGTAAAAGCTTGATGATTTGTTAAAATCACCTCACCAACCGTTTTAAGCTTTAAAATTACTAATCATGTTTATCTGTATCTTGGCTGGAAAATAATTTGGGCCTTGTAGCAGTGTGTAGTACTGATTCTATTAGGCCATCTATACTAAGCTCCACCAGATTTAAAATTACTAATCATGTTTATCTGTATCTTGGCTGGAAAATAATTTGGGCCTTGTAGCAGTGTGCAGTACTGATTCTATTAGGCCATCTATACTAAACTCCACCAGATTTAAAATTACTAATCATGTTTATCTGTATCTTGGCTGGAAAATAATTTGGGCTTTGTAGCAGTTTGCAGTACTGATTCTATTAGGTCATCTATACTAAGCTCCACCAGCTTTCAAATTAATAATAATTTTTAGCTGCATCTAGCCCGGAAAATAATTTTGGGGCTCCTAGATGCGCAAGACACATGAGTGCCTTCTTGCTGCACTACCTGCAACATGACCCTCAGATTGTCAGAATTCGAAGTAATCCTGACTACTGGGTTGCCACACTCTTAGATCCCCCACACTCTTCGATCAACCTTTTCATTTTAATAAAGAACAAAAAATGGTCATTTTTGAAATTATAAGCATTAGCAGGTTATTAGAAACTGAAATCAAACAGTTTTCAACTCAAAACTTTATTCTAGGTGATGTTACATTTGCACATAGGACCGCGTGTTCGAAAGGAGCTCCTGAACTCTCTCGTCCATTGAATTTGTCAGGTTTTGGATGGTTTCTGCTTCAATTGTTTTGCATGAGGACAGAATACCCTCCCAGAGCTGTTGCTTAGTTGTGAACTGCCTCCCGCCATCATAGACACTCCTTTTGATGATGCTCCAGAGGTTCTCAATGGGGTTGAGGTCAGGGGAGCATGGGGGTCACACCATAAGTTTGTCCCCTTTTATGCCCATATCAGCCAGAGATGCAGATGTGTTATGTGCAGCATGAGACAGTGCATTATCATGCATGAAAATGATCTTGCTGCGGTATACACGGTTCTTCTTCTTGAACCATGGCAGGAAGTGCTGTTTGAGAAACTCCACATACATTATGGAGTTCATCTTTATCCCTTCAGGGATCCTAAAGGGGCCGACAATCTCTCTCCCCATGATTCCAGCCCAAAACATTACTCCACCTCCTCCTTGTTGGCGCTGTAGCCGTGTTTGTGTGGGGTGTCCATCAACCAGCCATTCTCCATTCCATCCATCTGGACCATCGACCGTTGCACGGCACTCATCGGTGAACAAAACAGTTTTGAAGTCAGTCTTCATGTATTGTTTGGCCCACTGGAGCCGTTTCTGCTTGTGTACAGTGGATAGAGGAGGTCGACAGGATGGCTTACGCACAGCTGCAAACCTCTGAAGGACTCTGCATCTTGATGTTCGGGGGACGTTGGAGGCACCAGCAGCTTCAAAAACTTGTCTGCTGCTATGACAAGGCTTTTTTGCCGCTGCTCTTTTAACCTGACGTAATTGCCTGTAGGAAAGAGTCCTCAATTTTCCCTTATCAGCACGCACACGTGTGTACTGTGAATCAGCTACATACTTCTTGATTGTGCGATGATCAGGATGAAGTGTCTTGGCAATGTTGATTGTAGTCTTGCCTTGACCTAAACACTCCACAATTTGTTGCTTCTCAGCAGCCGACACATCCTTTTTCTTTCCCATTTTGGCAGAAAATGTAGGCTGCTTAATAATGTGGGACAGCCTTCTTAAGTAGTCTTGCCTTTCATTGGACACACCTGCCAAACTAATAAGCACAGGTGTCTGCAATTGCTTACAGTGATATAAAGAGCCCTGACACACATCACCATCAATGAGTTTAACTGACAAACAAAAAATTTCTTCCCTTATCACTTCTAAACACTTTTTGCATAATAATTTGGAACACAGTGTACATGTGCTTTTCCACAAAACACCAGTGGTTCACGTATTAATCTTACAGTTCTAACTTGCCAACCGTGGTCTGTATGGAGTTGTTCAATAAAGGGCCCAAAATTAAGATAACATAGACGGGAGAGGTCTCTATGAATAGGAATTCCTAAGTATTTGATACCCTGTGAGGGCCAGGCAAAGGGAAAGTTGGACTGGATGGAATCCTGTATGGATTTGGGGAGGGAGACATCGAGGGCCTCAGACTTCGCTGCATTGATTTTAAAATTTGACCATGTAACAAAGTGATCTATTTCAGCCATAACAGCAGGGATGGATATATGTGATTGAGTGATATATACTAGGACATCATCAGCAAATGCAGAGCACTTGTACTCGGTGCCTCCCACCTCAATCCACCTAATATTGAGGTTATGGCGAATTGATGAGAGCAGGTGCTCCGTCACTAGGATGTATATGAGAGGGGACAGAGGACATCCCTGCCTTGTCCCATTGGTGATTATGAAAGGTGATGAAAATGTTCCATTAATCTTCAGCCTAGGTGACGTATTGCGATACAGGGCCGTGATTTTGCCTATAAAAGGGTCCCCTAGACCCCTACCCCAAGCATTTTAAGGGAATAATATATGGCATGCCAGGAGACTCTATGGAGTGCTTTCTCAGCATCCAACGAGAGTATGTAATTACAAATTTTTAACTGCATCTAGCCCAGGAAATACTTTGTGCCTAGTAGCAGTGTCTGCTAGTCAGCGGATTATCCCAGCTGTGAAGTAAGCTGCACCACCTGTAGTTTGGACACTTAATTTTTTCAAAGGAAATGCTTCGGGCCCTTGGGACACTCAGTGAAGAGCATCGGGGAGGCACCCCAAGGCATAGGGGTTGGGACTGGCGGTAGGACGCCTTGTGGTGGACCGCCGAGCCCGATCCTTATAAAAGCTTTTTAACTGCAGCAGCTTTAGTGGACGCTACTGGAGCTGGAATTACGCGGCAGCTGGCATGAGACTTGCCCTCCAATAGATCCTTGTAAAAGGATTTAAAGTGTATTCATTCAAATTAGAGAGACAATTTAAATTAAAAAGCTTAGACCTGCCTCCACTGCAGGGGGGCTCGCTCAACCCACCAGCGGACAGGCACCAGTATTGGGAGAGGGGGGCTGGCAATCAGGGTCCACCGCAGCTCTGGCACAAACCCGGCGACACGGAGGTCGCACGGGCAGGAACGGACTGGCCGTGTCGGCTTCGCACTTTTTTGGTTTTAGAAGGGCATGACATGCTTATATCTGTGTCTCCCCCTCCTTTTACTCCTCCACCTCTTTTCTTTTCGCATGACTATATGTACTTGTCACTTTTCCATGTGTTAGTTGTGTCTTCTGAGCAGTTTGTCAGCTTTTGGACACCTTTGAAGGTGTTTTCTATGTGTTTCTATGTGTTTTTGTTTGCTTGCCATTGGTTTTAACGGTGTTCGAAGGTGTTCGACGAACAGTTCGGCGAACATACGGGTGTTCGACGAAGCAAACCGAACTCGAACACTACGGGGGTGGCTCAACACTACTTACTACCGGCAGTCCTCGGTGACACTGTACTTGTCAGTATCACTGGCAGTCACCAACAAAATGGCTCCACACTGTGATCCTAAATTTCATCCTGTCTTATCCTGTTACAAACACCCAGAAAGGGAGGAGAGGAGCGACATCACACACATGTACAGTGTCCATTTTAGGACATGATCAGGTATCAGAATGATGTCAGTTTGAGGCTAAATACCCTGTCTGACAAGTGATTCTGACAAGTGATTTTAAGTGACTTTTACAACTGTAATAATAATAAAAAATGTCACTGTTTGCTGATGGGACTTGAACCCAAAATTCTGTGTCCAGAAACCAGTGCACTAACCACTGAGCTATTAACTCAGTTGAAAAAATCTATGATTTATATTCGGTTATATGATTTTCAGTGCAAACCTGATTGAAACTCATTGGGACTTATGCACAGACTGCAAGCAAGACAAATTCAAATGATGTGTGATTTTGATGTGTGAGTCTGATGTGTGACTTTCTTCAAACATCAGAATCACAATGACTTTTAGTCACCCGGAGTATTTTCATGGTTGATCTCATAAGACAAAAAAGCTTCTAGTTACAATCACTTGTCTGGATAGCTCGATGGTAAGGCATCAGCCTCTGAAGCTACAGTGTCACAGTTCAAATCTAAATAGGAATATTATTATTATTATTTTTTTTTTAAATTATGCCTGTTTAGCACACAAACTACAGGGGTGTTTTACTTTTAATATCTGACATTTTGATTGTCATCCTGACGTGCTAAGAGTTTCAGACAAGCTGTCTATTTGCATGGTAAATTACATAGCAAATTGGGAGTTTGCAGTCAGTTCTTTGGTGGATGGAAAGAAAAATTGACAATAAAGAAATTTTATCATTAGACCCCTTTAAGAAATTATGCAAATGTACAGTCACTTGGAAATAGATATGTAGTAAATTAGCGCCTCCCAATTTAGTTTGGCTATGTAATTTACCATGCAAATAGACAGCTTGTCTGAAACTCTTAACACGTCAGAATGAAGATCAAAATGTCAGATATTAAAAGTAAAACACCCCTGTAGTTTGTGTGCTAAATAGGGATAGTTAAAAAAAAAATAATATTCCTAATGGGATTTGAACAATGACACTGTAGTGTCAGAGGCTGATGCCTTACCATTGAGATATCCAGGAAAGTGATAAGGACTGGCAGCATTTCTTGACTTATGAGATTCACCATGAAAATACTCAGGGACTGTGATTCTCATTCTGAAGTTTGAAGAAAGTCACACATCAGACTCACACATAATTTGAATTTGGCTTGCTTGCAGTCTGTGCATAAGTCCCAATGAGTTTCATTATTATTACAGTTGTAAAAGTCAGTTGTCAAAATCACTTTTCAGAATCACTTGTCAGACAGGGTATTTAGCCTCAAACTGACATCATTCTGATGTATGATTTTGATATCTGATCATGTCCTAAAATGGAAAAATGGACACTGTACTACAGAGACCCCTGTACAGAAATATTAGGGCTCCAGCGACATCACATCTATTATACAGAGAATAGCGCTATCTCCATAGCTCTGTACACAAGGACATAGACATCAGACAAGGTCCTCATATTCAGGCAGCTTCTATTTTACACAAACCCTCTTTATAAGAACAAGATCAGAGTCTCATTATACAGAGCAGAGAAGCTCCAGGGACAAAGACCCCGTCTGGTCCTAACACGCTGGGGGCCCGAAGTATCCAGCCACGGGGCCCGGATTCTCTCATTTGTGGCCCCAGCGTTTCTTGTAGAATAAATCCCTTTCTCATCCAGTCCTGTAGTAATGACTTTGTTATCAGGTTTTGTAGGAGGGTTCGTCTGACTCCATCTTATGTCATCAATATCTGTGCGAGAAACAAGAGACGTCCGAGCGCAGTTTTACCGAGTGTCCAGTGTCAGTTCTTCTACAGTCTGATAAAGAGCCGCGGTGTCTCCCACCGAACCTGGGGAGTATACAGCTGTATCCAGCGTACATACCCGGCTCCGTACACCTTGTACACACATGGCTCCACTGTGTACACCTCATACACACACGGCTCCGCACACCTCGTACCCACATGGCTCTGTACACACACGGCTCCGCTCTGCACACCTCATACACACGCGGCTCTGCTTCGTACACACACGGCTCTGCTCCGTACACCTCGTACACACGCGGCTCTGCTCCGTACACCTCGTACACACGCGGCTCCGCTCCGTACGCCTCGTACACACACGGCTCTGCTCCGTACACCTCGTACACACACGGCTCTGCTCCGTACACCTCGTACACGCGGCTCTGCTACATCCACACTGTAAACCCCTCCTGACCCCACACATAAACTTCAGCTCATCCAGCACCATGACAACCAGCACAGCAGAGTCCTGCATCCACTGAGGCCCCTGATCATGTGACCCCTGACTCCTCCCCTCCTGTGACCTCATCACAGCGCCTGTGTGCACAGAGCAGCCATATATGTGGTGGCGGCTCTGCAGGTGGAGGTATGTGGAGACCCCATTACTGGGCGCAGGGGGCATTAACCCCTTCAGCACGGAGACTCTTTTGGGGTCTTGTGTGGTGTGAACAGTGAGGTAACAGCTGTGGACAGAATGCGGCTTAGCTGGTTCCCGTCCACATTAGATCCATTCAGACGACTGCAGGATGAAGGACAGAAGCCCAGAGAAGTCCTCACACAACGCCATTATTCCTCTCCTAGCTCCAGCACAGTAATGTAGATAGTAGTGATTTTTCTCCATTACTGGATCGAGGATGGGGGGAGTTCTAGACCGCCCCCCGTATGTCTTGTGTCTGTTATACGGCCAATATCCATTCGGGCATTGCCTGCCATACACTGTAGTGCTGTAGCCATGTTTTCTACTGGCATTACTGCGATTGTCCGGCCTCATCTTGTTATCGGTAGTGATGAGGGAACCTGCTCTGATAAGGGGTTAACCGAGCACGCTCGAGCATAACTGAGTGTCATCGGAGTGCTCGTATATTCTGTTCGAGTCCCTGTGTTTGCATGATTTGCGGCTGTTAAACAGCTTCAACACGTGAGGATTCCCTAATAAACAGGCAATCCCGTCATGTGTTGAGGCTGTCTAACAGCCGCATATCATGCAGACACAGGGACTCGAACATGATATACGAGCACTCCGATGATACTCAGTTATGCTCGAGTGTGCTTGGTTAACCCCTTTTCCAAAGACCATTCGCTGATCACTAGTTATTGGGTCTTACAGAAGACCCAGCGATGCGATGCTCGGCCCACTGTCCTCAGAAAGTACGGTAGTTCAAGGAGAGTTGTTATAGGAAGGAGTGCTTAGATTAATGTCATCTCCCTTCTAAATATTATAAAGTTGCCTTCCATGTGGCACTAAAGGGTGTATTTCACCTTTTTTAACACCTTTCCGACGTGGTCAGTAATAGTACGCACCACGTCAGAAAGGCCGGTTCAGCGGGGTCTCCGGCGCTGAGCCCGCACTGGACCGAGCACATGTCAGCTGATTATTACAGATCCACCTGCGACTGTTAACTAGTTAAATGCTGCTGTCAATCTCATTAACAGCGCCGCGCCGGAAGCCCGTCACTTACCCCACCCATCGGTGACCCCGTCACGTGATCGCGGGTCACTGATGGGTGGGCATGACAGCCCTGGGTCTGCAGCAGACCCCTGTGGTTGGCAGGTAAAGATTGCTATGAGCGCCACCTAGTGGTCGGTGCTCATAGCACAGGAGCATTTCTGCTACATAGAGGTGATCTGCTCATCACCTCTATGTAGCAGAGGCGATCGGACAGTTGCTGCTTCTAGTCTCCTATGGAGACTATAGAAGCAAGCAAAAAGTTTAAAAAAAAAAAAAAAAGTTTTTTAAAAGTTTAAATCACCCCCTTTGGCCCCATTCAAAATAAAATAATAAAAAATAAACCCCATATACACATATTTGTGTATATTTCAGAATCACCCGATCTATCAATATAAAAAAAATAATTAATCCAATCTGTAAACGGCATAACGAGAAAAAAATTCCAAACGCCAGAATTACATTTTTTTGGTCGCCGCAACATTGCAATAAAATCAACAACGGGCGATCAAAACATCGGATCTACCCCAAAATGGTATCAATAAAAACGTCAGCCCGGCACGACCAAAAATAAGCCCTCACCCGGCCCCAGATCCCGAAAAGTGGAGACACTGCGGGTCTCGAAAAATGGCGCCATTTTTCGAGACCCGCAATTTTTTTTTTTTTTTTTTTTAGCAAACTTTGGAATTTTTTTTTCACCACTTAAATAAAAAGAACCTAGAAATGTTGGTGTCTACAAACTCGTAATGACCTGGAGAATAATAATGACAAGTCAGTTTTAGCATTATGTGAATGTGGAAAGAAAAAAGAACAAAAAACAACTGTGGAATTGCATGTTTTTTGCAATTTCACTGAACTTGGAATTTTTTTCCCGTTTTCGAGTGCACGGTATGGTAAAACTAGTAATGGCGTTTAAAAGTACAACTCTTCCTGCAAAAAATAAGCCCTCACATGTGCCATATTGACTGAAAAATAAAAGGGCTATGCCTCTGGGAAGAAGGGGAGCAAAAACGAAAACTCAGAAATGGAAAATGCTCCTGTCATGAAGGGGTTAAACCTAGTAAATAAATAATGAATTTAAAAAAATGACATGGAGTCCCCCCCACCCACGCCCTCCTGTTTTTGATAACCGGTTAAGGTACATCAGACAGCTGGGGGCTGATATTATCCTGCTGGGAAGGTCCATGGATATTGGCCCCTTCCAGCCTAAAAATACCAGTCCGCAGCAGCCCCAGAATTGGCAAATCACATTAGATGCGACAAATTTTGGCACTTTGCCTGCCTCTTCCTAATTGCCCTGGTATGTTGGCAACCAGGGTAATATTTTTGGGGTTTATGTCAGCTGTGTATTTTCAGCTGGTATCAATCCCTAGAGTTAGTATTGTAGAAGCGTCTATCAGGCACCCCCATTACTAACCCAGTAAACTAAAAGAAAAAAAACACAAATATATATTTTTAGAAAACAACTCCCCGACAGACAACAGAGGAATAAAGTTCAGAGAAGAAGCTTCACAGAAAGACGTTGAAGTTACAGACGTCATTTAACCCTTTGGGAGGAAGTGATTCCAGGGAGTAAATCCAGAACTCGTCTCAGTAGAAGTTTACTGCGTTGTGATTGTGAATCCGCTGCGGTCGTCTCTTCTAACACCGACCGTCGGAGTTCAGAACTTTTATCACCATCTCCGAGAAATGTCTGGTCACCGTGGTCTCCCCAAACGTCTGCTCTTCCTCATTCTTTTTCTTGCAGTGGCCGCAGTGGATTTCATCCTAGACTCATTAGAGCCGAACAGAGAAGCAATGTTCCTTCAGTCTGATTGTAATTGATTGTGACGTTTGTCCAATGTCCACTTTAAAGAATTTGTCCACTACTTTATATGAACCCCCCAATGTACCCCCCCGGGGCCCAGAAATGTTTTTGTAAATACCTTGCGGTGCCTTTTCTGCCTCCTTGCGGCGCTACCGCTGGCCACTCAGAGGCATCACGTGACCCGTCATTGATGTCACGTCAAGTGGGGCGTGACATCAGTGACGCGCTCCCCGCGGTGGATGCTTGGCTGTGGGCGGGGTTACCCCGTGCGTCACACCCAGCATCCCCCGCTTGCTTTCCCAGTGAATGAGGAGAGGAAGAGCGTGCGGTGGATGCCGGGTGTGACGTGCTGGGTAACCAATGCCACAGCCCAGCGTCCACCGTGAAACGTAGAAGTGAGTACCACCTGCTGCAGCGGAACTTGACGTGACATGAGCGGATGTCAGAGCCGGCTGCAGCCAGGGGTCATGTGATGCCTGTGAGCGGCCAGTGATAGCGCCACTCACAGGCAGAAAAGGCACCACAGAGTATTTAGAGAAACACTTATGGGCCCCGGGGGAATGCATTGGGGGATCATATAAAGTAGTGGACAACCCCTTTAACACAAGGGCACTTTACGGAGTAAATCACACCAGAAATGTAGCAGGTAAAAACCACCAATATCCACAGGTGTCCCTTCTAATTGGTGGGAAAACTATCACCTTTAATAATCCTCCAACAGTTCTGGCATGAAAAACACGGAAAAGTGCCCCTTTATGGATTTGAAAGAAAATCTGTTTAGACACTTTAGCTTAATAGTAGCAGCTCTAATCAAATGGTTACATAGTGATTTACCTGAAGATTCACAAATAGTTTTTTTTTTTAAAAATGTTATGTTTAGGGTGTTTTTGTGAATGAATCATGTATTGCTCCCATAGTACAGTGCCCCTTTCTTGGCCCCCACACACCGTATACTGTTCCCCTAGTACCGCCATCAACCCACACACTGTATAATGCTCCCACAGTACCTCCATCCCCAATTTTATTTTTTGGGGGTGTTTTTCATGTAATATATGGAAACCTACATGAAAATGCTAAAAAAAATCCTATCCTATCAGGAGAAAAAAAGAGATTAGTTACTTACCGGTAATGGGATTTCTCGGAGAAATGAACACCAAGACAGGAGGTATTTGATGCCAAATTCTCCATGTACAATGTATTTTATAGGTCGACCATGACAGCACCACGAGAGAGGGAATCCGCCCACCAAGGACAGGAAACCTACAGGCTTAAAAGGGGGCGGCCCTCCCTCTCGCCTCAGTTTGGATTACAGAGCATTGAGAGGACCGCCCGGTTAGTAGACATAGCAACGTAATCATGAAACAAACAGTATATACATTTTCTTACAACACCAATGTGTGAGAATAAAGAATGAAAACAGATAAGAAGTGCTCCCAAAAAGGGGTGAAGGGAGGGAATATAAGGGTGCTGTCATTGTCTCCGAGAAATCCCATTACCGGTAAGTAACTAATCTCTTTATAGGTCGACCATGACAGCACCACGAGAAAATTGCAGAGATGAAGATTCTAGGGAGGGACCACCGCTTGGAGCACCCTTCTCCCAAATGTAAGGTCAGACGAAGCACCCAGATCTAGTCTATAGTGCTTATAGAAGGTAGATGGAGAAGACCAGGTAGCTGCCTCCCGTCGCCTGTGACCGGCTTCCTCCATCAAGGACAGGAAACCAAACTGAGGCGAGAGGGAGGGCCGCCCCCTTTTAAGCCTGTAGGTTTCCTGTCCTTGGTGGGCGGATTCCCTCTCTCGTGGTGCTGTCATGGTCGACCTATAAAATACATTGTACATGGGGAATTTGGCATCAAATACCTCCTGTCTTGGTGTTCTTACAAACAAGCTTTTATAAATGTCTCAAACTTCTTTGTGTGAATCAGACCTGAGATCTAACATGATAGAAGATTACAGTCTAGAAAAGACGGAAAACATTCATATAGACGGCTGGTGGTGATGTAGTCAGTGACAGGACTCTGGCCAAATATGTTTCTAAAGCCGTAGTTGAAGATCAAAATGTCGTCCTCATCATGAAGTAGTTATTTCTCATGTCACGTGTAATGAATATCTCCTGCAGTATTGTTAATGCCGATTCCAGTGTTGGTAAATGAGACGAGAATTAGCTTTATGGAAGATGAGTCTATGAGAAAGGTATTCAGCTGCAGACTGCGAGGAAGAATCTGCTTGTTGTCTGTGGCCTAAAATATATAGGTTTTATTACTAGATGTAAAGAAGAAAACAAAATAGTAGAAAATAGTAAATCTCATATGTTTCCCTTATTATCTCCAGTGATTGTATTATTACTACTGTTGAGCGAGCACTAAAATGCTCGGGTGCTCGAAACTCGGGCCGAGCTCACCGTGATACTCGGATGCTCGACCCGAGCAACGAGCCCAATGTTAGTCTATGGGAGACCCGAGCATTTTTGAGGCGGCACCCCCAGCAGTCTGTAGAAAGCCTAAAAAGTGCCCAAAACGATAGTGACAGTGCTCAAAACACATGGGGACAGCATGGGGATCACCCCAGGAAGCATATCTGACCCCCAGGTCACTGCTGTCAACAACGTGGTCAGAGGTCTTAAGCCACTTTTACGGGCTCACAATAAAACGTTCAAAAACGAAACTGAAACGGTTTTCCTGTGAAATATGTTAAGGAATTTCCTTTCCAGGGTAAAGACTTGTGTATAAGGTAAAATAAATAACCAAAAATACTCCTCCACACCTTGGGCTATGTTCACAAGTAGCATTTTTTATGCGTTTTTGCACTTTTGTATTGCTTTCAACTGTGACAAATATATTCACCGGGAAATGTCATTTTAACATTTTACAACCTTATCTGGCCATGTGCTGTGTGACACATGCATACAGTGCTGAAAAGACATGGGAACAGCATGGGGAAGACCCCTGGAAGCATCTCTGACTCCCAGGTCACTGCCTAAAAGTGTGCCCATCAGAAGTGATCCTTGCCGCATCAGAAGATGCAGACTTGCAACTATCCTCGTGCAAGTCCTTGTCCCAGGGCAGTGTTCAATTGTTTTCCTGCTACTATCCCAGTTCTATAAAACAAAGCTTCAGGTGATAAATGATGGATGAGGTGGTGGCAAAGGAGAAAGAGCAGGAGGAACAGGGACAATTCACATCAATATCAGGCCAGTCAACCACACATGTCTTGTAGGATATGTTTCTGTACCAAAAGGAGCGGTTCAGCTACACAGTTATAGGGCATACAGTGAGTGCAATGCCTACCAAAATTTTCGAGGCACTCCAATGCCCCTTGGAAGTGACATGGAGGTCACAGGGCCTTAACTAAACTGTTTTTTCCATTTATAGCAACTGGGTCTCCTGTACACTGTTGGCCTAAGCAGTGAATGGAAGGCTTTCCAAAAATTATGAGAAACTGCAATGTCCCTTGAAACAGACGTGGATTACAGCATACTAAAAACCTTCTACCCATTATTGGGGAGTGGGTCTCCCTTAGTTTTCGCCTTTGCATTGAAAAGCAAAAGCTGACTAAAATTATGAGGAAATGCAATGCCCGTTGGAAGAGTCGTGGAGGTTAGAGGTAATTAAAATAACATTTCAATGCCCCTTGGAAGAGCTGTGGAGTTCAGAGTGGTTTAACAAGATGGTTTTAATGCCCCTTTGAAGAGACATGGAGGTCACAGTAGCTTAACAAGACAGTTTTAATGCCCCTTGGAAAAGTGGTGGAGGTCACAGTAGCTTAACAAGACGGTTTTAATGCCCCTTACAAGAGCCATACAGTACAGCATATTACAAACATTATTCCCATTATTGGGGAGTGGCTCTCCCATAGTCTTTGCTTATGCCTTCCAAGCAAAAGCTGCCAAAAATTAGGACGGAGGAACTTGCAATGCCCCTTAAAGAGCCATGCAGTACAGCATATTACAAACATTATTCCCATTATTGGGGAGTGGGTCTCCCATAGTCTTTGCTTATGCCTTCCAAGCAAAAGCTGCCAAAAATTAGGAGGAAATGCAATGCCCGTTGGAAGAGTCGTGGAGGTTAGAGTGGTTTAACAAGACGCTTTTAATACCCCTTGGAAGAGACGTGGAGGTTGCAGTAGCTTAACAAGACAGTTTTAATGCCCTTCGGAAGAGACGTGGAGGTCGCAGTAGCTTAACAAGACGGTTTTAATGCCCCTCGGAAGAGATGTGCAGGTCACAGTAGCTTAACAAGACAGTTTTAATGCCCCTTGGAAAAGATGTCGAGGTTGCAGTAGCTTAACAAGACAGTTTTAATGCCCCTTGGAAAAGTGGTGAAGGTCACAGTAGCTTAACAAGACGGTTTTAATGCCCCTTGGAAGAGACGTCGAGGTTGCAGTAGCTTAACAAGACCGTTTTAATGCCCCTTGGAAAAGTGGTGGAGGTCACAGTAGCTTAACAAGACGGTTTTAATGACCCTTACAAGAGCCATACAGTACAGCATCTTAAAAACATTATTCCCATTATTGGGGAGTGGGTCTCCCATAGTCTTTGCTTATGACTTCCAAGCAAAAGCTGCCAAAAATAAGGACGGAGGAACTTGCAATGCTGGCAACACGGACCACGGTCACCCTGGTGGTATAGTGGTGGAGCAGGCTGAGGATAAGGAGAAGAGCATAAAACAGCCGAAATGAGGAAGCGTATACCCATGTGTGGGTGTTAAGCGGTGCATGTGAATACACCTCCCTAAATAACACAGTGGATTTGACTTTGTTACTCTGCTGTCATTTGGTGGTGATGAGAAGTCTGGCCCAATCCAGCCCTTGTTCATTTTGATAAGGGTCAGCTTGTCAGCATTGTCAGTTGACAGGCGAGTGCACTTATCAGTTATAATTCCACCAGCGGCACTAAAAACACGCTCCGATAACACGCTAGCGGCAGGGCAGGCCAGGACCTCCAAGGCGTACAGAGTGAGTTCATTCCAAGTGTCCAGCTTGGATACCCAATAATTAAAAGGCACAGAGGAATCACAGAGGACGCTGGTACGGTCGGCAAGGTACTCCCTCACCATCTTTTGAAACTTTCTACTCCTTGTGAGAGTACCCCGCGCCTCAGGGCCTGTCCGAAGGGAGGGTCTGAGAAAACTCACCCAGAATGTTGACAGTGTTCCCCTGTCTCTGCTGAATTGGAGTTGCGTCTCTCTCACCTGTACGCCTTGGTTGGGCAATGAACTGTGACCTCTGCTGCTAGCGTGTTCAGATGGGAATTTTTTTAACAGTTCTGCAGCAAGGGCCTTCTGGTACTGCCCCATTTTTGAAGACCTCTCCACCTCAGGAATAAGAGAGTGAAAGTTCTCCTTGTAGCGGGTCTAAAAGTGTCACCAACCAGTAATGACTGTCACCCAACATTTTGACAACGCGAGGGTCACGGTTAATGCAGCGTAACATAAAGTCAGCCATGCGTGCCACACTGGTAACGGGCAAGACTTCCGTGTCCTCACCAAGATGACGACTGACCATGCTCTCCTCCTCCTCCTCCCCCCTGTCTTCAGGCCACCCACGCTGAACCGACGGTATTACAGTTGTACAGGTACTACCGTCTACAGCGCATGATACCAGCCCCTGTTCTTCCTCCTCATCTCCCTCATTGTCCCCCAATGCACGTTGGGATGAGATGAGGCTTGGCTGTGTGTAATCGATCGCTACGGCTTCTTGATCCATCTCATCATACTCTGGCTGCAATGCCTCCTCTTTAATTCTCTGCAGAGAGCGTTGCAAAAGACAGACAAGTGGAATGCTGATGCTAATGATGGCGTCATCGCCACTCACTATCTTGGTGGACTCCTCAAAGTTTGTCAGTATGGTACATATGTCAGACATCCAGGTCCACTCCTGAGGTCTTATGTGTGGAGTCTGACCTGAATATCGATGGCCTTGTTGCAGCTGGTACTCCCAACTGCTCTCTTCTGCTCACAAATCCTTTGCAACATGTGGAGGGTAGAGTTCCAATGTGTGGGGACATCACACACCAGTCGGTGTGACGGAAGCTGCAAACGCTGCTGCAACACAGCAAGGGCGGCGGGAGCTGTAGCCGACTTGCGAAAATGAGCTGACTGGCGGCGTACTTTGACAAGCAGATCTGGCAACTCGGGGTACGATTTAAGAAACCGCTGAACCATGAGGTTAAGCACGTGAGCCAGGCATGGTACGTGTGTGATCTCGCCTCGCCTCAGAGCCGCCACCAGGTTACGGCCATTGTCACACACGACCATGCCTGGATGTAGGTTCAGCGGTCTCGGCCACAGATCTGCCTGCTCTTTCACAGCTGTCCACAACTCACAAGCAGTGTGAGGTTTCTCACCTAAGCTTATGAGTTTCAGCACAGCCTGTAGCCGCTTGGCGGAGGCAGTACTGCAGTGCTTCCAGCTTGTAACTCATGTGGTGATGTCTGAGATGGAGGATGATGCGCAGGAGCTGTACACTGTGGGGGCAACTCTGACTGACATAGGTCCCGCAATCCTCGGTGTGGGGAGGATGTGTTCCGTCCCAAGGTCCGACTGGGTCCCGGCTTCCACTATGTTTACCCAGTGTGCCGTCAGGGAGATGTACCGTCCCTGGCCACAAGCACTTGTCCACGTGTCCGTTGTCAGGTGGACTCTCCCAGTAACTGCGTTGTTGAGGGCACGGCAGATGTTTTAGGACACGTGCTTGTGTAGTGCGGGGATGGCACACCGGACAAAATAGTGTCGGCTGGGGACCGAGTACCGAGGGACGGCCATCGCCATAAGGTTGCGGAAGGATTCCGTCTCCACCAGCCTAAAAGGCAGCATTTCCAACGCAAGCAGTCGTGAAATGTGCGAATTTACGACTGTGGCCTGGGGGGGTGTTGGCTGCAAATTTGCGCTTTCGTTCAAAGGTCTGGGATATGGACAATTGAACGCTGCGGTGGGACGTGGACGTTGATGCTGTATCTTGAGAAACTGCCATAACAAGTGAAGACTGAGAGGAGAGGGCATCTTTGCATGCAGTACACTGTGTTCCAAATTATTATGCAAATAATATTTTCTCAGATTTTCCCAAATTACCTTTATGAATTGCAGTCATTGTAATTTTCCAGTCAAATAACTATTAGAGTACAATTGAAAGGTTTTTGTACAAACTGCCTATTATAACAGTATATTTTTTAAAAAATAAAACACTCAAACTGCTCTCAAAATGCATGTTCCAAATTATTATGCACAGCAGAGTTTTCAACCTTTTCATTTTAATAAAGAACAAAAAAATGGTCATTTTTGAAATTATAAGCATTAGCAGGTTATTACAAACTGAAATCAAACAGTTTTCAACTCAAAACTTTATTCTAGGTGATGTTACATTTGCACATAGGACCCCTTGTTCGAAAGGAGCTTCTGAACTCTCTTGTCCATTGAATTTGTCAGGTTTTGGATGGTTTCTGCTTCAATTGTTTTGCATGAGGACAGAATACTCTCCCAGAGCTGTTGCTTAGATGTGAACTGCCTCCCGCCATCATAGACACACCTTTTGATGATGCTCCAGAGGTTCTCAATGGGGTTGAGGTCAGGGGAGCATGGGGGCCACACCATAAGTTTGTCCCCTTTTATGCCCATAGCCAGAGATGCAGATGTGTTATGTGCAGCATGAGACTGTGCATTATCATGCATGAAAATGATCTTGCTGCGGAATGCACGGTTCTTCCTCTTGAACCATGGCAGGAAGTGCTGTTTGAGAAACTCAACATACATTATGGAGTTCATCTTTACCCCTTCAGGGATCCTAAAGGGGCCGACAATCTCTCTCCCCATGATTCCAGCCCAAAACATTACTCCACTTCCTCCTTGTTGGCGCCGTAGCCGTGTTTGCATGGGGTGTCCATCAACCAACCATCCTCCACTCCATCCACCTGGACCATCGAGCGTTGCACGGCACTCATCGGTGAACAAAACAGTTTTGAAGTCAGTCTTCATGTATTGTTTGGCCCACTGGAGCCGTTTCTGCTTGTGTACAGTGGATAGAGGAGGTCGACAGGATGGCTTACGCACAGCTGCAAACCTCTGAAGGACCCTGCATCTTGTTGTTCGGGGGACATTGGAGGCACCAGCAGCTTCAAAAACTTGTCTGCTGCTACGACAAGGCTTTTTTGCCACTGCTCTTTTAACCTGACGTATTTGCCTGTAGGAAAGAGTCCTCAATTTTCCCTTATCAGCACGCACACGTGTGTACTGTGAATCAGCTACATACTTCTTGATTGTGCGATGATCAGGATGAAGTGTCTTGGCAATGTTGATTGTAGTCATGCCTTAACCTAAACACTCCACAATTTGTTGCTTCTCAGCAGCCGACACATCCTTTTTTTCCCATTTTGGCAGAAAATGTAGGCTGCTTAATAATGTGAGACAGCCTTCTTAAGTAGTCTTGCCTTTCATTGGACACACCTGCCAAACTAATTAGCACAGGTGTCTGCAATTGCTTACAGTGATATAAAGAGCCCTGACACACATCACCATCAATGAGTTTAACTGACAAACAAAAAAATTCTTACCTTATCACTCCTAAACACTTTTTGCATAATAATTTGGAACACAGTGTATTGACAAGGGATTGCCTTGCACACACAACAGGGGGTTCTATTGCACGCACAACAGCGGAAGAAGCAGTGGTGACACCCGCTGACACTGGTCGTGGACCCTGGGGTTCACCCCACAAAGTCGGGTGCTTTGCTGCCATGTGCCTGATCATGCTGGTGGTGGTCAGGCTGATAGTTTTGTCACCCCTGCTGATGCTGGCAGGTGGTACAAATGGCCTTTTTGGGGTTATCAGCAGAGTCTTTAAAAAAATTCCAGACTCTGGAAGACCTACAGTTTGTACTGGCAACGTCCCTCGTGTTGGTGTTACGGGGAACTGTTGCCTGCCTTCTGTGTGCGGCCACCACACTGCTTCTTCCTGCTTGTTGGGGTACTCTGCCTCCCTCACCCTGTGTGCTGCTGGCCTCGCTCTGCATGTCCTCCTGCCACGTTGGGTCAGTTACTAGATCATCCACCACCTCCTCCTCTGCCACTTGCACACCACGATCCATATCCTCACTTCCTGGCAATTGTGTCTCGTCATCGTCCACCTCTTGTGACAATTTCCCAGCGTCGACTTCCTGTGGCTGTGGCTGTTCAAATATTTGGGCATCGCTACATGGGATCTCCTCTTCCACCACTTCAAGCGGAGCAGGCGAGGGGCACAAATCTGGAAATGGACCAGTGAACAGCTCTTCATAGTGTCCAAGTGTGGGATCAGTTCCTGTCTGACGACACTCGGCATGGTGGGAGGAAGGAGCATCAGGGTGAGGAGGAGTATGCAGTCGAGACTCAGGGCTACTGAGACTTGACCGTGTGGAAGACAGACCGGAGGTGGTGGTGCCCAGGTAACTGGAAGTATTATCTGCTATCCAATTAATAACCTGTTCACACTGATCAATTCGCAATACTGGTGTTGTTCTGTGCTTCCCTAGTAATTCGGTCAAGAACTGGGAGTGAGAATATGTGGCTATTGGTTGTGGCACATTTTCACCTTGGCCACGGCCCCGTCCTCTGCACGCACTATCACCAGAACGTCCAGTTCCACTTCCCTTGCCACACTTTTTTTCTTTTTTTTTGGGGGGGGGGGGGCACCAAAAGGTTAATAAGATGGGTATTTGTACAGTGTGAAGGAGGAAAAAAAAAAAGAGGATTTAGATGAAAAAAAAGGATTTTTCCTGGCCTCCGAGACCTGGAGCTAATTCTAGCAATTTGAGCAGCATCACACAGGACTGTAATGCAGCGTTTGCTGGTATAACCACTGCGTCTCCTATAGAACCTGCCTGCCTGCCTTCCTGATATCTGTGATAGATATTAGTCCTGAGAAGGACTGTTGGTTTGATTTGGCAGGCTTTAGAGACCCTACACTACCTATTTCGCACTATAAATCTCTCCATAGCTCAGCAGCAGTTTCCCTACACTGTTTGATCCCGGCCGTCTGTGTCCAAGATGGCGGCGCCCGGTTTTAAATACTCGAGGTGACTCTGTGCCGCTAGCCAATCAAGGTAATGCCCACAACCAACATGGCTGGGGCATTACAGTGACTGGCTGGCAATCCCTGCATTTTCATTGGCTCTGTAAAGAGCGCCAAACATGCAGGGCGGAAACCCGAGCTCCCGCCCGAGTAACCCGGAAATGCTCGGTGCTCGCCGAACATCCCGAGTAGTGTGATGCTCGGGCAAGTACCGAGCAGTGTCGAGCATGCTCGCTCAACACTAATTATTCCACAAGATTTTTATGAATTTACATTGGCTCATCATCTTCCTATTCAGGTCTCTACAATATCGGATCCCCTAAATAAGAAAATTTTTCTGATTCATTCATTAAGCATGGATATGGACAGGTACAAGATGGCGGAGAGGATATTACACTTTACCCTAGAGATCCTCTTCCGGCTTACTGGAGAGGTGAGAGATTCTGATGACGTCACCTTACATCATTCTTATCTATGGGAATAACAGATGGACAGAACTGGAGAGGTGAGGACTCTGGAAATGTCTGGAGTGAGATTTATTAATGTGTCTCTCCATAACCAGGATTACACAGTAGTGAAGAAGACCTCTAGTGAGCGCTGTCAGGACCCTGTGTCTGAGGGATGGAGAAGACCCCTGAGCCCAATCACGGGGCCTCCATCTCACCCCCTGATACATGAGGACATCAATGACCAGAAGATCCTAGAACTCACCTACAAGATGATTGAGCTGCTGACTGGAGAGGTGACACTACTGGGAATGCTGGGACATTATACAGTAACCCTATGTAGGGATCGGAGGGATGACTGTATCATTGTATGTGTCAGGTTCCTATAAGGTGTCAGGATTAGAGTTGAGCCACCCCCGTAGTGTTCGAGTTCGGTTCGGTTCGTCGAACACCCGTGTGTTCGCCGAACTGTTCGTCGAACTGTTCGTCGAACACCTTCGAACACCGTTAAAACCAATGGCAGGCAAACATAAACACATAGAAACACATAGAAAACACCTTCAAAGGTGTCCAAAAGCTGACAAACTGCTCAGAAGACATAACTAACACATGGAAAAGTGACAAGTACATATAGTCATGCGAAAATAAAAGAGGTGGAGGAGTAAAAGGAGGGGGAGACACAGATATAGGCATGTCATGCCCTTCTAAAATCCAAAAAGTGAGAAGCCGACACGGCCAGTCCGCTCCTGCCCGTGCCACCTCCGTGTCGCCGGGTTTGTGCCAGAGCCGCGGTGAACCCTGACGGCCAGCCCCCCTCTCCCAATACTGGTGCCTGTCCGCTGGTGGGTCGAGCGAGCCCCCCTGTGGTGGAGGCAGCTCTAAGCTTTTTAATTTAAATTGTCTCTCTAATTTGAATGAATACACTTTAAATCCATTTACAAGGATCTATTGGAGGGCAAGTCTCATGCCAGCAGCCGCGGTAATTCCAGCTCCAGTAGCGTCCACTAAAGCTGCTGCAGTTAAAAAGCTTTTATAAGGATCGAGCTCGGCTGTCCACCGCAAGGCATCCTACTGCCAGTCCCAGCCCCTATGCCTTGGGGTGCCTCCTGATGCTCTTCACTAAGTATCCCATGGTCCCGAAGCATTTCCTTTGAAAAAATTAAGTGTCTAAACTACAGGTGGTGTAGCTTGCTTAACAGCCGGGATAATCCGCTGACTAGCAGACACTGCTACTAGGCACAAAGTATTTCCTGGGCTAGATGCAGTTAAAAATTTGTAATTAGATACTCTCGTTGGATGCTGAGAAAGCATTCCATAGAGTCTCCTGGCACGCCATATATGATTCTCTTAAAGAGCTTGGGGTAGGGGTCTAGGGGACCCTTTTATAGCCAAAATCACGGCCCTGTATCGCAATACGTCACCTAGGCTGAAGATAAATGGAACTGTAGCACCCTGAGGGCTCGGTTGCTACAGACGTATTGCACCTCACCCAGAGGTGTGATATCTCACTCTCAGGTAAGGATGGAGTGTGGATCAGGACCCGACACCTGCATGCATTACACCACATTGCCGTGGGGCAGGGCGACCAATATGCCCCTGAGATGGGCACGACAGTCCCTGTCCCTGGCTGGAGTGGGGGGAGGGAACACTGAGGAAGGGGAACCCTGTAGTGCAGGAGCAGGGAGGAAGCAGTTCCTGGGTGCATTGAGAAGGGAGTATAAAAGGTGGGCACCATCTTAGTTCAGTGCAGAGAAGTCTGAGCAGAAGTGGCAGGGAGCAGGGGCTCTGCATGAGCTCTGCTCCGGAGGCGGGCCTAGTAACAGAGGCCCAGGCCTGCAAGAGGGAGAAGGAAGGAAGAGGAGCGGAGAAGGCTCCAGGAACGAGGAATGAAGGGATCCCAGGGGTGCGGACGCGCGAGTCGCCACCGCACGCCCGAATCCACCTGCGTGGAGGGGTCAGGCCAAAGGGGGAGACCGGTCCCCGAACTAGTGGAGGCAGGAAACGACCCTCAGCTAGAAACCGGAGGCTCTGACATTTTATGTGGCGCAGCCCCTTGCTCCACCCGCTAGGAAGGCACCACATAGGGTCAGGGAAACTGGCGCCAAGTTTACCAAGAGGAGGCCCGAGGCAGCCGGACAGAAGGGTTGGTAAGAAAGGCCAGACAAAGGACACACAAAGGGGGTCCTGTGAAGCGCTCCAAAGTTATCTGGGAGTTGTCTGAGCCCCTCACCTGGTGAGCACAGTACGACGTGGGCAGCCGTTACCTGCAGACGTGGTCTGGATAATAAGAACTGTGAGTAAAGGCCCTGAACTGCATCACTGACTCCGTGTCGTTACTGCTGCTGCCCTGCACCATCACCCCCATCCTCCGCATACACTGCCCTGAGGCTATACTCCTCCCGTGGGGAGTTATGCTACGCTCTGCTGCACCCACAACACCAGCCTTAGCGGTCTGCCCTGTAGCGGCGGTTCACTCTGACCGCAATCCACGGGTGGCGTAGTCGGACATTTAAACATCAAAACCACATAAATAGTTCCGCCACTGGTTTGACCGCCCTGAGCCACGGAACCGGATCGCCGCCACGAAGACTACAACCACCAGCATCCACCAAAAAGGGTCCGGCTCCGGGTGTCCCAAGGCCCAGGGGGTGCGTCAGAACATTTTCATCACCTTTCACAATCACCAATGGGACAAGGCAGGGATGTCCTCTGTCCCCTCTCTTATACATCCTAGTGACGGAGCACCTGCTCTCATCAATTCGCCATAACCCCAATATTAGGTGGATTGAGGTGGGAGGCACCGAGTACAAGTGCTCTCTATTTGCTGATGATGTCCTAGTATATATCACTCAATCACATATATCCATCCCTGCTGTTATGGCTGAAATAGATCACTTTGTTACATGGTAAAATTTTAAAATCAATGCAGCGAAGTCTGAGGCCCTCGATGTCTCCCTCCCTAAATCCATATAGGATTCCATCCAGTCCAACTTTCCATTTGCCTGGCCCTCACAGGGTATCAAATACTTAGGAATTCCTATTCATAGAGACCTCTCCCATCTATGTTATCTTAATTTTGGGCCCTTTATTGAACAATTCCATACAGACCACGGTTGGCAAGTTAGAACTGTAAGATTCACTACGTGAACCACTGGTATTTTGTGGAAAAGCACATGTAAGATTCTGCAACAGTCTCTGCTGATACTCCTGCATGCGTGCATCCCTTTCTATGGCAGGAATAATTTCTGCAAATTTACTTTTGTACCGGGGATCTAACAGTGTGGCAACCCAGTAGTCAGGATTATTTCTAATTCTCACAATTCGAGGGTCATGTTGCAGGTAGTGCAGCAAGAAGGCACTCATGTGTGTTGCGCATCCAGGAGCACCAAGTCCCTGTTGTGTTGGTGGCGAGGTAACAATCATGCTTCCTTCCTCTGTCCTCTCCCCCCAACCTCGCACAACAGAAATGTGATCAAGGTCTCCCTCATCTGATGAGTCTTCCATCAGTTCGTCCTCCACTTCTTCCTGGGCTCCTGCACCTTCCTCACTAGTTTGGCTGCTACCATGCGCCCTGGTAAAATCATCTCCCCCACCCTCACATGCCTGCCGCCTTGGTGCTGCCGACCGTCTGGACCTTGCAGATGTTAGCCCTTCCGCATACAACTCCTCCTCCTCTACTTCCTCCACCTCCTCTTGTGCCACCACCTGACTCCAAATTCTGTTTAACATGTGCTCCAGCATGTAAATCACCGGAATAGTCATGCTGATAATGGCATCGTCAGCACTAAACATCTTCGTCGCCATTTCAAAGCTGTGCAGAAGGGTGCATAGGTCCCTGATCTGAGACCACTCCTCCAGCGTGATTTGCCCCACCTCTGAATCTCGTTGGCCCAGGCTATACGTCAGAACGTATTGCACCAGGGCTTGTCGGTGCTGCCACAGTCGCTGCAACATGTGCAGAGTTGAATTCCACCGGGTAGGCACATCGCATTTTAGCCGGTGAAGTGGCAGGACCAACGACTTCTGTAGAGATGTAAGTCGCTGAGCTGCGGGATGCGAACGGCGGAAGTGAGCACACAGCGACCGTGCCCTCTGCAGAAGGCCATCTAGTCTGGGATAGTGGGCTAAAAATTGCTGGACAACCAGGTTCAACACGTGAGCCATACAAGGCACGTGTGTGACATTGCCCCGGCGAAGGGCCGCACCCAGGTTTGCAGCATTGTCGCACACAGCCTTCCCTGGTTTCAGGTCCAGTGGAGACAACCATTCATGAAATTGGTTCTCCAGAGCTGACCACAACTCCTCAGCTGTGTGACTCACATTTCCCAGACATTTCAATGTAAAAACCGCCTGATGACGTTGAGCCCTACTGCCAGCATAGTAAGGAGGTGTGCAGGATCCCTTCTGCGCAGTTAGAAAGCTTGTGGCATGACCAGACAGGCTTTGGGTGCAGGTGGAAGACCGAGAGGAGGTTGAGGAGGCAGAAGCAGTGGAGGAACTTTGACATAAAGAGGATTGACGCACAACTCGTGGGGACGGCAAGACTTGGACAGCAGCCCCTTGTCCTGCTGTCACCATAGTTACCCAGTGCCCAGTCAGCGACATGTAACGCCCCTGTCCATGCCTACTCGTCCAAGTGTCTGTGGTGAAATGCACCCTGTCACACACAGAGTTTCTGAAAGAAGCGGTGATGTTATGTGCGACATGCTGGTGGAGCGCAGGCACACCTTTCTTTGAGAAGTAGTGCCGACTGGGCATCTGGTACTGGGGCACTGCGACGGACATAAGGTCTCGAAAATCCTCTGTGTCCACCAGGCGGAAAGGCAGCATTTCTGTAGCCAAGAGCTTGCAGATGGTGAAATTCAACCTCTTAGCTTTCTCATGGCTAGGAGGAAATGGTCTTTTACTTGTCCACATCTGAGGGACCGAGGGCTGGCTATTGTGCTTAGACGGGGTTGATAAGGGTGTCCCCGGCAAACTGCCGGTCTGTGAGGAAGATGCAGGCGGACATGTTAGGTTGCCTTGATCCAAAGGTGGTGCTATCGATGTCGGACAGCGCTCAAGACCAGCTGGTGTTACCACCTCCAAAGAAAATGATGACCTGCCAATCACGCTGGCTGTTGCGGGTAAAGAGGTGGCAGGTCTGCGCCCCAAAACAGGTGTGACTGCTGTCCCCCCAGTCACAGAGGATGAAGAGGCCGCGGATGCACAAGATATGGCAGACGGTGGTTGGCCCGGCCGGCTAGGCCGCATTGTAGCACACTGAGCTTCCCACTGCAACTTATGCTTCATGTCCATGTGCCGGTTCATGCATGAAGTACTCAAACTATGTATTTTTTGGCCTCTACTTAGCTTTTGCTGACAAATGTTACAGATAACACGAGTTGGGTCATCTTTATCGATCTGAAAAAATGCCCAGGCTATGCAAGGCTTAGCACCCATGCGACCTGAAGAGCCACCACGACTTGTGGTGAGAGGCAGAGTTGTGTTTGAGGATGCAGTTGTTGACGTGCTTCCAGTACTACGTCTCTGTCCAGGAAGGCGCAACCTGACCTCGTCGTCACTAGCATCTTCCTCCACCTCCTCTGCTGACCTCATCTCTTGGCTGACTGTGGGTTGACAGTAAGTGGGATCTCCGACCTCATCATCATCACCCTGTGCGTTATCACACCCGTCGTCCTCAGAGCCAACCTGTTCCTGCCCTGACAAAAAACTAAAGTTGTCGCTCCAATCAGGTATTTGAGTCTTATCATCGTCTTCCTCATTGTCTCCACCAACAGGAGTTACAGTTTGGGAATGAGGGTCTACATTATGGTCAGAACCTTCTGCGTCTGGTCCTGGATCCGACTCATAAAGATTCTGGGCATCAGTGCAGATCATTTCCTCGTCTGGATTCACAGAAGCGCTGGAGTCGACCTCTGATTCCCAGGCTATAGTATGAGTAAACAGCTCTGCAGACTCAACCATCTGTTCTACCTCATACTCAGACGGGCAGCTGGAGATTTGGGAGCTGTGAGGAAGCAAGTGCAATTTGGGTGACACCTTTGAGGACTGGAGTATTTGTGATGTTGAAGTTGATGTGGAGGAGAGCCCACTTAAAGGAGCACTTGATATCCGTTGAAGCACCTGCTGTTTTTGTGCCTCCTCTGGAATTTGTAGCGATTGGCGTGGCCGTAAGAAAGGGATCTTATCACATTGTCCGCTAAAAGAAGTAGACATTTTAGTTTGGCTGGAAGATGGTCTTTCTTCTGCACCTACCCCATGGACACAACCTTTTTTCCCCTTCCCAACACGCCTATTCCCCTTTCCACCAGCAGCAGGCCTTTTTCCACTCATTTTGGTGGTTAACTAATTCACAACTCTGGAGTTGTTTGCACAAAAAAACAATGGATGGTAACCGAGCAGAGCTGAGTGGCCAAACTGTGGTATTAGGCCAAAACTATTGGCTGGGTTAGATGCAGAAAAAAATTATTTTTAATTTGCAACCTGATGGAGGTCAGTATAGATGGACTAATAGACCAAGTCCCACACACCGCTAGAAGCCCAAATATTTTTTCAGAGCTAGATGCAGAAAATTTTTTTATTCAATTTGCAACCTGATGGAGGTCAGTATAGATGGACTAATAGACCAAGTCCCACACACTGCTAGAAGCCCAAATATTTTTTCAGAGCTAGATGCAGAAAAAAATTATTTTTAATTTGCAACCTGATGGAGGTCAGTATAGATGGACTAATAGACCAAGTCCCACACACCGCTAGAAGCCCAAATATTTTTTCAGAGCTAGATGCAGAAAAAAATTATATTCAATTTGCAACCTGCTGGAGGTCAGTATAGAAGGACTAATAGAACAAGTCCCACATACTGCTAGAAGCCCAAATATTTTTTCAGAGCTAAATGAAGAAAAAAAATATTTTTAATTTGCAACCTGATGGAGGTCAGTATAGATGGACTAATAGACCAAGTCCCACACACTGCTAGAAGCCCAAATATTTTTTCAGAGCTAGATGCAGAAAAAAATTATTTTTAATTTGCAACCTGATGGAGGTCAGTATAGATGGACTAATAGACCAAGTCCCACACACCGCTAGAAGCCCAAATATTTTTTCAGAGCTAGATGCAGAAAATTTTTTTATTCAATTTGCAACCTGATGGAGGTCAGTATAGATGGACTAATAGACCAAGTCCCACACACCGCTAGAAGCCCAAATATTTTTTCAGAGCTAGATGCAGAAAATTTTTTTATTCAATTTGCAACCTGATGGAGGTCAGTATAGATGGACTAATAGACCAAGTCCCACACACTGCTAGAAGCCCAAATATTTTTTCAGAGCTAGATGCAGAAAAAAATTATTTTTAATTTGCAACCTGATGGAGGTCAGTATAGATGGACTAATAGACCAAGTCCCACACACCGCTAGAAGCCCAAATATTTTTTCAGAGCTAGATGCAGAAAAAAATTATATTCAATTTGCAACCTGCTGGAGGTCAGTATAGAAGGACTAATAGAACAAGTCCCACATACTGCTAGAAGCCCAAATATTTTTTCAGAGCTAAATGAAGAAAAAAATTATTTTTAATTTGCAACCTGATGGAGGTCAGTATAGATGGACTAATAGACCAAGTCCCACACACTGCTAGAAGCCCAAATATTTTTTCAGAGCTAGATGCAGAAAAAAATTATTTTTAATTTGCAACCTGATGGAGGTCAGTATAGATGGACTAATAGACCAAGTCCCACACACCGCTAGAAGCCCAAATATTTTTTCAGAGCTAGATGCAGAAAATTTTTTTATTCAATTTGCAACCTGATGGAGGTCAGTATAGATGGACTAATAGACCAAGTCCCACACACTGCTAGAAGCCCAAATATTTTTTCAGAGCTAGATGCAGAAAAAAATTATTTTTAATTTGCAACCTGATGGAGGTCAGTATAGATGGACTAATAGACCAAGTCCCACACACTGCTAGAAGCCCAAATATTTTTTCAGAGCTAGATGCAGAAAAAAATTATTTTTAATTTGCAACCTGATGGAGGTCAGTATAGATGGACTAATAGAACAAGTCCCACACGCTGCTAGAAGCCCAAATATTTTTTCAGAGATAAATGAAGAAAAAAATTATATTCAGTTTGCAACCTGATGGAGGTCAGTATAGATGGACTAATAGAATGATGCTATGCCCAAAAGATTTTACTTCACTAGGTGCAGTAAAAAAATTGGTATTCTATACACAGGTGGTATATCTTGCAACACAGATAGGCTACTCCACTGACTAACACACTCTGCAATAGGCCAAAAAGGATTAGCTTTGCTAGATTCAGCCAAATGCTGTGAAAAAAACTTGCACAGCACTGGCACAGACCTGCCTGGCAAAAACTGATAGGAACTGATGTAACCTAGTCCTGAAAAGGACTCCAATTACAATTAGTCTTTACTCCCACAATCTATCTATTTAAGAGCACAGACCTGCTTGATAAAAGTCGTAGGAAATGCTGTAACCTAGTCCTTAAAAGGACTGCAATCACAACTATTCCCTACTCCCAAGCTATCTGTATATTTGTGCGAAAATTGGCTTGAAATTAACAAGGTATAGCGCACACAGCAACAGCGGTGCCGTCTAACACGCAGCTGCAGCAGTGAGAAAATGGTGGCGACGGGGAAAATGGCTTGGTCTTATAGGGCAAGGACATGTGACATACACTGCCAATCACACATGCCCTTGCTTGTGTGAAAAAAAGCACTTCGCTCCGTGTGTGCGCTGCTGATAGGCTGACAGATTGCACCTCCCCACTGCAAATGCGGGAAAGAGAAAAAAAAATGGAGATCTTCATTGTTCCTGCAGAGATCCATCCCCTGCCCCTCTCCCGCCCCGCTGTACACTCAAACTGCGTATTAACATTAATTTTCATCATTACTGAGAAAAAATCCAGTTATGATTTTGGTGCACGAACAGTTATCGAACATAACCTCGAACAGCCGAATTTTTCTCAAATTGTTCGTGTTCGCCGACCGGCTCGAACACCGCCCAAAACAGCTCGAATTTGAGATTGGCGAACAGTTCGAGTAGAACAACGCTCATCTCTAGTCAGGATGTCGCCGTCTATTTCTCCATGGAGGAGTGGGAGTATTTAGAAGGACACAAAGATCCGTACAAGGACGTCATGATGGAGGTTCTCCAGCCCCTCACATCACCAGGTAATAGACAGGACTAAATACACACGGCCTATAATTTATCTGTATGTAAAGAATGAATTCAGTCCCTGTATGTGTTTCCTCCAGATCTATCCAGTAAGAGAACAACACCAGAGAGATGTCCCCTTCCTTGTCTTCCACAGGACTGTAAACCAGAAGATCCCAATGTTCCTCAGGATCATCAGGTAGATGGAGAGAAGGTGTCATGAGATCTCCCCTATGATGTGTAGACGGCTGTGAAGGTCTTGTGCTCAGTCTTGTTTTATCCACCAGTATTATATGTTTTATACTTGTGTAATGAGAGCGGTGGAGATGGCAGGATTAGAGCTGATCATAGATGGGACTTCTCCATCTGTCTGTGACTTTTACAGTATTTGTTTCAGGGTGAAGATCTGACCCATATTAATACTACAGAGACATATGTGAGGGGTGATGAGCGGTGTAAAGAGGAGATTTTTACATATGACTTCCCAGGTGAGTAGTGACCACTAAATGCAGAGAAGTCACAGATTCTTCTAAGAGAATAGTGTAGAAAACCGCAGCACTGCTGGAATAGGTGACGTATGGTCCAAAGCCATTCAAATAGAAAATGAAACTTGCCACTCTAACAGGCATAATTTTAAAGTATTTAATTGCAGTCCAACACAGGTACAATTGTTTCGGTCCTCAAGACCTTTATCAGAATGTACTGCAGATATCAGACAAAAACATAAAAAGTACGTAAGGTACTAACTGTCATAAGGTATTTCTGAAATTCATAATCATCTGAAAATCCAAAACATTACAATAGAGAGCACATAATGGCTGTATAATAAGTGTGACCTACTAGACTGTTTGGAATATAGCTAAAGGTGAAAGCATGAAGGTACACAGTGTCTCAGTGGAAACACAGGATCTAGGGAGACAAACAGCCATAAGAACACCAGCCTCATAGGGAATTATCCAATAGGGACCAGCAGATATATGTAGAAACATACCCAGTAGTGAGAGCAGGAAGTATGACAGGCGTGAAACGTGGCATCCGCCGCTGGTTCCTAAGGTCGCCATGTCAAGGGAGGAGAAAGCCTAGTATATGTGGTCAGAGGGAGGGACCTAATGTCCCAGGAGACCAATCAGGGTGAACCGCTGGTGTAACGTTCCCGGAAGTGGAGAAAAGAATAATAAGCCTGGAAATGTGACAGGAGGCGAACAGGTGTAAGTGGATCAGCCTGTGGGCAGTGGAGGATAATAATCAGTGATTAAAATAAGGAGAAGCCGTTCTGCAACATAAAGAATACAAAATAAATACCATGATAATGAAAGAAAATTAATCTCCTTCAAATGACATGCAAATACTGTATCTCAAAACACATATACAGTCATGGCCAAAAGTTTTGAGAATGACACCAAAATTATATTTTCACATGATCTGCTGGCCTCTGATTTTTATTAGTGTTTGTCTGATGTTTATATCACATACAGAAATATAATTGCAATCATATTATGAGTACCAATAGGTTATATTGACAGTTAGAATGAGTTAATGCAGCAAGTCAATATTTGCAGTGTTGCCCCTTCTTCTTCAAGACCTCTGTAATTCTCCCTGGCATGCTCTCAATCAACTTTTGGACCAAATCCTGACTGATAGCAGTCCATTCTTGCATAATCAATGCTTGCATTTTGCCAGAATTTGTTGGTTTTTGTTTGTCCACCCGTCTCTTGATGATTGACCACAAGTTCTCAATGGGATTAAGATCTGGGGAGTTTCCAGGTCATGGACCCAAAATATCTATGTTTTGTTCCATGAGCCATTTAGTTATCACCTTTGCTTTATGGCAAGGTGCTCCATCATGCTGGAAAAGGCATTGTTGGGCGCCAAACTGCTCTTGGACGGTTGGGAGAAGTTGCTCTTGGAGGATATTCTGATACCATTCTTTATTCATGGCTGTGTTTTTAGGCAAGACTATGAGTGAGCCGATTCCCTTGGCTGAGAAGCAACCCCACACATGAATGGTTTCAGGATGCTTTACAGTTGGCATGAGACAAGACTGGTGGTAGCGCTCACCTCTTCTTCTCCGAATAAGCTGTTTTCCAGATGTCCCAAACAATCGAAAAGGGGATTCATCAGAGAAAATGACTTTGCCCCAGTCCTCAGCAGTCCACTCCCTGTACCTTTTGCAGAATATCAGTCGGTCCCTGATGTTTTTTCTGGAGAGAAGTGGCTTCTTTGCTGCCCTCCTTGAAACCAGCCCTTGCTCAAAGAGTCTCCGCCTCACAGTGCGTGCAGAAGCACTCACACCAGCCTGCTGCCATTCCTGAGCAAGCTCGGCACTGCTGGTAGTCCGATCCCGCAGCTGAAACAGTTTTAAGATACGGTCCTGGCGCTTGCTGGTCTTTCTTGGGCGCCCTGGAGCCTTTTTGACAACAATGGAAGCTCTCTCCTTGAAGTTCTTGATGATGCGATAGATTGTTGACTGAGGTGCAATCTTTGTAGCTGCGATACTCTTCCCTGTTAGGCCATTTTTGTGCAGTGCAATGATGGCTGCACGTGTTTCTTTAGAGATAACCTTGGTTAACTGAAGAGAAACAATGATACCAAGAACCAGCCTCCTTTTAAAGTGTCCAGTGATGTCATTCTTACTTAATCATGACTGATTGATTGCCAGCCCTGTCCTCATCAACACCCACACCTGTGTTAATGGATCAATCACTAAAACGATGTTAGCTGCTCCTTTTAAGGCAGGACTGCAATGATGTTGAAATGTGTTTTGGGGGTTAAAGTTCATTTTCTGGGCAAATATTGACTTTGCAAGTACAGTAATTGCTGTTAAGCTGATCACTCTTTGACATTCAGGAGTATATGCAAATTGCTATTACAAAAAATGAAGCAGTAAACTTTGGAAAAATTACTATGTCTCATTCTCAATACTTTTGGCCATGACTGTATGTACACTCCAACAGTGAAAACTCAAGGCTGACAACAATGTGGTACATCTTATACAGTTCTCCCTAAAATTATCACAGGAATGACAACAAATCATAATCCATATTGAGCCCCCTGGGGGTAAAGGTTTGAAGTTCTTGGATCCAAAAGGCCTCCCTTCAGTAGGCGTACATGATCACCGCGAATAGTGGGAAGCACCTGTTCAATGACCTGGAACTTGAGTTGAGATATGTTATGGCCTAATGTAACGAAATGTTGTAGCAAGAGTAGTAGTAGATTCTTACATCTAATTGTGGACTTATGGTTGTGGTTGTGTCATCTCACCAATGTATGCCAGACCACAATGGCATTTAATGAGGTATACTACGAAGTTGGTGTAACACGTAAAATAGCCTGTGACCGGGTATTGTTTACCGGTATGGGGATGGTAAATGGTGTTCCCATGTAGGATGTTGTTGCATTGGTGGCACTGCAAGCAGGGGAAGGTCCCCCTCTTAGGAATTAGTAAAAAACGTTGTTTGACCCCTATATGTGTGGGGCTCACGTCGGCACAAAGTAATGAATCCTTGAGACTGGGCGCCCTTTTGAAACACGGAAAAAATGGTTGTTGGAACTCTGGGATGTGGGGATAAGCGGATTGTAGGATGTTCCAATGTCTCCGGATGGTTTTGTGCAAGATGTATGCGAACGGATGGTAAGTGTGGACAAACAGAATCCGGTTCATGGGTTTAGGACGGGTGTGGGCTGAAGGTGTGTTATGTTGGTGTAGGATTTCGGGGGAATAGCCCCTTTTCTCAAATTTGTGGCACTTTTCCTGTAGCCTCTCTGAGCGTAATTGATGATTGCTCACTATCCTATTTACTTGCTGGAGCTGGGATTTGGAATTTGGAATTGACCGTTTCATTTGTAAAGCGTGATTATTCGTAAAGTGTAAGAGACCGTTTAGATCGGTAGTTTTTGTGTATGTTAGTGGTTAGTAATCCTCGTTGGTCCTTGAGGACCATGGTATCCAGGAAACTGATTTGATGAGAACTGTGAGTCATGGTAAAGCCAAGGTCTGTCCATGAGGAGTTCAAAAGGTCATAGAACTCATTTAGAGATTCCGGTGGGCACCCACTATGCAAAAAAATGTCATCGATGTAATGTTTCCATGCGATGGAGTGATTACGAAAGAGTGGATTGGAGTAAGCTACTAGGGCCTCAAAGGTGGCCATATAACAGTTTGCATAAGGGGGGGGGCACATCAGAGCCCATCGCTGTCCCTTTAGTCTGTAGGAAGTAAGTATCTTGAAACAAGAAATAATTTTTGTTAAGAACTAAGGTCAGGAGTTCAATGCAAAGTTCAATGATAAGGTGATCTGTCTGTGACTCAAGCAATAGACTGTGTACAGCACGTACAATACAGACCAAAAGTTTGGACACACCTTCTCATTTAAAGATTTTTCTGTATTTTCATGACCATGAAAATTGTACATTCACACTGAAGGCATCAAAACTATGAATTAACACATGTGGAATTATATACTTAACAAAAAAGTGAAACATCTGAAATTATGTCTTATATTCTAGGTTCTTCAAAGTAGCCACCTTTTGCTTTGATGACTGCTTTGCACATTCTTGGCATTCTCCTGATGAGCTTCAAGAGGTAGTCACCGGAAATGGTTTTCACTTCACAGGTGTGCCCTCTCAGGTTTAATAAGTGGGATTTCTTGCCATATAAATGGGGTTGGGACAATCAGTTGTGTTGTGCAGAAGTCAGGTGGATACACAACTGATAGTCCTACTGAATAGACTGTTAGAATTTGTATTATGACAAGAAAAAAGCAGCTAAGTAAAGAAAAACGAGTGGCCATCATTACTTTAAGAAATGAAGGTCAGTCAGTCCGAAAAACTGGGAAAACTTTGAAAGTGTCCCCAATTCCAGTTGCAAAAACCATCAAGCGCTACAAAGAAACTGGCTCACATGAGGACCGCTCCAGGAAAGGAAGACCAAGAGTCACCTCTGCTTTTGAGGATAAGTTTATCCGAGTCATCAGCCTCAGAAATCGCAGGTTAACAGCAGCTCAGATTAGAGACCAGGTCAATGCCACACAGAGTTCTAGCAGCAGACACATCTCTTCAACAACTGTTAAGAGGAGACTTTGTGCAGCAGGCCTTCATGGTAAAATAGCTGCTAGGAAACCACTGCTAAGGACAGGCAACATACAGAAGAGACTTGTTTGGGCTAAAGAACACAAGGAATGGACATTAAACCAGTGGAAATCTGAGCTTTGGTCTGATGAGTCCAAATTTGAGATCTTTGGTTTCAACCACCGTGTCTTTGTGCGACACAGAAAAGGTGAACGGATGGACTCTACATGCCTGGTTCCCACCGTGAAGCATAGAGGAGGAGGTGTGATGGTGTGGGGGTGCTTTGCTGGTGACACTGTTGGGGATTTATTCAAAATTGAAGGTATACTGAACCAGCATGGCTACCACAGCATCTTGAAGTGGCATTCTATTCCATCTGGTTTGCGTTTAGTTGGACCATCATTTATTTTTCAACAGGACAGTGACCCCAAACACACCTCCAGGCTGTGTAAGGGCTATTTGACCAAGAAGGAGAGTGATGGGGTGCTACCCCAGATGACCTGGCCTCCACAGTCACCAGACCTGAACCCAATCGAGATGGTTTGGGGTGAGCTGGACCGCAGAGTGAAGGCAAAAGGGCCAACAAGTGCTAAGGATCTCTGAGATCTCCTTCAAGATTGTTGGAAGACTATTTCCGGTGACTGCCTCTTGAAGCTCATCAAGAGAATGCCAAGAGTGTGCAAAGCTGTCATCAAAGCAAAAGGTGGCTAGTTTGAAGAACCTAGAATATAAGACATATTTTCAGTTCTTTCACACTTTTTTGTTAAGTATATAATTCCACATGTGGTAATTCATAGTTTTAATGCCTTCAGTGTGAATGTACAATTTTCATAGTCAAGAAAATACAGAAAAATCTTTAAATGAAAACGTATGTCCAAACTTTTGGTCTGTACTGTATACCTTCAGAGTGTGGAATGCACGTATAGAGGCTGTTGACATCAAAAGAAACCAAGATGCATTTAGGGGGGGGGACACATTTTAGGTCAGTGATAAAATTGAGAAAAGCTCCTGTATCTAGTAAAAAGGAGGGACTTTTTTAATCAATGGTATTAATATTTTCTCTAAGAAAATTGATAAAGGTTAAAGAAGCAAATCTGTTGAGGTTACTATAGGACGACCGCGAGGATGGTCAAGGCTTTTGTGAATTTTGGGGAGTACATAAAAGACAGGTGTGATAGGATGTTGCTTAGTAAGAAAATCACGTGCCTTACTATCAATCACTCCTCTGGCGAGAAAATGTTCCAACACAGATGCTATTGCAGTCCTGACTTTGTGTGTTGGGTCATGGGGTAGTCGTTGGTATGTGGAGTTATTGTTAAGTTGTCTATTGACTACCAGGAGGTAATCCCCTTTATACATCACTACTATGGTGTCCCCTTTGTATGCCAGTTTGATGATAAGATTACTCTCTTCCTGAAGGCTTCTGAGGGCCTGAAGGTCAAGGGGAGAAAGATTGGACTGGTAATGAAGCAGCCCTTTGTCTACCTTGGAATGTAAGTCCTGAAAGGCACTATCCACGAAACCAATGAAGGTCTCAAGCGCACGTGAGTCATGTGGAGGTCTGTATGCACTTTTGAGGCATAGGCCGAGACTGGCGCCGTGATGGAGGTATTAACATCAGAGAGGGTAGAAGGAATAGACAAGGTATTGCCTAGTGTGTCATTGGTAAAGTGTGTCCTAAGGCGTAGTGAGCGACAAAAATGCTGTAACTCCATATCAAGATTGAATGTGTTGTACTTGTTAGTGGGACAAAAAGATGCACAACTTTCTGTACTACAGAAGGGGTTAATACTCAAAGTCCTAGAGGAGATATTTACCACCAACGGTGCTGTGTGCCTGAGAGCTGGTCACTCGGATGAAGTCTGTGTTTCCGCTTGTGTTGGCCACCTCTTCTGTTCTTCTGCGTTGGGAATATCTTTTTCGTTGATCCAAAAAACGAGCAGAAGTGGTGAAAGGATCCCTCCTGTCTGTGTCCGAACCGGAGGTAGAAGGATCTGTAGTGGATTTGGCAAATCTGGGAGCATAATTTCTTGAGGTGTATCTATCTTGCTCATAATCTTCGGTATCTCGCAAACTTATTCCTTTTCTTGCTCTCCGTATCTCGTCGATTCTCATCTTGATTTTGTTTTGTAGAGTGATGAGTTCTTCTGTAGAGATAGCGGCAAGCTGAGTTTCAAGGTTTTTTACCTGTTCCTTGGTAGATACAATAGCCTTCTGTAAGTAGTCAATTCTTAGGGTAATAATATCGAAAGAGCATTTATTAAGTATATGTTCAAATTTTATGCAGTGCTCAGACTGATCGCTAAACAGGGTTGGACGAATTGGGACCCTCAATCTCCTTGGGATCCTTTGCACTCTCAAGTATTCCGTCAATGTGGCACAATGCAACTCAATGCTGGTGAGGTGGCGTAATTCTCGCTTTAAGTTCCATCCTCGTGTCTCCTTCGGAGGGACTTTTAAGAAATCACATGATAGGTTAGATTGTGCAATGATATTGGATGTTTCCTCAACGTTATACTAGAACGTGGAAGAGGACATGACACTTCAGCGTGCTTACGTACTGGAGTAGATAATAGTGTAGAAAACTGCAGCACTGCTGGAATAGGTGCGCAAGTAGGGTCTAAAACCATACAAAAGGCAAATGAAACTTGGCAATCAAACAGGCATAATTTTAAAGTATTTAATTGCAGTCCAACACAGGTACAAACGTTTCGGTCCTCAAGACCGTCATCAGTGTGTACTACAGCTTAAACACATAAAAATAAAAACTACAAATATCAGACAAAAACATAAAAAGTACTAGAAACAAACTGTCATAAGGTATTTCTGAAATTCATAATCATCTGAAAATCCAAAACATTTACAGATTATTCTCAGTCACCGGCTGTGGCTGCTTTATCGGTGGTGTAGTCCGGCCGTATCACAATCATGTGATCACCATTTTGCCTCTAGAACACAACATTGTCCTCTACCCAAAACTGTTCGAATGACTTTGTGCATTGAAAGCCCTTTTCTATAGAACTTACTACCTGGAGGATCCACTTACTCCCTGGGATTAGAAGATTACAAAATCATAATAAATACACAGGAGTATAAGCCAAACATAAGACTGTTTATTAACACAAATAACACAATACATTACTGGTAAAAAGAGAGTATCAGACATAGGCAACGTCACACAGGAAGAATGCTGGAAACCAACAGCATCATGAAAGAAAAAATGCTGCAATCATAGTCCTAGACAATGATTCCCAAAAAAAACACTATGCATGGTCTACATATTCATGCTTATAAATAAATGACTGAATTCAATGGTGGCAATGAATCCTAACAAAGGAGATTTCCTTATGCAGTAAACCAAACAGTGATATACAACTGACCTGAGCGAGTCAAATAAAATATAGCAAGGAATCAGTGTGTTCTTAACAACACACAAATGTGGTGACACAGGAACTTAGGTAAAAAGAATTGAATGTCTGCCTGAAATATGTTATATGGATGAATCCAAGTAAAGAAAAGGCCCAGAGTATACCTAAAATGTGACGAGATAAGGTGACCTGTGTGACTACCAATGGGACACCCCTGATGCGCGTTTCGCGTGCAGCTTCCTCTGAGGGGTGATGTAAAGGTGTCAGGAGAAGGTTTATATATCATGGCTTACCAATGACCGGTGTTTGAGATGTTCACGTCCCTTGTATCCCACGCCGGAACAACCAGGGTCAGCGTCCCACGTCACCTCCGCCCGCCCACATCGGAAGAAATCCTGATGTGGACGGGGAGAGACAAGGTAGGGACGCGTTGCCATGGCGATCTGTCACCTCCGCCCTCCCACACACGTGACCACAGTGCAGGCGGGGAGAGGCAAAGCCGGGACGCGTAACCACAGAAGCCCAGCTGGCACAGAACAATGGACCTGTGACCCAAGCCACCTCATACCACCCACGCACTAGATCTGAATGTGGGCGGGGAGTGGAAAGAGGGACACGTAGGCCATAGCAACCCGGCCAGGAAGGAGGGGATAAACCCGCATCACCCCTCGCTCGCCCACAACTGTAAACACAATGCGGGAGGAGAGAGGCAGAGCAGGACAAGTAGCCAGGGAAACCAGCCCAAATATGTCAAAAGAGTGAGCGAATGATACAAATAAACTGAATGCATTTGAGAAGAATTCATCACGTACATAACTGCCTGAAGAATAGACATTATGGTGCAATTATAAGATAAGGGACACTTAAATGTGCAAAATATATGAAAGAAAAATTCAAGAAATGCATAGGTGAGTGTTCATTAGATCAATTCGTAAAGTGAATAGTGCAATGGTTAAACATGATAAAAAAAAGTGCAACGTGATGTATGAGATATAATACATAAAGTGAATAGTGCATGCACAACAACTCCAATATAAAATATAATATTAAAGTGCAGAATGTGCAAAACAATCATACTTAAAAAAATCATACATTTTGGCAGTGAGACAACGTCAAACTAGTAGGAGATGTCCTCTAGTGGATGTGTTCATTATCAATGAATATAGGCGATAAGTTGGAAAAGATAATAATATAGCTTTACATCAAGACTATATAAAGACCACACAGTCACTGTAACTTAAAAATTGCACAATTTTTCTTGTTATTGGTAAATAAACGTTATATATTAATAGAGAATCTTGAGTTAGGGATCATTTTCCTTATTGCAATTAGTTAATAACTGTTTTGACAGCTGACACCCGGCCCTCAGTGCACCGCTCCTGCTACTTTAGCCTCTCACAGCTGCTATTGATATCCATCCCAGCATTTAGGAGGGAGCCCCCTCTGCCCTCCAATTGGCGCCCCCCGTGCCATGCTGAACCAATGTCATCATGACGACATCCGTGTCATCAGAGCTAGCAAACTTGTTACACCATGCCCAGAGCAAGTTTGTCTGCCAGTGCAGCGCTGACAGTTTGTAAAGCATAGCAAAGCTATTATTGCTATTCTTTATAAGCAATCAGATTGCAAAAAGTGAAAGTTTCATAGTGGGACAAAGTAAAAAAAACTGTAAAAATATATATAAAAAAAACCACAAAATAATGAAAATATATATGTTTTGTACATAAATATTTTTATGATAAAAAAAAATAAACAAATAAAATACACATAATTGGTATTGCTGCATCTGGAACGACCCAACCTATAAAACTTCCTGCCAGTTAACCCCTTTATTGAACACCGTAAAAAAAAATAAAAACAAGGCAAAAAATTATGTTTTATCATCATACTGCCGAACAAAAAGTGGAGTAAAATGTGATTGTGAAGAATATTCTAGAATAATCACATGTGCCCTGGTTGTCAGGTCTTCAGGCATAGTGTAATCTGACTTTCTTGAATTCCTTTGCAGCCAACAAAGGGGGGTGAGAAATCCCCCTCCCCTGGCAGCTGTGAGCTGAGCTGACAGGCTGTCTCCCTGCCGAGATCCTCTTTGTTCTTAACATGTGCTATGTTGTGTAAGGTACTATACTTCAATACATAGCTGTGGAAGAAGTATATCTCCCAGCTCTTCACAAAATGGATTTTTAGCTCAGGGGAAGATAGCGAATGGCAGACTGCATCCTAGTCCACTCTAGCATGGAGGGATGAGGAGATACACGTCCCAGCCTTTTGGAACCTCCTACAACTGCTGTGTTTGGTACCCACAGGGGCCCAGCCGGGTCCGTTAACACTAGAACCGGTTCCCTGGGACCATCCAGTATGGAGGTATGGGCCATGTTAGTTCTGGGAGTCTCTTAGCCAGGAAGGAACAGGGAGTGGAGACTTGGGCTGAACAGGGGGCAGGTAGTGGGAGTTTCCAGAGAGTTGCAAGGTCTGTGTAGCAAAAACCTATTGTCTTTTCCCTGGCGCAGCTCGTGACATGCAGATGTGAGGGACAAGTCCAGCAACCAAACAGGGCACACATTCTTCCCCATGTGGTCGCCCAATCCCCAAGCCATGCTTTCCATGGTAATTGACTTTAAGATCTGTTATGCTTGATGTACCATGCTTTTGTATTTGTAACTCTGACCACTGTATATATAACCCTGATGTATATAGTAGATTGTTTAGTGAGCCCTTATGGCGATTAAATATATAATTTAATCTTGGGCTGTCCTTTTATCTCGAAACACAAACTTTACGTCGGTTGTTTGGGCCGACGAATGCGCTACCGGGCTGGTTTCTAGCTCGATAGAAGTCTGTTATATCAAATAGAAACTGGTGGCAGCTCTATCCAGGCCAACAAGGCTCTGCTTCACTGGAGTAGTGAAAGAGCCTCTCAGCCTGTCAAGAGTGTGGGGCCACGTCAGCATCTGAGTGGACCACCTTGTCCCACTCCTTGGTGCCTCTCTGTACCCGCGTGGACAGGAGGTGACAGTGTAGAACTGTGCCGATCTGACCTTACGCATCCTTGTGGGGGGTGCGGAACGTCATGGTGCAAAGGGTAGATCCGTATCATGTGCTTTGTCTGGCGTAGTGTAACATCAGGCGGGTGGCGGGCTGTGTATCCACCGGAAGAAGCGGCGACAGCGGGATTCTGCGGGGCCCCCCTGGTGCCGTTTCTTCACAGTGATCAAAAATATAAATGTAAATAAATATGGTATCTCTGAAAACGTCATCTTGTCCTGCAAAAAACAACCTGCCATACAGCTCCTTCAGTGGAAACAAAAAAGTTATAGCTCTCTTAGAATAAAGTGATGCAAAAATAATATTTTGTTTTATAAAATAGTTTTTATTGTATAAAAGCGCCAAAACATAAAAAACAAGAAATAAATGTGGTATCGCTGTAATCGTACTGACCCGAAGAATAATCCTGCCTTATCAATTTTACCACATGCGGAACAACATAAAAAAAAAAGAAAAAAACAATTCCTGAATTTCTGGTTTTCATTGATTCTGCCTCCCAAAAATTGCAATAGAAAGTGATCAAAAAATGTTATGTGCCCAAAAATGGTACCAATAAAAGAATCAACTCGTTCCGCAAAAAATAAGCCATGCATGACTCTGTCAGCAGAAATATGGAAAAATTATAGCTTTCAAAATATGGCAATACTAGTTTTTGCAAAAAAAATCATCTTTTAGTGTGTGACAAAAGCCAAACTTAAAAAAACTATATAAACATGGTATTGCTGTAATCGCACCGACCCGAAGTATAATGTCGTCTAGTCACTCATGCTGCACGATGAACGGTGTAAAAAATAAATAAAACCAATTCTTCATCTGCTGCTGATTTGTTTATTCTGCCTCTCAAAGATTGCCGTAAAGCTCGGCTCACATTTATCCTGCGCTGAGCACTTATACCAAGGTTTCCATGTAAATCTCTGAAATATGTGATTCAGACAGAACTCTCGGCGCACTGTGGTTGCAGTCTTGCCTATGATTCGGCAGTGTCCTGTCTATTTAGGTGTGCATAAAAGTAGCACAGTAGTAGTAGCTCTGGAAGCACAGAGGCTCTGGAATAGTGAAATGGCTCCTCGCCCCCCCAAAAGAAATTCAGCAAATTCTCTCCGATATTCAAAGGCTCCCCTCCCTTCTGAGTGAGCACCACAGTGTGCCAAAACTGCAGTTAGCGTCCATATGTTTGGCGTTTCTGTAGCGAAGAGAGTCAACCTAATTTACGGGTGCATGTCTCCAGAAGCATGATCTAGGTGCAATGTACAGGCACTGCAATGTACTGGGCACTGCAACGTACTGGTCACTACAACGGCAGTTTGCAATTTTCACTCAGCAACATCCACTGCTGCTTGTTTCTGGAAAAAACCCATGGAGTCAAAATCTTCACTACACCTGTAGATAAATTCCCAAAGAGGTATATTTTCCAAAATGGGGGGATTCTGCTCTTAGAGTTCTTAGGTGCTCTTTATATGGAGTCTTGCTCAATGTATTTCAACATTGAGCAGAAATTGTGGGATACATTTTGGTACAATTTTTACCCATTCCCAGTGTGAAAATGTAAAATCGTAGTCTAAAACAAAATTTTAGTGGGAAAAATTTAATTTTTTTTTCTTTACTGCCCAATAGTATTAAATTCTGTGACCCACCTGTGGTGTCCATATGATTACTGCACCCCTATATGAATTCATTGAGCGGTTTAGTTTGTAAAATGGGGTCTCTTACGGAGGGGAGTTCTACTGTTCTGGCACCTCAGGGGCTCTGCCAATGTGATATGGCACCTTCGAACCAGTCCAGCAAAATCTGAAATCCAATATGGCACTTTTTCCTTTCTGAGCTTTGCACTGTGCCTCAAAAGTAGTTTTCTTCCACATATGTGGTATTGGCAAACTCAGGAGAAATTTCACAACACATTTTGGGGTCCATTTTCCCCTGATATTCTTGTGAAAATGAAAAAAAAATTGTGGTTAAAACATTTTTGTGGGAAAAATATATATATTTTTTCATTTTTACAGATCAAAGTAAAATTCTGTGAAGCACCTGTGTGTACAAGGTGCTCATCACACATCTAGATAAGTTCCCTCAGGGGTCAGATTTCCAAAATCGGGTCACTTGTAGAAGTTTCCCACTGTTTAGGCAAATCAGAGGCTCTCCAAATGCGACATGACACTCGCAGACCATTCCATCAAAGTTTGTGTTCCAAAATGTCACTCCTTCCTTTGTGAGATCTACCGGGCGCCCAAACAGTAGTTTCCCCCACATATGGAGTATCTGAATACGCAGGAGAAATTGTACAACAAATTTTGGAGTCCATTTTTTCCTGTTACCCTGGAGAAAATAAGAAATTTGGGGCTAAAATAAACAAATTTTGGTAATTTTTTTTTTCTTTTCATGGCTCAATGTTATAAGCTTCTGTGAAGCACCTGGGGGTTCAAGGTGCTCAAAGTGCTCACCACACATATAGATAAGTTCCCTGAGGGATCTAGTTTCCAAAATCGTGTCACTTGTGAGGAATTTCCATTATTTAAGCACATCGGGGCTTTCCAAACGCGACATGGCATCCGCTAATTATTCCAGCAAATTTTGCATTCAAAAAGTCAAATGATTTTCTGTATTTTCACGGCTCAACATTATAAATTTCTTCTGTGAAGAACATGGGGGTTCAAGGTGCTCACCATACTTCAAACAGTTGTTTCCCCCATGTGGGGTATCGGCGTGCTCAGGAGAAAAAGCACAACTAATTTTTGTGTCCATTTTCTCCTGTAAAACTAAAAAAAATTGGGTGTAAATTAGAATTTGTGTGAAAAATAGTTAAATGTTCATTTTTTTTCCTTCCACATACCATTAATTCCTGTGAAACACTTGAAGGGTTATCTTGCTTGATAACTTGAAAGAGGGCAGAAAAAGAGGTCTATTATCAAATAATGAATTTGAATATCTCAAACCTGAAACACCAACAGTACCTACCTTCTATTCCCTCCCGAAGGTCCATAAGGTCCTCAGTCCATTAAAAGGTCTCCCTATGGTTGCTGTAATAGATTCGCTATCACAAAATATCGGTATTTACATTGACAGAATATTGTGTCCTTTTGAGATCTCCCTGCCTTCATATATTCGGCATACACCTCACCTGCTTACTCAACTTGAGGGTGTTGCTGTGGAGGAGAACACCTATCTGGCCTCCATTGATGTGGAGGCCCTCTACAGCAGCATCCCTCATGAGGCGAGGATACAGACAGTTGGACATTTCCTAAAATCGAGGGCAGTGGAGTGCTACAATCACAAAGACTGGTGGAGGAATTGTTGCGGCTCACACTTACCAATAACTACTTAGTCTTTGATGGTAAGTACTTCCACCAGCTCAGGGGCAAAGTGTTGGGGAGCCCCTGTGCCCCCACGTACACCAGTCTGCTCCTGGGCTGCTGGGAGGAAACCATCATTTTTGGGGAGGAGGAGCACTCCCAGGTTGGCCGCTGGGCCAGATACTTCGATGACATACTGGTGTTCTGGTCTGGCCCAGAGGCCGACTTTAGGCGATTTATGGAAGCCATCAACATAAACTCCTTTGGACTCAGGTTTACATCTGAATACCATAAAGACTGCCAATATTCTTAGATGTTAAAATAAAAAAGGAGAAGGATGGTTCCATAGGCACATGCACGTATCGCAAACCTACTGAAACAAGTAGCCTTTTGAATTGGAATAGTCATCGTCTTGAGAATCTAAAGCAGGGTATTCCTAAAGGCCAGTTCTTACGAATAAGGAGAAATTGCACTAACATCAGCACCTTTAGAGAACATGCCAATGATTTGTACCATAGGTTCCGTGACAGGGATGTCCTACTCGGAGGCCTTGGGAAGGGACAGACAGTCGCTTCTAGTCAACCCCAATATTAAAATAGAGGAAAAAGAGACTACAAGGATAATAGGCACTTTTGATAATGAGTCTGAAAGAGTCTCTCATATCCTAAGAAAACACTGGGGTATCCTATTAGCGGATACAAATGTCAAGAGGTTGATTCCTCCTGTTCCAAGCATTACATACAGAAGGGGTAGGCCTATTGGCGACCATCTGATGCATAGCCTATATCAAAGACCTACTGAACCAGGAACCTGGCTTGATAGAAAACCTTGTGGCTATTATAGATGTGGCAATTGCAGTAGGTGCGACTGGATGGTTGTGTGTAAAACCTTTTACCAGCTCGACAACAGGCAGGCTTTATTCTCTGAGAGATTTTGGTAATTGCAGGGCATCAGGGGTGGTATACAAAGCTACATGTACATGACCGAAAGACTACGTGGGTAAAACCACAAGGGAGCTATGAACGTGTGGGGAAACATTTAAGAGACATTAGAAATAAGCGGGATACTCCCATTGCCCATCACATGAATGAAATCCATGGGGGCCGACTTAGAGAAGTATGATTTAACATGATTGAACTCCTAAGACCTAAAATGAGAGGAGGGAATTAGATAAAACACCTCTTAGAAAAGAATCTGAATGGATATTGAGACTATAGTCGGTATCCCCAAGAGGATTAAACGAGCAGCTCTCATATGTGTGCTTTCTGTAAAAGGCTCCACGTTTTCTTCCTCTATACACGTGTTCGTATATACAATGATATATAAATACCATCTGAATGTATACCTGTGGCCCCCCTCGCTTCGCACTTCCTGAATTTTTGCCTCCTTTACCCTTGTGACAATATGGGTGTACTCATGACAGGATGCCATTCTTTTTCCTCCAATCTGGCAGAATTCCCCATTGGGAAATAACTTTATCCTGGTATCTGATTTATCTATATCTATTTAAGATTGGCAAGAATCTGCCACCAGTCTCTTTTGGAGTTTTTTTTCCCAAGCCCCATCCTCCCCTTTAAATTGACTTTAATCCCTGTATAACATTAGGGACATGTGACAGACTGGGATCCTATACAAAATACATGCAAGGTCCATATTAATTCTCAGAGAGGGGATTTATTCATTTGTTCAGAAGACTGTTTTGCTATGATACTAAAGATCTAAATCTTTATATGAATTTCTCTGTAATGAAACTGTATATCTATATATTTATATCAGCGGGGGTATTGAATGATATGTTTTTATATGGTGCACTGGTGAATACTGCAACTCAAGTCTTAATCTCAATGTGTGCCGTGATTGGAAATATATACACCATATCCTGGCGGGGTTGTGTGTATGCAAATGCGGGCATTGGTCTAATCCGGACCCCACCCCGGAGATGACGCGATGGCACATGCGTGGTACCTCTCTCTGCGCTCTATTGTGAGACACGCGTCACTTCCGGGGTGGAGGTGACGTTCTAGTGCATGCGCAGTATCTCTTCTGTGCACGCCAATGTGAGATGCAACCGTCATTTTCGTAATGAACCGGAAGTGACATGGACGCGCTAAAAACCTTTTTGAATTTGCAGCCTCTAGTGCCCAAAGGTATGTGACATGTGCAGTCCATATCTGAGGACAGGAGACTGTCTTTTTAAAGGGGGAGAGCTAGAGAGAATGAGCATGTGGGACTCACTAAAAAGGGATGGATTAACCTATTTAAACACAGCCTTCCATCAAATCAATATAGCTTGCCCTCATCTACCATGCATTTATATTGACACCTCTCTGGATCACTCACTATATGGCCTGATGAACCGACAGAACCTGGAAACGCGTTAGGCGGTTTCCAGAATAAGAGATAAGTTTTACTATCTGGATATGTTTATTGTTATGCAGTAGTTTAGTGTTATATATGTATTAGAGCAGGCCGTCACTCATTTCCTGTATATAGCTCACTCCATCAGGGCAAGACCGGGATAGTGAGGGACGAGGGCGCCAAACTCACTCTCTAGGGTGCCAACCCCCATGATAGGCCGTATCAGAACAGGCTACAGACAAGGCAAGTTAAGGGGATTATCATATATAGTACACTTGTGTTCATGTCTTTATGTATTGCATTGACTCTATTTAGTCCCATGGGGACACTGTTTTTTTAGTAGGACCACCATAGAGTGACATGATTTTAAATCCCTTTGATCATATGGGTTTGGTATTTTTAATAGCATCTCAATAAAAATGATACGTTTTAGAGGATTTATGTTTACACAACCATTGTCTCCTGTCTCCTTGTAAAACTTAAATAAATTGGGTGTAAATTAAATTTTTTGTGAAAAATACTTAAATGTTAATTTTTTCCTTCCACATTCCATTAATTCCTGTAAAACACCTGAAGGGTTAATGCATGTCTTGAATGTGGTTTTAAGCACCTTGAGGGGTGCAGTTTTTAGAATGGTGTCACTTTTGGGTATTTTCGGTCATATACATATTGACAAATTACCCAGAGGGTAAAAAAAATGGTTGAGGGGTGTATTAAAACATTACTTTTATTACTGTTTTACTAAAATGTGGTAAAGAAGTAAATTAAAACTACACTAGTTTGTCTGTGCCCTTACTATAATAATAAGTCTCTAGAAATTGTATAGTATTAGGATACATCTGATATCATTAGCTCATTATATTCATTATAGTCTTACTCTATGTCTGTAGTTCATAGATTGGTTGGTCAGATTATTTAGGACATACACAGGTTCCCTAGTGCTAACTAAAATATATACATATCCTCCCCAACAAGTTTCGCCATGTCTGGCTTCCTCAGGGGGCTGGGGCTATTAGTGGCTGAACAGAGCCTGCACCGCCCAGAGCTTCTTTTTCTGATGTCTCCTCCAGCGCCGCCTACATATTGAATAAGACGCTTCCTGGTGACAGAAACAGACGTCGCACAAGCAGATCCCAGAGGAGATGGGACACACACATTCTCAGAAGCCCTAATGTTACAAAATGGCAGAAAACCAGAGCAGTAGAAATCCCCATAAAGTGACTCCATTAAGGAAATTATATCCCTCAGTGAACTAATCTATAGGAGTAGTGACTATTTTGACTCCACAGGCTCTTTCTAGAAATTAACACGCAGTGGATGTTGTAGAGTGAAAATTGCCGTTTTTATAACCCAACACATGATGCCCAGATTGTGCCCCAGGAGACACACAAACCGTAAATTAAGTGGGTTCTTCTCACTATAGTAATGTCGAATACATGGATGCTATGTGGCTTCAGCACCCTGCAAGGCTCAGAACGAGGGGGAGATTTGACTTTGGGAGAGCGGATATTGCTGGATTGGTTTATGGAAGCCATGTTGATTTTCAAGAGCCTTTGAGCCACTAGTGATGTGGAAACCTCTGTTTTTCCATTGACAGATGATGGACCTGAGTGGGGACTTGTTTTTTGTGAGATGAGTAGAAGTTTTTCTTGGTATTATTTTCGCCTACATTGTTTGGTGGCTTTTTATTCCATATTTGGGAGGCAGAATGAACAAACAATTGAACACCACACTACACTGGTTCATGCTATGAGGTTGTCTATTAGACTGTAAACTGTCATTGTCAAGGTGAGGAGTACATTTTTTTGCAAAACTTGCCATTTTTTCGGACAGTTTAAATAGAGATGTTCAAAAATATAAAATTCAACAATTTTTTATTAAAAAATAATAATTGGTTTTATTTTTGGCAGAATGTCTGTACCAGGAGATCAGAGGGACAGCCGACATCTTCAATTTTTAAAACAGATGATTTTGAGATCCCACAGGATACAATTGAAGTGAATGCCATTACTCCAGATTTACCATCATCCCTTCAAAGCAAAGATCTGTCATCTGATCCTTTGAAACAGATCCTGTGTTCTGATTCATTACCGACTACTAAGGAAAATCAAAGTCACAAAATAAGCATTAAAAAACAAAATGCTCCTAATGCAAAGAAGCCATTTTCAGGTTCAGAATATAAAAATAGTTTTTCCCTTAAAAAGTATTTTCATAAACATAAAAAAATTCACACAGCGAAGAATAGATTTTCTTGTTCCACATGTTGGAGATGTTTTAATCAGAAATCAGATCTTGTTAGGCACCAGAGAACTCACACAGGAGAGAAGCCTTTTTCCTGTTCAGAATGTGGTAAATGTTTTACACAGAAATCAACTTTTATCAGACATTGGAGAACTCACACAGGGGAGAAGCCTTTTTCATGTTCAGAATGTGGGAACTGTTTTACAGAGAAATCAAATCTTATCCACATCAGGGAACTCACACAAGGGAGAAGCCATTTTCATGTTCAGAATGTTGAAAATGTTTTAACCAGAGATCAGACTTTGTTAAGCACCAGAGAACCCACACAGGGGAGAAACCATTTTCATGTTCAGAATGTGGGAACTGTTTTACAGAGAAATCAAATCTTATCGCACATCAGAGAACTCACACAAGGGAGAAGCCATTTTCATGTTCAGAATGTGGGAAATGTTTTGCAAAGAAATCAAATCTTATTGCACATCAGAGAACCCACACAGGGGAGAAGCCTTTTTCATGTTCAGAATGTGGAAAATGTTTTAACCCGTAAGGGCATCTTGATAGCCACCGGAGAAACCACCCAGGTAAGAATTTTGCAGCCACACCCAACTGGTCTCTGTACAGACTAGAAAGGCATTAGCTGCACAACTAAAAACGCCACCACGGACCTAACTCCCTAATAGGCTGTTGATGAGTTTCTCGTGCCTCCTGAGGAATCAGAGGGGAGGTCGCAACACTGTGAACAAGGGGAAAGGAAAGTATGAAGAAATATATGAAAACACTGAGTGAGAAACTAAAACACATTCATATAGGGCAAAGAAGGCAAGCTAAGGAGAACCAAAAATAAAAAGAACAAGTATAATCTCCCAGAAACCTAACATTGTTAGAATGAAAAGATACTGGGAGGGAAAGCAAACTGACCGGGAGGACAGTTTCACTTTTGTTGTGAAACTTACAAAATTCATCCTCACCAACTGTAAATGTAAAACCCGTCCATTTATAAAGACCACGGACAAGATAAAGATTCCCAACTCTCATCAGGACCACAAGATCCCAGGGACTTTCAGATGCATCACATCTAATGTAGTGTACTCAATTATATGTAGCAAATGTCCAACTGGGGTCGGTATGTAGGGGAGACAGGGCAAAAACTTGGAACAATGATGAATTCTCATCGCCACACAATAAAAGAATAGACCTACTTGTTACCAAACATTTTTGTGTCCCTGATCACAGCATCACGGACATGAAACTAATTGTATTAAAAGGTAACTTCAAATCTCAGAGAGACAGAATTATGACAACCTTTGACACAGAGCAGGAATGAATGTGTCACATGGATTTGTCTACTTACATCAGTTAAGGAATGTGCTCCTCAGACCATTTAAGGGCATCACAATCATGAACCAAACCTCAGACACAGCACAATAAAACTTTCATACTCCTTATCTTTGAACTGTTCTAATAATTACGGCCACAACTGCTTCTCCCTTTTCCTAGTTCTGCTTCACGTCACTTGTCTTATCTATTGCATTATTCCTGTGCCCTGTTGTGTATAAATATGTGACTCTTCAGATTTTGTGTTATACTATGTCTGATGAAGAGACCTGAGTAGTCTCGAAAGCTTGAAATTTCTTACCTTTTAATGGCTAACTGAAAAGATGGTATCAACCACTGATGACTCTCAAATTTTAATATTTTTCTCCAAACAGCAATTTTAAGATCTCTCCACAGGTGTTCAATGGGATTTAGATCCGGACTCATTGAGGGTCAGAACTCTCCAGCACTATGTTTCCTTCCATTTTCTGGGTGCTTCTTGAAGTATGTTTGGGGTCATTGTCATGCTGGAAGACTAATGACCTAGGACGCAAACCCAGCTTTCTGACACTAGGCACTACATTGTGACCCAAAATCCTTTGCTAATCTTCAGATTTCATGATGCCCTGCACACAGTCAAGGCACCTAGTGCCAGAAGCAGCAAACCAATCCCAAAACATCTTTGAACCTCCACCATATTTGACTGTATAGGTAGTAAATTTATTAATTATGTTGCTCACCATGGACAAAGGAACATCCGGATCTCTGACGATGGAGCTTGAAATTGTTGATATATTTCAACAATTTTGGTTCAAGTCCTCAGACAGTACTCTTCTTTTTTTGTTTTCTCCATGCTTAGTGTGGCACACATATGCACGCAATGCAAAGACTGAATCAACTTCTCCCTTTTTTATCTGATTTTAGGTGTAATTTTCATATTGCCCACACCTGTTACTTGCCACAATTGCATTTGAAGAAGCTTCACATGCTTGAAACTAAGTTGTTTACCCACAAGTTTGACAAGGTGTCAACAATTGTGTCCAGCCTATTTTGGACATATGGACACAATGCTAAGATTGAATCAACTTCTCCCTTTTTTATCTGGCTTTAGGTGTGATTTTCATATTTGTTTACCCACGTTTTTGGCAAGATGCCAACAATTGTGTCCGGCCTATTTTATGTGGTTTTGTGTGAAGTTATGTTCAATTTGCCTTTTTTTTTCTCTATTTTCTTGTGTTGTTCCAATACACACAAAGGAAATAAAAAAGTATGACAAAATGTGTAATTGCAATAATTTTCTGGGAGAATTACTTCATTTCTGGAACAATTTCAAGGGATCCAACATTATGACCATGACTTGTTTTTGTTGCCTTTTTAATTTGTTGCAGCATATCATCCTCTTCATGTTCAGCTATATTAGGAGGATTGTAGCAAACTCCAATTAGCAGCTTTCCATTATTGCCATTTCCATGTACATTACCCATACTGACTCTCTACATCAGGGATATAAAACTCAAAACATGCAGAGGGCCAAAATGAAAAACGTGGACAAAGTCGTCGGACAACCAGTTTACCGTATAATGGGCCCTACATAGTCCTCCATACAGAATAATGGGCCCCACATAGCTTTCCATACAGTATAAAGGGCCCCCACATAGCTTTCCATACAGTATAATGGGCCCCACAAAGTCCTCCATGCAGAATAATTGCCCCACATAGGTGTGGTGGTTCTGGTGTCACGGGTTTTCCCTCTCGTTGGTAAAGCTTGCAGTGGATTCTGGGCTGTGACGTGCGATGAAATCCCGTCCACAGCCCATCAATCAAGGGGGAGTGCATCACTTGCTCACGCCCGACTGCAGCCGGAACTTGACATGACATCAGCGGATGTCTAATCCGGCTGCAGCTGGGGTCACGTGATGCCTGGTGATAGCGCCACCCACAGGCAATAAAGAACAAGCAATGTATTTACAAAAAGACTTGTTGCCACTATTTAAATCCATAGGGGCAATGTTAATAGTAGTGGACAACCTCTTTAATTAATTGGGAACAAAATCTCTCCTCCTCTGGCATAGAGGACTGTAATCCTGAAAAATTCCCAAATACTGGATGAAAACTACCGCAGCTAAAAAAAAGGCAAAGTCCTGATAACCTTAGAGGAACGGTTATTTAGAGCACACTCGGTAAGAGGCAGAAATTCCACCCGGTCTTCCTGATTAGAGGAGACACAACATCCCTAATACTGCTCTATTTCCTGGTTCATTCTTTCCGTTTGACCATTAGACTCCGCATGATAGACTGAGAGAAAAGACAATGGATAGGGAAGGAGGGGAGGTGGAGGCTTACCATGTTGAGAGAAGGAATGACTTCAGCTGGAGAAATCCTGTGGGTGCCGCACCCATCGGTGATTACAGACCATGAATGGAGAAAAAAAAAAGTAGAACCGGCACATCCAACCAGGACATATAAAAGGGAAAAAAATGTATTTGAAGAAAAAAGTTAAATCATGGAAATAAATTCAGAAACCTCAGGAAATCCTGATGCGTTTCAGGTGCAGAACGCACCCTTAGTCATAGGATGTCAGAGGTAACACATAAATGCTGCTATATATCTTAAAGAACAATGTCCATTGACTGGATAATGAATTAATTAACCAATACTGAGGTATCAGGTGTTCGCATACACATAAACTGAGTACATGACGTTATAAGCTGACATGAATGACATAGATATATTAAATAAAAGCAAAAAGACTACCGCAGGGAAACACAGCACCATCTAACACCATCCCAAAAACCACACAACTGGATACCAGAGAAAAGCAAACACCCTGCCACACTCAACAATGGACTAAAGAAACCAGCGATCTTGGGAAAGAAAAAGGGCAGATTGTATTAACACCAGGAGTATGGATCCTAGCTGACTAACTCACAACTACCAAGAGAAGCAGTGCGGCTCAAAGAGGCACATAGCACCACACACGAAACCACCGATATCCCGCTGAAGACACCAAGGACCAACATGTCCCAGCAATCCCGGAAAGACGTCTACAACTACGAGCACAGCAGACACGGCCAACACTGCAACACAAGTGCCAAACGCCATGTTACACTCAAAGAATGAACTAGAAGAACCAGCAATCTTAGAAGAAAAGACTACATGGTATTGACATCAGCGGTATAGCTTAGGGTAACTAACTGGAAGCCAACGAGGAATAAAGTGCGGTTTATAGGGGCGCATGATACTACATCCAAATACACCGACTCTGCGATGGAAACACTAAAGGACAACACGTCCCAGCAGTCCCAGAACAACGTCCACCAATGCGGACACAGCGAGCATGGCCAGCGATGCAACTCATACCACAACGTCGCCACACGTAAGTAAAATGATTATAGTAATCTATACCGGCGGCCTGGATGAACGGATCTGCCGGCACCATACTGGAACCTCGGAGGAACAACTGGTCCCAGGAGTCCTGACTGACGAACCATTGCTACCAATGCAGCAGACATGGCTGACAATACAACTGAATGCTGCAACCTGGCCGCGGGTGAGTGGAATGAATGTGAACAATTGTAAAACAACAAAAGCCAATGATCCAATGGAGCGGCCGTCTACACTACTGCGATAGACACAGATGGAAATATATACAAATTCCATAAGGGAGTTTTATCGTCTCTTACTAAACGCATTGCCAGATAATTATTAGGAGAAAATACAAGTGTGAATGGTGAATCAGATAGTGATTCACAGGAAGCAGACACATCATTTACAAAAGAAAACTGAACGTGTGCACAGGGTCCGACTGTGAGATACATATAGTGAATCACAGCTGATCATTAGACATTATATAGATTAAATGTCCACATTCCTCAATAAGGAAACACATTATTTTGATGTAAAATTGAAATTAAATATACATCGCCAAGCCGAAAAACGGGGAGAATGTTCATAGATGAAAAACAAATCATTTTTGAAGTTCACGCCATGGTGGTACTTTGTGTTTAAAGTCAAGATCCAATACGCTTCCCTCAGGACCGGCTGCTTTTTCCAGCTGCCATCACAGGCAACAAAATTGACCTTTTCGAGTCTGAAAAATGATGAACACGAGGAGTCCCCTTTATGTATTATGGTAAAATGTTTGGCCGCACCAGAATACCCCGAGTTGTTGTTGGTGATGTTGTTGATGTGTTCGGCGATCCTCTTCTTCAGTTTACGTGTGGTATAGCCAATATACTGAAGGTGACGGCTACTGCAGAATATACCGTATACCACGTGACTGGTCTCACAATTTATAAAGGATTTGATTGGATAGGATAAATGAGATGAAGTGCTCATAGAGGGGAATTCCTGTTCTCTATTGTCAGTAAAGCCACATACGCTGCATCTATTTAATGCACAACCGGAAGCCGAGAGCCATGTAGAAGGTGTTCTGGTATTACGCAGCATACTGGGGGACAACATATTCCCAAGGGTTCTTCCTCTCTTAGCAACTACTTGACATCCCCCGTCCAAAATAGTTCGAGGACATTTGTCCTGGTTAATAACCGGCAAGTATTTCAGAATAATATTCTTTATAGTGTTAAACTGTCTACTGTTCGGAGTGGAAAATACAATATTCTGAGGAGAGGACCGTTTCCAAATATTATTGGTGCCATACAATAAATCCCTGCGTGGAGTGTTCCTCACCTGTATGACGGATGTTAGATTTATCATCGCTTCTATCTAATAACCTGTCAGTTATGATTTTTCCTTCACTGGTAAAAGTGTCATCATTGGAGCAGATTCTCCTGGCCCTGGTATATTCTCTACTGGGGATTGCATTGGTCGTGTGCCTGGGTTGAGAACTGGATGCCAACAGAATGGAGTTACCGGCAGTGTCTTTACGGTGTAAAGAAGTATCAACCCTACCGGTGATTGTGTTACCATGCAATTCAATATCCAAAAACGAGACATGGATGGAGAGCTGGCTAGAAGTAATACGGATGTTACAATTGTTTGAATTGATGTAAGAAACAAACTCAGAATATGTGGATGTGTCTCCCTGCCAGACAAGGAGTACATCATCCACATATCTGGAAAACCAAACCAAATGAGTAGAGAATGTATTATTAATAGAAAAAAAATGAAAATTTCTTCCCACCAGGCCATAAAACATATTGCTAAAGATGGGGAGAACTTGGGACCCATCGGTGTCCCCAATGTCTGTAAATAAAATTTAGTACCAAACATGAAAAATTATGTTTTAACAGATAATCCAATGATAATAAAATAAAATGTTTGAGGGCTGGCGAATAGGCACTATACTTCTCCAAATGGTATGCAATAGCCACCATAGCTCTATTGTAAGGTATGGATGAGTATAAGTTGACCATATCACATGTAGCAAAAGAATAGTTAGGATGGCATTTGAAATTATCGAAAACCTTAAGGACAGTAGAAGTGTCCTTCAAAAAAACGGGAGTTCTAATAATGAGTAGTTGGAGATGACCATCCACCCACTCACTAAGGTTCTCGTTCAGGAATCCAATACCAGAAATTATTGGTCTGAGCGGAGGGAGGAAAACCCCTTTGTAAACCTTAGGGAGCCCGTGGAAAATAGGAATAATGGGGTATTCAGGAATCAACCATTTTCATAATTTAGGGTTCAAAATACCAAGTCTGCTATATCCAGACTGTCAGGAAATATTAAAAATCTCTCAAATCTCTCCCTCCTAACTCTTCAGCTGTCCGCCCTCCCCTATCCCATTTAGAGTAAGAAGAGCTAGCAATCTAAAAATCTGCTTCTATGCAAAATAGTAGTGTACAAAACAAGTGACAAACTTAATTATCCAGGCTAATTACCATATGAAATGGAGCTCCTGGTAATGGAGACATATGTGACAAATAGACACCTTTGAACATATGGGCCAGAGACTGAATGAGTTGTTTACTAGATCAGAAATAACAATTATGACACCTGAAAGAGATAGATTCCCTTTGAAGCCTTAACGAAATGTTTACTATCACACTCCGTACAATAGCCGGGACAGTCCCAGCTGCACATGAGTTAGATCTCCAGACTCTGAGGCGCCGAAATGAAATATGGAATAGCGGCATTTCTATATTTCCGATTGTGATAGGGCATATATTTTTAGTGGCGGGGCTAAATAAGGAACAGTATGCATATTTTTCCATATCTGTGAGTCCTGCCGGTGAGCTGTAACGCAACAGTGCAGAGATAACTGACAGCATCATGTTTGATCTCTAAGGAAAGGTAAGATCACAATAAAAAATGGCATCATTTGCTAACTTCTGCGATCATCGAGTAAGGAGATATCACAGAAATTAGAGATTTAATAAAAGCATGAAAGGCGGCAACCAGCCGACGTGAGGTCATCACAGGGGAGTGTGTGGGCAGGGCCCACTTCGGCATAAAAGATCAAGCCGAATATTGATCTATGCTCATGCTGGGAGATACATATTTTCATGTAAGCAGGGGTCACGTTCACTGAAACGGCCAAATCAATCGAAGTGCTCTCCTTTGGCTAAACTGAATAGTCTCTGTGATTGGTATAGTAAGTTCTTCTATTAATCCCTTTTATTTTGTGTAACTGTATATGCTGTATGGTTTTGTCCCCCTTTGTAAAATCTTTTGTAGATTTTTTTCATAAACATTGCTTCCCTTTGGATTAAGGCGTCCAATCGGCTGGAAAAACAGATTGGTGGTGGCAAAGAATAATCTCTCTTGGGTTATTGTGAAGTGACAGCGATCGTACAAGGGTGCATACATATATTCCATGTGTTGGAAGGTGGTGTGTACGCCGTACGCTCACCGCTAGCTTGCCGATACCTACGTAGTGAGAACAGCCAGCAGCCGCCTATATTGATTGCCGGCCAATCGTGCAATTGTCCGGACAATAGGGGGCAGCAGAGAACTGTTCACTCCAGAGATCACAGTGGGTGGTCTCTATGAGTAATCGGGATCCTGTGGAATCCTTGACACAGACATTCTGGTAACTCAGATTTAAATGCATTAGTAGGATCAGACCTTAAGGTGGTGTAGGTGTTTGTGTCGCTGAGGATGGAAAGAGCCATGTTACAATACAATTCAGTGTCCAATACCATAACACATCCACCTTTGTCTGATTGCTGGATGGTTATACTAACATTTTGTTGTTCTCTGACCGCTTCAAAATGGAGCATATCAAAATTACTATTATACTTCATATTACAGATACCACCATGTAATTTTATAAGGTTGTTTTCAGCTAGAGTTTGAAATAAAACTAAAGATGGAACCCTGGATTGCAGAGGATAGTATGCAGGGTTAGATGGGTGATGTGAATTCCTCGATCTTGTAGTTTATTCAAAGAAAAATCTGGATCCTGTAACGAAGACAAAGTTAGTAAGGCTGTCTGTTCAATGACTGTAAGGCAGCGTGCCCACTATGCGTTTTTGCCGCGGAATTTCCATTTATTTCCATTTATCATTGTGGGAATATCCGCAGCATGTTCATTAATTTTGCGGACACGCAACGTAATTGCCGCCATTGACTTGCATTGAAACGCTTAATATCAGCATGACTACATGTGCACATGAGGATATTAAGCGATTCAAAGTGCGGATTGTAACCGGGTCTGGAGAAGAGGAGACTCTGGTACCATAGTACCTGTTATAAATAGAATTTAAAATAAAAATGCTGACGTCGGAGGTCGAGTGACCAGTCACATGACTAAATGACATCATGGAAGGTCCTTTTACACGACCGCAAGCTGTACAAGAGACCGGACACACTGGAAAGAACACCTCGGGCCATCAGAAGGTAAGTATAATGTTTTTTTTTATTATTTTTACCATTTTTATTCTTTTTTTAACTATTAACTTGGTCACACCGGTTGCATGGATTTATATAGTGTGACCAAGTTGTCAAGCACTTTTCCAAGTGATGCTAAAATCGCTTGGAAAAGCGCTTGATAACCCGCATGCAAAAATGCATGTGAAGAACGCTTGACAAACGCTTCTACCTGGCGGGAAAAAAGCATGTAAAATCCGCATGCGTTTTTCCTGCCAGGGAGATGCAGAAAAAATCTGCAGCATTTCTGCATCGTGGGCACATAGCCTAAGTGTAGCATCATTATGTTCCATAATCTCTGCCGTCATGTTATTAGGAGTGGAAGACTCTTCGGACTCATTGAAGAAATGTTTTGTAACCGCGTAAAGTGATTTACATCTCTTATTGTTTGAAAAAGGTAAAAATCTTGCAGGGGGGACATAAATTGTGAAACCAGCCACGAGATATACGGTATATTCTGCAGTAGCCGTCAGCTTCAGTAGATTGGCTATACCACATGAAGAAGAGGATCGCCAAACACATCAACAATATCACTAACAACTCTGGGTATTCTGGTGCGGCCAAACATGTTACCATAATACATAAACAGGATACTTCATGTTAATCATTTTTCAAACTCTAAAAGATCAATTTTGCGGCCCGTGGTGACAGCTGGCAAAAGCAGCCGGCCCTGAGGGAAGCCTATTGGATCCTGACTCTAAACACAAAGCACCACCATGGCGTGAACTTCAAAAATGATTTGTTTTTCATCTACTAATATTTCCTTGTTTTTCGGCTTGGCGATGCATGTTTTTTTTTTAAATCAGATATTTTTTATTAAAAAACTTTTTATAACATTATACATAAACAACAGTGAGGCATCACTAAACTAGCAGTGCCTCTCAAGACCCACCCGTTCCCCTTCCCCCCACCCATAACAGCCCCAAGAACCATATGGCAAAAGCAAATTTTTGTTACAGACCGTATACCATCACATGGCCTATCCGACTGTTAAAGCATTAATAATTTGATCCATGGGTACAGAGCTTAATATCTGATAATCAGTAATTAGTTATACAGAACATGAGAGACCACAACATTTCAAACTCAAGTGATATTTAAAATAGACATAATATGATAACCATGAAACATATTCCATTTATCCCAGATTTTATCGAATTTACGTATAGCCTTCCGCTTTTTGTACACTCCCTCTTCTAATCTCAATAAAAGACGCATTCTATCCAAAAATTCCTGGAGCCTGAGAGGGGAGGGATCCAACCAATGTGCAGCTATAAGCTTTCTGACCTGGTATAGAGTCCTCTTAATAGCTATTATTTCATCCTCTTCACATCCTATTATTTCTACAAGGCCTAATGCACACACTTTAGAATATAGGGGTAAATTACACTCAAACACATCATTAATGCATTGCGCACACTCATTCCAGAATACAGCGACCTTTCTACACGTCCACATCATATGCATAAGATCTGCTCCTTCCTCTCCATATTTTGGACACATACTGTCATTCCTTACCCAATGCGCTGTAGGAATTTGGGGGTTCTATATACCCTATGTAATCAGTACAACTGTGAAAGTCTATGTGCCTCACATGTAGATAGTATCGGAACGCTCCCCACCACATCTTCCCACTCCTCTGAGGATATAGTACCAATGTCGCGTTCCCACCTCTCCTTAACATTTAAGGGTCTGTCCCACTGAAATTGCTGCATAAGTATCCCGTAAATTCTGGAAATCAATCCCTTCCCACCTCTATGGCATAATAATGTGTTAAACAGTAGATGATGTTGGATTTTACTTTGCATATGTCGCGGCTGTACAAACCATGCATGCCTCAATTGGAGATAAAAGTAAAAACTAGTTTGTGGAATACAATATTCTTCTTTTATCTGTTGGAATGATTTAAATATTTCCCCCTCTAATATTTGCGCCACATTAGTTATTCCCAATTTTTCCCATATTCCGAATCCTTTCAATTTATGGATCTCTGGATGGCCCGCATTATGCCACAACGGGGTAAACGGGGTAAAGCCTTTTATTCCCAACAACAATTTGATTTTCTGCCACGTTTTCCCCATAAGTGTTAGGGTCGGGAGGTGTCGCCTAGCATCCCACCCCGAAATTCCTGTTTCTAGAAAGGAGGTAATTGGCAGATTGTGTGAGAGTAGTCGTATCAGTTTATCTAGGTTCCCCTGGATTAACCAGAGCTGTTGCATTTGAGAAGCTAAAAAATATATCCATGGATTAGGTGCGGCTAGTCCCCCCTGATCTTTGGGCCTTTGAAGTGTATCCAAGCTGATTCTGGCCACCCCTTTTTTCCAGATCAATTCCCGAAACAGTGCCTGAAATGTATAAAATATTCTCATGGGGATCCAAACCGGTGAATTATGAAAGATATATAATAATTGGGGCATTAACACCATTTTAATTAAGTTAGTTCGACCTACCATTGATAGGGGAAGTTTGCTCCAAGTATTGGCCTTTTGTTGAAATTTAGTAAGCAGTTCAAGTAAATTTAAAGGAATATAATCTCCGATAGATGCAGTCACTCTAACTCCCAGATATTTAAATTCTCGCACCACCTTCAAGCAAGTACTCCCTACCTTCGTATTCTGAGACAAACCATCAACCGGCATAAGAACTGATTTGTCCCAATTAATCCGTAAGCCAGAATGATCTCCAAACTCCCTTATTAAATTCATAGCTGTCATCAGAGATTGCTCCGTGTCACCCAAAAACAACAGAAGGTCGTCAGCGTATAGGGCCACCAGCTCCGCCAGTGTTTTGTAGTGGAAACCCTGAATTTCACTGCTGGAACGAAGCTTAACAGCCAATGGCTCCATAGCCAAGGCAAACAGTAGGGGAGACAACGGGCAGCCCTGACGCGTGCCCCTGCCCATTTCAATGCTACCAGAAAGATTACCATTAATTCTAATCCGAGCTACCGGATTGTTATATAGAAGCCGTACCCAGGCCCGAAATCCAGTACAAAACCCCATCTTTCGCAAAACAGCCCATAAATACTCCCATTCGACACTATCAAAAGCCTTAGCGGCATCAAGTGATAGTACTGCCCTACCACCCGCATTTTGTGACTGCATTTGTAGATTAAAAAAAAGCCGACGCAAGTTAATTGCCGTCGACTTGGCCGGTAAAAACCCAGTCTGGTCTTCTGCAACCAGATGTGTAATAACCACCACCAATCTGGTAGCCAAGACCTTAGCTAAAATTTTAACATCTACCGAGAGTAAGGATATTGGCCTATATGATTCGGGGTTTAGTGCATCCTTTCCAGGTTTTGGCAAAAGAACTATGTTAGCCTCCCTCATTGAAGTCGGCAAGGCCCCCCCCTCCCTCGCTTCCTTAAACACTTCCAGTAACCTGGGAAGTAAAACCCCCCCAGCCTCCTTATAAATTTCCGCGGGGATCCCATCCGCACCAGGGGCCTTGTTATTTTGAAAATCTTTTAAAGCTTCCTGCATCTCCTCCAGGGTGATTGGTGCATCTAGTTGCTCTCTCTGGCTATCTGTTAGGCATGGTATTTGCATATCATGAAGGTATAGATCTATGTCCCTTTGCGCCTTAGTCAGTTTGGAAGCATATAATTGTCTGTAGAACTGAAAAAAATCTTCCATTATAGCCTTTGAATCATTAATTACCACACCCTTAGTATCCCTGATAGCTGCAATCATAGGAGCCCCAGTCTGGGCCTTGGCTATAGTGGCCAGCAAGTGCCCTGCACTCTCTCCCTCCACATAAAACTGTTGTTTAACAAAGAATCGTTTATGTTCTGCTTGTTTCAATATATGGTCATTTAGTGTAGCCTGTGCCCGTGTCCAGTGTTCCCTATTCTCTATGATTGGAGACCCAACATACCTCTGTTCCAATATGTCTACTTCCCTCCGCAACTCCTGAGTATGAGCCCTATTTTTGGAAATTTCCTTAATCAGGATCCCCCTTAAGAACGCATTCATGGCTTCTCATACCGTATTTAAAGGAGCAGAGCCTATATTGTCTTGAAAGAAATGCTCCAATTTACCTGCTAAATCTAACTGTTCCCCGAATACGTCCAGCCAGTAGGGATTAAACCTCCACAGTGCCCTTCTGTTTATGATGCCAGGATCGACCCCCAGAACAACCAATAATGGAGAATGATCAGATAACAATCTCGTGCAGTATTCTACTTTAGTGACTAGAGGGACTAGATGACTATTTCCCAGAGCCAGGTCAATTCTGGACAGAGAAGAATAGGATGCTGAATAACACGAATACTGCTTAACATTTGGGAAACGAACCCGCCACACATCTACCAAGCTAATTTCCTGCAGGACCCTTGCCAACGATGTCTCTTGAGCAGCCCCTCCCCCCACATTACCCCTATACTTATCAAGCTCAGCGTGTAGATACATATTAAAATCACCGATAACTAACAGGGGTATAGTAGCAAATTCCGTTATCCACGGGAATAGTTGGCGCAAAGTCTGTATAGAGAAAGGTGGGGGAACATATAGAGCAATTAGGCAAATTCTAAGCCCAGCCACTCTGCACACTAGACACACATACCTACCCTCCCTGTCACAAATACTTCTTTCACATTCAAAGGGTAAATTCGGATGAATCAATATACTAACCCCCCTAGAGTAAGTACTATGTGTAGAATGATAGGCTGGCCCCCTCCAAAGCTTGCTCAGCGCCGCAGCGGCCTCCTTATTGCAATGCGTCTCTTGCAGACAGATTATCGACACCCGATATTCCTTAAGATATTTAAGTGCCGCAAATCTTTTGCCATGATCTCCCATACCCCTGACATTCCAGGATACTACATTAATCTGCTTAACCATGTTTTAACGATTGAAGATGAACTGTCACATGCCCCCCTCTGTACCCACACGTGTGTCTGATCATCAAGATTATGGTATTGTAGTAATACACAGTCTGCACCAATCAAAGCAAGTTCTGTTCTTTTACCCCCCATCGCTACCTCATTTAACATCCCCCCCCCTTAATCAAATGAATACCAACAGCCGTAACATGTAGAGTCTGGTGTTTAGCCTCATGCAGCCTAGTAGGCCTTAAGCACACGAGGCGCCGCAACATGAGTTGCATCACAGACTCCCTCATTTCCCCCCCACACAACGTTCCCAGAACATTCAAACGGCAGAGTGTCTTAACCCTGCCTATACATTGTAGGTGAAACCAGCACCTCAACAACCATATAAGTATATTGGCCTGCCCGAGGTATATATGAGAGCCAGGTTATGAACAGTATATAATAACTGTAAAATAATAATCATAACATTTATAAACAGAGATTCATTAGCCAACAGAGGAGTATTATCCACTAGAATTCAAATTTCTTGAATTATTATATTATATTCTGTCAAGAATCTTCTCAAAATTGGTGTCAGCCCGTCCGGATTTGTCTCTCTTTTAAGTCCAGCCATTTTACAGCCTCCTTTGGTGAATCAAAGAAATGAGTTTCACCCAGTGCTGTGACCCGCAGCCGTGCAGGATATAGCATTGCATAGGGTACTTGAAGTGCTCTCAATCCGCGCTTGATATCTTGAAATTGGGCGCGTCTCCTTTGAACCTCCACAGAGAAGTCAGGATAGAAGGACACTCTCGCCCCCTCTATACATAAGTCATTAGCCGACCGCGCCAATTGCAGGATTTTATCTCTGTCACGAAAATGCAGCATTTTGATTAAAACTGTACGTGGCATTGCCCCAGGAGGTGGAGGTCTGGTGGGGACCCTGTGTGTCCTCTCAATAGCGAACATTTTAGAGAATTTATCTTTTCCAAAGGATTGCAGCAGCCATGTCTCAAAAAAATCCACCACTTCTCTGCCCTCTGCTTTCTCAGGCACACCCACAATACGCACGTTATTTCTTCTTAGGCGATTTTCAAAATCATCCGCTTTGCTGAGTAAATAGTTAATAGAGTCAGTAGCTGTTTTAAGTGTTTTAGTCATAGGAGTCACAGTATCTTCCAAATCCCCCACTCTGCCTTCTGTTGAAGTGAGGCGCTCCCTCATTTTCTGCATGTCATGGCGTATATGAGATATGTCCACTTTCACAGACCCTATGTGCTCAGTGAGATCAGCTTTACTATGTGAGATGGCCAGCAGCACATCTTTTAAAGTAGGCTCATCATCCTCTGCCAGTGAGTCAGCACCACTGGTAACCTGAGCCTCTCTGCTGGGGGGAGTTGTTGTTTTAGCAGCCTGCACATTCCTCTCATGTGCCTCCCCTGCTGCCCTCTCCACATCCCCCTCAGTTACCGTGCTTTTTAATGACTGCACATTCCGGTCGGGTGTAAGCTCCTCAGCTCCTCCGCCATGCGCATATTTGGAGAGCCTGTTCACCACCTCCATGCGCTTCTCCCGCTGCCTTGGAGTTTCAGTTCCCGCCTCAGAGGCCACGGCACCAGCCGCCTGCCTCTGCTTGCTATCTCACCGGGTCATCTTGTTCTGCACCACCGACTGCTCCCCTGCACTCCTGAGACCCCAGGCCACCTGGTGAGATCTTTTAGAAGCAATGATTCCCTCGGGCAGGAAGGATTACAGGACAGGGTTATAGGAGCTCTTCTGCCTCACGTCTACTCACATGCCAGGCCACGCCCCTTTTAGTGGCTTTCTGATTTCTGCATTTGGCGAAAATCTATTTTATAATTGTGGTGGCAATTTGCTAATTAGAGGGTGACTAGTGGTGGGGCGCGTTGCAATGCCCCCACAAATATTCACCTACTTATTATCACGGCCGCAGTTATAAAAATGTTAGAAATCAGTAAGCCACTATTAATGGGCTCTTTACACAGGGTACAAAAAGATCAATACATACATGGTGGCGCTTCGGGAGGCATGAGAAAGCTGACAGGTTCTCTTTACATGTTATTTTTAACTACTGAGTTTTTTTTCGATTTTCCATAACACAATCTAGATAAAAAAAAAATGCAAACTGGCCATTAATCCTAATACTAGACTCAAACTTCTTATTCTGTTCACAAGGCTTTGCATCAGTCTCATGATCATTACAGACAGGATAATAATGAAAGGTAACAATCAATATACAATAGAATCCACCATTCACAAGAGGTGATATCACTGTCCCGCAGGCGCCATCTTCTCTAGCCCCGTATCTGCCACATTACCTCGCTCAGCTCATGCTGTCTTTGCATCTTCTTTTCAAACGTGGTTTTCATTTGAGTCAGAAGCTCATATTGGAAGAGAAGAAAAACACAAGGAAATGAGGATGAATTCACGCGTGCCGCATTTGCTGCCGCTCTTACGGCCAGATCAGAGCAGGTTTATAAGGTAAGTGGATGAGACTTTACAAATCTCATCCGCAAACTGTAAAGATTGCCCATATAGAAAAATGAGAACGCCAAAGATGTTCCAAATCCCGGCATGTCATTGTGGGGTGAAAATACAGATTATCAATGTGAATTTCACCAACTTCAATATAGCAAGGGTGAGATCGTCAGAATTCCTTAGCACAATCCACAAATGAACCAAACCTACCGTAAAGACTGCGCCTGCCATGTCAGCCCCATCCACAGTGGCTTACCTTATCTAATAATGCTTGTCGCTTTGACTCCAGAATTGGCTCAATTTGAAGATTCTTTTCTGGATTAAAAAGAATAAAAAAAATTTCTATATTAATATACACATACAGAGGATGAAATAAGTATTGAACATGTCACCAATTGTCTAAGTAAATATATTACTAAAGGTGCTATTGACATGAAATTCTCACCAGATGTCGGTAACAACCCATCCAGTCCACACAGGCAAAGAAATCAAATCATAGATGTCCATGAATTATGTGTAATAATGAGAAATGACACAGGAAAAAGGTACTGAACACATGAAGAGAGAGAGAGGCAAAAAGCCATGGAAAGTCATGACACCAACTGAAATCTATCAGTAATTAGAAACCCATCCTGCCACTTAGTGAAAAATAATATTAGGTGGTTCAACTGATGGCCTATAAAAAGGTGTCTCGTTAGCAAGATGCCACACAAGAAACATCTCATGATGGGTAAAACCAGTGAGCGGTCTCAAGACCTCCGCAACCTAATTGTTGCAAAACATACTGACGGTATTGGTTACAGAAGAATTTCTAAATTACTGAAGGCTCCAGTGAGCACTGCTGGGGCCATAATCCAGAAATGTAAAGAACATAATTTCATAATGAACCGGCCACGACCAGGTGCTCCCCGCAAGATTTCAAACAGAGGAGTGAAATTAATTATCAAAAGAGTTGTCCATGACCAAGGACCACCTGTGGAGAGTTACAGAAAGACCAGGAATCAGCAATTGTTTCAAAGAAAACTATAAGTGCTGCACTCAACCTCCATGGTCTGTATGCACGCTTAGCACGCAAGACTCCATTGCTGAACAAAAAGCATGTTGACGCGTGTTTAACGTTTGCTCAACAATATTTAGACAAGCCTGTGAAATACTGGGAGGATAGAGTCTGGTCAGATGAGACCAAAATTGAACTCTTTGGATGTCATAATACACACCATGTTTGGAGACCAAAAGACACTGCATATCACCCCCAAAACACCATACTAACAGTGAAGTTTGGAGGTGGGAACATCATGGTGTTGGGCTGTTTTTCAGCATACGGCAATCTTCATATTAATGAAGGAAGGAGGAATGGATAAATGTACGAGACATTCTTGATAAAAATCGGCTGCAATCTACCAGGATGATGATGAAACAAGGGTGGACATTTCAGCAAGACAATGATCCCAAACACACAGCCAAGGAAACGCTCAATTGTTTTCAGAGAGAGATAATTAAAGCTGCTAAAATGGCCCACCCAATCACCTGACCTGAATCCAACAGAATATTTATAGAAGGAACTGAAGCTCAGAGTTCATAGAAGGAGCCCAAGGGATCTCCAGGATTTGTAGCGTGTTTGTGTGGAAGAATGGGACAAAATCACACCTGAGCAATGCACGCGACTAGTTTCTCCATACAGGATGAATCTTGAAGCTGTCATCACCAACAAAGGCTTGTGTACGAAGTATTAAATACATTTCAGTAAGCATAGTCAATACTTTTTCCCCATGTAATTTCTCATTATTACACATAACTTAATTTATGGACATCTATTGTTTGATTTCTTTGCCTATGTGGATTGGATGGTGTAAAGGTAAGTGTCCTAGGTTGTACATGTATATATGTATCTACATACTAGCCATGCTTGCAGATAAGTATACATGTATATATTGGCCCCCATCTCCTTATGTGTTTCAGTCTGTTTGCTGTTGTTGGGGGCAGGATCAACAAAATGTCCAGCCATGTACTAAAACAGGTTTTGCGAGTATGGTTGGACATGAACAAAGACCTTAGCCAGTGGGCGGGGAATACCACCTCATTTCCTGTGCAGGACTAAAAAACCCCAGAGCACATGTGCTGGGCTCTTTGCTCTTTGGACAGAGAGGATGGACACAACACATGGCTGAATATCTCTCTTCCCCTGTAACTCTTTACTTACTAGCCCTTGTGTATATATATATATATATATATATATATATATATATATATATATATATATATATATATATATATACATATACAGTACGGACCAAAAGTTTGGACACACCTTCTCATTTAAAGATTTTTCTGTATTTTCATGACTATAAAAATTGTACATTCACATTGAAGGCATCAAAACTATGAATTAACACATGTGGAATTATATACTTAACAAAAAAGTGTGAAATAACTGAAAATATGTCTCATATTCTAGGTTCTTCAAAGTAGCCACCTTTTGCTTTGATGACTGCTTTGCACACTCTTGGCATTCTTTTGATGAGCTTCAAGAGGTAGTCACCGGAAATGGTTTTCACTTCACAGGTGTGCCCTGTCAGGTTTAATAAGTGACATTTCTTGCCTTATAAATGGGGTTGGGACCATCAGTTGTGTTGTGCAGAACTCTGGTGGATACACAGCTGATAGTCCTACTGAATAGACTGTTAAAATTTGTATTATGGCAAGAAAAAAGCAGTTAAGTAAAGAAAAACGAGTGGCTATCATTACTTTAAAAAATGAAGGTCAGTCAGTCTGAAAAATTGGGAAAACTTTGAAAGTGTCCCCAAGTGCAGTTGCAAAAACCATCAATCGCTACAAAGAAACTGGCTCACATGAGGACCGCCCCAGGAAAGGAAGACCAAGAGTCACCTTTGCTTCTGAGGATAAGATTATCCGAGTCACCAGCCTCAGAAATCGCAGGTTAACAGGAGCTCAGATTAGAGACCAGGTCAATGCCACACAGAGTTCTAGCAGCAGACACATCTCTTCAACAACTGTTAAGAGGAGACTTTGTGCAGCAGGCCTTCATGGTAAAATAGCTGCTAGGAAACCACTGCTAAGGACAGACAACAAGCAGAAGAGACTTGTTTGGGCTAAAGAGCACAAGGAATGGACATTAGACCAGTGGAAATCTGTGCTTTGGTCTGATGAGTCCAAATTTGAGATCTTTGGTTCCAACCGTGTCTTTGTGCGACGCAGAAAAGGTGAACGGATGGACTCTACATGCCTGGTTCCCACTGTGAAGCATGGAGGAGAAGGTGTGATGGTGTTGGGGTGCTTTGCTGGTGACACTGTTGGGGATTTATTCAAAATTGAAGGCATACTGAACCAGCATGGCTACCACAGCATCTTGCAGCGGCATGCTATTCCATCCGCTTTGCGTTTAGTTGGACCATCATTTATATTTCAACAGGACAATGACCCCAAACATACCTCCAGGCTGTGTAAGGGCTATTTGACCAAGAGGGAGAGTGATGGGGTGCTACGCCAGATGACCTGGCCTCCAGTCACCAGACCTGAACCCAATCGAGATGGTTTGGGGTGAGCTGGACCGCAGAGTGAAGGCAAAAGGGCCAACAAGTGCTAAGCATCTCTGGGAACTCCTTCAAGATTGTTGGAAGACCATTTCCGGTGACTACCTCTTGAAACTCATCAAGAGAATGCCAAGAGTGTGCAAAGCAGTCATCAAAGCAAAAGGTGGCTACTTTGAAGAACCTAGAATATAAGACATATTTTCAGTTGTTTCACACTTTTTTGTTAAGTATATAATTCCACATGTGTTAATTCATAGTTTTGATGCCTTCAGTGTGAATGTACAATTTTCAAAGTCATGAAAATACAGAAAAATCTTTCAATGAGAAGGTGTGTCCAAACTTTTGGTCTGTACTGTATATGGAAAGTTAGTATAGTTGGGTGGGCTGATATTGCATGAGTGATTAGGAAACGTGGGTGGAAAATATATTAGGTAATTGGGAATTGTATATTATTATTGTGTACTGTGTTAGTGGGATAAATAGTAGTATATTATCTGTAGACTTTTGTGTAATAAATACCTTTTATTAGCACACGGTTTTGTCTCAGTTGGTATATAGTATAAGGCACAGATAACGTTAGTGGATATTAATTATTAATAATCAAGTTTGATGTTAATAGTTAATATCGGACCTCAATAGAGGTGTAGGAGAGTTCCCCATTAATAACTGATATTTTTGGGGAAAACCTCGTCCTTTTACACACATCATAAAAAGTAATAATCATATGAATATAGATTTCTCTGGAGTGTTATTGGGGAGGGGGGTATTAGTTTGTTTGAATGAAAAAAAATCGAATCCTTGGAAGCAGATGACAATTTTATTGTATTTTATGTATAACAATAATATATAATGATACCATGTAACATTGAATCTCTCTCTGTTCTACTGATCTTTCGTTGTAAAACATTATTGTGTCATTTTCTTAATAAAAATGATCTGATTGAAAAAAAAGTGTCTTATAGTCCAAGAAATACGGTAAGTTCTAAAGTAATTTTCCTTTCTCATTTAATTATATGACCGTCTTATGTGTTTTTCTACAATTTGTCAATAAAATATATAGTTTCTCCACGTCTGGGTTATTTTTGATGGTTAACAAAATGCGATTTTCCAGTAATTAATTTTTCACAATCTAGGTATGATAATGGCTCCTCTGTGTGTGAGATATTAACCTCCCATGCCGGCGATGTTCCAGCGGTGTCAGCACTTGCGTTCCGGGGGCTCATGTAAGGTTGTTATGTCATGTGAGCCCTGCATCCAATCAGCGCTGGCATCACTGTTCTCACCTTCGGACAAATCGAACAATGAGACGAAGTCAGAGAGAAGCTGCAGCCCTGGCTTCCTGTTGATGTTCAATACGTCTGAAGGCGAGGACAGTGAAGCCAGGGCTGATTGGGCACAGGGCCCACGTGATGTAACAACCTCACATGAGCCCCGGGAATGCGAATCCTGACACCGCTGGAATGGTGCCGTCATGGGAGGTTAGTTTAAGTGTTTTTATTTTAACAGGACCAAACATGAGGAATGAGAAGGGGTTGCCCTACTAGTGGACAACCCCTGTGTGGGTTCTCTGGTGCTTAACAAAAGCTGATTGACGACTAAAACATTTCCCACATTCTGAACATGAAAAAGGCTTCTCTGCTGTGTGGGTTCTCTGGTGTCTTTCAAGATGCGCTTTCCGGTTAAAACATTTCCCACATTCTGAACATGAAAAAGGTTTCTCCCCTGTGTGAATTCTCTGATGCTTAACCAAATCTGATTTCAGGTAACAACATTTCCCACATTCTGAACATGAAAAAGGCTTCTCCCCTGTGTGAATTCTTTGGTGCCTTTCAAGATGCGCTTTCCGGTTAAAACATTTCCCACATTCTGAACATGAAAAAGGCTTCTCCCCTGTGTGAATTCTTTGGTGCCTAACAAGATCTGATTTCTGGTTAAAACATTTCCCACATTCTGAACATGAAAAAGGCTTCTCTCCTGTGTGAGTTCTTTGGTGTATAACAAGATTCCCTTTCAGTGTAAAACATTTCCCACATTCTGAACAGGAAAAAGGCTTCTCTCCTGTGTGAGTTCTTTGGTGTATAACAAGATTCCCTTTCAGTGTAAAACATTTCCCACATTCTGAACAGGAAAAAGGCTTCTCCCCTGTGTGAGTTCTCTGGTGTCTAGCAAGATCTGATTTCTGGTTAAAACATTTCCTATACTTGTGACAAGAAAATCTTTTCTCCGCTGTGTGAATTTTTTGATGTTTAAGAGAAGACTTTTCGAGGGGAAAACCATTTCCATATTCTGAACGTAAAAATGGCTTCTTTGAATTAGGAGCAGTTAGTTTTTTAATGCTTATTTTGCGACTTTGATTTTCCTTAGTGGTCGGTAATGAATCAGAAGACATGACCTGTTTCAATTGATCAGATGACAGATCTTTGCTGTGAAGGGATGATGGTATATATGGAGGAGTAATGGCATTCACTTCAGTTGTATCCTGTGGGATCTCAAGATTATCCGATTTAAAAATTGAAGATGTCAGCTGTCCCTCTGATCTCCTGGTACAGACATCTGCCAAGAATAAAACTAATTATTATTTTAGAATAAAATATCTTTGAATTTTATATTTTTTAACATTTCTACTTAAACTGTAAAATGGTAAGTTATGAAAACATATTGAATTATTCACCAAGAAAACCTCAGAGGATGAACCAGTAGAGCACGGTGTGCAACTTTTTGTTCAGTCTGCCTCCCAAATATGCAATAAAAAGCCACCAAAAAATGTTATGTAGGCGAAAATAATACCACTCAAATCCATCATCTGTTAATGGAAAAAAAAGGGGGTTTCCACATCACTAGTGGCTCAAAGGCTCTTGAAAAGCAACATGGCTTCCTTAAACTAATCCAGCAGTATCCGCTCTCCCAAAGTCAAATCTCCCCCTCGCTTCTGAGCCTTGTGTGTGTCCAAACCACATGTACCATCCATGTATTTGGCATTACTATAGTGAGTAGAACCCAATTAATTTACGCTGTGTGTCTGGAGCACAATCTGGGCACTATGTGTTGGGTAATAAAATGGTATATTTGCAATTTTCACTCTCCAACATCCACTACGTGCTAATTTCCGGAAAGTGCCTGTGGAGTCAAAATAGTAACAACTTCTAAAGATTGATTCAATGAGGGTTATCATTTATATATAAATTATATGGTGATTTCTACTGCTGATTTTCTGACATTTTATTATATTAGGGCTTCTGTAAATGGTGTGTCCCATCTCCTCTGGGATCTGCTCCTGCGACGTCTGCTTCAGTCAGCAAATAAGAGATAATCAGCCGCACTCATGGAGATATCCTTGGTAATTGATTTATTGTGACAGAACAAAGCCATATGCTGGGTTACGTTTCAACCCTATCAGGGTCTTTCTGAAAGCCTTAGTTACTTACTGGTAACGGGATTTTTCGGAGCCCATGACAGCACCACGAGAGAGAGGATCCGCCCATCAAGGACAGGAAACCTACAGGTTAAAAAGGGCGGCCCTCTCTTCCCGCCTCAGTTTAGTTAACAGAGCATGAGAGTACCGCCAAGGTTAGTTATAACAAAACATAATCACATTAAGTACATTACTTTTCATCAATTTCTCGCAAGGGTGCACAAAAAAGAAATCAACTCTACGGGAGTGCACAACACCAGTGAAGGGAGGGAATATACGGGTGCTGTCATGGGCTCCGAAAAATCCCGTTACCGGTAAGTAACTAAGGCTTTATTCGGTCTCCCATGACAGCACCACGAGAGAGAATTACAGAGACTAAGGAAATTACGGAGGGACCACAGCTTGAAGCACCCTTCTCCCGAAAGTGAGATCTGCAGAGCCACCCAGATCCAATCTATAGTGCCTATAGAAAGTAGAGGGAGAAGACCAGGTGGCAGCCTTACAAATTTCCTCTATGGAAAGCCCTGTCTTCTCCGCCCAGGAGGTTGATACCGCTCTGGTAGAATGCGCCCTCAATCCCTCCGGTATCTCTTTATCCCCTGAGGAGTATGCGAGGGAAATGGCCTCCTTGATCCATCTAGCGATTGTAGCCTTTGAGGCCTTACAACCCTTTCTAGCCCCCTGATAGCATATAAATAGGGACTTATCCTTTCTAAAGCCATGTGATACTTCTAAGTACTTTAGTACGCACCTCCTAACGTCTAAAGTGTGAAGCCTCTCCTCCTTTTGATTTTTGGGCGGGAAGCAAAAAGTCGGGAGAACTATCTCCTGGGTTCTATGGAATCGAGTGGCCACTTTAGGAAGAAAGGCTGGATCAGGTTTTAATATAATCCTATAGTCCAGAATTTGCGTAAATGGAGGGCATATTGAAAGGGCCTGTAGGTCACTGACTCTCCTGGCTGAAGTTAGGGCTACTAAGAGGACCGTCTTTAGGAAAATAATTTTGGGGGAGACTAAATCTAGTGGCTCAAAAGGAGGACTGGTCAAGGCATCTAATACAAAATTCAAATCCCAGGGAGACATCTTTACTTTGGTAATGGGTCTACACCTAAAGGAAGCTTTTATAAAAAGGGCTATCCAATAGTTATCTGCAATATTGGCAGAAAATAAAGCTCCCAACGCCGACACCTGTACTTTCAAGGTACTGGTAGTGAGACCTAATTCTAAGCCTCGCTGCAGAAATTCCAGAATTTTCCCAATAGGGGGCCCCTCCTCCACCTTAACTTCTGCAAAGGACAGAAACTTCCTCCAGGTCCTGGCATAAATACGGGTGGTAACAGGTTTTCTGCTAGCCAGGAGAGTATTCACTACATTTGCGGGGAATCCTTTGTTGGTCAATAACACCCTCTCAAATTCCACGCCGTCAAATGTAGACTTGGGGTTGGAGGATGGGAAAGTGGCCCTTGAGTGAGGAGGTCCGGAATCTCCGGAAGAACCCAGGGATCTGATATGGACATCTTCCGGAGACAAGGGAACCACGGTCTTTTGGACCAAAAGGGACATATGAGTATCACTCTGGCCTGGTCTGCCCTGATCTTTCTTATCACTGCTGGGAGCAGGATCATGGGAGGGAAGGCATATGCCAGAGGAAATCTCCAGGGAACCATGAAGGCGTCCACCGCCAGGGGTCCTTCTCTGGGGTCTAAGGAACAAAAATTTTCCACTTTCCGATTGGTTCTTGTTGCGAATAAGTCCACAGTCGGAAGGCCCCACATTTCTACAATTCTGGAGAATATTTGTGTATTTAGGGACCACTCTCCCTCTCTTACAGAAGTACGGCTGAGGAAATCCGCCGTGATGTTTTCCTTGCCTTTTAGATGAGTAGCCGAAAGAGAGAGACAATGATCTTCGGCTTTCAGCAGAAGTGCGTTCGCTACCCTCATCAAGTTTCTTGAGCGGGTTCCCCCTTGGTGGTTAATGTAAGCTACCGTGACTTGATTGTCCGAGAGTACACGGACATGCTGGCCCTGTAAATATATAAGGAACTCGTTGAACGCATACTGCACCGCCAGAAGCTCCTTAACATTTGATGACAACTGTTGCTCACTGCTTGACCAGGTTCCCTGCACTAACTTCCCTTCAAAGTGAGCTCCCCAACCTGTAGCACTTGCATCAGTGGACATGACTGCAGTTGGACTACATTCCCAGAGAACCCCTTTAGCAAGATTGTCTTGTCGTAACCACCAACGAAGGGATCATATGGCACGAGGACCTAGCGTAAACTTACGGTCTAGATGCCCCTCTAAAGCTGCGTTATTGTACAACACATCCCACTGAAAGGCTCTTGAATGCAATTGTGACCAACGAACCGCAGGAAAAGTGGAGGTGAAGGTTCCCAATAGTGACATGGCCTTTCGGAGTGACATAGAAGGTTTATGTATACATTGTTCTACCAACTCCCGGATTCTATCAATTTTCTCTTCTGGAAGACAACATAGCTGTTTCCTGGAATCTAATATGACCCCCAGATATTGTTGTACCTTGAGTGGAGATAGTCTAGATTTTTCTAAATTTAGAAACCACCCCAAACTCTTTAAGACCGACATGGTTTCCTGCAGGTGGGTCTCGCACTGAACCAAACAATTCCCCACTATCAGGAGATCATCCAGGTAAGGGATAATTAGAATGTCCCTTTCTCTTATATGGGCCATAACTTCCGCCATTACTTTAGTAAAAACCCGTGGGGCTATAGCTAAACCGAAGGGGAGTGCAGTGTATTGGAAGTGTTTAACCACCCCGTCTATTTCAATGGCCAGCCTCAAGTATTTCTGGTAATCACTATGAATTGGGATATGGTAATACGCATCTTTGAGATCGAGCACTACCATATAGCAGTGGGGAAAAAGTAACTTTATTACGGATTTTAAAGACTCCATTTTAAAGGTGTGTATTTTAAGGAAATTATTCAGGGATTTCAGATTTATAATTGTCCTGAAACTTCCATCCGGTTTCGGAATCAAGAAGAGCGGGGAGTAGAAACCAAGACCCTTTTCAGCTTCCGGAACATCAACCAGGACGTGCTTTCTTATTAGGGTTTGTACTTCCGAAACGAGGGCAGCCTGGCGTTCTGGGGAAGAACTGGAGGGAACAACCATGAATCTTTTGTGAGGCAATGCTTTAAATTGAAATTTAAGACCATACTTAATCAGGCTCAAAATCTAATTACTATGAGAAATCTGTTCCCAAGCTGGGACAAAAAATGACAATCTCCCTCCCACCTGGGCTGATTGCGTATCCCCTGGCTTCTCCTCAATTTTTGGAGACGGACCAAAGAGTAGACCTCTACCTTTTCGACCTCTTTCATCAGACTTGTCTTGCTCCCTGAAATATCTCTTCCGGAAAAATTTCCTCTTGCGGATCGATCTCTTAAAGGAGGGTAGAGGTACTGATGGAAACCCCTTCTTAGGGTCCCCCGCTTTCTCCAATAAGTCGTCCATGGTCTGACCAAAGAGGTATTCCCCTTCACACGGGATTGTACACAGTCTGGACTTAGTCTGTAAATCCCCTGGCCAGCTTTTAATCCACAAGACTCGCCGAGCCGCATTTGACAGTGCTGCTGACTTTGCTGCCAACCTCACCGAGTCCACAGATGCATCAGCAAGAAAAGCTGCCGCCCCCTGCACCAATGGAAGGGAAGAAATAATGTCTTTCCTAGAAGTCCCATCCTTCAACTGACTGTCTAGCTGTTCAAGCCACACCATCAGGGCTCTGGACGTACAGGTAGCTGCTACTGTTGGCCTCAGTGCTCCCGCAGCTGTCTCCCATGCCCCTTTCAGGAAAGTATCAGCCCGTCTGTCTAGGGGATCTCTCAATGCACCCATATCATCGAACGGGAGGGAAGTTCTTTTCGCTGCTTTGGTAACAGCAACATCCAGCTTGGGTGCTTTTAACCAGGAGGAACACATAGCATCCTCAAACGGATATTTCCTTTTAAAGGATTGAGGAACACTACCCTTCTTGTCAGGCTTTCTCCACTCCTTATCAATGAGGTCTTTCACCTTTGAATTTACTGGAGAGACCCTTCTCTTCTTTAGCCCCAGACCACCAAACATAACATCCTCAGCTGACTTCTTCTTTTTTTTTTTTTTTCTAAGAAACCAGATGACCCAGAGAAAACCCATACAAACACGGGGAGAACATACAAACTCCTTGCAGAGGTTGTCCTTGGTGGGATTTGAGCCCAGAACTCCAGTGCTGCAAAGCTACAGTGCTAACCACTGAGCCACCATGCTGCCCTCTCACCCCACAGAACCTTCGGTACCGTAGAAGCAGAAGAATCCAGCATGCATGGCGAGGAATCACGCCGCACCGGAAGGTCCTTCCTGCTCTTAGTGGTAGCTCTTCTAGCCGAACGACCAGACCCTAGCCGGGAATGACGCTGTGCCACTAGTTGTGAGGGCTCCCCAGAGGGCTGCTCCTGCAGCAGATGTTGTTGCCTAGGTGACAGCTCCTGTGAATCTTCCATAGCTTACAATGTAAGAATGGGCTGGGAAGCACCTCTGTATGTTACCAGACCCTTTATATACTGGCCATACTGGTACCATGTGTAGGTGTGTGTTTCCTTTTTTTTTTTTTTAACCCAGGAGGGTGTTACCTGCTCCCTGGTCTTCCTCCCCAGGTCCAGGTGGGATCCAGGTGGGCTCCTCGCCGCCAGGTCCTCATCCCCCGGCGTTCAGCAGCTCGCGCGCCAAAAATTCAAACGAGCCCCGCCCCTTCCGGTGACGTCACAGGGCTTCCTGCCCGGCGCACCGGAAGTCACGTCAGAAGGTCGCGCCCGTCACGTGCGCTGCCGGCGCGACCTGGATCTCCTGCAAGCTGTAGCGGGGGGAGGAAGCCCGCTAGCGACCCCACACCTGGCGGACATCTACCTCCCGTGAGGCGATGTCGCGCCCGCCGCAACGCTCACGGAGGCGCCCTCATGAGCCCTGCCGTGGCATCTCCAGAGGACCGGGACGGACCGGCTCCAACCACCTGCTGTGGCCCTCTCTGGGACAGGAGTCCATCTTCTGCAGGTAAGCCTGCAAGGTCCCCCATCATGGACAGGAAACCTAAACTGAGGCGGGAAGAGAGGGCCGCCCTTTTTAACCTGTAGGTTTCCTGTCCTTGATGGGCGGATCCTCTCTCTCGTGGTGCTGTCATGGGAGACCGAAAAAACAACGCTAGAATAAGAGATATATACAAAATTAGCTGTGCTGTACAAATATACATGAGGTCCTAAAAACTGACTATACATGAGTGATATGTACAGAAATCATGGGGAACAAAAACAAAACAAAAACCATATTGTATAATAATACTGACCATAAGGAGCGTTGTCCAGGTGAGTTAGTGTGGAGCGCTGTGTGCGTTTGCTGTGGTGCCATTGGTGTCAGTGGGAGCGTGTATATGCGCGCTTAGCTCGGTACACACTGCGTCTGAAGCCTCGCTCTGGCTCTCAATCCTGGGTCACTTCCGGTGCCTTGACACCGGAAGTACCGAGCTAAGCGCGTATATACACGTTCCCACTGACACCAATGGCGCCAGAGCACCACCGCAAGTGCACACAGCGCTCCACACCAACTCCCCTGGACAATGCTCCATATGGTCAGTATTACTCCCGGTGTCCACTTTTCCTTTATACTACTGATTACATCTCAGGTACTTTTATGTCTTTTCCTACAGCCTCCACCGTACCACTGTTGGACAGTACATTTTTGCTAACAAGCATACAACTTCCTTATACTTCGGACATTACCATACCTAGGTTTGTACCATTTCAATGTCTTCTTTCCCCCTCCCCCTTCCAGAACATCTCCGTCTCACCTATTAACTAAACCCTCCCTGGGTACATATATATGTGCACATATGTTTGGCTCTAGTACTTAGCCCTCAAATTCTTGCTTTTAGTCTTCCTATTGTTCTTACCCCTATATTAATCGATTATTACTTTATTTTTTTTGTTTGCTTTTTGGTTGTTTTGTTGTCTTCGTGTCATGTAGTTGCATAGAATATATGTTTGGGCAATATGGTTTTTGTTTTTGTTCCCCATGATTTCTGTACATATTATTCCGGTATAGTCAGTTTTTAGGACCACCGGTATATTTGTACAGCACGGCTAATTTTGTATCTCTCTCTTCTTCTAGCGATGTTTGAGAAAGACCCTGATATGCTGGGTTAAGTTACCGACCCTATCGCTTTGTTCCATCATCAAGTATTATATTTCCTAACACTGTGATGAATGACTGTCACAATAAATCTATTTGCAGGGATAGCTCCATGAGTGCGGCTGATTATCTCTTATTTGATTATTTGGAATCTTCCGGTCCGGACGGCACCACCACTTATTTTTGAGAAACGCCTTATTGCAGCTACCAGGTACACATGAATTTGCCTATTTATGCGCTAAGATTTCTCATTTATTTTTATTTTCTACAGAAGTAATGCTATTCATATTTCATAGATTTCATGTTTGCATGCTTGGCGTTACAGTATGCTACTTTATCTGTTAATTATTCATTCTGCAGGCGGCGCTGGTGATAGCGAAGACGTCGGAACCAGAAGCTCTGTTCAACCACTAAGATTAGGTAGCTGGGACCTGTAGTACCATCCAGTCTGGTAGTATGGGTGTGTGCGCTGTCCAGCTGGAGTAATCTGCTCCCTGCTTCAGCCATTTGGAAAGCACCGCACCCTACTAAAGCTGGAAGCATATTGCCAGAAGCTGCCAGATACAGCCTTGTTCTCCTCTGGTTCAGTCCTCTGTGCGCAGCTAACGGCTTGTGTATTTGTTTCTGTTGTGACCTCGGCCCGTTTACTGACTACTCTTGTGTCTTCTGATTTTGTATTTTCTCTGCCCTCCTGTTCTGACCCGGCTACCTGACTATTCTTCTTGCCATCTCACTCCACAGAACATTAGGTAACACTGTGGCCCAAGCCTAGGGGTCTCTGTGTAAGTCCAGATCCATGTAGAAGGGATCAAGGGTGATGAGCAAAACTGTGACTATAGACAATAACACATCTAATGAAAAGATCAAACTCAACAGTCTCCATCAGTAATAAATGAGTAACTAGTGGTGAAACCTCTCTGGGGTAATTAGAGTATGGGGCTCGGTGGCTCTTGGCAATCTAAATTGTCGTAAGGGCCAATATTTTCTATCACATGAAGCTTCAAGAAAAAATAAACTTTTAAAGAGAACTATTTATAACAGTGCAGAGCTGAGGGGTCTTACATTTAGATCCCAGGCTTCTGGGAGAGTCAATGGAGACCTTTTTTTTTTAAAGACTACCAGCCAGTTACAGGCCGATCCCACCACAATGAAACCATCATACAGAATGAACCTGCAAAAAAAAAATATTTTTTTATTCTATGCTACATCCCCAACAACAATGTATGTATGAGGGGAGAACTACAAACTAAATCGGAGTTGCAATAATCATCAAATGAGGGGTCACTCACTGCTGGTCGGGTGCTCAGAAGAAATAACTTCAAAGTGGAAAATGAACTTCGGGACTCCAATAAATGAAATTTTCAAATGCTTTATTGAATAAGAAATATACCCCTCTTGTAAACAGAGCATAAGCCCAGAGCATGGGCCAACGTTTCCACCGTTTTACCGGTCTTTTTCAAGGCAAATCCATCACTAAACAAAACAAAATTAATACAGGTATAACAGATATGGCAGGTTCTGCCTATTATAGGTTACAGAATATTATAGTGACAATTCCTAGAACCCCACCAAAAAAATAAATATAGAGGTAGAGGAGTGGTGTCAGAAGGATAAGTCAGGTGGACAGTAGATCCTAGATAAGGTCCAACAGAGCCGCGTGATGTAGACAAACTATTAGTTATATATTGAGTTAATATTACCTAATATGGCCACAAGAAATCCTGGATAAAGCAGGGTTGAAATCAGTGTTCATGAAGGGAGCTCTGTTTCGTCCTAATTTAGCAAGCACGTATAAATAAGTACAGTGAGGGACTCAAAGCAACATCATCATAATATAATAAAATTCTATAATCGCCAATGGCAAAACTGGAACAATAAACCCCATGTATAATGGAGATCTCATACCTGTGCAGGGTGATAGTGGAAATGGCGTTCTGGTAAGTGGTATAAGGGGGTTGGAGGAGTCCCCTCCTTAAATACCGCGCTCTGCACTACCTCATTGGTGATTTTAGTGTGGGCGCGCTCCCCAGCATGAGAGTGTAGCCGATTACTGCGTGAAGGACCTGCGGGTCACATGTGCGGTGATTTCCTGTCACATGGTACGGAACGTCCGGTTCGGTGGAACGCATTGTGGTTCACAGCTCTCCAGAAAGGAAGTGTTGTATTAGTATCAAGCTATGAGATGGAGAATGTGTGTTCAGTCACCATTAGGTCCAACAAGGATTATAGGGGTGCGTACTATATCCCCCAGATGGTAGATATACTTATTTATTTATCTCTATTTGGCATATCATAATCCAATTTCGATGGGGTAGTGATGTTCCATAAGTGAACTATGGTCTTAGGGCACGGTGAAAGAGGATGGTGCTAATGCTATTGGGTGATCTAAAATAAAAAGAAGGAGAAATAATATGTGGCACATCAGAACATGAGAATCAACAAGTAATCTGGACAATGTACCAATAAATAGCTTAACAGACATGGAATATCATATGGAATACCTTTGTGGAAGACATATAGAAAACAAAACACCAAGGGAGAATTGCTCTAAAACTGTATTTCATACTCCCTGTTAAGACCTTTGGGATGTAGGGTCTGAAGGGTGTGTATCCAGAAGGATTCACACTCCTTCAACCTTTTAATGCGATTACCCCCTCTACGGTTTAACGGTACACTGTCTATGACCGGATATCTCAATTGTGTGACTGTATGGGACATGGCACTGAAATGGGCTGGTATGGGCAACAAAGGGGGCGCAGTAGTCGTTATGGACCGAGCCTATTATATTTCAGAGATCAAATCCCAGTTGACGGACAATGAGACCTACTCTGCAATTCCTTTCAATCCCACATCACAGATAGCAGATCTAATTACTAGACTGCTTTCCTACAATGCAAAAAAAGGCACTATTGCCCCTAAACTCTGTGAATTTTTGATCAACAATCATCCAACTACACGAGTTTTTTTATACGTTGCCTAAGATACATAAGAATTTACTCACACCACCTGGTAGGCCCATCGTTGCCTCTACTGACTCTATTTTATCACCACTTGCCATTACGCTCGAGAAAATTCTGACACCACACATCCCAAAAATTCCTTCGTATCTTAAAGATACAAGTCATTTTCTTAAATCTCTAGGGAAGTGGACCACATCCCCAGAAATATTTTTGTAGTAACCATGGATGTAAATAGTTGGTATACGAGTATTGACCATCACGACGGCATCACAGCCACTTCCAATTTTCTTAATACTCGTACTCAACTAACATCGGCAGAAATTCACTTCTGCGTTGACATTCTTATGCTGATCCTGACAAAAAATTATTTCCTCTTTGAGGATCAATTTCATTTTCAAAAGAGGGGGACAGCAATGGGCTCAAATGTAGCGCCCCCTTATGCTAACATCTTCATGGCAGACTTTGAGGATGTCTATGTCTACACACATGATTTTTTTCAGAAATATTGGAAACGTTTTATCTACGATATTTTCTTCATTTGGACAGGCACTGACAGTGAGCTTTTCACTTTTTTAGTATACCGCAACACTTATGTCCCCAATCTAACATTCACAATACTTCATAATCCATGTTCAATCCATTTCCTAAATACCCTGATCACCCTAACCGAGACTGGCTCACTCGAGAGAGACCTCTATGTCAAGCCCACTGACAAAACAGCTTGCTGTTGTATTCCAGTTGTCACCCACATCATATAAAAAGAGCTCTCCCCAAATCACAACACTGTAGGGTCGTTTCAAATAGCGAGATTAGGAGTATCAGACATAGGGAAATGGACCAGAAGTTTCTTCAGCGTGGTTATCCTGATCATATTCTGAAATCTAATACCCCACGTTCCCCATCTCACGAACAGACTAAAAGAATAGCATTCGTAAACACCTATCACCCCTTTGGAGGTGCGATCTACCAATGTATTCAACGACACTGGTCACTATTAAAGCAATCGTATCCCTCTATACCGGAATTTGCCAACAAACCCTTACTGTGCAACAAACGCCCACGTAATATTCGGGACCATCTTGTTAGAGCCGACGTGGGCTCTACTAAAAGAGGACTGGTACAACGCACTTTGATGACACCATGTCGGGGTACCTTCCCATGTCAAGGATGTCTTCAGTGCTCTAATGTAATGAAGGGCGACTCATTTACACATCCCCTATCAGGGAATATTTCACTTGCGATTCTACATACAGTGGCATGTAAAAGTTTGGGCACCCCTGGTCAAAATCACTGTTATTGTGAACAGTTAAGCAAGTTGAAGATGAAATGATCTCTAAAAGGCCTGAAGTTAAAGATAACAGATTTCCTTTGTATTTTAGGCAAAAAATATATATGTTTTAATCTTTTACATTTTAAAAATGACGAAAAAGGAAAATGGACCAATGCAAAAGTTTGGGCATCCTGCATGGTTAGTACCTAGTAGCACCCCCTTTTGAAAGTATCACAGCTTGTAAAAGCTTTTTGTAGCAAGACAAGAGTCTTTCAATTCTTGTTTGAGGGATTTTCATCCATTCTTCCTTGGAAAATACTTCCAGTTCTGTGAGATTCCTTGGTCATCTTGCATGCACTGCTATTTTGAGGTCTAGCCACAGATTTTCATTGATGTTCAGAAGAGGGGACTGGGAGGGCCATTGTAAAACCTTCAGCTTGCACCTTTTGAGGTAGCCTATTGTGGATTTTGATGTTTGCTTAGGATCATTAACCATTTGTAGAAGCCATCCTCTTTTCAACTTCAGCTTTTTTACAGATGGTGTTATGTTTGCATCAAGAATTTGTTGAAATTTCATTGAATCCATTGTTCCCTCTACCCGTGAAATGTCCCCTGCACCATCGGCTGCAACACAACCCCAAAGCATGACTGATCCACCCCCATGCTTAATAGTTGGCGAGATGTTATTTTCCTGAAATTTGGTGGCCTTTTTTCTCCACACATACCTTTGATCATTGTGGCCAAAGACTTCTATTTTAACCTTTTCGGTCGACAGAACTTGTTTCCAAAATGTATCAGGCTTGTTTAGATGTTCTTTTGCATACTTCTGATGCTGAATTTTATTGTGAGGCTGCAGGAGAGGTTTTCTTCTGATGACTCTTCCATGAAGGTCATATTTGTGCAGGTGTCTCTGAACAGTAGAACAATGAACCACAAAGCTAGAGTCTGCTAAATCTTTCTGTAGGTCTTTTGAGGTTAAGGGGGGTTCTGATTTGCCTCTCTAGCAATCGTACGAACAGCTCTCACTGAAATTTTGCTTGGTCTTCCAGACCTTATCTTGACCTTCACTGTTCCTGTTAACTGCCATTTCTTAATTACATTTCAAACTGAGGAAAGGGCAACTTGAAAACACTTTGCTATCTTCTTTTAGCCTTCTCCTGCTTTATGGGCCTCCACCATTTTCATTTTCAGAGTGCTAGGCAGCTGCTTAGAATAACCCATGGCTGCTGATTTTTTGGGATAAAGTTAGAGGAGGCTTGGTTTTTATAAAGCTGGGAAATTTTCATCACCTGGCATTTCCTAACGATGGTAGTGAACAAGCCATAACCCTAACAGGCTAATTAAGGTCAGAAACATTGGTCAAAATTATCAAAGCACACAAATCTCCAAGCGTGCCCAAACTTTTGCATAGGCCCATTTCCCTTATTGTAATTTTTTAAAATGAAAAAAAAAAAGACAATAAATATATTTATTTGCCTAAAATACAACTGAAATATATCATCTTTAACAATATGCCTTTTAGAGATCATTTCATCTTCAACTTGCTTAACTGTTCACAATAACAGTGATTTTGACCAGGGGTGCCCAAACTTTTATATGCCACTGTATGTAGTGTACCTGAATAAGTGTCCTTGTGGTCTCGGATATCTTAGCGAGACTACCCAACATATCAGAGATCGCATTTCACAACATAAATTGACCATTAGGTGTGGACGTACCATGTTGCCCATACCAGCCCATTTCAGTGCCATGTCCCATACAGCCGCACAATTGAGGTATCAGGTCATAGACCATGTACCGTTAAACCGTAGAGGGGGTAATTGCATTAAAAGGTTGAAGGAACATGAATCCTACTGGATACACACCCTTCAGACCCTACATCCCAAAGGTCTTAACAGGGAGTATGAAATACAGTTTTAGAGCAATTCTCCCTTGGTGTTTTGTTTTCTATATGTATTCCATATGATCATATGATATTCCATGTCTATTAAGCTATTTATTGGTACATTGTCCAGATTACTTGTTGATTCTCATGTTCTGAAGTGCCACTTATTATTTCTCCTTTTTATTTTAGGTCACCCAATAGCATTAGCGCCATCATCTTTCACCGTGCCCTAGGAACGTAGTTCACCTATGGAACATCACTACCCTATCACAATTGGATTATGATATAATTATTTATCTCCTTTTGAAATGCGTTCCACCGAATCGGAAGTTCCGTACCACGTGCCAGGAAGTCCCCGCAGAATTAGGACGCAACAGAGCTCCCTTCACGAACACCGATTTCAACCCTGCTTTATTCAGGATTTCTTGTGGCCATATTAGATAATATTAACTCAATATATAAATCTAATAGTTTCTGTCTATATCATGCGGCCCTGTTGGACCTTATCTAGGATCTATTGTCCACCTGGCTTATCCTTCTGATACCACTCCTCTTCCTCTATATTTATTTTTTTGGTGGGGTTCTAGGAATTGTCACTATAATATTCTGTAGCCTATAATAGGCAGAACCTGCCATATCTGTTATACCTGTATTCATTTTGTTTTGTTTAGTGATGGATTTGCCTTGAAAAAGACTGGTAAAATGGTGGAAACGTTGGCCCATGCTCTGGGCTTATGCTCTGTTTACAAGAGGGGTATATTTCTTATTCAATAAAGCATTTGAAAATTTCATTTATTGGAGTGTCAAAGTTCATTTTCCACTTCTAAATGGAGTTGCACTCATTTATGGTGGACCATTGGAGCTACTATGAGTCCTGACCAGGAGAGTAGAGAAAGTATTAGCGCTCCCATTTCAGGAGAGATTGTGCAGTAATCTAAATTTCTTAGGAATGAAAACATAATGGAATTTATGACGGAGTAAATCCATGAAACCAGGGCTGGAGCCAACACATCTCCTGCAGGCGTGAATAAATGTATATTACAGCCATCAGCCACGCACAGCTTAGAGATATATCATGGCACAGGTGTAATGTTTTCTGTATAGTTTATCACTATCCTGTTTGAAGTTAGTTGGTTTTAAAAGAAATTGAAAAGTCAGGATAAAGGGAAACTCTGTTGTTATTGTACAGAAATTCACACTTGGCCTCACTGCACATTTAATGTTGTCGATCATAAAAGTGAAGTTTGGGCAGAAAGACTGGACCTGGTCTTGTAGGGACCATATGAGCACATTCAGCAGCATAGAAGGGGGAGAAGGTAGATTCATCCAATAAGATATCAGGGATCTAGGAAGCCAATAGCATCATTACCCTCCGCTTTCTCTTACAGGCCCATCATTATATTTTTCTTCAAGTGATTTTCTAACTTGTCAGCACATTCTGCGTACGCTGTCATTTGGCTTTATAGTTTACAGATCTGGACAGGTAACGGTCAGCAGGAGAATGTTGTGATCTAGAAGCAAAATGGTGATCACACGATTGTGATACGGCCGGACTACACCACCAATAAAACAGCCACAGCCGGTGACTGAGAAGAATCTGTTACTTCTCTACATTTTGTGGTCAGTACTCACCTGGGTAGTCATATGTAGGAATCTCCTCTTTACACTGCTCATCACCCCTCACATATGTCTCTGTAGTATCAATATGGGCCAGATCTTCACCCTGAAACAAATATTGTAAAAGATACAGACAGAAGAAGTCCCATCTATGATCAGCTCTAATCCTGCCATCTCCACCATTCTCATTACACAAGTATAAAACATAGAATACTGGTGGATAAAACAAGACTGAACACAAGACCTTCACAGTCGTCTACACATCATAGGGGAGATCTCATGACACCTTCTCTCCATCTACCTGATGATCCTGAGGAACATTGGGACCTTCTTGTTTACAGTACTGTGGAAGAAGAGGACGGGGACATCTCTCTGGTGTTGTTCTCTTACTGGATAGATCTGGAGGAAACACATACAGGGACTGAATTCATTCTTTACATACAGATAATTATAGGCCGTGTGTATTTAGTCCTATTACCTGGTGATGTGAGGGGCTGGGGAACCTCCATCATGACGTCCTTGTACAGATCTTTGTGTCCTTCTAAATACTCCCACTCCTCCATGGAGAAATAGACAGCGACATCCTGACACCTTATAGCAATCTGACAGATACAATGATACTATCATCCACCAATCCCTTCATAGCGTTACTGTATAATGTCCCAGCATGCCCAGCAGTGTCACCTCTCCAGTCAACAGCTCAATCATCTTGTAGGTGAGTTCTAGAATCTTCTGGTCACTGATGTCCTCATGTATCAGGGGGTGAGACGGAGGCCTCGTGATTGGGCTCAGCGGTCTTCCCCATCCCTCAGACACAGGGTCCTGACAGCGCTCACTAGAGGTCTTCTTCACTACTGTGTAATCCTGGTTATGGAGAGACACATTAATAAATCTCACTACAGACATTTCCAGAGTCCTCACCTCTCCAGTTCTGTCCATCTGTTATTCCCATAGATAAGAATGATGTAATGTGACGTCATCAGAATCTCTCACCTCTCCAGTAACCCGGAAGATGATCTCTAGGGTGAGGTGTAATATCCTCTCCGCCGTCTTGTCTCTGTCCATATCTATCTTTGATCGGTAAATGAGGAAAATTCTCTTCTATAGAAGATCTTCACTGAGAGGGTCCGATATTGTAGAGACCTGAATGGGAAAAAGATGAGCAGAAGAAACATCATAAAAATCCTATGTAATAATACAAGTACTGGAGACAATAAGTGGAAACATATGGAGGAGATTATTTTACAGTAGTTTTCTTCTTTACATCTACTAATAAAACCTATATATTTTAGGCCACAGAAAACAAGCAGTTTCTTCCTTGGAGTCTGCAGCTGAATACGTTTCTCATAGACTCATCTTCCATAACTCTAATTCTCGTCTCATTTACCGACACTGGAATAGGCATTAGCAATACTGCAGGAGATATTCATTACACGTGACATGAGAAATAACTACTTCATGATGAGGATGACATCTTCATCTTCTACTACGGCTCTAGAAACATATTTGGCCACAGTCTTTCACTGACTATATCATCACCGGCCGTCTATATAAATGTTTCCCGTCTTCCCCAGACTCTTATCTTCTATCTATTTAGATCTCATGTCTGATTCACACACAGTAGTTTGAGGCATTTCTAAAAGCTTTATTGTTTGTACAAACACAGTGCACAGAAATTATTAGATACCAAAATCTCCATGTACAGTGTTTTATGGGGTTTGTTTCTGGCCTTAGGCTTTCCCATATTACAAGAAAAACACCAGAAAAAAGCAGATATTAAAATGTTTCAAAAGAAAATTGGCACCAATAATTTTTGTAAAAAGAAAAAAAACATGCAAAAAGCATAAGTTGGATTTCAGGTTACAGCGCTAGTCAAGTAGGATGCAAGTGAAAAGCTCCTGCACCCGACTTAAATAAAACCAGAGATAAGCACCAATAAATGGCCTAGACAAGCCTACCAATGGGTAAAAACCTTGACAAACCTGCCCTACTCTTGCATGAACCAGTATCTGCTTTGCCGAACGGATGGCGGGACAATATGGCGCTGACCCCAGAATGCGTCTCAGCAACGCAAACAGCTTTACCTCCGTCTAACAGTGAATATACTGAGGATGCATCATTAACAGAGATACCCTCCGATTTGCTGGACTATAAATAACTGGCTGTTGAAAGCAGAATTGCTCCTGATATTCAAAAGATTCTGGAGCAACCATCCAAACCTCCCTCAACCACTTACAGTGAGAACTACGTGGCCACAAAGATAGAATCGCAGAGCTTGAACAACGGGTCCTGCATTTGAAAGATGCAAATAGTTAAATGAAAACTTACATAGGGATTTTATTAATACTTTTATTAAATCACTAGAGTAACATAAAATATAAAAACTAATTAAAAAATTATAAACGGGTTTATTTTTAATTGTAAAAGAGAAGCAATAATAAAAATGGTAATAATAATACATTTGTGAGGCCTAGTCCCAGTTAGTTAGTAAGTTAGTGTAGTGTTAGTGTAGGGGGTACAATTGGGGAAAGAAGGTTGAACTTGATGGACCTAGGTCTTTATTCAACCTATGTTACGATGTACTATGTTGCGTTAAAGAAATGTCTACAGAATCCAGCCGCCTCAGTGAAAGGCCGGAGTCCCATTAGCGTGTGGCATCCGATGCGCGAGCGACATGCGAATGACACTCGGCTCCTGCTCTGCTGAGAGCGAGAGCCAAGTGTCAGTGCTCTGATCCGCTCACATGAGAGGATTGCAGCACAGTTGCGGAGAAGATGGAGAAATTAATTTCTCCATCTCCTCTTTTGCTGGTGTCGGCGGGAATCGCAATGCATTAGGGTGATATCAGAGTGCAGTGCGATGTTTCACATGCAGCCATAGACTTGTATGGGTGCGTGAGATCCAAATTCAGCATGCAATCGCACCATCATGCATTTTTTTTTTTTAGTCCAATCGCAATTCGATTGGAGCTGGGAAAAAAAAAAAGCATATGAGCACACACTCAAAGATTAACACTGGACCTAATGCAATCCAATGTTTTACTGGATTGCATTAGTCCGAATTAATCACAAGTGACAGCGAGTCCAAAAGGTGGAAGATCTAGAGAATAGATACAGATGTAGTAACTTGAGACTAATAAGGCTAATGGAGTCGGTTCCTGCCTCAAAATTACAGCGACTTTGTGAGAGAGATCTGCCTCAATCACTGGGTCTCAGCCATAGCTGCAGAGTTGAAAGAGCACAGAGAGTGGGACTGGATATACATTCTCACCAACAATGAAATTCTTAGATTACAACGACAAAGCAGACATTATGAGAGCTTACAGAAAAAGGTATCACTGTCACGGGTGTGTCAGAAGTGACAGACAGTCGCCCTACAGCTGGTTGCAGGAGATCTCTACGTTTGGCATTACAGACACCTTCTTAGAGGCTGTCTCTCTAGGACCCAGCAGCTATCTTCCTCTGGCTAATGAACACCCTGGCCTGGGTGTATAAATACCTGCTGTCTGCTAGAGGGAGGTGCCGGCAACACTCACATTACCCTTTGTGAAGGCTCGGAGCAAAGTGCATTACTTCATCCTCTCTGAAGCTACGGTTGTTCATCTCTCTGAAGTTGACTAAAAGCTAAGCTATCTTCCCTTGTTTGTTACCCCTTGTTATCATTAGTAGTCAGTGGGGATTGACTAGCGCTCATCCCGCTCCCTTCCCTAGCCAGGGCCAAACGCCAGGGAAAGACAGGGTGAGGTTTGCGTGCGGCGATTGGTGAAGAGCAAATGTAGGGACGTTAGTGGAGACAGGGTGATACTAGATCAGCCTAGGAGGTCTCCACTTCCCCCTTTCCATAGAGTCTGGGCGCTCCCTTTTCCCCTTCCCTTTGTGTTGCACTAAGTCTTTCTTACACCTTACATGACTATCGCCCTTTGATAATGAAAGTAATGAGACTCTTACTATTTGAAGATGACATAGTTACATAGGTTGAATAAAGACCTAGGTCCATCAAGTTCAACCTTCTTCCTCCAATTGTACATTTTGTCACTAATTTAACTATAACCCACAATGTTATGCGTAGTGAGGAAATCATCCAGCCCTTTTTGATTCGGAAGATGTCACCAAACACAAGAGGTCCTTTAAAAAAAATCTGTTCAACTTTATTCCAGTAAAAGTGGAGGTTCACACTCCAGTACCCTGCTGTACTAAGAATTTTCCAGGAAAAGTTATTACTTTTAAGTCGCCTCGAGAGGCTGAAAGGGACATGGACACTTCACTTTCCAAATCATCGAGACATGGAGGTTAGGAAAGAAGTGAATGAGAAGAAGTCGGACCCTACTCAACCCCAAAGGCCCAAGGACGGCATAGACACCGGAGCAGATCACCTACTTGAATGGTAATCACTTTTCGAAAGATTTGAAAAAATGTTGAAAAAGTTATGTCTCCGACTGGTTTACATATCAGGAAGTGAATTGCTTGTTTACATCATCTTAATTCTCCATGTAGAGAGTTACATTATTTTTCCTGACTTTAATGAGAGGGACCAATATTGTTTATTGTTCTCTTTGAAAAACAGTCTCAATGTTGATGCTATATATTTTTTCTTTGTCTTTTCTATCATAGGAACATTGCTGCTAAATAATTCACAGTAGCATTTATAGACACAGTATATAAAGTTCTTAGAGTTATTAATGCTACATAAATGATTAAGGCTATGAAGTTACATGCACCCTGTTGGTGAACGAGTTGACCCAGGTGCGGGAAGAGTCTCTTCTTTTCCCTTTCTTAGTTTTTAATTTAGCTTAATATTCTGAGGTCCAACTCACCAGAAAAAAAAGAGAAGTCCATAGCGTGATCAGTGGTGCAAACACTATTAGCAGGGCAACTTACTGCAGAGCATAAACAGTTAAGTGGTTAATTGTTAAGGGTTTGGGGTTTCCCCCATGTAGTGATGTCTTCCCCCTCTCTACTTCCCTCTTGTAACGCTCTGGCGGGCTGACCCTGGGTCCTCCCTATCACTACTATACTGTGAAATAAAAATAACTATTAATAAAATTACCAAAATCAAAATAGGACTATCAATAGCCCGGAGTGATGTACACTTGATTATTAACCAAATGGGGAAAACTCCATATAATATCTCTCACTATAAGGCTATAAAATTTCACTTTTATTTAATTATTCCATTAAAATGAAGAAAGGGTATTAAAAGTTTGTCCCTAATCTACCAAAGCGTTTTGTTTAGAAATAAAAACAGACAACATGATAAAAATAGCAATTGCGAGATTATTGTTTATTGCCAGAAAATTGATTGCAAAATATTGGATTAGAGAGGAGCCCCCGTCCAGAAGCGAATTCATTGCCCAAACGAACTATATAATTCAACCTGAAATAAGTATTTACACCAAGAAGAATAAGCAGGAATACTTCCATAAATTATGACAGCCATGGTTGGATAGGATCAATTAGAGTAACACCTATATATACTACTGTAGAGTAAAAAACTGCATGGCAGAGTGGAGAGGGAAGAAGAAAAGGGGAAGAGAAGGAAAGGGAGTAGGGGAAGGAAAGAAAAGGAGTAAAGTAAGGAAGAAAAGGAAAGGAAAGTACGAAAGTCTATTAGGACGGGCCAAAGGCAGCGTCCAATAAGTTACCTTTTAACGCCTCCATAAATATTACACTAAAGTTGCATGAAAGCACTGACTTGGGTGGTTTGGTTGACTATATAATGTATTTGGGGGCCTCCCGACAGATGATGTCAGGGCAGAGAAGGATCTGGCATCCTGTATTTCAGAGGCTAATAAGTTTGTTCTTCCTGTAGATAATCCTCAGCTAGAGAAGTCAGGAGGAGACTCTCATACACACCACAGGAAAGCTGGAATATTTGTGTGTATGGGGGAGTCTGGAAAGATGTCATCTGCCAAATGACCGTTCAGCCAACATTTATCTCATGTGTATGGGGCCGTTCGTATTACACTAACAGGCAGGGATAATACACGGCACTACAGTAGTACAGTGCATCACCCGACCAATCAGAGGCTTCTGTGTTGTATGATTGCACTAATGAGAGTTGTTTAAAAAAATTTAAAAAAAGGTTTAAAATGAAAAAATATATCACAGCTTTAATAACAAGAAATATCGGTCACTATAGGGAAAACAGACTCACTGCACAATTTTAGTTAAGTCACGTCCATAACAACTTTATTTTACTCTATCATCCTATAAACATCCTATAAACAGTGGTATAGATAAAAATCACAGGTCCCACAGCAATAGCGGTAATTGGCCCCCAAAGTCCAAAAAAACTTTTCTTACCCAACAAGAACTTGACGATAAGTACATATATCAGATAGCAGGCACAATACTTCATGAATGCTTCTTCCGTACAGTGTCCATTTTATGACATGATCAGATATCAAAATCAAACATCAGAATGATGTCAGCCTGAGGCTAAATACCCTGTCTGACAAGTGATTTTGACAACTGATCCTGGCAAGTGACTTTTACAACTGTAATAATAATAAAAGAAAGTCACTGTTCGCTGATGGGACTTGAACCCAAAATTCTGTCCGGAAGTCAGTACACTAACCACTGAGCTATAAACTCAGTTGATGAAAGCCAAGCGCTCTGTTTGGTTATAGGATTTTCAGGGCAAACCTGTCTGAAACTGATTGGGGCTTTCAGAAATACCTGCTCCAAGCCAAATTCAAATGATGTTTGATTTTGATGTGTGACTTTCTTCAAACATCAGAATCACAATAACTTTTAGTCATCCTGAGTATTTTCATGGTTGATCTCATAAGACAAGAAAAGCTCCCAGGCAGTATGTCATGGCTGGATAGCTCAATGGTAAGGCATCAGCCTCTGAAACTACAATGGTTCGGTTCAAATCCCAGTAGGAATGTTTTGGTTTTTTTTGTAATTATGCCTATTTAGCACACAAACTACAGGGGTACTCTTCTAGACGTAGAGTTTTGGGTTCAAGTCCCATAAGTGAACAGTGAATATTTTTTTTATTATTATTACAGTTGTAAAAGTCACTTGTCAGAATCACTTGTCAAAAATGGACACTGTACTTCTGCATTATGCAGAGTCAAGAACTTTCTGGTTATACAGTGCTGGCCAAAAGTATTGGCACCCCTGCAATTCTGTCAGATAATACTCCGTTTCCTCCTGAAAATGATTGCAATCACAAATTCTTTGGTATTATTCTCTTCATTTAATTTGTCTTCAATGAAAAAAATACAAAAAGAATTGTCCTAAAGCCAAATTGGATATAATTCCACACCAAACCTAAAAAAGGGGGTGGACAAAAGTATTGGCACCCTTTGAAAAATCATGTGATGCTTCTCTAATTCAAGTAATTAACAGCACCTGTAACTTACCTGTGGCACCTAACAGGTGTTGGCAATAACTAAATCACACTTGCAGCCAGTTAACATGGATTAAAGTTGACTCAACCTCTGTCCTGTGTCCTTGTGTGTACCACATTGAGCATGGAGAAAAGAAATAAGACCAAAGAACTGTCTGAGGACTTGAGAAACCAAATTGTGAGGAAGCATGAGCAATCTCAAGGCTACAAATCCATCTCCAAAGACCTGAATGTTCCTGTGTCTTCCGTGCGCAGTGTCATCAAGAAGTTTAAAGCCCATGGCACTATGGCTAACCTCCCTAGATGTGGACGGAAAAGAAAAATTGACGAGAGATTTCAACGCAAGATTGTGCGGATGGTGGATAAAGAACCTCGACTAACATCCAAACAAGTTAAAGCTGCCCTGCAGTCCGAGGGTACAACAGTGTCAACCCGTACTATCCGTCGACGTCTGAATGAAAAGGGACTGTATGGTAGGATACCCATGAAGACCCCACTTCTTACCCCGAGACATAAAAAAGCCAGGCTGGAGTTTGCCAAAACTTACCTGAGAAAGCCTAAAACGTTTTGGAAGAATGTTCTCTGGTCATATGAGACAAAAGTAGAGCTTTTGGGGAAAAAGCATCAACATAGAGTGTACAGGAAAAAAAAAGAGGCATTCAAAGAAAAGAACACGGTCCCTACAGTCAAACATGGCGGAGGTTCCCTGATGTTTTGGGGTTGCTTTGCTGCCTCTGGCACTGGACTGCTTGAGTGTGTGCATGGCATTATGAAGTCTGAAGACTACCAACAAATCTTGCAGCATAATGTAAGGCCCAGTGTGAGAAAGCTGGGTCTCCCTCAGAGGTCATGGGTCTTCCAGCAGGACAATGACCCAAAACACACTTCCAAAAGCACTATAAAATGGTTTTAGAGAAAGCACTGGAGACTTCTAAGGTGGCCAGCAATGAGTCCAGACCTGAATCCCGTAGAACACCTGTGGAGAGATCTCAAAATGGCAGTTTGGAGAAGGTACCCTTCAAATATCAAGGACCTGGAGCAGTTTGCCAAAGAAGAATGGTCTACAATTCCAGCAGAGCATTGTAAGAAACTCATTGATGGTTACCGGAAGCGGTTGTTCGCAGTTATTTTGGCTAAAGGTTGTGCAACCAAGTATTAGGCTGAGGGTGCCAATACTCTTGTCCGGCCCTTTTTTGGAGTTTTGTGTGAAATGATCAATGATTTGATTTTTGCTTCATTCTCTTTTGTGTTTTTTCCTTGCAAGCAAATTAAATGAAGAGAATAATACCAAAGAATTTGTGATTGCAATCATTTTCAGGAAGAAACTGAGTATTATCTGACAGAATTGCAGGGGTGCCAATACTTTTGGCCAGCACTGTATGTAGAAGTACATAACTATTGTTACAAGCTACAACAGTCCAACAAACCATTATGGTAAGGCCTATAATCTCCTGTGGGGACCATATGGGTTGAGATGTGTCGCTACAGTCCCTCACAGCTACTCTCAGCTCCCAGTTGATTTGTGAGGACCTCACTGGCTGAGGTGCATCGGTACACAGGGTTGGACTGGGGTGCCATGGGCCCACCAGGGGAACTGACTCTCTAGGGGCCCACACTACAGCCCACCATAAACTGTTTTATTACTTGTTATGCTTTTCTATAATGTACTATAATTACATGATTGGCCGCGCTGTGGAGCACCAAGCGGCAGGACTTTGTTTGAACAGTCATTCCGTACTGCCAGAGTCCCTTTAATGGTAACTTGTCATCTTGAAAAACGCTATTTATCTGCAGATATGGGGTTAATCTGCAGGTAAAAAGGGTTTAAAGCCTGGTTAGACGGCTTAATGGAAAGGCATTGGCTACACAGAGAAAATTACATTTTATTCTCCCTGCCGCCACTCGCTTCCTGTTATTGGGTCGGTGCAAGGAGGGAGACATTACAGTCACCGCAAACTACAAAGTGAGGGTGCTGCAATAACGTCCGGCACCTTGATTGTGACACTTCCATGGAGCCCAACCTTAGACTGAGCTTCATTGAATGACCAACATGGCAGCAGCACCTGGCAACTAGTGCTGAGCGAGCGTGGTCGGATAAGGTGTGATCCCAGCGTGCTTGGGTGTTATCTGAGTATCTTGTAGTGCTCTGCTAATATGCTCGAGTCCCCGGGGTAGCATGTTTTGCGGCGGAGACCGAAGCAACACATGCAGGAATTACCTAAAAAACAGGCAATTCCTGCATGTGTTGCGTCTGTCCACCGCTGCAAAATATGCTACCACGCAGAAATGCACAGACACACTCAGACAATCACACACAAAAATGCAGACAAGCAGGGAAGAACGCACACATGTGTGAAGACACATATACACACGTAGACATGCTGGCACTCAAATACATACACACAAACACATGCAGGCATATACACACACACACACACATATGCAGGTACAGTGCCTACAAGTAGTATTCAACCCCCTGCAGATTTAGCTGGTTGACACATGCGGAATTAACTTGGCATTGTGACATTTGTACTGTAGATCAGCCTGGAAGTGGGAAATGCACTGCAGCAAATTTTTTTTTGTTTGTTTGTTTGTTTTTTTTTATAACGTTAAAAGTTAATTCAGAGTGTCATTTATTATTCAACCCCTCAAACCACAAGAATTCTGTTTGGTCCCCCAAAAGTATTAAGAAGTAGTTCAGGCACCAAGAATAATGAGCTTCACATGTGTGGATTAAAGATCTCTTTTGCCAGCCTTTTCTGACTATTTAAGACCCTCCCCAAACTTGTGAACAGCACTCAGACATGGTCAACATGGGAAAGACAAAAGAGCATTCCAAGGCCATCAGAGACAAGATCATGGAGGGTCACAAGGCTGGCAAGGGGTACAAAACCCTTTCCAAGGAGTTGGGCCTACCTGTCTCCACTGTTGGGAGTATCATCCGTAAGTGGAAGGCTTATGGAACTACTGTTAGCCTTCCACGGCCAGGACAGCCTTTGAAAGTGTCCTCCCGTGCCGAGGCCAGGCTTGTCCGAAGAGTCAAGGCTAACCCAAGGACAACAAGGAAGGAGCTCCGGGAAGATCTCATGGCAGTGGGGACATTGGTTTCAGTCAATACCATAAGTAACGTACTCCACCGCAATGGTCTCCGTTCCAGACGAGCCTGTATGGTACCTTTACTTTCAAAGCGTCATGTCAAGGCTCGTCTACAGTTTGCTCATGATCACTTGGAGGACTCTGAGACAGACTGGTTCAAGGTTCTATGGTCTGATGAGACCAAGATCGAGATCTTTGGTGCCAACCACACACGTGACGTTTGGAGACTGGATGGCACTGCATACGACCCCAAGAATACCATCCCTACAGTCAAGCATGGTGGTGGCAGCATCATGCTGTGGGGCTGTTTCTCAGCCAAGGGGCCTGGACATCTGGTCCGCATCCATGGGAAGATGGATAGCACGGCCTACCTGGAGATTTTGGCCAAGAACCTCCGCTCCTCCATCAAGGATCTTAAGATGGGTCGTAATTTCATCTTCCAACAAGACAACGACCCAAAGCACACAGCCAAGAAAACCAAGGCCTGGTTCAAGAGTGAAAAAGTCAAGGTGTTGGAGTCGCCTAGTCAGTCTCCTGACCTTAACCCAATTGAAAACTTGTGGAAGGAGCTCAAGAATAAAGTCCACATGAGACACCCAAAGAACCTAGATAACTTGGAGAAGATCTGCATGGAGGAGTGGGCCAAGATAACTCCACAGACCTGTGCCGGCCTGATCAGGTCTTATAAAAGACGATTATTAGCTGTAATTGCAAACAAGGGTTATTCCACAAAATATTAAACATAGGGGTTGTATAATAATTGACCCACACTTTTATGTTTAAAATTTAATAAAATTCAACTGAGCAACATAACTTTTTGGTTTGTAAGATTTATGCTTCTGTTCATAAAACCTACTCTCGTTTGCAGTTTGAAGGCTCTAACTTATTTGCATCTTATCAAACCAGCTAAATCTGCAGGGGGTTGAATACTACTTGTAGGCACTGTATATATACACACACTACACACACACATGCAGGCATATACACACACACACTGTACACACATGCAGGCATATACACACACACACACACATATGCAGGTATATATACACACACTACATACACACACATGCAGCCATATACACACACACACTGTACACACATGCAGGCATATACACACATACACACACGCAGGCAGGCATATACACACAGGCATATACACACACACACTGTACACACATGCAGGCAGGCATTTACACACACAGGCATATACACACACACACATGCAGGCAGGCATATACACACACACAGGCAGGCATATACACACACACTGTACACACACCCTGTACACACATGCAGGCAGGCATATACACACACAGGCATATACATAAAAATTCATACAAACACAAATATTACACTACCTGTACAGTACAGATGTGCTCCTAAGGCGGGAGACTGCAGTGCAGGGCGCGCTGTGAAGTCACTTTTAGCAGACGTGCGGCCCTGTCTGCTGAGTGTGACGCTGCAGTGCAGCCCCTTCGGCTCTCCTGCTACTGTCCTGGGCATCACGGCGGTGAGAGTGCGTGCGCGTGCCCTTAAAGGGCCCGCGACCACTTTTTTTTTAAATATATATATATTTCTCCTCTGTCTTCTCTGCAGGGGGCCCACCGGGAAATTTCCCGGCACCCCGCCAGGCCAGTCCGAGCCTGTCGGTAAGACTCTCAAAGTCCATTCGATGAGGGCCACACACTACTGGATGTGGCACTGCATATCCATCCCTTGAGAAAGCAACGCATTGTCCACGCGAAACACGCGTTGGGTAGGTGTCCTTGCACCCTTTCATCCCCACTGGGGGGGTTCTCAGCCCTTGGGTAAGCGTTGTACTATTTATGTTTTTTTACATTGCACTTCTCAGTATACTGCATTCCCATGTTCCTTCACCTGTGACCTTCCATCTCTTTGGCTTTGATTTAGTGTGGATGCACCATAGCAGTATTGTCTGCTTCCCCCTCTTGCTCCATAAGCCTTCATGTGGCCAGGTGTTAAAGGTGCTTACTGTTGGTCGTGTCATATATGTTTTTTACTCTACTTTGCACCATTTACCCAGGGCTGACTACTCTCTTTTGGGGCGTCTGCTCTTTTCTTAACACATCGTCTGTTAACCTTTTTATGGACTCCCTATGAATTTTATGGTGTATTATAATATTTAATAAATATTTTTCTACTTTCATAAAAAAAGCTCCCTCTGTCTCTTGTTTTCAGATATTCAGCTCTGTGTAGGAGAACTTGTGTCCCAGTTTGGCGACACTATAGCTTCCTCTCTAGTATAACAGACAATCCCTGCATGTGTTGCAGATGCCTAGCAGCCGCAATTTATGCAACTGTGACGATGCAAATATATTTTTCGAGCACGCAGAAGATACTCTTAGCACACGAGCGTGCCCGGAAAACACCTGGTCGTCCCTGACCAGATGATAAAAATGTGGTCAATATATCTATACCATACTCCAATATATGGCTGCCATCACTTATGACCATCCCTGAATATTGTGGATTCCTCCCACCAGTCCAGGGATAAGTTAGCATATGAGGGGGCACAGAGGCTCCCCATCGCAGTACCCCTGAGCAGGTGGAAGTACTTCCTGTCAAAAAGAAAGAAGTTACGAGCAAGAGTGAATTTTAGAAGATCCTCCATGAAGTCATTATGTCTGCTACACTCTATTGATCTCAATTTCAAGAAATATCTTACTCCTCTGATATCATCCTCATGCGGTATATTACTGTACAAAGCCTCGATATCTAGTAAGGCCTGCTCCCCTACATGCATGTATACATGCTCGAGGGTCTACATGGAGGGGAGCAGGCAAAGGGAAAACAACTCCAGAGGGATAATTCCAACTACAGGACCTCGGATGGTACTGGGGGAACATTATACTGTGGGGGTCATCATACATCCTGCATAAGGGGCATAATGGGGGCATTACACTGTGTGGGGGCATCATACATCCAGCTTAAGGGGCATAATGGGGGCATTACACTGTGTGGGGGCATCATACATCCTGCATAAGGGGCATAATGGGGGCATTACACTGTGTGAGGGCATCATACATACTGCATAAGGGGCATAATGGGGGCATTACACTGTGTGGGGGCATCATATATCCTGCATAAGGGGCATTACACATACTGTATAAGGGGCATAATGGGGGCATCATACATCCTGCATAAGGGGCATAATGGGGGCATTACACAGTGTGGGGGCATCATACATCCTGCATAAGGGGTATAAAGGGGGCATTACACTGTGTGGGGGCATCATACATACTGCATAAGGGGCAAAATGGGTGGCATTACACAGACTGCATAAGGGGCACAATGGGGGGCATCATACATACTGTATAAGGGGCATAATGGGGGCATTACACTGTGTGGGGGCATCATACATACTGCATAAGGGGTATAATGGGGGCATTACACTGTGTGGGGGCATCATACATCCTGCATAAGGGGCATAATGGGGGCATTACACTGTGTGCAGGCATCATACATCCAGCATAAGGGGCATAATGGGGGCATTACACTGTGTGGGGGCATCATACATCCTGCATAAGGGGCATAATGGGGGCATTACACTGTGTGGGGGCATCATACATACTGCATAAGGGGCATAATGGGGGCATTACACTGTGTGGGGGCATCATACATCCTGCATAAGGGGCATAATGGGGGCATTACACTGTGGGGGCATCATACATACTGTATAAGGGGCATAATGGGGGCATCATACATCCTGCATAAGGGGCATAATGGGGGCATTACACTGTGTGGGGGCATCATACATCCTGCATAAGGGGCATAATGGGGGCATTACACTGTGTGCGGGCATCATACATCCAGCATAAGGGGTATAATGGGGGCATTACACTGTGTGGGGGCATCATACATACTGCATAAGGGGCAAAATGGGGGGCATTACACTGTGGGGGCATCATACATACTGTATAAGGGGCATAATGGGGGCATTACACTGTGTGGGGGCATCATACATCCAGCTTAAGGGGCATAATGGGGGCATTACACTGTGTGGGGGCATCATACATCCTGCATAAGGGGCATAATGGGGGCATTACACTGTGTGAGGGCATCATACATACTGCATAAGGGGCATAATGGGGGCATTACACTGTGTGGGGGCATCATACATCCTGCATAAGGGGCATTACACTGTGGGGGCATCATACATACTGTATAAGGGGCATAATGGGGCATCATACATCCTGCATAAGGGGCATAATGGGGGCATTACACAGTGTGGGGGCATCATACATACTGCATAAGGGGCATAATGGGGGCATTGCACTGTGTGGGGGCATCATACATCCTGCATAAGGGGCATAATGGGGGCATTACACTGTGGGGGCATCATACATACTGTATAAGGGGCATAATGGGGGCATCACACTGTGGGGGCATCATACATACTGTATAAGGGGCATAATGGGGGCATCATACATCCTGCATAAGGGGCATAATGGGGGCATTACACAGTGTGGGGGCATCATACATCCTGCATAAGGGGTATAATGGGGGCATTACACTGTGTGGGGGCATCATACATACTGCAAAGGGGCAAAATGGGGGGCATTACACTGTGTGGGGGCATCATACAGACTGCATAAGGGGCATAATGGGGGCATCATACATAATGTATAAGGGGCATTACACTGTGTGGGGGCATCATACATACTGCATAAGGGGTATAATGGGGGCATTACACTGTGTGGGGGGCATCATACATCCTGCATAAGGGGCATAATGGGGGCATTACACTGTGTGGGGCATCATACATCCTGCATAAGGGGCATAATGGGGGCATTACACTGTGGGGCAGTAAAGGGGTCCTGTACTATTAGAACAATACGTTTCCTCCTTCCTGTCTCCATAGTTGGGTCGTATGTATCTATTACAGGAAACAGAACAAAAACCTTATGATTCTTATAAAGGGGCAACACAAGACCCCAAAAGAGTCTCGGTGCTGAAGGGGTTAATGCCCCCTGTGCCCAGTAATGGGGGTCTCTACATACCTCCACCTGCAGAGCCGCCACCACATATATGGCTGCTCTGTGCGCACAGGAGCTGTGATGAGGTCACAGGAGGGGAGGAGTCAGGGGTCACATGATCAGGGGCCTCAGTGGATGCAGGACTCTGCTGTGCTGGTTGTCATGGTGCTGGATGAGCTGAAGTTTATGTGTGGGGTCAGGAGGGATTTACAGTGTGGATGTAGCAGAGCCGCGTGTGTACGAGGTGTACGGAGCAGAGCCGTGTGTGTGCGAGGCGTACGGAGCAGAGCCGCGTGTGTACGAGGTGTACGGAGCGGAGCCGCGTGTACGAGGTGTACGGAGCAGAGCCGCGCGTGTACGAGGTGTACGGAGCAGAGCCGGGTGTGTACGAGGTGTACGGAGCGGAGCCGCGCGTGTACGAGGTGTACGGAGCAGAGCCGCGTGTGTACGAGGTGTACGGAGCAGAGCCGCGCGTGTACGAGGTGTACGGAGCAGAGCCGCGTGTGTACGAGGTGTACGGAGCAGAGCCGGGTGTGTACGAGGTGTACGGAGCAGAGCCGCGTGTGTACGAGGTGTACGGAGCGGAGCCGCGCGTGTACGAGGTGTACGGAGCAGAGCCGCGCGTGTACGAGGTGTACGGAGCAGAGCCGCGCGTGTACGAGGTGTACGGAGCGGAGCCGCGTGTACGAGGTGTACGGAGCGGAGCCGCGTGTGTACGAGGTGTACGGAGCAGAGCCGCGTGTGTACGAGGTGTACGGAGCAGAGCCGCGTGTGTACGAGGTGTACGGAGCAGAGCCGCGTGTGTACGAGGTGTACGGAGCAGAGCCGCGTGTGTACGAGGTGTACGGAGCAGAGCCGCGTGTGTACGAGGTGTACGGAGCAGAGCCGCGTGTGTACGAGGTGTACGGAGCAGAGCCGCGTGTGTACGAGGTGTACGGAGCGGAGCCGCACGTGTACGAGGTGTACGGAGCGGAGCCGCGCGTGTACGAGGAGTACGGAGCGGAGCTGTGTGTGTACTAGGTGTACGGAGCGGACCCGCGTGTGTACGAGGTGTACGGAGCGGAGCCGTGTGTGTACGAGGTGTGCGGAGCCGCGTGTGTACGAGGTGTACGGAGCAGAGCCGTGTGTGTACTAGGTGTACGGAGCGGAGCCGCGCGTGTACGAGGTGTACGGAGCGGAGCCGCGCGTGTACGAGGTGTACGGAGCGGAGCCGCGCGTGTACGAGGTGTACGGAGCGGAGCCGCGCGTGTACGAGGTGTACGGAGCGGAGCCGCACATGTACGAGGTGTACGGAGCTGAGCCGCGCATGTACGAGGTGTACGGAGCAGAGCCGCACGTGTACGAGGTGTACGGAGCAGAGCCGCGCGTGTACGAGGTGTACGGAGCAGAGCCGCACGTGTACGAGGTGTACGGAGCAGAGCCGCGTGTGTACGAGGTGTACGGAGCAGAGCCGCGTGTGTACGAGGTGTACGGAGCAGAGCCGCGTGTGTACGAGGTGTACGGAGCAGAGCCGCGTGTGTACGAGGTGTACGGAGCGGAGCCGCGTGTGTACGAGGTGTACGGAGCGGAGCCGCACGTGTACGAGGTGTACGGAGCGGAGCCGCGCGTGTACGAGGAGTACGGAGCGGAGCCGTGTGTGTACTAGGTGTACGGAGCGGACCCGCGTGTGTACGAGGTGTACGGAGCGGAGCCGTGTGTGTACGAGGTGTGCGGAGCCGCGTGTGTACGAGGTGTACGGAGCAGAGCCGTGTGTGTACTAGGTGTACGGAGCGGAGCCGCGCGTGTACGAGGTGTACGGAGCGGAGCCGCGCGTGTACGAGGTGTACGGAGCGGAGCCGCGCGTGTACGAGGTGTACGGAGCGGAGCCGCGCGTGTACGAGGTGTACGGAGCGGAGCCGCGCATGTACGAGGTGTACGGAGCGGAGCCGCGCGTGTACGAGGTGTACGGAGCAGAGCCGCGCGTGTACGAGGTGTACGGAGCAGAGCCGCGTGTGTACGAGGTGTACGGAGCAGAGCCGCGCGTGTACGAGGTGTACGGAGCAGAGCCGCGCGTGTACAAGGTGTACGGAGCAGAGCCGCGTGTGTATGAGGCATGTACGGAACGGAGCCGGGTGTGTACGAGGTGTACGGAGCAGAGCCGTGTGTGTACTAGGTGTACGGAGCGGAGCCGCGCGTGTACGAGGTGTACGGAGCAGAGCCGCACGTGTACGAGGTGTACGGAGCAGAGCCGCGCGTGTACGAGGTGTACGGAGCAGAGCCGCGCGTGTACGAGGTGTACGGAGCAGAGCCGCGCGTGTACGAGGTGTACGGAGCAGAGCCGCGCGTGTACGAGGTGTACGGAGCAGAGCCGCGTGTGTATGAGGCATGTACGGAACGGAGCCGGGCGTGTACGAGGTGTACTGAGCGGAGCCGCGTGTGTACGAGGTGTACGGAGCGGAGCCGGGCGTGTACGAGGCGTGCGGAGCGGAGCCGGGCGTGTACGAGGTGTGCGGAGCGGGGCGTGTACGAGGCGTACGGAGCGGAGCTGGGCGTGTACGAGGCGTACGGAGCGGAGCTGGGCGTGTACGAGGTGTACGGAGCAGAGCCGCGCGTGTACGAGGTGTACGGAGCAGAGCCGCGCGTGTACGAGGTGTACGGAGCAGAGCCGCGCGTGTACGAGGTGTACGGAGCAGAGCCGCGCGTGTACGAGGTGTACGGAGCAGAGCCGCGCGTGTACGAGGTGTACGGAGCAGAGCCGCGTGTGTATGAGGCGTGTACGGAACGGAGCCGGGCGTGTACGAGGTGTACTGAGCGGAGCCGCGTGTGTACGAGGTGTACGGAGCAGAGCCGGGCGTGTACGAGGCGTGCGGAGCAGAGCCGGGCGTGTACGAGGTGTGCGGAGCGGAGCCGGGCGTGTACGAGGCGTACGGAGCAGAGCTGGGCGTGTACGAGGCGTACGGAGCGGAGCCGGGCGTGTACGAGGCGTGCGGAGCGGAGCCGTGTGTGTACGAGGCGTACGGAGCGGAGCCGGGCGTGTACGAGGCCTGCGGAGAAGAGCCGGGTGTACGAGGCGTACGGAGCGGAGCCGGGAGTGTACGAGGTGTACGGAGCGGATGCTGCCCCTCTCCAGGAGCGATCACAGCAGCACGGCATGAGACGTTCTTGTACTACACAGACTGTCCTGACAGAACACAGCTCGTCAGGACATAGCCCCGACCTCCAGCGACAGCCGGACAGTCCCATTGGATCGGGGATGGTTGGGGGGTTTCTGTATATAAGTTGTGTGTGATAATTGTAGAATTATTAATGTCTTAGCATAAAATGATGGACCTGAGTGTTTGTGCCGGGGTCCACATGCATGGAGGGGTTGAGGCGGTGCTGGCTGTATTATGCAGACGGCATCTGCCTGTAACAGTAGTAACCAGAAACTACTAGAAACTCTGCACCAAAATGAAGCAAATCCTTATTCTGGGACCTTCGCCTTGTACGTAACACCCCCGGATCCGGTACAAGCCGGGCAGATGGTCTCATTCATGTCATTTTCTGCTTAAGGTTCTGCGGTTTTCTGGCAACTATAAAAAAGAAAAAGCGTAAAACAATATTTGTTTCTGCTGCATTGACATAAGTACAATCTTTCATTATATATAAATCTATTACACGTCGGGTCAATGCTGTAAAGGACAGTAAAGTGCCAGGGTTGTGGTTGTGGTTGTGGTTTTTGGGTCTCTCTACTTCCCTCCCAAAAATGCAATCAGAAACTTGTAACTACTGATCTCTCCACAAGAAAAAGCCGACAACTCCATCAATGGGATCATTTTATAAAATTAGGTCTTCGCAAGATGAAAATGGTCTCACAAACCACATTTTTTTTAAATGTTCATAAAAAATACCCAAACAAAAATAATAACCTTACTTTGATTTTTTTCCCCATTTTTCAATACTTTATGTGCTAAATTGAATGTTCTCATTCCTAACAACAACTAGTCCCACAAAACACAAGCCCTCCGTCTATGTGAATGAAAAAACAAAGTTATATTTTTTGGGAAAAAGGGGAGGAAAAAAACAAAAAATTGCTCTTGTCAGAATAATGTAATTGCTATATATATATTTTTTAAATTGAATAATTTTACCCCAAAATTGTGATCTCTTATAATATTATCATTCTTCATGCGAGATTAATCATTAGTCTGTAGATAAATCCAAACATCTGGGAGATGTAGAACAATATATCTCTGATTCTCTTCTGCCAGGATAAGCGCCTCCTTTCTGTTCTTTCTGTGATGGAGAAAACGCTTCAAAGATTCAGAAAGTCCGATGAGTTTTTGGAGCTTATTGTAAAGGGCCTTAATGACGACCTGGGAAAGAAACCACCAGAAACAAAGGATCCAACCAGGTAAGTTCTAATGATCCCGTCTGATAAAATGATCAGCTTTATTTCCATGGGATCGTTCTGTAGAAGAGATGGGACCTGCAGCATTTTGATCCTGAACTTCACTATGTATAGATGTAGCAAAGCTTAATGTGACAATTCACACAGCGCATTGATACATTGTCTCAGAAGGTTAGCTCTCATAACAGAATTAACATCACTTATAGTGGAACTAAACTTACAATTTGTTTTCAGAATTGTGAAAATTATGGCACTTTACAAAGCACTTCATTAGTTTCTTTGGCGTCATATCCATAAAATGATCATATTAAAGTGGCCTCCAGACCCTGTTTTTCCCAAGTGCAGGAGCGTTGCTGGGGTCCTAAGAGCTCAGGGACCCCAGCCCCAAAGTACATGTTTCCCCATATAACCTCCCTGCCACTTAAAAGAGGATTTATACATATATAATTACAGTATACCACTGTTACTAATCTAAAATACACTATACAAAGACCAATATTCCCAAAATTACTACTATACAAGGCCAAAATGATCCTGCTACACAATGTCCTCTACCATCACCACCACACAGTGAGTCCATATATGAAAGAAAACCCCGCAGGGTAAAAGACCATCAAAGGAGTCCAGGGAGTATAAAATCTATCATATTTATTCAGCTGTAGAACAATAGGATGATGGGGGAAGGGACACAACACATATGTGATTGTTAGACATGTAAGCCAAAAAAAGCAAGGCACGCAAGGAAGGGGCCATTCCAGGTATAATGGCTGTCTATAGTATCATCATGGGTATACTAAAATATCCCAAAATAGACACCGCATATATTCCACTGGGGGCAACAGTCATCATATGCAGGTGCATCTCACTAAATTAGAATATCACCAAAAAGTGAATTTATTTGAGTTCTTCAATACAAAAAGTGAAACTCCTATATTATATAGAGTCATTACACACAGAGAGATCTATTTCAAGTGTTTATTTCTGTTAATGTTGACGATTATGGCTTACAGCCAATGAAAACACAAAAGTCATTATCTCAGTAAATTAGAATAATTAACAAAAAACACCTGCAACGGATTCCTAAGTGTTTAAAAATGTCCCATAGTCTGTTTCAGTAGGCTCCACAATCATGGGGAAGACTGCTGACTTGACAAATGCCAAGAAGGCAGTCATTGACACCATCCACAAGGTCCCAGAGTTCCAATTTTCTTTTGGAAATCAAGGTCCCAGAGTCTGGAGGAAGAGTGGAGAGGCCACAATCCAAGCTGCTGAAGGTCTAGTGTGAAGTTTCCACTATCAGTGATGGTTTGGGGGGCCATGTCATCTGCTGGTGTAGGTCCACTGTGTTTTATCAACACCAAAGTAAGCGCAGCCGTCTACCAGGACATTTTACAGCACTTCATGCTTCCCTCTGCCGACAAGCTTTTTGGAGATGGAAATTTCATTCTCCAGCAGGACTTGGCCCCTGTCCACACTGCCAAAAGTACCAATACCTGGTTTAAAAACAACAGTATCACTCTGCTTAATTGGTCAGCAAACTCACATGACCTTAACCCCATAGAGAATCTATTATAGAGAATCTATGGGGTATTGTCAAGAAGAAGATAAGAGACACCAAACCCAACAAAGCAGACGAGCTGAAGGCTGCTATCAAAGCCACCTGGGCTTCCATAACACCTCAGCAGTGCCACAGGCTGATCGCCTCCATGCCACGCCGCATTGATGCAGTAATTGATGCAAAAGGAGCCCTGACCAAGTATTGAGTGCATTTACTGAACATACATTTCAGTAGGCCAACATTTTGGATTTTAAAAACATTTTTCAAGCTGATGTTATAAAGTATTCTAATTTACTGAGATAATGACTTTTGTGATTTCATTGGCTGTAAGCCATAATCAGTGGCGTACCGCCAATGGTGGCTGGCCACACCACTGCTATGGGGCCCGTGAGCCTCGGGCGAGCGAGGAGGATAGGTGAGTATTGGGGGGGGGTGGGAGGTTGCGGTGGAGGAGCGGGCACACGCCGTAGCGGCTGCTGTAGCTACCACGTGTGCCCGCTGCTAAAGGGACATGAATATTCCCTCTTCTCCACTTCCATGGGCGTGGAGAAGAGGGAATATTCATTCTCTTTAGTAGCGGGCACGGAGGAGCGCTGAGCCGTGGCTCCTGCTTACAGTGCCCGCTACTAAAGAGAATGCATATTCACGCTTGTCAACGCTCATAGTCCCGGCGTGGAGAGGAGTGAATATGCCGGCAGCAGCAGCAGCTCACCTCGGCAACTGAGAGCGCGCGCTGCTCAGATACCAACATGAGCGGCTGCAGACAGAAGACAGCAGCTCTGGAGCAGAGGTGAGGAAGGAAGGTGAGTATAAGTGTTTATTTTTTGTGTGTGCAGTGATGGGGCCACACATACCAGGATTGGGGGGTGAGGAGGCCACACATACTAGGATTGGGGGATGAGAGGGCCATGCATACCAGGATTGAAGGATGAGGGGGCCACACATACCAGGATTGGGGGATGAGAAGGCCACACATACCATTCTTGACCCCATTTCTGGCTATTGGATATTTCCCTGGATCTCGTGTATCCTGCTGCATATTGCTGTATATAACGTAGGCTTACGTCATGTGAACAATGGCCAAATAGCTGTTGGCTGAGAACTCGTCCTGTATGATAAAATCTGCATGGAGGTTCCTAATACGGCTTCCAACGAAGATGTGAAATCATCCAAATATGTATAAGAACTAGCGAGTGATAAAGGAGACAATGGCTGGTAGGTAATAAGTCATTACCTGTCTGCCAATATCTTCTTCTGGAAGACTTCAAGATATCATCTATTACATATTATTTTGAAAGAGCACCATGTAATACCACATGTGTCCTGGAGAGGCCACTACGTCCAGCAAAACACAGCTGATTGCTGAGGGTGGTCACTGCCAGACCCCCGACTATCAACTGATCGCCTGCAAGTCCTCATTTGGGGACAAGAGTTGTTCACACTTGGCATATTTTGTGATTCATGAGGGGAGGACAGTAGCCGGATATAGACTTTTTCTATAAAGTCAGATTAAAGGGGTTTTCAGGAATGTTTTTATGTAATATATAGGAGGTTCCCAGTGGTAGAGAAAACACACAGAGCTTTACTTTCTCCTGCTGCTCCAGCTCTGGATCTTCAGCGCTTCCTGTGCTCTATTGTGACTGGCTGCAGGGGTGATGGCTCAACTTCAGCACACATCATTGCTGCAGCCAATCACTGAGCTTAGAAGCCCTGTCGGCATGGCCCACTGAGCCAAGTGATTGGCTGCAGAACTGCAGTCATGATGTCACCCTTGAAGCCAGTGACTAAAGATCAGCGGCAGCGGTGAAGTGCTGGAACTGGAGCAGGAGGTAGTAAAGCTTCATCTCTTCTACTTAAGTGACGATTTCTAGGATTTATATTTAAGTGATGAAAAAAAAATTCAGAAATTTGTACCAAAAAAATAATAAAAATAATTTGCTTGTGTCGCCACTTTCCGAGATCCGAAAGCCGTGGCTTTTTCATGTTTCGGGAATGGGGCTGCGTGAGGGCTGTTTTTTTGCACCACAAACTGATGGTTATATTGATATCATTTTGGGGTATATACAATGTTTTGATTGCCTGTTATTATATATTTTTTTCTTGTTGCAACGACTGAAAATCTGTAATTCTGGCATTTTATGTAATTTTCTAGTTACGCCGTATACTAAATGGATTAATTTATTTTATATTTTGATGGATCTGACTTTTACAAACGCAGCGATACCAAATATGTGTATTTTTTAAATGTTTTATATTTCTTAATTTTTAATGGGGGGAAAACTGGGATGATTTGAACTTTTATACTTTTTTCAATTTTTTTTACTTTTCACTGTATTTGTTAGTCTCTTTAGGGGGCTTGAACCTGCAGTCATCTGATTGCTTGTGCTATATACAGCATTGCTATATATAGCAGAAATCACGGTGTCCTATGAACACTAGCAACAGGCTGGCTGTCACAGGAATACAGTGATGACAGACAGTGTGCGTTGATGGGGCCACACATACCAGGATTGGGGGATGAGGAGGCCATACATACCAGGATTGGGGGATGAGGGGGCCATGCATACCAGGATTGGGGGATGAGGAGGCCACACATACCAGGATTGGGGGATGAGGAGGCCACACATACCAGCATTGGGGGATGAGGAGGCCACACATACCAGGATTGGGGGATGAGGGGGCCACGCATACCAGGATTGGGGGATGAGGGGGCCACGCATACCAGGATTGGGTGATGAGGGGGGCATGCATACTAGGATTGAGGGATAAGGGGTGCCATGCATACCAGGATTGGGGATGAGGGGGGCCATATATACCAGGAATGGGAGATGAAGTGGCCATGCATACCAGGATTGGGGGATGAAGAGGCCATACATACCAGGATTGGGGGATGAGGAGACCATTCATATTAGGATTGAGGGATGAGGAGACCATGCATACCAGGATTAGGGGATGAGGGGGGCCATGCATGCCAGGATTGGGGGATGAGGGGTGCTATGCATAGCAGGATTGGTGGATGAGGAGTGGCCATGCATACCAGGATTGGAGAATGAGGGGGGGCCATGCATACCAGGATTGGGGGATGAGGGGTGTCATATGTACCAGGATTGGGGGATGAGGGGTGCCATACATACCAGGATTGGTGATGAGGGAGCCATACATACCAGGATGGTGAAATTTTCCAGTAGCTGCTGCATTTCCCACCCTAGGCTTATACTCAACTCAATACGTTTTCCCAGTTTTTTTGTGGCAAAATTAGGGACCTCGGCTTATACTCGGGTCGTCTTATTTAAAACATACGGTATTTTAAACTCAGTGAGTATGTGGTGCCCATAATACTGCAGGACTGTGTGGTGCATTATACTATATGGGGGCTGCATTTTACCCTTTGGGGTGTGAAATATACTGTATGGAGGACTATGGGGAGTGCATTACATTCTATCGAGGACCATGGGAAGTTCATTATACTATATGGAGGATTATGGGGGCTGCATTATACTATATGGAGGATTTTGGAGGGTGCATTATACTATATGGAGGATTATGGGTGGCATATTATACTATATGGAAGTCTATGTGGGGCCATTATGATATTTTGAGGGCTATGTGGGGGGCCGTTATACTGTATGAAAGCAATTATATGGTGTGAAGTTTTGTGTGGGGTCCATCATACTGTTTGGAGGGCTGTGTGGGGCCATTATACTGTTTGGAGGGCTAGTGTGGGCCATTATACTGTATGTAGGCCCATTATACTGTATGGAGGGCTGTGTGGGAGTCACAGTTGGGGGAATCATACAGTGTTAGGGTCACCATACTTTGCCTTGGGAGTTGAAGTGGGGTACAATAAGGTCATTATACTGTTCATGTAGAGGCTAATGTGGAGGAATGCACCATGGGGGTATCATACTGTGTTTGGGGGGCACTTTTATTGGCATCATACTTCATGGGGGCAATGAAAGAGGGATCTAGGACTTCAGTAGGAGGAAAATTAGAAAAACGAAGTAAAGGCTGGAAAGTTGTGAGATCGGCTCTTCTGTGACACAGACAAATATTTAGTTATTTTTTTGGTGCGGGGGGGTCCAATTAGAGCTTCTGCTATGGGGTCTCATGATTTCTATGTGCGCCCCTGGCCATCATCATCAACATTAATAGAAATAAACACTTGAAATAGATCACTTTGATTGTAATGACTTTATATAATATATGAGTTTCATTTTCAGCATTGAAGAACTAAAATAAATAAACTTTTTGATGATATTCTAATTCAGTGAGATCATAGAATCATAGAATGGTAGAGTTGGAAGGGACCTCCTGGGTCATCTGGTCCAACCCCCTGCTCAAAGCAGGATTCACTAGATCATCTCAGACAGATGTCTGTCCAGCCTCTGTTTGAAGACGTCCATTGAAGGGGAACTCACCACCTCTCGTGGCAGCCTGTTCCACTCATTAATCACCCTAACTGTCAAAAAGTTTTTTCTAATATCTAATCTGTGTCTCCTCCCATTTAGTTTCATCCCATTGCTTCTAGTCTTTCCTTGTGCAAATGAGAATAAAGATGATCCTTCTACAATGTGACAGCCCTTGACATATTTGTAGACAGCTATTAAGTCTCCTCTCAGTCTTCTTTTTTGTAAGCTAAACATTCCCAAATCCTGCAACCGTTCCTCATAGGACATGGTTTGCAGACCAGTCACCATTCTGGTCGCTCTTCTCTGAACTTGCTCCAGTTTGTCTATGTCTTTTTTAAAATGTGGTGCCCAAAACTGTACACAGTATTCCAGATGAGGTCTGACCAAAGAGGAGTAAAGACCGATAATGACTTCACGTGATCTAGACTGTATGCTTCTGTTAATACATCCCAGAATTGTATTTGCCTTTTTTGCTGCTGCATCACACTGTTGACTCATGTTCAGTCTATGATCTATTAGTATACATAAGTCTTTTTCACATGTACTGTTGCTTAGCTCTATTCCTCCCATTCTGTATATGCTTTTTTCATTTTTATTGCCCAGATGTAGTACTTTGCATTTTTCCCTGTTAAAGACCATTCTGTTGGTTGCTGCCCACTGCTCCAGTTTATTTAGGTCTTTTTGAATCCTCTCTCTCTCTTCTCTAGTATTAGCTATCCCTCCTAGCTTTGTGTCATCAGCAAATTTAATCAGCTTACCCTCAATTCCTTCATCTAAATCATTGATAAAGATGTTGAACAATACAGGTCCCAGGACGGAGCCCTGTGGTACCCCACTTGAGACATTCATCCAGCTGGATGTGAAGCCATTTACAACCACCCTTTGAGTCCGATCACTAAGCCAGTTATGAATCCACCTAACAGTTGCCTGGTCCATTGCATACTTGGTCATTTTTTCAATAAGGATGGTGTGAGATACTTTGTCAAATGCTTTGCTGAAGTCAAGATATACTATATCTACGGCATTTCCCTGATCCACCCAGTCAGTGATTCTGTCATAGAAGGAAATTAAGTTAGTCTGACATGACTTGTTAGTTACAAACCCATGCTGACTCTGGTTAATCACTTCATTCTTATCCATGTACTTACATACATGTTGTTTAATAATTTGTTCAAAGATCTTTCCTGGTATAGAAGTCAGACTCACCGGCCTATAGTTCCCTGGGTCCACCTTCTTCCCCTTTTTGAAGATAGGAACAACATTTGCTCTTCTCCAGTCTTCTGGGACTTCTCCTGTTCTCCAAGAATTTTCAAAGATTATGGAGAGTGGTTCTAAAATTTCTTCTACGATCTCCTTCAGTACTCTGGGGTGTAATTCATCTGGACCTGGAGACTTGAACTCATTTATGTTAGCTAAATATTCCCTCACAATCTTTCTGTTTACAGATAACTTGGATTCCTCTATTCCTTTAAAAGGACAGTGAAGATCAGTTGATGTTACATTTTCTTTCTGAGAGAAAACAGATGCAAAATAGGAATTAAAAAGTTTGGCCTTCTCAACATCCTCTCTTACCATTTCTCCATTTTCATCCTGTAAAAATCCTATAGCATCTTTGACTTTTCTTTTACTTTTGACATACCCCCAAAATCCTTTTTTATTGCTTTTGACATCTCTTGCAAGCCTTAATTCATTGTCAGCTTTAGCTAACCTGATACGTGCCCTGCAGGATCTGCAGACTGCATTATAATCTTCTTTAGATATGCCTCCCTCTTTCCATTTAATAAACATTTCTTTCTTTCTTTTTAGCATGTGTTTAAGTTCTGTGTTCATCCATCCTGGTTTCCTTAAAAGCTTCCCATTCTTCCTACTTTTCGGGATTGTTAACGATTGTGCTTTGAGAATCTCATTTTTAAAAATTTCCCATCCTTCCTGGACATTTTTGTCCTTAAGGACATCCAGCCATTGGATCCCTCCTATTCTCTTTCTGAGTCTCTTAAAATCTGCCTTTCTAAAATCTAACCTTGAAGTTTGAGTCTTCACATGTCTTCCTCCTCTAGTTATCCAAAATTCTATAATAGCATGATCGCTGCCTCCTAGGGTCCCAGCCACCTTTACCTCCTCAACCATTTCCTCCCTGTTTATAAGGATTAGATCCAAAGTAGCAGATCCCCTTGTTTTCTCCCCTACCTTTTGGAAGATAAAGTTGTCAGCAAGAGAGGATAAGAATTTGCTTGACCTGTTAGTTTTACTTGAGAGAGATTCCCAACAAATGTCTGGATAGTTGAAATCTCCCATGACCACTACGTCATATTTTTTGGAGAACTTGGTCATTTGATACATAAAGAGTTCATCCATATCTTCAGCTTGCCCAGGTGGCCTGTAGTAAATGCCTACAATGGTGTCTTTTCCGTTGTTCTCTCCTTGTATTCTTACCCAAACAGTTTCCACAGAACTCCCAGTCTCTGAAGCTTCAATCTCTGTGCAGATATACGCTTTTCTAACATACAATGCAACACCTCCTCCTCGTTTATCAAGTCTGTTTCTTGCAAATAAGTTGTATCCTTTTAGCCTTTTATTCCAATCATGTGTATCGTCCCACCAAGTTTCAGTGATTCCAATGACATCATATTCCTTTTCCTGCATTAGTAGTTCCAATTCTCCTTGTTTGTTGCCCATGCTTTGTGCATTTGTATAAAAACATTTTAGTTTGTGATTGGTTTCTCTTCCTCCCATATTTTTATTATTTAAATTGTTTTGTCTTTGTTCTTCCTTTCCACTTCCAGTAGCAGAGATCTCAATAGTATTTGTCAGCTGTATGGCTTTTTCTGGCCTTTTGCTTCCCTTCCCACATTGTTCTAGTTTAAAGCTCTTCTGATGAGTGTAGCAAGGCGACTTCCAAATACATGTTTTCCAGTCTTCGTAAGGTGCACCCCATCTCTAGCAAGTAGTCCATCGTATAGGTAATTCATTCCGTGATCCAGAAATCCAAATCCTTGTTGATGGCACCATCGACGTAGCCAGTTGTTCACCTGTAGAATCTTATTCCACCTCATTGTTCCATGGCCATCCACTGGGAGGATGGATGAGAAGACCACCTGCGCTCCCAATTCTTTCACTTTCTTGCCTAAGTCTTCAAAGTCACTGCAGATGGTTTCCAGGTCCTTTCTTGCGGTGTCATTTGTCCCCACATGTATTAGCAGGAATGGGTAGTGATCTGTAGGTCTGAAGAGTCTTGATATCCTGTCAGACACATCTTTAATTTTTGCTCCTGGAAGACAGCACATTTCTCTTGAGGTTATGTCTGGTCTGCAGATAGCGGCCTCTGTTCCTCTTAACAGGGAATCCCCCATAACCACCATTTTCCGTTTTTTCTTCACAACATTCTTCTTTCCCCATCCAGGAGGATTCTGAGGGCTTACAAGGTTATTCATTGCTGGCAAAGTCTTATTTTGCTGTATTTCTTCATGGTGCGTGAGAGCCTGGTACTGGTTCCTGAGCAGTATGGGTGCTGACTGCCTCTCGATCCTCCTGCTTCTGTGGGTCACAGGCTTCCATTCCTCTGTTTCGTCAGGTGCAGTTCGAATTTCTTCTCTTTCTGAATCATGAAGAGATAATTCTGCTCTGTCTAAGAACTCTTCACCTTCCTTAATGATTTTCAAGGTAGTTAACCTCTCTTCTAGATTTCGCAACTTTTCCTCCAACAGGGACACAAGCTTGCATTTCTGGCATGTGAAGTTTGGCTTTTCCACTGGCAAGTCTGTGAACATGTAGCAGGATATGCAGCTCACCAAATGGCTCCTGGACTCTTCCATGTTCTTATTGTTAATGTTCTGAAAACAGTGAAAAAAGCTTAAAAAAAAAATAAATAAAAAAAAGATGCACCTGTATATATAAGGGGTGTGGGTGCCATCATACTATAAGGGGCTATGGGAGTCATCATGCTATATATAAGGGGCAGTAGGGCCATCATATTATATAAAATGGGGAGTGGGTGCCAGAATACAGTTTATAAGGGGCTGTGGGGCCATCATACAGTATAAAGGGAGCTGTAGGGGCCATAATATAGTGTACAAGTGGGTGTGGGGGCCATCATACAGTATATATTGGGCTGCAGGGGCCATCATACAGTACTGTATATATGGGGCTGTGAGGGCCATTATACAGGATATAGGGAGTTGTAGGGACCATCATGCCAGTTATAAGGAGTTGTAGAGACCATCATGCAGTGCATAGGGAGCTGTGGGGACCATCAGACAATGCATAGGGAGCTGTGGGGACCATCATACAGGGCATAGGGAGCTGCGGGGACCATCATACAGGGCATAGGGAGCTGTGGGGGCCATCATACAGTGCATAGGGAGCTGTGGAGACCATCATACAGTGCATAGGGAGCTGTGGAGACCATCAGACAATGCATAGGGAGCTGTGGGGACCATTATGCAGTGCATAGGGAGCTGTGGGGACCATTATGCAGTGCATAGGGAGATGTGGGGACCATTATGCAGTGTATACGGAGCTGTGGGGACCATCATACAGGGCATAGGGAGCTGTGGGGACCATTATGCAGTGTGTAGGGAGCTGTGGGGACCATTATGCAGTGCATAGGGAGTTGTGGGGACCATTATGCAGTGCATAGGGAGATGTGGGGACCATCATACAGTGCATTGGGAGCTGTGGGGACCATCATACAGTGCATTGGGAGCTGTGGGGACCATTATGCAGTGCATAGAGAGCTGTAGGGTCCATTATGCAATGGATATAGAGCTGTGGGGTCCATCATACAGTGCATGGGGGAGCTGTGGGGACCATCATACAGTGTGTAGGGAGCTGTGGGGACCATCATATAGTGTATAGGGAGCTGTGGGGACCATCATACAGAGCGTAGGGAGAAGTGGGGACCCTGATACCAGTGCATATGGAGCTGTGGGTACCATCATACAGTGCATAGGGAGCTGTGGGGACCATCATACAGTGCATAGGAAGCTGTGGGGACCATCATACAGGGTAGGGAGCTATGGGGATCATCATACAGTGCGTAGGGAGCTGTGGGGATCATCATACAGTGCATAAGGAGCTGTGGGGACCATCATCCAGTGTATAGGGATCTGTGGGGACCATCATACAGTGCATAGGGAGCTGTGGGGACCATCATACAGTGTGTAGTGAGCTGTGGGACTATCATACAATATACAGGGTGCTATGGGGACACTCAGGACATTATTTCTTTTAAATGGGTGCATCATCAGAAATTTCTTCTTTCACCACCCCGAAATCATCGTCCATAGACTTGAAGAAGAACTTTGTATTGGGTGTAGTTTGATTGTGGCTTTAAGGGGACATTATTACTTAAAAGGGATACTCAACGGTATTTGTTGCTTGGAGGGAACACTTCAGATATTGAAACTTTCATAAGAGCATATCTGGCATTATTACTTGCTAGGTAGCACAGTGGGGCCTTTACTACTTTCTATGGGACGCTATTATTTTTATTGGTCCCCTCTATCTGGCACACAGTCTTTGTAGCATTAATTGGTGGAGGGTAATCATAGTAATGACATAATTTTTGAAGTATTGAGGTTCCTATTCCATGTCGGAAGAGCAGGCAGCATGGGGAGGTTGTGCAGGGTGGGAATAGATGGGGACGGTGCTGGAAATGTGAGAAGTCAGATGGTCTTTGTACAGTGTGTTTTTTATGCAGAGGCAATGGTCATATCATAATACTATGTACTCACTGTGTAGTGTTGATGGTAGAGGGCATTGTGTAGCGGGATTATTATTGCCTTGTATAGAAGTAATTTGGGGAATATTGGTCTTTCAGTTGTGTATTTTAGGTTAGCAACAATGGTGTACTGTAATTATATATTTATTGGTCCTCTTTTAAGTGGCGGGGAGGTTGTATGGGGAAACACCTACTTTGGCCCCTGATCTTTTAGGACCCTAGCAACGTCCCGGCATACAAGGGATATCGAGCACAAAGTGTTCTGGACGTTTCCTTTACAGTATGAAGCATTTTCCACACCGTATCCTTCCTCTGTAATATACTCCCAGGACTGGTGAGGCGCACTGTCGCTCCCTATTTCGCCATAACTCGGCCTCGGCACTGCAGTGCTGATCAGCAGGTCTGCTTACTTGTTCTTCGGTTTCGCGCACTATGTCTTCCACTACTGGCGCCCTTGAACCCTTGCACTCGTGGCTCCCACTAGTACATCATATTCAGTGCTGCTTTGGGGTCCGTAACTCAGCGTCCAATCCAAGGACCCTTCTCTGTAAGGCCACTCTGTCTCATCGGTCCAAAAAAGTCGGGCGCACTTCATGGCCGCCTCATATAGAATGAATGGAGCAGCATTTCAGCATGCGGACCACCGTTCCAATCTAAAGGGGGTGAAGGTTCCTGTAGATTGGAGCTTGTTTTCATTGGACAACCCCTTTAATTTTTCACACCCTGTTTCTGCATTTAAGTCTATTTTTTGGTAAATATTCGATGACCTGGTGTAATTTGTGATGTGTTGTTCTTCACCTGAGGTTGTATTGACCTCATTTTATAACTTCTAAGGACCAGACTTTTTTTTAATATATCCTGAATAGAACACAATAGAATTGTATGGAAAACATTATTGTGTTCTTCACAATTCAAGGCAACGTGTCCTTATGAGATCTTTTTCTTGAAGGTATATGGCCCTCAGGTTCTTTATCACCATGCAATCTGAAGAGCCAACTTGGACTAAGAGTGGCCACCACTGGGCATACACCATGGTGCAGCAAGGGCTAGCAATCTGTCCCTCCAATTGTGTGGGTACTTATTGCTTAGGGAATGCCAGTCCAATTCTTCTTTTTAAGAGGGTTCACTGTCTGTGCATCTCTGTGTCCGAAGAATATTAACCTGGTGTTACTGTATTACTGCTGTTCCAAGTGGCAAGCACATGGTTCTCTTAGAGACAGGACCCTTGTTTAACCCAAGTAGACTTGAATTGGAAAGGCCACTGGTCTGGACCAGGACTCTGGTTGTGTCCGGTGATGGCGGCATGCACGGTTTCTATGTACGTGTCTGTGTGTAGTCAGAAAAGAATTTCAGTGGTGGCCTAATAACTGCAAGGACCGACGGAGGTGTTGGACAAAGGTAAACGAGTGGCTGCAGAACGGTTGGTAAATGTGGGCCACTTCATGGGAATATTGGCCACTGATGACTGAGGCCTCCCTCCTGGTTTGGTCCTGGAGCCCCCCGGCCACTTGTTGAACATCTTTCCTGTTTTTTACTGTTACACAAGACCCTGTGTCTCCTGTATTATGCGGCTGCGTCCCGTTCTTCAGTCTTCTTTCTGTAGCATGGTGTGTACGACGTCCTGGATACAATGTTACTGCTCCATCACAGACTGAACCCCAGAACAATTGTCATGGAATTTGGTACCAGAGTTCTCTCTGTGTATGGAGCCCCCATATTTTGTGATTACTCTTATCATTCTCACGGTGTAAGGTGAAATCCAGAAAAAAAAACACACAAAACAATATATATATATATATAATAAATTTTTTTATTGAAATAGCAATAAGCAACATTGTAATGAAAATATTACTGGTCCTTTAAGAAATTAAACTATGGTCACAGTCACTCTCAGATTGGCCCCGGTGGAGACCACAAAACGAGCTGCGGTCATTGGGAACCACCTGAGAGTCATTGGGACCCAAAGATCCAGAAGAAGGCAAAGAAATCCCCCCAAAAGAATTCTGATTCAGGGGGGAAAAAAATTCCTTCCTAACCCCATTTCTGGCGATCGGATATTTCCCTGGATCTCGTGTATCCTGCTGCATATTGCTGTATATAACATAGGCTTACGTCATGTGAACAATGGCCAAATAGCTGTTGGCTGAGAACTCGTCCTGTATGATAAAATCTGCGATGGAGGTTCCTAATACGGCTTCCAACGAAGATGTGACATCATCCAAATGTGTATAAGAACTAGCAAGTGATAAAGGAGACAATGGCTGGTAGGTAATAAGTCATTACCTGTCTGCCAATATCTTCTTCTGGAAGACTTCAAGATATCATGTATTACATATTACATATTATTCTGAAAGAGCACCATGTAATACCACATGTGTCCTGGAGAGGCCACTACGTCCAGCAAAACACAGCTGATTGCTGAGGGTGTTCACTGCCAGACCCCCGACTATCAACTGATCGCCTGCAAGTCCTCATTTGGGGACAGGAGTTGTTCACACTTGGCATATTTTGTGATTCATGAGGGGGGGACAGTAGCCGGATATAGACTTTTTCTATAAAGTCAGATTAAAGGGGTTTTCAGGAATGTTTTTATGTAATATATAGCAGGTTCCCAGTGGTAGAGAAAACACACAGAGCTTTACTTTCTCCTGCTGCTCCAGCTCTGGATCTTCAGCGCTTCCTGTGCTCTATTGTGACTGGCTGCAGGGGTGATGGCTCAACTTCAGCACACATCATTGCTGCAGCCAATCACTGAGCTTAGAAGCTCTGTCAGCATGGACCACTGAGCCAAGTGATTGGCTGCAGAGCTGCAATCATGATGTCACCCTTGAAGCCAGTAACTAAAGATCAGCGGCAGCGGTGAAGTGCTGGAGCTGGAGCAGGAGGTAGTAAAGCTTCATCTCTTCTACTTAAGTGACGATTTATATCATTTATATTTAAGTGATGAAAAATAATTTGCTTGTGTCGCCACTTTCCGAGATCCGAAAGCCGCGGCGTTTTCATTTTTCGGGAATGGGGCTGCGTGAGGGCTCGTTTTTTGCACCACAAACTGATGGTTATATTGATATCATTTTGGGGTATATACAATGTTTTGATTGCCTGTTATTATATATTTTTTTCTTGTTGCAACGACTGAAAATCTGTAATTCTGGCATTTTATGTAATGTTCTAGTTACGCCGTTTACTAAATGGATTAATTTATTTTATATTTTGATGGATCTGACTTTTACAAACGCAGCGATACCAAATATGTGTATTTTTTAAATGTTTTAGATTTCTTAATTTTTAATGGGGAGAAAACTGGGATGATTTGAACTTTTATACTTTTTTCATTTTTTTTGTTACTTTTCACTGTATTTGTTCGTCTCTTTAGGGGGCTTGAACCTGCGATCATCTGATTGCTTGTGCTATATACAGCATTGCTGTATATAGCAGAAATCACGATCTCCTATGAACACTAGCAATAGGCTGGCTGTCACAGGAATCCAGTGATGACAGACACAGGGATCTTCAGTGATCAAGTCACGGGTGCGCCAATGAAGAGATGGAATGGTGCACCCCCTGCTGGCGCACATTAAATGCCGCTGTCACACACTGATAGCAAGATTTAATAGGCTAACTATCGTGGGCAGAGCTCCGCTCAACCTGCGACTGTTAGAGGCATATGATTGCTGAATAACACAGCCATCATCTGCCGAGAAAGATGCAGACTCGGCGTGTGAGCCTGCAAGAAATGCGGGGAGCAGAATTATGACGGATATAGTCCTTCATAAGTTAAGATGCATTTCTTAGTTAAAGAGTGACCGTCATTAACTGTATTTTCTAGACTATATGACGCACTTTTTAACAACAAAAAATCTTGCTGAGTATTGTGTGCGTCCTATAGACCAGAAGCAGCGTCCTATCAAGTATGCTTATCAGGTGTCTGGCACCTGCCGGAGCAGATTTCAGCTGATCGTGGGGGTGCCAGGTGTCAGACCCTCCGATCTCATACTGATCAGCTATCTTACAGATAGGTCATCAATTCTTAAGTCCCAAATAACCCTTTAAGGGGACTGGGAATGAAATCACCACCAAGGCACCAGCAGAATAATAAATATGTCCTTGTATAAACTGTTGGTTCATTATAAGCTCATTGTCTACACAATGCAGAAATGAATGATTTATACAGGGGCATCTTTATAAACTCATTACACAGTGGTATTTCACAATGATGGTGGTTTAGGGGCCTGAAATGAAGTGACGGGTTACCTTTAATACATACATGAACATTCACACACATACACACTCACCTCAACACACACATACATACACACACGGACACAAATACACACCTCTATACACATACAATAAACACACGTGCACACACCCCTTCTGTGCTGCAGTGCTCGGTAGACAAACACACAGACCAGGGACACAAAAACCATCACACAGCCACCCCGTTATTGATGGGGTCACAGACACACACATCTTCAGTGCTGGGGTCACAGACACACATCCCTTTGATGCTGAGGTCACACAAACAGACACAGACACACACCTTCAGTGCTGGAGCCACACACACAGCCCTTCAGTGCTGCATTTCAGGGGACATGTACACGTGTGCCAAACACACGTGCACACACCCCTTCAGTGTTGCAGTGATGAGGAAACAAGCACACACCCCATTAGTGCAGGGACACGCAAACCATCACACAGCCTCCCCGTTATTGATGGGGCCATAGAGACACACATCTTTATTGCTGGGGTCACAGACACACATCCCTTTGGTGCTGAGGTCACACAAACAGACACAGACACACACCTTCAGTGCTGGGGCCACACACACAGCCCTTCAGTGCTGCATTTCAGGGGACATGTAGACGTGTGCCAAACACGCGAGCACAAACCCCTTCAGTGCTGCAGTGTTGACGAAACAAGCACACACCCCATTAGTGCAGGGACACGCAAACCATCACACAGCCTCCCCGTTATTGATGGGGCCATAGAGACACACATCTTTATTGCTGGGGTCACAGACACACATCCCTTTGGTGCTGAGGTCACACAAAGACACAGACACACACCTTCAGTGCTGGAGCCACACACACAGCCCTTCAGTGCTGCATTTCAGGGGACATGTACATGTGTGCCAAACACGCGAGCACAAACCCCTGCAGTGCTGCAGTGTTGAGGAAACAAGCACACATCCCATTAGTGCAGGGACACGCAAACCATCACACAGCCACCCCTTTATTGATGGGGCCATAGAGACACAACCCCTTCATTGCCGGGGTCACAGACACATCCCTTTGGTGCTGAGGTCACACAAACAGACACACACCTTCAGTGCTGGGGCCACACACACAGCCCTTCAGTGTTGCATTTCTGGACACATGTACATGTGTGCCAAACACACGTGCACACACCCCTTCAGTGCTGCAGTGTTGAGGACACAAACACACACCCCATTAGTGCAGGGACACACAAACCATCACACATCCACCCCTTTATTGATGTGGTCACAGAGACACCCTTTCATTTCTGGGGTCACAGACACACATCCCTTTGGTGCTGAGGTCACACAAACAGATACAGACACACACTTTCAGTGCTGGGGCCACACACACAGCCCTTCAGTGCTGCATTTCTGGAGACATGTACATGTGTGCCAAACACACGTGCACACACCCCTTCAGTGCTGCAGTGTTGAGGACACAAACACACACCCCATTAGTGCAGGGACACACAAACCATCACACAGCCACCCCTTTATTGATGGGGCCATAGAGACACAGCTCTTCATTGCTGGGGTCACAGACACACATCTCTTTGGTGCTGAGGTCACACAAAAAGACACAGACACACACCTTCAGTGCTGAGGCCACACACACAGCCCTTCAGTGCTGCATTTCAGGGGACATGTACACGTGTACCAAACACACATGTACACACCCCTTCAGTGTTGCAGTGTTGAGGACACAAACACACACCCCATTAGTGCAGGGACACGCAAACCATCACACAGCCTCCCCGATATTGATGGGGCCATAGAGACACACATCTTTACTGCTGGGATCACAGACACACATCCCTTTGGTGCTGAGGTCACACAAACAGACACAGACGCACACCTTCAGTGCTGGGGCCACACACACAGCCCTTCAGCGCTGCATTTCATGAGACATGTACACTTGTGCAAAACACACGTACACACACCCCTTCAGTGCTGCAGTGTTGAGGACACAAACACCCACCCCATTAGTGCAGGGACACACAAACCATCACACAACCACCCCTTTATTGATGGGGCCATAGAGACACACCCCTTCATTGCTGGGATCACAGACACACATCCCTTTGGTGCTGAGGTCACACAAACAGACACACACCTTCAGTGCTGGGGCCACGCACACACCCCTTCAGGGCTGCATTTCAGGGGACATGTACACGTGTGCCAAACACACGTGCACACACCCCTTCAGTGCTGCAGTGTTGAGGACACAAACACACACCCCATTAGTGCAGTGACACGCAAACCATCACACATCCACCCCTTTATTGATGGGGCCATAGAGACACACCCCTTCATTGCTGGGATCACAGACACACATCCCTTTGGTGCTGAGGTCACACAAACAGACACACACCTTCAGTGCTGGGGCCACGCACACACCCCTTCAGGGCTGCATTTCAGGGGACATGTACACGTGTGCCAAACACACGTGCACACACCCCTTCAGTGCTGCAGTGTTGAGGACACAAACACACACCCCATTAGTGCAGGGACACGCAAACCATCACACATCCACCCCTTTATTGATGGGGTCACATAGACACCCCTTCATTTCTGGGGTCACAGACACACATCCCTTTGGTGCAGAGGTCACACAAACAGACACAGACACACGCCTTCAGTGCTGGAGCCACACACACAGCCCTTCAGTGCTGCATTTCAGGGGACATGTACATGTGTGCCAAACACACGTGCACACACCCCTTCAGTGTTACAGTGATGAGGAAACAAGCACACACCCCATTAGTGCAGGGACACGCAGACCATCAGACAGCCTCCCCGTTATTGATGGGGCCATAGAGACACACATCTTTATTGCTGGGGTCACAGACACACATCCCTTTGGTGCTGTGTTCACACAAACAGACACAGACACACACCTTCAGTGCTGGGGCCACACACACAGCCCTTCAGCGCTGCATTCCATGAGACATGTACACTTGTGCCAAACACACGTGCACACACCCCTTCAGTGCTGCAGTGTTGAGGACACAAACACACACCCCATTAGTGCAGGGACACGCAAACCATCACACATCCACCCCTTTATTGATTGGGTCACAGAGACACCCCTTCATTTCTGGGATCACAGACACACATCCCTTTGGTGCTGAGGTCACACAAACAGACACAGACACACACCTTCAGTGCTGGGGCCACACACACAGCCCTTCAGTGCTGCATTTCATGGGACATGTACACGTGTGCCAAGCACACGTTCACACACCCCTTCTGTGCTGCAGTGTTGAGGAAACAAGCACACACCCCATTAGTGCAGGGACACACAAACCATCACACAGCCACCCCTTTATTGAAGGGGCCATAGAGACACAGCCCTTCATTGCTGATGTCACAGACACACATCCCTTTGGTGCTGAGGTGACACAAACTGACACAGACACACACCTTCAATGCTGGAGCCACACACACAGCCCTTCAGTGCTGCATTTCAGGGGACATGTACACGTGTGCCAAATACACGTGCACACACCCCTTCAGTGTTGCAGTGATGAGGAAAGAAGCACACACCCCATTAGTGCAGGGACACGCAAACCATCACACAGCCTCCCCGTTATTGATGAGGCCATAGAGACACACATCTTTATTGCCGGGGTCACAGACACACATCCCTTTGGTGCTGAGGTCACACAGACACACACCTTCAGTGCTGGGGCCACACACACAGCCCTTCAGTGCTGCATTTCAGGGGACATATAGACGTGTGCCAAACACACGTGCACACACCCCTTCAGTGTTGCAGTGATGAGGAAACAAGCACAAACCCCATTAGTGCTGGGACACGCAAACCATCACACAGCCTCCCCGTAATTAATGGGGCCATAGAGACACACATCTTTATTGCTGGGGTCACAGACACACATCCCTTTGGTGCTGAGGTCACACAAACAGACACAGACACACACCTTCAGTGCTGGGGCCACACACACAGCCCTTCAGTGCTGCATTTCATGGGACATGTACACGTGTGCCAAACACACTTTCACACACCCCTTATGTGCTGCAGTGTTGAGGAAACAAGCACACACCCCATTAGTGCAGGGACACGCAAACCATCACACATCCACCCCTTTACTGATGGGGTCACAGAGACACCCCTTCATCTCTGGGATCACAGACACACATCCCTTTGGTGCTGAGGTCACACAAACAGACACAGACACACACTTTCAGTGCTGGGGCCACACACACAGCCCTTCAGTGTTGCATTTCTGGAGACATGTACATGTGTGCCAAACACACGTGCACACACCCCTTCAGTGCTGCAGTGTTGAGGACACAAACACACACCCCATTAGTGCAGGGACACACAAACCATCACACATCCACCCCTTTATTGATGTGGTCACAGAGACACCCTTTCATTTCTGGGGTCACAGACACACATCCCTTTGGTGCTGAGGTCACACAAACAGACACAGACACACACTTTCAGTGCTGGGGCCACACACACAGCCCTTCAGTGCTGCATTTCTGGAGACATGTACATGTGTTCCAAACACACGTGCACACAACCCTTCAGTGTTGCAGTAATGAGGAAACAAGCACACACCCCATTAGTGCAGGGACACGCAGACCATCAGACAGCCTCCCCTTTATTGATGGGGCCATAGAGACACACATCTTTATTGCTGGGGTCACAGACACACATCTCTTTGGTGCTGAGGTCACACAAACAGACACAGACACACACCTTCAGTGCTGGGGCCACACACACAGCCCTTCAGCGCTGCATTTCATGAGACATGTACACTTGTGCTAAACACACGTGCACACTCCCCTTCAGTGCTGCAGTGTTGAGGACACAAACACCCACCCCATTAGTGCAGGGACACACAAACTATCACACAACCACCCCTTTTATTGATGGGGCCATAGAGACACACCCCTTCATTGCTGGGGTCACAGACACACATCCCTTTCGTGCTGAGGTCACACAAACAGACACAGACACACACCTTCAGTGCTGGGGCCACACACACAGCCCTTCAGTGCTGCATTTCAGGGGACATGAACACGTGTGCCAAACACACGTTCACACACCCCTTCTGTGCTGCAGTGTTGAGGAAACAAGCACACACCCCATTAGTGCAGGGACACGCAAACCATCACACATCCACCCTTTATTGATGGGGTCACAGAGACACCCCTTCATTTCTGGGATCACAGACACACATCCCTTTGGTGCTGAGGTCACACAAACAGACACAGACACACACTTTCAGTGCTGGGGCCACACACACAGCCCTTCAGTGTTGCATTTCTGGAGACATGTACATGTGTGCCAAACACACGTGCACACACCCCTTCAGTGCTGCAGTGTTGCGGACACAAACACACACCCCATTAGTGCAGGGACACACAAACCATCACACAGCCACCCCTTTATTGATGGGGCCATAGAGACACAGCCCTTCATTGCTGGGGTCACAGACACACATCCCTTTGGTGCTGAGGTCACACAAACTGACACAGACACACACCTTCAGTGCTGGAGCCACACACACAGCCCTTCAGTGCTGCATTTCAGGGGACATGTACACGTGTGCCAAATACATGTGCACACACCCCTACAGAGTTGCAGTGATGAGGAAACAAGCACACACCCCATTAGTGCAGTGACACGCAAACCATCACACAGCCTCCCCGTTATTGATGGGGCCTTAGAGACACACATCTTTATTGCCGGGGTCACAGACACACATCCCTTTGGTGCTGAGGTCACACAAACAGACACAGACACACACCTTCAGTGCTGGGGCCACACACACAGCCCTTCAGTGCTGCATTTCAGGGGACATGTACACTTATGCCAAGCACACGTGCACACACCCCTTCAGTGCTGCAGTGTTGAGGACACAAACACACACCCCATTAGTGCAGGGACACGCAAACCATCACACAACCACCCCTTTTTTTGATGGGGCCATAGAGACACACCCCTTCATTGCTCGGGTCACAGACACACATCCCTTTGGTGCTGAGGTCACACAAACAGACACAGACACACACCTTCAGTGCTGGAGCCACACACACAGCCATTCAGTGCTGCATTTCAGGGGACATGTAGATGTGTGCCAAACACACGTGCACACACCCCTTCAGTGTTGCAGTGATGAGGAAACAAGCACACACCCCATTAGTGCAGGGACACGCAGACCATCAGACAGCCTCCCCGTTATTGATGGGGCCATAGAGACACACATCTTTATTTCTGGTGTCACAGACACACATCACTTTGGTGCTGAGGTCACACAAACAGACACAGACACACACCTTCAGTGCTGGGGCCACACACACAGCCCTTCAGTGCTGCATTTCAGGGGACATGTAGACGTGTGCCAAACACACGTGCACACACCCCTTCAGTGTTGCAGTGATGAGGAAACAAGCACACACCCCATTAGTGCAGGGACACGCAAACCATTACACAGCCTCCCCGTAATTGATGGGGCCATAGAGACACACATCTTTATTGCTGGGGTCACAGACACACATCCCTTTGGTGCTGAGGTCACACAAACAGACACAGACACACACTTTCAGTGCTGGCGCCACACACACAGCCCTTCAGTGTTGCATTTCTGGAGACATGTAGACGTGTGCCAAACACACGTGCACACACCCCTTCAGTGCTGCAGTGTTGAGGACACAAACACACACCCCATTAGTGCAGGGACACACAAACCATCACACAACCATCCCTTTTATTGATGGGGCCATAGAGACACACCCCTTCATTGCTGGGGTCACAGACACACATCCCTTTGGTGCTGAGGTCACACAAACAGACACAGACACACACTTTCAGTGCTGGGGCCACACACACAGCCCTTCAGTGTTGCATTTCTGGAGACATGTACATGTGTGCCAAACACACGTGCACACACCCCTTCAGTGCTGCAGTGTTGAGGACACAAACACACACCCCATTAGTGCAGGGACACACAAACCATCACACAGCCACCCCTTTATTGATTGGGCCATAGAGACACAGCCCTTCATTGCTGGGGTCACAGACACACATCCCTTTGGTGCTGAGGTCACACAAACAGACACAGACACACACTTTCAGTGCTGGGGCCACACACACAGCCCTTCAGTGTTGCATTTCTGGAGACATGTACATGTGTGCCAAACACACGTGCACACACCCCTTCAGTGCTGCAGTGTTGAGGACACAAACACACACCCCATTAGTGCAGGGACACACAAACCATCACACAACCACCCCTTTATTGATGGGGCCATAGAGACACAGCCCTTCATTGCTGGAGTCACAGACACACATCCCTTTGGTGCTGAGGTCACACAAACAGACACAGACACTCACCTTCAGTGCTGGAGCCACACACACAGCCCTTCAGTGCTGCATTTCAGGGGACATGTACATGTGTGCCAAACACGAGAGCACAAACCCCTTCTGTGCTGCAGTGTTGAGGACACAAACACACACCCCATTAGTGCAGGGACACGCAAACCATCACACAGCCTCCCCGATATTGATGGGGCCATAGAGACACACATCTTTATTGCCGGGGTCACAGACACACATCCCTTTGGTGCTGAGGTCACACAAACAGACACAGGCACACACCTTCAGTGCTGGGGCCACACACATAGCCCTTTAGTGCTGCATTTCAGGGGACATGTACACTTGTGCCAAACACACGTGCACACACCCCTTCAGTGCTGCAGTGTTGAGGACACAAACACACACCCCATTAGTGCAGGGACACACAAACCATCACACAACCACCCCTTTTATTGATGGGGCCATAGAGACACACCCCTTCATTGCTGGGGTCACAGACACACATCCCTTTGGTGCTGAGGTCACACAAACAGACACAGACACACACCTTCAGTGCTGGGGCCACACACACAGCCCTTCAGTGCTGCATTTCTGGAGACATGTACACGTGTGCCAAACACACGTGCACAAACCCCTTCAGTGCTGCAGTGTTGAGGAAACAAGCACACACCCCATTAGTGCAGGGACACGCAAACCATCACACAGCCACCCCTTTATTGATGGGGTCACAGACACACACATCTTCAGTGCTGGGGTCACAGGCACACATCCCTTTGGTGCTGAGGTCACACAAACAGACACAGACACACACCTTCAGTGCTGGGGCCACACACACAGCCCTTCAGTGCTGCATTTCAGGGGAAATGTACACATGTGCCAAACACACGTGCACACACCCCTTCAGTGCTGCAGTGTTGAGGACACAAACACACACCCCATTAGTGCAGGGACACGCAAACCATCACACATCCACCCCTTTATTGATGGGGTCACAGAGACTCCCCTTCATTTCTGGGGTCACAGACACACATCCCTTTGGTGCTGAGGTCACACAAACAGACACAGACACACACTTTCAGTGCTGGGGCTACACACACAGCCCTTCAGTGCTGCATTTCTGGAGACATGTACATTTGTGCCAAGCACACGTGCACACACCCCTTCAGTGCTGCAGTGTTGAGGACACATACACACACCCCATTAGTGCAGGGACACACAAACCATCACACAGCCACCCCTTTATTGATGGGGCCATAGAGACACAGCCCTTCATTGCTGGGGTCACAGACACACATCCCTTTGGTGCTGAGGTCACACAAACAGACACAGACACTCACCTTCAGTGCTGGAGCCACACACACAGCCCTTCAGTGCTGAATTTCAGGGGACATGTACACTTGTGCTAAACACACGTGCACACTCCCCTTCAGTGCTGCAGTGTTGAGGACACAAACACCCACCCCATTAGTGCAGGGACACACAAACTATCACACAACCACCCCTTTTATTGATGGGGCCATAGAGACACACCCCTTCATTGCTGGGGTCACAGACACACATCCCTTTCGTGCTGAGGTCACACAAACAGACACAGACACACACCTTCAGTGCTGGGGCCACACACACAGCCCTTCAGTGCTGCATTTCAGGGGACATGAACACGTGTGCCAAACACACGTTCACACACCCCTTCTGTGCTGCAGTGTTGAGGAAACAAGCACACACCCCATTAGTGCAGGGACACGTAAACCATCACACATCCACCCTTTATTGATGGGGTCACAGAGACACCCCTTCATTTCTGGGGTCACAGACACACATCCCTTTGGTGCTGAGGTCACACAAACAGACACAGACACACACTTTCAGTGCTGGGGCCACACACACAGCCCTTCAGTGTTGCATTTCAGGGGACATGTACACGTGTGCCAAATACATGTGCACACACCCCTACAGAGTTGCAGTGATGAGGAAACAAGCACACACCCCATTAGTGCAGTGACACGCAAACCATCACACAGCCTCCCCGTTATTGATGGGGCCTTAGAGACACACATCTTTATTGCCGGGGTCACAGACACACATCCCTTTGGTGCTGAGGTCACACAAACAGACACAGACACACACCTTCAGTGCTGGGGCCACACACACAGCCCTTCAGTGCTGCATTTCAGGGGACATGTACACTTATGCCAAACACACGTGCACACACCCCTTCAGTGCTGCAGTGTTGAGGACACAAACACACACCCCATTAGTGCAGGGACACGCAAACCATCACACAACCACCCCTTTTTTTGATGGGGCCATAGAGACACACCCCTTCATTGCTCGGGTCACAGACACACATCCCTTTGGTGCTGAGGTCACACAAACAGACACAGACACACACCTTCAGTGCTGGAGCCACACACACAGCCATTCAGTGCTGCATTTCAGGGGACATGTACATGTGTGCCAAACACACGTGCACACACCCCTTCAGTGTTGCAGTGATGAGGAAACAAGCACACACCCCATTAGTGCAGGGACACGCAGACCATCAGACAGCCTCCCCGTTATTGATGGGGCCATAGAGACACACATCTTTATTTCTGGTGTCACAGACACACATCACTTTGGTGCTGAGGTCACACAAACAGACACAGACACACACCTTCAGTGCTGGGGCCACACACACAGCCCTTCAGTGCTGCATTTCAGGGGCCATGTAGACGTGTGCCAAACACACGTGCACACACCCCTTCAGTGTTGCAGTGATGAGGAAACAAGCACACACCCCATTAGTGCAGGGACACGCAAACCATCACACAGCCTCCCCGTAATTGATGGGGCCATAGAGACACACATCTTTATTGCTGGGGTCATAGACACACATCCCTTTGGTGCTGAGGTCACACAAACAGACACAGACACACACCTTCAGTGCTGGGGCCACACACATAGCCCTTCAGTGCTGCATTTCAGGGGACATGTACATGTGTGCTAAACACACGTGCACACACCCCTTCAGTGCTGCAGTGTTGAGGACACAAACACACACCCCATTAGTGCAGGGACACACAAACCATCACACAACCATCCCTTTTATTGATGGGGCCATAGAGACACACCCCTTCATTGCTGGGGTCACAGACACACATCCCTTTGGTGCTGAGGTCACACAAACAGACACAGACACACACTTTCAGTGCTGGGGCCACACACACAGCCCTTCAGTGTTGCATTTCTGGAGACATGTACATGTGTGCCAAACACACGTGCACACACCCCTTCAGTGCTGCAGTGTTGAGGACACAAACACACACCCCATTAGTGCAGGGACACACAAACCATCACACAGCCACCCCTTTATTGATTGGGCCATAGAGACACAGCCCTTCATTGCTGGGGTCACAGACACACATCCCTTTGGTGCTGAGGTCACACAAACAGACACAGACACACACTTTCAGTGCTGGGGCCACACACACAGCCCTTCAGTGTTGCATTTCTGGAGACATGTACATGTGTGCCAAACACACGTGCACACACCCCTTCAGTGCTGCAGTGTTGAGGACACAAACACACACCCCATTAGTGCAGGGACACACAAACCATCACACAACCACCCCTTTATTGATGGGGCCATAGAGACACAGCCCTTCATTGCTGGAGTCACAGACACACATCCCTTTGGTGCTGAGGTCACACAAACAGACACAGACACTCACCTTCAGTGCTGGAGCCACACACACAGCCCTTCAGTGCTGCATTTCAGGGGACAAGTACATGTGTGCCAAACACGAGAGCACAAACCCCTTCTGTGCTGCAGTGTTGAGGACACAAACACACACCCCATTAGTGAAGGGACACGCAAACCATCACACAGCCTCCCCGATATTGATGGGGCCATAGAGACACACATCTTTATTGCCGGGGTCACAGACACACATCCCTTTGGTGCTGAGGTCACACAAACAGACACAGGCACACACCTTCAGTGCTGGGGCCACACACATAGCCCTTTAGTGCTGCATTTCAGGGGACATGTACACTTGTGCCAAACACACGTGCACACACCCCTTCAGTGCTGCAGTGTTGAGGACACAAACACACACCCCATTAGTGCAGGGACACACAAACCATCACACAACCACCCCTTTTATTGATGGGGCCATAGAGACACACCCCTTCATTGCTGGGGTCACAGACACACATCCCTTTGGTGCTGAGGTCACACAAACAGACACAGACACACACCTTCAGTGCTGGGGCCACACACACAGCCCTTCAGTGCTGCATTTCTGGAGACATGTACACGTGTGCCAAACACACGTGCACAAACCCCTTCAGTGCTGCAGTGTTGAGGAAACAAGCACACACCCCATTAGTGCAGGGACACGCAAACCATCACACAGCCACCCCTTTATTGATGGGGTCACAGACACACACATCTTCAGTGCTGGGGTCACAGGCACACATCCCTTTGGTGCTGAGGTCACACAAACAGACACAGACACACACCTTCAGTGCTGGGGCCACACACACAGCCCTTCAGTGCTGCATTTCAGGGGAAATGTACACATGTGCCAAACACACGTGCACACACCCCTTCAGTGCTGCAGTGTTGAGGACACAAACACACACCCCATTAGTGCAGGGACACGCAACCCATCACACATCCACCCCTTTATTGATGGGGTCACAGAGACTCCCCTTCATTTCTGGGGTCACAGACACACATCCCTTTGGTGCTGAGGTCACACAAACAGACACAGACACACACTTTCAGTGCTGGGGCTACACACACAGCCCTTCAGTGCTGCATTTCTGGAGACATGTACATGTGTGCCAAGCACACGTGCACACACCCCTTCAGTGCTGCAGTGTTGAGGACACATACACACACCCCATTAGTGCAGGGACACACAAACCATCACACAGCCACCCCTTTATTGATGGGGCCATAGAGACACAGCCCTTCATTGCTGGGGTCACAGACACACATCCCTTTGGTGCTGAGGTCACACAAACAGACACAGACACTCACCTTCAGTGCTGGAGCCACACACACAGCCCTTCAGTGCTGCATTTCAGGGGACATGTACACGTGTGCCAAACACACGTGCACACACCCCTTCAGTGTTGCAGTGATGAGGAAACAAGCACACACCCCATTAGTGCAGGGACACGCAATCCATCGCACAACCACCCCGTTATTGATGGGGTCACAGACACACACATCTTCAGTGCTGGGGTCACAGACACACATCCCTTTGGTGCTGAGGTCACACAAACAGAGACAGACACACACCTTCAGTGCTGGGGCCACACACACTGCCCTTCAGTGCTGCATTTCAGGGGACATGTAGACGTGTGCCAAACACACGTGCACACACCCCTTCAGTGCTGCAATGTTGAGGACACAAACACACACCCCATTAGTGCAGGGACACGCAAACCATCACACATCCACCCCTTTATTGATGGGGTCACAGAGACTCCCCTTCATTTCTGGGGTCACAGACACACATCCCTTTGGTGCTGAGGTCACACAAACAGACACAGACACACACTTTCAGTGCTGGGGCTACACACACAGCCCTTCAGTGCTGCATTTCTGGAGACATGTACATGTGTGCCAAGCACACGTGCACACACCCCTTCAGTGCTGCAGTGTTGAGGACACAAACACACACCCCATTAGTGCAGGGACACACAAACCATCACTCAGCCACCCCTTTATTGATGGGGCCATAGAGACACAGCCCTTCATTGCTGGGGTCACAGACACACATCCCTTTGGTGCTGAGGTCACACAAGCAGACACAGACACACACCTTCAGTGCTGGAGCCACACACACAGCCCTTCAGTGCTGCATTTCAGGGGACATGTACACGTGTGCCAAACACACGTGCACACACCCCTTCAGTGTTGCAGTGATGAGGAAACAAGCACACACCCCATTAGTGCAGGGACACGCAAACCATCACACAGCTTCCCCGTTATTGATGGGGCCATAGAGACACACATCTTTATTGCTGGGGTCACAGACACACATCCCTTTTGTGCTGAGGTCACACAAACAGACACAGACACACACCTTCAGTGCTGGAGCCACACACACAGCCCTTCAGTGCTGCATTTCAGAGGATATGTACACATGTGCCAAACACACGTGCACACACCCCTTCAGTGCTGCAGTGTTGAGGAAACAAGCACACACCCCATTAGTGCAGGGACACGCAAACCATCACACAGCCACCCCCTTATTGATGGGGTCACAGAGACACCCCTTCATTTCTGGGATCACAGACAGACATCCCTTTGGTGCTGAGGTCACACAAACAGACACAGACACACACTTTCAGTGCTGGGGCCACACACACAGCCCTTCAGTGCTGCATTTCAGGGGACATGTAGACGTGTGCCAAACACACGTGCACACACCCCTTCAGTGTTGCAGTGTTGAGGACTCAAACACACACCCCATTAGTGCAGGGACATGCAAACCATCACACTGCCACCCCTTTATTGGTGGGGTCACAGGCACACATCCCTTTATTGGTGGGGTCACAGACACGCATCCCTTTATTGGTGTGGTCACAGACACGCATCCCTTTATTGGTGGGGTCACAGACACACATCCTTGTAGTGCTGGGGTCACAGACACACTTCCCTTTAGATCTGGGGTCGCACAAACCTTCAATGCTGTGCCTACACACACACTCATATGCACGCACACCTACCTTCTTGCTGAATCCCAAAAAGTCTTCTCAGTTGATAATTGCCGGGCGTATGATAGTTACTCCACAGATCTCAGAACAGCCTTGAGGAAGGTCAGGAAGAAAGAAAACAATGCAGCTAATAATCATCTGGAAATATCATGGGGATGAGGACACAGTCCATACAGCACACACTGCAGATCTCTTCCTGATCTTACTCTGCTGTTTGTGCTGTGACACAATGCTGTGCAGCCAGTCCTCCTCCCTTTCTGATGTGAGCTGATCCCCAGCGTTCAGTGATGAGCTACTTACCTGGACTGGTCCTCTTCAAGCTGTGACACAAGATGGCTCAGGAATAGAACTTTGTACATTCTGTAGCAGTTATGATGTCATGTGAGGTCTATGATGTCATGTTCTTGGTGCTGTCATGTGCTTTGTGATGTCATCATAACGGACACTGCTGTTTTATGTATCAAGTTTACACTTCAGGAAATAAATTACTAAACAAAAAAGTCACAGACTGCAAATATCCCACAGCCCCATGTTATAATTCATGACAGCTATTTAAATGAACCTTTATTTTAATCCATATAACCTACTGCTATGTGAAAAAAACCTCGAGACCTGAACTGGAATTTAAATTGTCATGCATGCAGCATGTAAGAGCATGTTCACACATGGCCACTAACCAGAAAAAAACTAAGACAGAAATACAATACTCAAACACCCTGCAGTAAATAAATAAATCGCAATAGTGCATGAAAATAATAAAGCGTACTTAGTTAACATAATTTTGATCTAAATAATGCGAAAGCCATCCCGCCTCGTAACGGTGACCCTTATGGGACAGTCCTAACTCTAATATTTAAAACTTTACCGTTATTTGTGTATTGTGTTTCTGTCTTTGTCTTCTACTGCTATGTGAGTTACAGGAAAACACTGGACTAAAATCACTGACTGCGGTGGATTCCCCAATAAAATGTACATTTTATTTCCTTAAATAACATTTTCCTATACACACCTTACCTAATAATCGTGACATTTTGTGGAGCGTGCCAAATATTACCCTCCATTTAAAGTCTGCCAGCTGTGTTTTGTTGAACCTATTCACACTTGGTCGCAGACCAATACCACACTACAAGACCAGTGCCTAAAACCGTGATTTATACAGCTGACATGTGCCCACAACAGCCGCGGGTGGAATCGCGATCCACTTGCGGCTGTTAACATGTTAAATGCTGCTGTCTGTAGCGTCGGCGTCCCTGCCTCCTGCTAGGCAGGGACGCCGTTCCCCTCACCTCTCCGCTCCATGCCCGGCAGCTTCCTCACGCTCTGCTGGCAGCGCGCGCTGCTTCCCGGCCTCTGTGCTTAGGGCACGCGCGCGCTCTCCATCTCTTAAAGGGGCCGCGCGCACCGTCCTAAGGAGTCCCCGGCCAATGGCCGGAGGACCTCACCATATATAAGGCACCTCCTCCAAAATGGAGGTGCCTGAGCAATGTTGTTGCAAAGCCTTTCAACTCTGCTTCAGCCCTCAGGTCCCGTTACCAGATACCTGCCAGTTACCTGCCAGATCTCTGCTTGATACCTACCTGATTCCTGTCTATCTGCTTGCACTCCTGCGGTCCGACAGTCTGCCTTCCAACACCTGTCAGTCTGTCTATGGATCTGCCCGCCCACTCACCTGGGAGCGCTCACCTGCTACCTGCCTGCTAGCCTACCTGGAGGCTCTGCCGTCACTTGCCGTGACCACCTGCCTGTCCAGAGACTCCTGCCCGCTCACCTGGGAGCGCTCACCTGCTACCTGCCTGCTAGCCTACCTGGAGGCTCTGCCGTCACTTGCCGTGGCCACCTGCCTGTCCAGAGACTCCTGCCCGCTCACCTGGGAACGCTCACCTGCTACCTGCCTGCTAGCCTACCTGGAGGCTCTGCCGTCACTTGCCGTGACCACCTGCCTGTCCAGAGACTCTTGCCCGCTCACCTGGGAGCGCTCACCTGCTACCTGCCTGCTAGCCTATCTGGAGGCTCTGCCGTCACTTGCCGTGACCACCTGCCTGTCCAGAGACTCCTGCCCGCTCACCTGGGAGCACTCACCTGCTACCTGCCTGCTAGCGTACCTGGAGGCTCTGCCGTCACTTGCCGTGACCACCTGCCTGTCCAGAGACTCTTGCCCGCTCACCTGGGAGCGCTCACCTGCTACCTGCCTGCTAGCCTATCTGGAGGCTCTGCCGTCACTTGCCGTGACCACCTGCCTGTCCAGAGTCTCTTGCCCGCTCACCTGGGAGCGCTCACCTGCTACCTGCCTGCTAGCCTATCTGGAGGCTCTGCCGTCACTTGCCGTGACCACCTGCCTGTCCAGAGACTCTTGCCCGCTCACCTGGGAGCGCTCACCTGCTACCTGCCTGCTAGCCTATCTAGAGACTCTTATCCTGCTGTCACTTGCCGTGACCACCTGCCTGTCTAGAGACTCTTACCCTGCTGTCACTTGCCGTGACCATCCGCCTGTCAAGAGACTGTCCCCGTCACTTGCCGTGACCTCCTGCCCTTCTACCCAGAGACTGTCCCTGTCACTTGCCGTGACTACCTGCCCGCCTTCCCTGGGAGCCACCCGCTTCCTTACAAGGACTGCCCCTTTGTATAGTTGCTCTGAGGTTCCACCTCCCAGACCCGTTACACTGTCAATCTCTGACAGCGGCATTTAACAGCGCCGCGCCGGAAGCGCGTCACTTACCCCGCCCATCTGTGACCCCGTCACGTAATCGCGGGTCACTGATGGGTGGGCATGACAACCCTGGGTCTGCAGCAGACCCCAGTGATTGTCATGTACTGACTCTATGAGCGCCACCTAGTGGTCGGCGCTCATGGCACAGGAGCATTTCTGCTATATAGAGCTGATCTGCTCATCCCCTGTATGTAGCAGAGGTGATTGGACAGTTGCTGCTTCTAGTCTCCTAATGAGACTATAGAAGCAAGCAAAAAGTAAAAAAAAAAAAAAATGTTTTTAAAAATATTAAAAAAATGTAAAAATATATAAAAGTTTAAATCACCCCCCTTTCGCCCCATTCCAAATAAAATTCTAAAAATACCACCCACATACACATATTTGCTATTGCCGTGCTCAGAATCGCCCGATCTATCAATATAAAAAAATAATTAATCCAATCGGTAAACGGCGTAACGAGAAATAAATTCTAAACGCCAGAATTACGTTTTTTGGTTTCCGCAACATTGCAATAAAATGCAATAACTGGCAAAACATCGGATCTACCCCAAAATGGTATCAATAAAAACTTCAGCTCGGTGTGCAAAAAATAAACCCGGCCCCAGATCCCGAAAAATGGAGACGCTACGGGTCTTGTAAAATGGCGCCATTTTATTTTTTAATCATGGCACTTTGCAAAGCACTTCATTAGTTTCTTTGGCGTCATATCCATAAAATGATCATATTAAAGTGGCCTCCAGACCCTGCTTTTCCCCAGTGCAAGAGCGTTGCTGGGGTCCTAAGAGATCAGGGACCCCAGCCCCAAAGTACATGTTTCCCCATATAACCTCCCTGCCACTTAAAAGAGGATTTATACATATATAATTGCAGTATACCACTGTTACTAATCTAAAATACACTATACAAAGACCAATATTCCCAAAATTACTACTATACAAGGCCAAAATGATCCTGCTACACAATGTCCTCTACCATCACCACCACACAGTGAGTCCATATATGAAAGAAAACCCCGCAGGGTAAAAGACCATCAAAGGATTCCAGGGAGAATAAAATCTATCATATTTATTCAGCAATAGAAAAATAGGATGATGGGGGAAGGGACACAACACATATGTAATTGTTAGACATGTAAGCGAAAGAAAGCAAGGCACGCAAGGAAGGGGCCATTCCAGGTATAATGGCTGTCTATAGGATCATCATGGGTATACTAAAATATCCCAAAATAGACACCGCATATATTCCACTGGGGGCAACAGTCATCATATGCAGGTGCATCTCACTAAATTACAATATCATCAAAAAGTTAATTTATTTGAGTTCTTCAATACAAAAAGTGAAACTCATATATTATATAGAGTCATTACAGACAGAGAGATCTATTATATAGAGTCATTACAGAGAGAGAGATCTATTTCAAGTGTTTATTTCTGTTAATGTTGACGATTATGGCTTACAGCCAATGAAAACACTAAAGTCAATATCTCAGTAAATTAGAATAATTAACAAAAAGCACCTGCAACGGCTTCCTAAGTTTTTAAAAATGTCCCATAGTCTGTTTCAGTAGGCTCCACAATCATGGGGAAGACTGCTGACTTTACAAATGCCAAGAAGGCAGTCATTGACACCATCCACAAGGTCCCAGAGTTCCAATTTTCCTTTGGAAATCAAGGTCCCAGAGTCTGGAGGAAGAGTGGAGAGGCCACAATCCAAGCTGCTTGAGGTCTAGTGTGAAGTTTCCACTATCAGTGATGGTTTGGGGAGCCATGTCATCTGCTGGTGTAGGTCCACTGTGTTTTATCAAGACCAAAGTCAGCGCAGCTGTCTACCAGGACATTTTACAGCACTTCATGCTTCCCTCTGCCGACAAGCTTTTTGGAGATGGAAATTTCATTCTCCAGCAGGACTTGGCACCTGTCCACACTGCTAAAAGTACCAATACCTGGTTTACACACAACAGTATGACTCTGCTTAATTGGCCAGCAAATTTACCTGAACTTAACCCCATAGAGAAACTATTATAGAGAATCTATGGGGTATTGTCAAGAGGAAGATGAGACACCAGACCCAACAATGCTGTCGAGCTGAAGGCTGCTATCAAAGCCACCTGGGCTTCCATAACACCTCAGCAGTGCCACAGGCTGATCGCCTCCATGCCACGCCGCACTATGCAGTAATTGATGCAAAAGGAGCCTGACCAAGTATTGAGTGCATTTACTGAACATACATTTCAGTAGGCCAACATTTCGGATTTTAAAAACATTTTTCAAGCTGTTGTTATAAAGTATTTTAATTTACTGAGATAATGACTTTTGTGATTTCATTGGCTGTAAGCCATAATCAGTGGCGTACCGCCAATGGTGGCAGGCCACACCACTGCTATGGGGCCCGTGAGCCTCGGGGGAGCGAGGAGGATAGGTGAGTATTGGGGGGGTGGGAGGTTGCGGCGGAGGAGGAGCGGGCACATGCAGTAGCGGCTGCTGTAGCTACCACGTGTGCCTGCTGCTAAAGGGACATGAATATTCCCTCTTCTCCACTTCCATGGGCGTGGAGAAGAGGGAATATTCATTCTCTTTAGTAGCGGGCACGGAGCAGCGCTGAGCCGTGGCTCCTGCTTACAGTGCCCGCTACTAAAGAGAATGCATATTCACGCTTGTCAACGCTCATAGTCCCGGCGTGGAGAGGAGTGAATATGCTGGCAGCAGCAGCAGCTCACCTAGGCAACTGAGAGCGCGCACTGCTCAGATACCAACATGAGCTGCTGGCAGACAGAACACAGCAGCTCTGGAGCAGAGGTGAGGAAGGAAGGGGAGTATAAGTGTTTATTTTTTGTGTGTGCAGTGATGGGGCCACACATACCAGGATTGGGGGGTGAGGAGGACATACATACCAAGATTGGGGGATGAGGGGGCTATGCATACCAGGATTGGGGGATGAGGGGGCCATGCATACCAGGATTGGGGGGATGAGGAGGCCACACATACCATTCCTGACCCCATTTCTGGCGATCGGATATTTCCCTGGATCTCTTGTATCCTGCTGCATATTGCTGTATATAACATAGGTTTACTTTATGTGAACAATGGCCAAATAGCTGTTGGCTGAGAACTCGTCCTATATGATAAAATCTGCGATGGAGGTTCCTAATACGGCTTCCAACGAAGATGTGACATCATCCAAATGTGTATAAGAACTAGCGAGTGATAAAGGAGACAATGGCTGGTAGGTAATAAGTCATTACCTGTCTGCCAATATCTTCTTCTGGAAGACTTCAAGATATCATGTATTACATATTACATATTATTCTGAAAGCGAACCATGTAATACCACATGTGTCCTGGAGAGGCCGCTACGTCCAGCAAAACACAGCTGATTGCTGAGGGTGTTCACTGCCAGACCCCCGACTATCAACTGATCTCCTGCAAGTCCTCATTTGGGGACAGGAGTTGTTCACACTTGGCATATTTTGTGATTCATGAGGGGAGGACAATAGCCGGATATAGACTTTTTCTATAAAGTCAGATTAAAGGGGTTTTCAGGAATGTTTTTATGTAATATATAGGAGGTTCCCAGTGGTAGAGAAAACACACAGAGCATACTCAACTCAATACTTTTTCCCAGTTTTTTTGTGGTAAAATTAGGGGCCTCGGCTTATACTCGGGTCGTCTTATTTAAAACATACAGTATTTTAAAATCAGTGAGTACGTGGTGCCCATAATACTGCAGGACTGTGTGGTGCATTATACTATATGGGGGCTGCATTTTGCCCTTTGGGATGTGAAATATACTGTATGGAGGACTATGGTGAGTGCATTATATTCTATCGAGGACCATGGGAAGTTCATTATACTATATGGAGGATTATGGGGGATGCATTATAGTATATGGAGGATTATGGGGTGTGCATTATACTATATGGAGGATTATGGGGTGTGCATTATACTATATGGAGGATTTTGGAGGGTGCATTATACTATATGGAGGATTATGGGTGGCATATTATACTATATGGAAGTCTATGTGGGGCCATTATGATATTTTGAGGGCTATGTGGGGGGCCGTCATACTGTATGAAAGCAATTATACGGTGTGAAGGTTTGTGTGGGGTCGATCATACTGTTTGGAGGGCTGTGTGGGGCCATTATACTGTTTGGAGGGCTAGTGTGGGCCATTATACTGTATGTAGGCCCATTATACTGTATGGAGGGCTGTGTGGGAGTCACAGTTGGGGGAATCATACTGTGTTAGGGTCACCATACTTTGCCTTCGGAGTTGAAGTGGGGTACAATAAGGTCATTATACTGTTCATGTAGAGGCTAATGTGGAGGAATGCACCATGTGGGTATCATACTGTGTTTGGGGGGCACTTTTATTGGCATCATACTTCATGGGGGCAATGAAAGAGGGATCTAGGACTTCAGTAGGAGGAACATTAGAAAAGCGAAGTAAAGGCTGGAAAGTTGTGAGATCGGCTCTTCTGTGACACAGACAAATATTTCTTTATTTTTTTGGTGTGGGGGGGTCCAATTAGAGCTTCTGCTATGGGGCCTCATGATTTCTATGTGCGCCCCTGGCCATAATCATCAACATTAACAGAAATAAACACGTGAAATAGATCACTTTGATTGTAATGACTTTATATAATATAGGAGTTTCATTTTTAGCATTGAAGAACTAAAATAAATAAACTTTTTGATGATATTCTAATTTAGTGAGATGCACCTGTATATATATAATGGGTGTGGGTGCCATCATGCTATAAGGGGCTATGGGAGTCATCATGCTATATATAAGGGGCAGTGGGGCCATCATATTATATAAAATGGGGAGTGGGTGCCAGAATACAGTTTATAAGGGGCTGTGGGGCCATCATACAGTATAAAGGGAGCTGTAGGGGCCATAATATAGTGTACAAGTGGGTGTGGGGGCCATCATACAGTATATATTGGGCTGCGGGGGCCATCATACAGTACTGTATATATGAGGCTGTGAGGGCCATTATACAGGATATAGGGAGTTGTAGGGACCATCATGCCAGTTATAAGGAGTTGTAGAGACCATCATACAGTGCATAAGGAGCTGTGCGGACCATCACACAGTGCATAGGGAGCTGTGGGGACCATCAGACAATGCATAGGGAGCTGTGGAGACCATCATACAGTGCATAGGGAGCTGTGGGGACCATCATACAGTGTATAGGGAGCTGTGGGGACCATCATACTGTGTAGAGGGAGCTGTGGAGACCATCATACAGTGCATAGGGAGCTGTGGGGACCATTATGCAGTGCATAGGGAGCTGTGGGGACCATTATGCAGTGCATAGGTAGTTGTGGGGACCATCATACAGTGCATAGGGATATGTGGGGACCATCAGACAATGCATAGGGAGCTGTGGGGACCATTATGCAGTGCGTAGGGAGCTGTGGGGACCATTATGCAGTGCGTAGGGAGCTGTGGGGACCATTATGCAGTGCATAGGGAGTTGTGGGGACCATCATACAGTGCATAGGGAGTTGTGGGGACTATCATACAGTACATAAGGAGCTGTGGGGACCATCATACCGTGTATAAGGAGCTGAGGGGACCATCATACAGTGTATAAGGAGCCGTGGGGACTATCATACAGAGCGTAGAGAGCTGTGGGGACCATCATACAGTGCATAGGGAGATGTGGGGACCATCATACAGGGCATAGGGAGCTGTGGGGACCATTATGCAGTGTATAGGGAGCTGTGGGGACCATCATACCGAGCGTAGGGAGCTGCGGGGACCATCATACAGTACATAAGGAGCCGTGGGGACCGTCATACAGTGTATAAGGAGCCGTGGGGACCATCATTCAGTGCATAAGGAGCTGCGGGGACCTTCATACAGTGCGTAGAGAGCTATGAGGACCATCATACAATGCATAGGGAGCTGTGGAGACCATCATACAATGCATTGGGAGCTGTGAAGACCATCATACAGTGCATAGGGCACTGTGGGGACCATCATACAGAGCGTAGGGAGCTGTGGGGACCATCATACAGACCATAGGGAGCTGTGGGGACCATCATACAGAGCATAGGGAGCTGTGGGGACCATCATACAGTGTCTAGGGAGCTGTGGGGACCCTCATACAGTATCTAAGGAGCTGTGGGGACCATCATACAGTGTGTAGGGAGCTGTGGGTACCATCATACAGTGCATAGTGAGCTGTGGGTTCCATCATACGGAGCGTAGAGAGCTGTGGGTTCCATCATACAGAGCGTAGATAGCTGTGGGGACCATCATACAGTGCATAGGGAGCTGTGGGTTCCATCATACATGGCATAGGGAGCTATGGGGACCATCATACAGAGCATAGAGAGCTGTGGGGACCATTATGCAATGCATAGTGAGCTGTGGGGACCATCATACAGTGCATGGGGGAGCTGTGGGGATCATCATACAGTGTCTAGGGAGCTGTGGGGACCCTCATCCAGTATCTAAGGAGCTGTGGGGACAATCATACAGTGTGTATGAAGCTGTGGGGACCATCATATAGTGTCTAGGGAGCTGTGGGGACCATCGTACAGTATCTAAGGAGCTGTGGGGACCATCATACAGTGTGTAGGGAGCTGTGGGGACCATCATACAGTGTATAGGGAGCTGTGGGGACCATCATACAGAGCATAGGGAGCTGTGGGGACCATGTTACCAGTGCATATGGAGCTGTGGGTACCATCATACAGTGCATAGGGAGCTGTGGGGACCATCATACAGTGCATAGGGAGCTGTGGGGACCATCACACAGAGCGTAGGGAGATGTGGGGACCATGATACAGTGCATATGGAACTGTCAGTACCATCATACAGGGCATAGGGAGTTGTGGGGACCATTATGCAGTGCATACGGAGCTGTGGGGACCATCATACAGGGTATAGGGAGCTATGGGGATCATCATACAGTGCGTAGGGAGCTGTGGGGACCATCATACAGTGTCTAGGGAGCTGTGGGGACCATCATGCAGTGTATAGGGAGCTGTGGGGACCATCATACAGTGTGTAGTGAGCTGTGGGACTATCATACAATATACAGGGTGCTATGGGGGCACTCAGGACATTATTTCTTTTAAATGGGTGCATCATCAGAAATTTCTTCTTTCACCACCCCGAAATCATCGTCCATAGACTTAAAGAAGAACTTTGTAGTTGGGTGTAGTTTGATTGTGGCTTTAAGGGGGCATTATTACTTAAAGGGGATTCTCAACGGTATTTGTTGCTTGGAGGGAACACTTCAGATATTGAAACTTTCATAAGAGCATATCTGACATTATTACTTGCTAGGTAGCACAGTGGGGTCTTTACTACTTTCTATGGGACGCTATTATTTTTATAGGTCCCCTCTATCTGGCACACAGTCTTTGTAGCATTAATTGGTGGAGGGTAATCATAGTAATGACATAATTTTTGAAGTATTGAGGTTCCTATTCCACGTCGGAGGAGCAGGCAGCATGGGGAGGTTGTGCCGGGTGGGAATAGATGGGGACGGTGCTGGAAATGTGAGAAGTCAGATGGTCTTTGTACAGTGTGTTTTTTATGTAGAGGCAATGGTCATATCATAATACTATGTACTCACTGTGTAGTGTTGATGGTAGAGGGCATTGTGTAGCGGGATTATTATTGCCTTGTATAGAAGTAATTTGGGGAATATTGGTCTTTCAGTTGTGTATTTTAGGTTAGCAACAATGGTGTACTGTAATTATATATGTATAGGTCCTCTTTTAAGTGGCGGGGAGGTTGTATGGGGAAACACCTAGTTTGGGGCTTTGGCCCCTGATCTTTTAGGACCCTAGCATCGTCCCGGCATACAAGGGATATCGGGGGGCACAAAGTGTTCTGGACGTTTCCTTTACAGTATGAAGCATTTTCCACACAGTATCCTTCCTCTGTAATATACTCCAGGACTGGTGAGGCGCACTGTCGCTCCCTATTTTGCCATAACTCGGCCTCAGCACTGCAGTGCTGATCAGCAGGTCTGCTTACTTGTTCTTCGGTTTCGCCCACTATGTCTTCCACTACTGGCGCCCTTGAACCCTTGCACTCGTGACTCCCACTAGTACATCATATTCAGTGCTGCTTTGGGGTCCGTAACTCAGCGTCCAATCCAAGGACCCTTCTCTGTAAGGCCACTCTGTCTCATCGGTCCAAAAAAGTCGGGCGCACTTCATGGCCGCCTCATATAGAATGAATGGAGCAGCATTTTAGCATGCGGACCACCGTTCCAATCTAAAGGGGATGAAGGTTCCTGTAGATTGGAGCTTGTTTTCATTGGACAACCCCTTTAATCTTTCACACACTGTTTCTGCATTTAAGTCTATTTTTTGGTAAATATTCGATGACCTGGTGTAATTTGTGATGTGTTGTTCTTCACCTGAGGTTGTATTGACCTCATTTTATAACTTCTAAGGACCAGACTTTTTTTTAATATATCCTGAATAGAACACAATAGAATTGTATGGAAAACATTATTGTGTTCTTCACAATTCAAGGCAACGTGTCCTTATGAGATCTTTTTCTTGAAGGTATATGGCCCTCAGGTTCTTTATCACCATGCAATCTGAAGAGCCAACTTAGACTAAGAGTGGCCACCACTGGGCATACACCATGGTGCAGCAAGGGCTAGCAATCTGTCCCTCCAATTGTGTGGGTACTTATTGCTTAGGGAATGTCAGTCCAGTTCTTCTTTTTAAGAGGGTTCACTGTCTGTGCATCTCTGTGCCCGAAGAATATTAACCTGGTGTTACTGTATTACTGCTGTTCCAAGTGGCAAGCACATGGTTCTCTTAGAGACAGGACCCTTGTTTAAACCCAAGTAGACTTGAATTGGAAAGGCCACTGGTCTGGACCAGGACTCTGGTTGTGTACGGTGATGGCGGCATGCACGGTTTCTATGTAGGTGTCTGTGTGTAGTCAGAAGAGAATTTCAGTGGTGGCCTAATAACTGCAAGGACCGACGGAGGTGTTGGACAAAGGTAAACGAGTGGCTGCAGAACGGTTGGTAAATGTGGCCACTTCATGGGAATATTGGCCACTGATGACTGAGGCCTCCCTCCTGGTTTGGTCCTGGAGCCCCCCGGCCACTTGTTGAACATCTTTCCTGTTTTTTACTGTTACACAAGACCCTGTGTCTCCTGTATTCTGCGGCTGCGTCCCGTTCTTCAGTCTTCTTTCTGTAGCATGGTGTGTATGACGTCCTGGATACAATGTTACTGCTCCATCACAGACTGAACCCCAGAACAATTGTCATGGAATTTGGTACCAGAGTTCTCTCTGTGTATGGAGCCCCCATATTTTGTGATTACTCTTATCATTCTCACTGTGTAAGGTGAAATCCAGGAGAAAAATACACACAAAACAATATATATATATATATAATTAATTTTTTTATTGAAATAGCAATAAGCAACATTGTAATAAAAATATTACTGGTCCTTTAAGAAATTAAACTGTGGTCACAGTCACTCTCAGATTATCCCCGGTGGAGACCACAAAACGAGCTGCGGTCATTGGGAACCACCTGAGAGTCATTGGGACCCAAAGATCCAGAAGAAGGCAAAGAAACCCCCCCAAAAGAATTCTGATTCAGGGGGGAAAAAAATTCCTTCCTGACCCCATTTCTGGCGATCGGATATTTCCCTGGATCTCGTGTATCCTGCTGCATATTGCTGTATATAACATAGGCTTACGTCATGTGAACAATGGCCAAATAGCTGAGAACTCGTCCTGTATGATAAAATCTGCGATGGAGGTTCCTAATACGGCTTCCAACGAAGATGTGACATCATCCAAATGTGTATAAGAACTAGCGAGTGATAAAGGAGACAATGGCTGGTAGGTAATAAGTCATTACCTGTCTGCCAATATCTTCTTCTGGAAGACTTCAAGATATCATGTATTACATATTACATATTATTCTGAAAGAGCACCGTGTAATACCACATGTGTCCTGGAGAGGCCACTACGTCCAGCAAAACACAGCTGATTGCTGAGGGTGTTCACTGCCGGACCCCCGACTATCAACTGATCGCCTGCAAGTCCTCATTTGGGGACAGGAGTTGTTCACACTTGGCATATTTTGTGATTCATGAGGGGAGGACAGTAGCCGGATATAGACTTTTTCTATAAAGTCAGATTAAAGGGGTTTTCAGGAATGTTTTTATGTAATATATAGGAGGTTCCCAGTGGTAGAGAAAACACACAGAGCTTTACTTTCTCCTGCTGCTCCAGCTCTGGATCTTCAGCGCTTCCTGTGCTCTATTGTGACTGGCTGCAGGGGTGATGGCTCAACTTCAGCACACATCATTGCTGCAGCCAATCACTGAGCTTAGAAGCTCTGTCAGCGTGGGCCACTGAGCCAAGTGATTGGCTGCAGAGCTGCAGTCATGATGTCACCCTTGAAGCCAGTGACTAAAGATCAGCGGCAGCGGTGTGTGCTGGAGCTGGAGCAGGAGGTAGTAAAGCTTCATCTCTTCTACTTAAGTGACGATTTATAGGATTTATATTTAAGTGATGAAAAATAATTTGCTTGTGTCGCCACTTTCCGAGATCTGAAAGCCGCGGCGTTTTCATGTTTCGGGAATGGGGCGGCGTGAGGGCTAGTTTTTTGCACCACAAACTGATGGTTATATTGATATCATTTTGGGGTATATACAATGTTTTGATTGTCTGTTATTATATATTATTTTCTTGTTGCAACGACTGAAAATCTGTAATTCTGGCATTTTATTTAATGTTCTAGTTACGCCGTTTACTAAATGGATTAATTTATTTTATATTTTGATGGATCTGACTTTTATAAACACAGCGATACCAAATATGTGTATTGTTTAAATGTTTTATATTTCTTAATTTTTAATGGGGGAAAACTGGGATGGTTTGAACTTTTATACTTTTTTCATTTTTTTGTTACTTTTCACTGTATTTGTTCGTCTCTTTAGGGGGCTTGAACCTGCAATCATCTGATTGCTTGTGCTATATACAGCATTGCTATATATAGCAGAGATCACGGTCTCCTATGAACACTAGCAACAGGCTGGCTGTCACAGGAATCCAGTGATGACAGACACAGGGATCTTCAGTGATCAAGTCACGGGTGCGCCAATGAAGAGATGAAATGGTGCACCCCCTGCTGGCGCACATTAAATGCCGCTGTCACACACTGATAGCAAGATTTAATAGGCTAACTGTCGTGGGCAGAGCTCCGCTCAACCTGCGACTGTTACAGGCATATGATGGCTGAATAACACAGCCATCATCTGCCGAGAAAGATGCAGACTCGGCGTGTGAGCCTGCAAGAAATGCGGGGAGCAGAATTATGACGGATATAGTCCTTCATAAGTTAAGATGCATTTCTTAGTTAAAGAGTGACCGTCATTAACTGTATTTTCTAGACTATATGACGCACTTTTTAACAACAAAAAATCTTGCTCAGTATTGTGTGCGTCCTATAGACCAGAAGCAGCGTCCTATCAAGTATGCTTATCATGTGTCTGGCACCTGCCGGAGCAGATTTCAGCTGATCGTGGGGGTGCCAGGTGTCAGACCCTCCGATCTCATACTGATGAGCTATCTTACAGATAGGTCATCAATTCTTAAGTCCCAAATAACCCTTTAAGGGGACTGGGAATGAAATCACCACCAAGGCACCAACAGAATAATAAATATGTCCTTGTATAAACTGTTGGTTCATTATAAGCTCGTTTTCTACACAATGTAGAAATGAATGATTTATACAGGGGCATCTTTATAAACTCATTACACAGTGGTATTTCACAATGGTGGTGGTTTAGGGGCCTGAAATGAAGTGATGGGTTACCTTTAATACATACATGAACATTCACACACATACACACTCACCTCAACACACACATACATACACACACAAACACACAGACACAAATACACACTCACCTCTATACACATACAATAAACACACGTGCACACACCCCTTCAGTGCTGCAGTGCTCAGTACACAAACACACAGACCGTTAGTCCAGGGACACACAAACCATCACACAGCCACCCCTTTATTGAAGGGGTCACAGATACACACCCCTTCAGTGCTGGGGTCACAGACACACATCCCTTTGGTACTAAGGTCACACAAACAGACACCAACACACACCTTCAGTGCTGGAGCCACACACACAGCCCTTCAGTGCTGCATTTCAGGGGACATGTACACATGTGCCAAACACACGTGCACACACACCTTCAGTGCTGCAGTGTTGAAGACAGAAACACACTCCCCATTAGAGCAGGGACACACAAACCATCACACAGCCACCCCTTTATTGATGGGGCCATAGAGACACACCCCTTCATTGCTGGGTTCACAGACACACATCCCTTTGGTGCTGAGGTCACACAAACAGACACAGACACACACCTTCAGTGCTGGGGCCACAGACACAGCCCTTCAGTGCTGCATTTCAGGGGACATGTACACGTGTGCCAAACACACGTGCGTACACCCCTTCAGTGCTGCAGTGTTGAGGAAACAAGCACACACCCCATTAGTGCAGGGACACGCAAACCATCACACAGCCTCCCGGTTATTGATGGGGCCATAGAGACACACATCTTTATTGCTGGGGTCACAGACACACATCCCTTTGGTGCTGAGGTCACACAAACAGACACATGCACACACCTTCAGTGCTGGGGCCACACATACAGCCCTTCAGTGCTGCATTTCAGGGGACATGTACACGTGTGCCAAACACACGTGCACACACCCCTTCAGTGCTGCAGTGTTGAGGACACAAACACACACCCCATTAGTGCAGGGACACACAAACCATCACATATCCACCCCTTTATTGATGGGGTCACAGAGACACCCCTTCATTTCTGGGGTCACAGACACACATCCTTTTGGTGCTGAGGTCACACAAACAGACACAGACACACACCTTCCGTGCTGGGGCCACACACACAGCCCTTCAGTGCTGCATTTCTGGAGACATGTACATGTGTGCCAAACACACGTGCACACAACCCTTCAGTGCTGCAGTGTTGAGGACACAATACACACCCCATTAGTGCAGGGTCACACAAACCATCACACAGCCACCCCTTTATTAATGGGGCCATAGAGACACAGCCCTTCATTGCTGGGGTCACAGACACACATCCCTTTGGTGCTGAGGTCACACAAACAGACACAGACACACACCTTCAGTGCTGGGGCCACACACACAGCCCTTCAGTGCTGCATTTCAGGGAACATGTACACGTGTGCCAAACACACGTGCACACACCCCTTCAGTGTTGCAGTGATGAGTAAACAAGCACACACCCCATTAGTGCAGGGACACATAAACCATCACACAGCCACCCCGTTATTGATGGGGCCATAAAGACACACATCTTTATTGCTGGGGTCACAGACACACATCCCTTTAGTGCTGATGTCACACAAACAGACACAGACACAGACTTTCAGTGCTGGGGCCACAAACACAGCCCTTAAGTGCTGCATTTCTGGAGACATGTACATGTGTGCCAAACACACGTGCACATACCCCTTCAGTGCTGCAGTGTTGAGGACACAAACACACACCCCATTAGTGCAGGGACACACAAACCATCACACAGCCTCCCCTTTATTGATGGGGCCATAGAGACACAACCCCTTCATTGCTGGGGTCGCAGACACACATCCCTTTGGTGCTGAGGTCACACAAACAGACACAGACACACACCTTCAGTGCTGGGGCCACATACACAGCCCTTCAGTGCTGCATTTCAGGGGAAATGTACACGTGTGCCAAACACACGTGCACACACCCCTTCAGTGCTGCAGTATTGAGGACACAAGCACACACCCCATTAGTGCAGGGACACACAAACCATCACACATCCACCCCTTTATTGATGGGGTCACAGACACACATCCCTTTGGTGCTGAGGTCACACAAACAGACACAGACACACACCTTCAGTGCTGGGGCCACACACACAGCCCTTCAGTGCTGCATTTCTGGAGACGTGTACATGTGTGCCAAACACACGTGCACACACCCCTTCAGTGCTGCAGAGTTGAGGACACAAACACACACCCCATTAGTGCAGGGACACACAAACCATCACACAGCCACCCCTTTATTGATGGGGCCATAGAGACACAACCCCTTCATTGCTGGGGTCACAGACACACATCCCTTTGGTGCTGAGGTCACACAAACAGACACACACCTTCAGTGCTGGGGCCACCCACACAGTCCTTCAGTGCTGCATTTCAGGGGACATGTACACGTGTGCCAAACACACGTGCACACACCCCTTTAGTGCTGCGGTGTTGAGGAAACAAGCACACACCTCATTAGTGCAGGGACACGCAAACCATCACACAGCCTCCCCGTTATTGATGGGGCCATAGAGACACAGCTCTTCATTGCTGGGGTCACAGACACACATCCCTTTGGTGCTGAGGTCACACAGACACACACCTTCAGTGCTGGGGCCACACACACAGCCCTTCAGTGCTGAATTTCAGGGAACATGTACACGTGTGTCAAACACACGTGCACACACCCCTTTAGTGCTGCGGTGTTGAGGAAACAAGCACACACCTCCTTAGTGCAGGGACACGCAAACCATCACACAGCCTCCCCTTTATTGATAGGGCTATAGAGACACACATCTTTATTGCTAGGGTCACAGACACACATCCCTTTGGTGCTGAGGTCACACAAACAGACACAGACACACACCTTCAGTGCTGGGGCCACATGCACAGCCCTTCAGTGCTGCATTTCAGGGAACATGTACACGTGTGCCAAACACACGTGCACACACCCCTTCAGTGCTGCAGTGTTGAGGACACAAACACACACCCCATTAGTGCAGGGACACACAAACCATCACACATCCACCCCTTTATTGATGGGGTCACAGAGACACCCCTTCATTTCTGGGGTCACAGACACACATCCCTTTGGTGCTGAGGTCACACAAACAGACACAAACACACACCTTCAGTGCTGGGGCCACACTCACAGCCCTTCAGTGCTACATTTCTGGAGACATATACATGTGTGCCAAACACACGTGCACACTCCCCTTCAGTGCTGCAGTGTTGAGGACACAAACACACACCCCATTAGTGCAGGGACACGCAAACCATCACACAGCCGCCCCTTTATTAATGGGGCCATAGAGACACAGCCCTTCATTGCTGGGGTCACAGACACACATCCCTTTGGTGCTGAGGTCACACAAACAGACACAGACACACACCTTCAGTGCTGGGGCCACACACACAGCCCTTCAGTGCTGCATTTCAGGGAACATGTACACGTGTGCCAAACACACGTGCACACACCCCTTCAGTGTTGCAGTGATGAGGAAACAAGCACACACCCCATTAGTGCAGGGACACACAAACCATCGCACAGCCACCCCTTTATTGATGGGGCCATAGAGACACACATCTTTATTGCTGGGGTCACAGACACACATCCCTTTGGTGCTGAGGTCACACAAACAGACACAAACACACACTTTCAGTTTCTGGGGCCACACACACAGCCCTTAAGTGCCGCATTTCTGGAGACATGTACATGTGTGCCAAACACACATGCACACAACCCTTCAGTGCTGCAGTGTTGAGGACACAAACACACACCCCATTAGTGCAGGGACACACAAACCATCACACAGCCACCCCTTTATTGATGGGGCCATAGAGACAAAACCCCTTCATTGCTGGTGTCACAGACACACATCCCTTTGGTGCTGAGGTCACACAATCAGACACACACCTTCAGTGCTGGGGCCACCCACACAGTCCTTCAGTGCTGTATTTCAGGGGATATGTACACGTGTGCCAAACACACGTGCATACACCCCTTTAGTGCTGCGGTGTTGAGGAAACAAGCACACACCTATTAGTGCAGGGACACGCAAACCATCACACAGCCTCCCCGTTATTGATGGGGCTATAGAGACACACATCTTTATTGCTGGGGTCACAGACACATATCCCTTTGGTGCTGAGGTCACACAAACAGACACAGACACACACCTTCAGTGCTGGGGCCACATGCACAGCCCTTCAGTGCTGCATTTCAGGGAACATGTACACGTGTGCCAAACACACGTGCACACACCCCTTCAGTGCTGCAGTGTTGAGGACACAAACACACACCCCATTAGTGCAGGGACACACAAACCATCACACAGCCACCCCTTTATTAATGGGGCCATAGAGACACAGCCCTTCATTGCTGGGGTCACAGACACACATCCCTTTGGTGCTGAGGTCACACAAACAGACACAGACACACACCTTCAGTGCTGGGGCCACACACACAGCCCTTCAGTGCTGCATTTCAGGGGACATGTACACGTGTGCCAAACACACGTGCACACACCCCTTTAGTGCTGCGGTGTTGAGTAAACAAGCACACACCCCATTAGTGCAGGGACACACAAACCATCACACAGCCACCCCGTTATTGATGGGGCCATAGAGACACACATCTTTATTGCTGGGGTCACAGACACACATCCCTTTGGTGCTGAGGTCACACAAACAGACACACACCTTCAGTGCTGGGACCACACACACAGTCCTTCAGTGCTGCATTTCAGGGGATATGTACACGTGTGCCAAACACACGTGCACACACCCCTTTAGTGCTGCGGTGTTGAAGACACAAACACGCACCCCATTAGTGCAGGGACACACAAACCATCACACATGCACCCCTTTATTGATGGGGTCACAGAGACACCCCTTCATTTCTGGGGTCACAGACACACATCCCTTTGGTGCTGAGATCACACAAACAGACACAGACACACACCTTCAGTGCTGGGGCCACACACACAGCCCTTCAGTGCTACATTTCTGGAGACATGTACATGTGTGCCAAACACACGTGCACACTCCCCTTCAGTGCTGCAGTGTTGAGGACACAAACACACACCCCATTAGTGCAGGGACACACAAACCATCACACAGCCACCCCTTTATTAATGGGGCCATAGAGACAGAGCCCTTCATTGCTGGGGTCACAGACACACATCCCTTTGGTGCTGAGGTCACACAAACAGAAACAGACACACACCTTCAGTGCTGGAGCCACACACACAGCCCTTCAGTGCTGCATTTCAGGGGAGATGTACACGTGTGCCAAACACACGTGCACACACCCCTTCAGTGTTGCAGTGTTGAGGAAACAACCACACACCCCATTAGTGCAGGGACACGCAAACCATCACACAGCCTCCCCGTTATTGATGGGGCCATAGAGACGCACATCTTTATTGCTGGGGTCACAGACACACATCCCTTTAGTGCTGAGGTCAAACAAACAGACACAGACACACACCTTCAGTGCTGGGCCACATACACATCCCTTCAGTGCTGCATTTCAGGGGACATGTACACGTGTGCCAAACACACGTGCACACACCCCTTCAGTGCTGCAGTGTTGAGGACACAAACACACACCCCATTAGTGCAGGGACACACAAACCATCACACAGCCACCCCTTTATTGATGGGGCCATAGAGACACAACCCCTTCATTGCTCGGGTCACAGACACACATCCCTTTGGTGCTGAGGTCACACAAACAGACACACACCTTCAGTGCTGGGGCCACCCACACAGCCCTTCAGTGCTGCATTCCAGGGGAAATATACACGTGTGCCAAACACACGTGCACACACCCCTTCAGTGCTGCAGTGTTGAGGAAACAAGCACACACCCCATTAGTGCAGGGACACGCAAACCATCACACAGCCTTCCCGTTATTGATGGGGCTATAGAGACACACATCTTTATTGCTGGGGTCACAGACACACATCCCTTTGGTGCTGAGGTCACACAAACAGACACAGACACACACCTTCAGTGCTGGAGCCACACACACAGCCCTTCAGTGCTGCATTTCAGGGGAGATGTACACGTGTGCCAAACACACGTGCACACACCCCTTCAGTGTTGCAGTGTTGAGGACACAAACACACACCCCATTAGTTCAGGGACACACAAACCATCACATATGCACCCCTTTATTGATGCGATCACAGAGACACCCCTTCATTTCTGGGGTCACAGACACACATCCCTTTGGTGCTGAGGTCACACAAAGAGACACAGACACACACCTTCAGTGCTGGGGCCACACAAACAGCCCTTCAGTGCTACATTTCTGGAGACATGTACATGTGTGCCAAACACACGTGCACACTCCCCTTCAGTGCTGCAGTGTTGAGGACACAAACACACACCCCATTAGTGCAGGGACACACAAACCATCACACAGCCACCCCTTTATTAATGAGGCCATAGAGACACAGCCCTTCATTGCTGGGGTCACAGACACACATCCCTTTGGTGCTGAGGTCACACAAACAGACACACACCTTCAGTGCTGGGGCCACCCACACAGCCCTTCAGTGCTGCATTTCAGGGGAAATATACACGTGTGCCAAACACACGTGCACACACCCCTTCAGTGCTGCAGTGTTGAGGAAACAAGCACACACCCCATTAGTGCAGGGACACGCAAACCATCACACAGCCTCCCCGTTATTGATGGGGCCATAGAGACACACATCTTTATTGCTGGGGTCACAGACACACATCCCTTTGGTGCTGAGGTCACACAAACAGACACAGTCACACACCTTCAGTGCTGGGGCCACACACACATCCCTTCAGTGCTGCATTTCAGGGACATGTACACATGTGCCAAACACACGTGCACACACCCCTTTAGTGCTGCGGTGTTGAGAAAACAAGCACACACCCCATTAGTGCAGGGACACACAAACCATCACACATGCACCCCTTTATTGATGGGGTCACAGAGACACCCCTTCATTTCTGGGGTCACAGACACACATCCCTTTGGTGCTGAGGTCACACAAACAGACACAGACACTCACCTTCAGTGCTGGGGCCACACACACAGCCCTTCAGTGCTACATTTCTGGAGACATGTACATGTGTGCCAAACACACGTGCACACTCCCCTTCAGTGCTGCAGTGTTGAGGACACAAACACACACCCCATTAGTGCAGGGACACGCAAACCATCACACAGCCTCCCCGTTATTGATGGGGCCATAGAGACACACATCTTTATTGCTGGGGTCACAGACACACATCCCTTTGGTGCTGAGGTCACACAAACAGACACAGTCACACACCTTCAGTGCTGGGGCCACACACACATCCCTTCAGTGCTGCATTTCAGGGACATGTACACATGTGCCAAACACACGTGCACACACCCCTTCAGTGCTGCAGTGTTGAGGACACAAACACACACCCCATTAGTGCAGGGACACACAAACCATCACACAGCCACCCCTTTATTAATGGGGCCATAGAGACACAACCCCTTCATTGCTGGGGTCACGGACACACATCCCTTTGGTGCTGAGGTCACACAAACAGACACACACCTTCAGTGCTGGGGCCACCCACACAGCCCTTCAGTGCTGCATTTCAGGGGAAATATACACGTGTGCCAAACACACGTGCACACACCCCTTCAGTGCTGCAGTGTTGAGGAAACGAGCACACACCCCATTAGTGCAGGGACACGCAAACCATCACACAGCCTCCCCATTATTGATGGGGCCATAGAGACACACATCTTTATTGCTGGGGTCACAGACACACATCCCTTTGGTGCTGAGGTCACACAAACAGACACAGTCACACACCTTCAGTGCTGGGGCCACACACACATCCCTTCAGTGCTGCATTTCAGGGACATGTACACATGTGCCAAACACACGTGCACACACCCCTTTAGTGCTGCGGTGTTGAGAAAACAAGCACACACCCCATTAGTGCAGGGACACACAAACCATCACACATGCACCCCTTTATTGATGGGGTCACAGAGACACCCCTTCATTTCTGGGGTCACAGACACACATCCCTTTGGTGCTGAGGTCACACAAACAGACACAGACACTCACCTTCAGTGCTGGGGCCACACACACAGCCCTTCAGTGCTACATTTCTGGAGACATGTACATGTGTGCCAAACACACGTGCACACTCCCCTTCAGTGCTGCAGTGTTGAGGACACAAACACACACCCCATTAGTGCAGGGACACACAAACCATCACACAGCCACCCCTTTATTGATGGGGCCATAGAGACACAGCCCTTCATTGCTGGGGTCACAGACACACATCCCTTTGGTGCTGAGGTCACACAAACAGACACAGACACACACCTTCAGTGCTGGAGCCACACACACAGCCCTTCAGTGCTGCATTTCAGGGGAGATGTACACGTGTGCCAAACACACGTGCACACACCCCTTCAGTGCTGCAGTGTTGAGGAAACAAGCACACACCCCATTAGTGCAGGGACACGCAAACCATCACACAGCCTCCCCGTTATTGATGGGGCCATAGAGACACACATCTTTATTGCTGGGGTCACAGACACACATCCCTTTGGTGCTGAGGTCACACAAACAGACACAGTCACACACCTTCAGTGCTGGGGCCACACACACATCCCTTCAGTGCTGCATTTCAGGGACATGTACACATGTGCCAAACACACGTGCACACACCCCTTCAGTGCTGCAGTGTTGAGGACACAAACACACACCCCATTAGTGCAGGGACACACAAACCATCACACAGCCACCCCTTTATTAATGGGGCCATAGAGACACAACCCCTTCATTGCTGGGGTCACGGACACACATCCCTTTGGTGCTGAGGTCACACAAACAGACACACACCTTCAGTGCTGGGGCCACCCACACAGCCCTTCAGTGCTGCATTTCAGGGGAAATATACACGTGTGCCAAACACACGTGCACACACCCCTTCAGTGCTGCAGTGTTGAGGAAACAAGCACACACCCCATTAGTGCAGGGACACGCAAACCATCACACAGCCTCCCCGTTATTGATGGGGCCATAGAGACACACATCTTTATTGCTGGGGTCACAGACACACATCCCTTTGGTGCTGAGGTCACACAAACAGACACAGTCACACACCTTCAGTGCTGGGGCCACACACACATCCCTTCAGTGCTGCATTTCAGGGACATGTACACATGTGCCAAACACACGTGCACACACCCCTTTAGTGCTGCGGTGTTGAGAAAACAAGCACACACCCCATTAGTGCAGGGACACACAAACCATCACACATGCACCCCTTTATTGATGGGGTCACAGAGACACCCCTTCATTTCTGGGGTCACAGACACACATCCCTTTGGTGCTGAGGTCACACAAACAGACACAGACACTCACCTTCAGTGCTGGGGCCACACACACAGCCCTTCAGTGCTACATTTCTGGAGACATGTACATGTGTGCCAAACACACGTGCACACTCCCCTTCAGTGCTGCAGTGTTGAGGACACAAACACACACCCCATTAGTGCAGGGACACACAAACCATCACACAGCCACCCCTTTATTGATGGGGCCATAGAGACACAGCCCTTCATTGCTGGGGTCACAGACACACATCCCTTTGGTGCTGAGGTCACACAAACAGACACAGACACACACCTTCAGTGCTGGAGCCACACACACAGCCCTTCAGTGCTGCATTTCAGGGTAGATGTACACGTGTGCCAAACACACGTGCACACACCCCTTCAGTGCTGCAGTGTTGAGGAAACAAGCACACACCCCATTAGTGCAGGGACACGCAAACCATCACACAGCCTCCCCGTTATTGATGGGGCCATAGAGACACACATCTTTATTGCTGGGGTCACAGACACACATCCCTTTGGTGCTGAGGTCACACAAACAGACACAGTCACACACCTTCAGTGCTGGGGCCACACACACATCCCTTCAGTGCTGCATTTCAGGGACATGTACACATGTGCCAAACACACGTGCACACACCCCTTCAGTGCTGCAGTGTTGAGGACACAAACACACACCCCATTAGTGCAGGGACACACAAACCATCACACAACCACCCCTTTATTGGTGGGGTCATAGGCACACATCCCTTTATTGGTGGGGTCAGAGACACACATCCCTTTATTGGTGGGATCACAGACACACATCCTTTTAGTGCTGGGGTCACAGACACACATGCCTTTATTGGTGGGGTCACAGACACACATCCTTTTAGTGCTGGGGTCACAGACACACTTCCCTTTAGATCTGGGGTCACACAAACCTTCAATGCTGTGCCTACACACACAGTCACATGCACGCACACCTACCTTCTTGCTGAATCCCAAAAAGTCTACTCACTTGATAATTGCCAGATGTATGATAGTTACTCCACAGATCTCAGAACAGCCTTGAGGAAGGTCAGGAAGAAAGAAAACAATGCAGCTAATAATCATCTGGAAATATCATGGGGATGAGGACACAGTCCATACAGCACACACTGCAGATCTCTTCCTGATCCTACTCTGCTGTTTGTGCTGTGACACAATGCTGTGCAGCCAGTCCTCCTCCCTTTCCAATGTGACCCGATCCCCAGCGTTCAGTGATGAGCTACTTACCTGGACTGGTCCTCTTCAAGCTGTGACACAAGATGGCTCAGGAATAGAACTTTGTACATTCTGTAGCAGTTATGATGTCATGTGAGGTCTATGATGTCATGTTCTCGGTGCTGTCATGTGCTTTGTGATGTCATCATAACGGACACTGCTGTTTTATGTATCAAGTTTACACTTCAGGAAATAAATTACTAAACAAAAAAGTCACAGACTGCAAATATCCCACAGCCCCATGTTATAATTCATGACAGCTATTTAAATGAACCTTTATTTTAATCCATATAATCTACTGCTATATGAAAAACACTCGAGACCTGAACTGGAATTTTAATTGTCGTGCATGCAGCATGTAAGTAAGAGCATGTTCACACATGGCCACTAGCCAGAAAAAAAACGAAGACAGAAATACAATACTCAAACACCCTGCAATAAATAAATAAATCGCAATAGTGCATGAAAATAATAAAGCGTACTTAGTTAACATAATTTTGATTGAAATAATGCGAAAGCCATCCCGTGTCGTCACGGCGACCCTTATGGGACAGTCCTAACTCTAATATTTAAAACTTTACCGATGGCTTTCACATTATTTTGATCACAATTCTGTTAACTAAGTCCCCTTTGTTATTTTCATGCACTATTGCGGTTTATTTTACTGCAGGGGATTTGTGTATTGTGTTTCTGTCTTTGTCTTCTACTGCTATGTGAGTTACAGGAAAACACTGGACTAAAATCACTGACTGTGGTGGAATCCCCAATAAAATGTACATTTTATTTCCTTAAATAACATTTTCCTATACACACCTTACCTAATAATCGTGACATTTTGTGGAGCGTGCCAAATACTACTCTCCATTTAAAGTCTGCCAGCTGTGTTTTCTTGAACCTATTCACACTTGGTCGCAGACCAATACCACACTACAAGAACAGTGCCTAAAACCGTGGTCATCAGACGTGATCTCATATTACTGCCGTAAACATCCTGAAATTTTTGGGAACTGTCAAATATTATACTCCATTTAACCCCTTTAAAGCATGGGGCGTAATAGTACGCACTAGGCTATCACCCCCGGTTCAGTGAGGGCTCCGGCGCTGAGCCCCCACTGAACCGGGCACATGTCGGCTGATTTATACAGCTGACATGTGCCCCCAACAGCCGCGGGTGGAATCGCAATCCACCCGCGGCTGTTAACATGTTAAATGCCGCTGTCAATCTCTGACAGCGGCATTTAACAGCGCTGCGCCGGAAGCGCATCACTTACCCCGCCCATCGGTGACCCCGTCACGTAATCGCGGGTCACTGATGGGTGGGCATGACAACTCTGGGTCTGCAGCAGACCCCAGTGATTGTTATGTACTGACGCTATGAGCGCCACCTAGTGGTCGGCGCTCATAGCACAGGAGCATTTCTGCTACATAGAGCTGATCTGCTCATCACCTCTATGTAGCAGAGGTGATTGGACAGTTGCTGCTTCTAGTCTCCTAATGAGACTATAGAAGCAAGCAAAAAGTGTCCAAAAAAAATGTTTTTGAAAATATTAAAAAAAAATAAAAAATATATAAAAGTTTAAATCACCCCCCTTTCGCCCCATTCAAAATAAAATTCTAAAAATACCACCCACATACACATATTTGGTATCGCCGTGTTCAGAATCGCCCGATCTATCAATATAAAAAAGAATTAATCCGATCGGTAAACGGCGTAACGAGAAAAAAATTCTAAACGCCAGAATTATGTTTTTTGGTCGCCGCAACATTGCAATAAAATGCAATAACGGGTGATCAAAACATCGGATCTACCCCAAAATGGTATCAATAAAAACTTCAGCTCGGTGTGCAAAAAATAAACCCGGTCCCAGATCCCGAAAAATGGAGACGCTACGGGTCTTGTAAAATTGCGCCATTTTATTTTTTTAATTATGGCACTTTGCAAAGCACTTCATTAGTTTCTTTGGCGTCATATCCATAAAATGATGATATTAAAGTGGCCTCCAGACCCTGCTTTTCCCCAGTGCAGGAGCGTTGCTGGGGTCCTAAGAGATCAGGGACCCCAGCCCCAAAGTACATGTTTCCCCATATAACCTCCCTGCCACTTAAAAGAGGATTTATACATATATAATTACAGTATACCACTGTTACTAATCTAAAATACACTATACAAAGACCAATATTCCCAAAATTACTACTATACAAGGCCAAAATGATCCTGCTACACAATGTCCTCTACCATCACCACCACACAGCGAGTCCATATATGAGAGAAAACCCCGCAGGGTAAAAGACCATCAAAGGAGTCCAGGGAGTATAAAATCTATCATATTTATTCAGCAATAGAAGAATAGGATGATGGGGGAAGGGACACAACACATATGTGATTGTTAGACATGTAAGCCAAAAAAAGCAAGGCACGCAAGGAAGGGGCCATTCCAGGTATAATGTCTGTCTATAGTATCATCATGGGTATACTAAAATATCCCAAAATAGACACCGCACATATTCCACTGGGGGCAACAGTCATCATATGCAGGTGCATCTCACTAAATTAGAATATCATCAAAAAGTTAATTTATTTGAGTTCTTCAATACAAAAAGTGAAACTCCTACATTATATAGAGTCATTACAGACAGAGAGATCTATTTCAAGTGTTTATTTCTTTTAATGTTGACGATTATGGCTTACAGCCAATGAAAACACAAAAGTCATTATCTCAGTAAATTAGAATAATTAACATAAAACACCTGCAACGGCTTCCTAAGTGTTTAAAAATGTCCCATAGTCTGTTTCAGTAGGCTCCACAATCATGGGGAAAACTGCTGACTTGACAAATGCCAAGAAGGCAGTCATTGACACCATCCACAAGGTCCCAGAGTTCCAATTTTCCTTTGGAAATCAAGGTCCCAGAGTCTGGAGGAAGAGTGGAGAGGCCACAATCCAAGCTGCTTGAGGTCTAGGGTGAAGTTTCCACAATCACTGATGGTTTGGGGAGCCATGTCATCTGCTGGTGTAGGTCCACTGTGTTTTATCAACACCAAAGTCAGCGCAGCCGTCTACCAGGAAATTTTACAGCACTTCATGCTTCCCTCTGCTGACAAGCTTTTTGTAGATGGAAATTTCATTCTCCAGCAGGACTTGGCCCCTGTCCACACTGCCAAAAGTACCAATACCTGGTTTACACAACAGTATCACTGTGCTTGATTGGTCAGCAAACTCACATGACCTTAACCCCATAGAGAATCTATTATAGAGAATCTATGGGGTATTGTCAAGAGGAAGATAAGAGACACCAAACCAACAAAGCAGACAAGCTGAAGGCTGCCATCAAAACAACCTGGGCTTCCATAACACCTCAGCAGTGCCACAGGCTGATCGCCTCCATGCCACGCCGCATTGATGCAGTAATTGATGCAAAAGGAGCCTGACCAAGTATTGAGTGCATTTACTGAACATACATTTCAGTAGGACAACATTTCGGATTTTAAAAACATTTTTCAAGCTGATGTTATAAAGTATTTTAATTTACTGAGATAATGACTTTTGTGATTTCATTGGCTATAAGCCATAATGAGTGGCGTACTGCCAATGATGGCAGGCCACACCACTGCTATGGGGCCCGTGAGCCTCGGGGGAGCGAGGAGGATAGGTGAGTATTGGGGGGTGGGAGGTTCCGGCGGCGGAGGAGCAGGCACAGTCAGTAGTGGCTGCTGTAGCTACCACGTGTGCCCGCTGCTAAAGGGACATGAATATTACCTCTTCTCCACTTCCATGGGCGTGGAGAAGAGGGAATATTCATTCTCTTTAGTAGCGGGCACGGAGGAGCGCTGAGCCGTTCACCTGTTGGCATATTCACTCCTCTCCACGCCGGGACTATGAGCATTGACAAGCGTGAATATGCATTCTCTTTAGTAGCAGGCACTGTAAGCAGGAGCCACGGCTCAGCGCTCCTCCGTGCCCGCTACTAAAGAGAATGAATATTCCCTCTTCTCCACACCCATGGAAGTGGAGAAGAGGTAATATTCATGTCCCTTTAGCAGCGGGCACACGTGGTAGCTACAGCAGCCGCTACTGAGTGTGCCCGCTCCTCCGCCGCCGCAACCTCCCACCCCCCAATACTCACCTATCCTCCTCGCTCCCCCGAGGCTCACGTGCTACATAGCAGTGGTGTGGCCTGAGGGTGTTCACTGCCAGATCCCCGACTATCAACTGATCGCCTGCAAGTCCTCATTTGGGGACAGGAGTTGTTCACACTTGGCATATTTTGTGATTCATGAGGGGAGGACAGTAGCCGGATATAGACTTTTTCTATAAAGTCAGATTAAAGGGGTTTTCAGGAATGAGGGGTGCCATATGTACCAGGATTGGGGCATGAGGGGTGCCATACACACCAGGATTGGTGATGAGGGAGCTATACATACCAGGATTGGGGGATGAGGGGGCCACACATAACAGGATTGGGGGATGAGGGGTACCATATGTACTAGGATTGAGGGATGAGGGGTGCCATACATACCAGGATTGGTGATGATGGAGCCATACATACCAGGATGGTGATATTTTACAGTAGCTGCTGCATTTCCTACCCTAGGCTTATACTCAACTCAATACGTTTTCCCAGTTTTTTTGTGGTAAAATTAGGGGCCTCAGCTTATACTCGGGTCGTCTTATTTAAAACATACGGTATTTTAAAATCAGTGAGTATGTGGTGCCCATAATACTGCAGGACTGTGTGGTGCATTATACTATATGAGGGCTGCATTTTACCCTTTGGGGTGTGAAATATACTGTATGGAGGACTATGGGGAGTGCATTATACTATATGGAGGATTATGGGGGGTGCATTATACTATATGGAGGATTTTGGAGGGTGCATTATACTATATGGAGGATTATGGGTGGCATATTATACTATATGGAAGTCTATGTGGGGTCATTATGATATTTTGAGGGCTATGTGGGGGGCCGTTATACTGTATGAAAGCAATTATACGGTGTGAAGGTTTGTGTGGGGTCCATCATACTGTTTGGAGGGCTAGAGTGGGCCATTATACTGTATGTAGGCCCATTATACTGTATGGAGGGCTGTGTGGGAGTCACAGTTGGGGGAATCATACTGTGTTAGGGTCACCATACTTTGCCTTGGGAGTTGAAGTGGGGTACAATAAGGTCATTATACTGTTCATGTAGAGGCTAATGTGGAGGAATGCACCATGGGGTATCATACTGTGTTTGGGGGGCACTTTTATTGGCATCATACTTCATGGGGGCAATGAAAGAGGGATCTAGGACTTCAGTAGGAGGAACATTAGAAAAACGAAGTAAAGGCTGGAAAGTTGTGAGATCGGCTCTTCTGTGACACAGACAAATATTTCTTTATTTTTTTGGTGGGGGGGTCCAATTAGAGCTTCTGCTATGGGGCCTCATGATTTCTATGTGCGCCCCTGGCCATAATCATCAACATTAACAGAAATAAACACTTGAAATAGATCACTTTGATTGTAATGACTTTATAGAATATATGAGTTTCATTTTCACCATTGAAGAACTAAAATAAATAAACTTTTTAATGATATTCTAATTTAGTGAGATGCACCTGTATATATAAGGGGTGTGAGTGTCATCATACTATAAGGGGCTATGAGAGTCATCATGCTATATATAAGGGGCAGTGGGGCCATCATATTATATAAAATGGGGAGTGGGTGCCAGAATACAGTTTATAAGGGGCCGTGGGGCCATCATACAGTATAAAGGGAGCTGTAAGGGCCATAATATAGTGTACAAGTGGGTGTGGGGGCCATCATACAGTATATATTGGGCTGCGGGGGCCATCATACAGTACTGTATATATGGGGCTGTGAGGGCCATTATACAGGATATAGGTAGTTGTAGGGACAATCATGCCAGTTATAAGGAGTTATAGAGACCATCATACAGTGCATAGGGAGCTGTGGGGACCATCAGACAATGCATAGGGAGCTGTGGAGACCATCATACAGTGCATAGGGAGCTTTGGGGACCATTATGCAGTGCATAGGGAGATGTGGGGACCATTATGCAGTGCATAGGGAGCTGTGGGGACCATTATGCAGTGCATAGGGAGCTGTGGGGACCATTATGCAGTGCATATGGAGCTGTGGGGACCATTATGCAGTGCATAGGGAGTTGTAGGGACCATCATACAGAGCGTAGGGAGCTGTGGGGAGTATCATACAGTACTTAAGGAGCCGTGGGGACCATCATACAGTGTATAAGGAGCCGTGGGGACCATCATACAGTGTATAAGGAGCCGTGGGGACCATCATACAGTGTATAAGGAGCCGTGGGGACCATCATACAGTGTATAAGGAGCCGTGAGGACCATCATACAGTGCATAAGGAGCTGCAGGGACCATCATACAATGCGTAGAGAGCTGTGGGGACCATCAGAAAATGCATAGGGAGCTGTGGAAACCATCATACAGTGCCTGAGGAGCTGTGGGGACCATCATACAGTGCATAGGGAGATGTGGGGACCATCATACCGAGCGTAGGGAGCTGCGGGGACCATCATACAGTACATAAGGAGCCATGGGGACCATCATACAGTGTATAAGGGGCCATGGGGACCATCATTCAGTGCATGAGGAGATGCGGGGACCATCATACAGTGCGTAGAGAGCTATGAGGACAATCATACAATGCATAGGGAGCTGTGGAGACCATCATACAATGCATAGGGAGCTGTGAAGACCATCATACAGTGCATAGGCCACTGTGGGGACCATCATACAGAGCATAGGGAGCTGTGGGGACCATCATACAGAGCATAGGGAGCTGTGGGGACCATCATACAGTGTCTAGGGAGCTGTGGGGACACTCATACAGTATCTAAGGAGCTGTGGGGACCATCATACAGTGTGTAGGGAGCTGTGGGGACCATCATACAGTGTATAGGGAAGTATGAGGACCATCATACAGTATCTAAGGAGCAACGAGCTGTGGGGACCATCATACAGTGCATAGTGAGCTGTGGGGACCATCATACAGAGCGTAGATAGCTGTGGGGACCATCATACAGTGCATAGGCCACTGTGGGGACCATCATACAGAGCATAAGGAGCTGTGGGGACCATCATACAGAGCATAGGGAGCTGTGGGGACCATCATACAGTGTCTAGGGAGCTGTGGGGACACTCATACAGTATCTAAGGAGCTGTGGGGACCATCATACAGTGTGTAGGGAGCTGTGGGGACCATCATACAGTGTATAGGGAAGTATGAGGACCATCATACAGTATCTAAGGAGCAACGAGCTGTGGGGACCATCATACAGTGCATAGTGAGCTGTGGGGACCATCATACAGAGCGTAGATAGCTGTGGGGACCATCATACAGTGCATAGGGAGCTGTGGGTTCCATAATACAGAGCTTAGATAGCTGTGGGGACCATCATACAGTGCATAGGGAGCTGTGGGTTCCATCATACAGAGCATAGGGAGCTGTGGGGACCCTCATACAGAGCATAGAGAGCTGTGGGGACCATTATGCAATGCATAGGGAGCTGTGGGGACCATCATACAGTGCATGGGGGAGCTGTGGGGATCATCATACAGTGTCTAGGGAGCTGTGGGGACCATCGTACAGTGTCTAAGGAGCTGTGGGGACCATCATACAGTGTCTAGGGAGCTGTGGGGACCATCATACAGTGTATAGGGAGCTGTGGGGACCATCATACAGAGCGTAGGGAGCTGTGGGGACCATGATACCAGTGCATATGGAGCTGTGGGTACCATCATACAGTGCATAGGGAGCTGTGGGGACCATCATACAGTGCATAGGGAGCTGTGGGGACCATCATACAGAGCGTAGGGAGCTGTGGGGACCATGATACAGTGCATATGGAACTGTGGGTACCATCATACAGGGCATAGGGAGCTGTGGGGACCATTATGCAGTGCATACGGAGCTGTGGGGACCATCATACAGGGTATAGGGAGCTGTGGGGACCATGATACAGTGCATATGTAACTGTGGGTACCATCATACAGGGCATAGGGAGCTGTGGGGACCATTATGCAGTGCATACGGAGCTGTGGGGACCATTATGCAGTGCATACGGAGCTGTGGGGACCATCATACAGTGCATAGGGAGCTGTGGGGACCATCATACAGTGTGTAGTGAGCTGTTGGACTATCATACAATATACAGGGTGCTATGGGGGCACTAAGGACATTATTTATTTTAAATGCGTGCATCATCAGAAATTTCTTCTTTCACCTCCCAGAAATCATCGTCCATAGACTTGAAGAAGAACTTTGTAGTTGGGTGTAGTTTGATTGTGGCTTTAAGGGGGCATTATTACTTAAAGGGGATACTCAACGGTATTTGTTGCTTGGAGGGAACACTTCAGATATTGAAACTTTCATAAGAGCATATCTGGCATTATTACTTGCTAGGCAGCACAGTGGGGTCTTTACTACTTTCTATGGGATGCTATTATTTTTATAGGTCCCCTCTATCTGGCACACAGTCTTTGTAGCATTAATTGGTGGAGGGTAATCATAGTAATGACATAATTTTTGAAGTATTGAGGTTCCTATTCCACGTCGGAGGAGCAGGCAGCATGGGGAGGTTGTGCAGGGTGGGAATAGATGGGGACGGTGCTGGAAATGTGAGGAGTCAGATGGTCTTTGTACAGGGTGTTTTTTATGTAGAGGCAATGGTCATATAATACTATGTACTCACTGTGTAGTGTTGATGGTAGAGGGCATTGTGTAGCGGGATTATTATTGCATTGTGTAGAAGCAATTTTGGGAATATTGGTCTTTCAGTTGTGTATTTTAAGTTAGCAACAATGGTGTACTGTAATTATATATGTATAGGTTGTCTTTTAAGTGGCGGGGAGGTTGTATGGGGAAACACCTACTTTGGGGCTTTGGCCCCTGATCTTTTAGGACCCTAGCAACGTCCCGGCATACAAGGGATATCGGGGGGCACAAAGTGTTCTGGAGGTTTCCTTTACAGTATGAAGCATTTTCCACACAGTATCCTTCCTCTGTAATATACTCCAGGACTGGTGAGGCGCACTGTCGCTCCCTATTTCACCATAACTCGGCCTCAGCACTGCAGTGCTCATCAGTAGGTCTGCTTACTTGTTCTTCGGTTTCGCGCACTATGTCTTCCACTACTGGCGCCCATGAACCCTTGCACTCGTGACTTCCACTAGTACATGGGTCTCAAACTCGATAGAGTAAATGGGCCGCACTTAAAAAAAATTGTAAGCTGGCGGGCCGCATTCCTTTCAAATTTAATACAGTACAAAATTATTGTTAAACAATTATCTATTTGAACTACTATAACAATTCTCCATTACGTTACTATAATACTGCTAGGTTTAAACTTAACGGAAATTTGCCGGCTTACTCCACATGCTTATTTTAACAATCCAGTTTTCCACTTCAAGTGTCGCAGAATTCAGTCTGGCTGCTCAGTTGGCAGCATTTGCCAGATACGAGAATGTCAAGATTGGGCTTGAAATCATGAGTGTCGGCCAATCGCAATGTTGCACGAAGATGTTCATCTGTAAGTCTTGACCATAATGCTGATTTGTTAAGCTTCATTGAAGAGAAAAACTGTTCTTATACAGTACAGACCAAAAGTTTGGACACACCTTCTCATTTAAAGATTTTTCTATATTTTCATGACTATGAAAATTGTACATTCACACTTAGGCATCTAAACTATGAATTAACACATGTGGAATTATATACTTAACAAAAAAGTGTGAAACAACTGAAAATATGTCTTATATTCTAGGTTCTTCTAAGTAGCCACCTTTTGCTTTGATGACTGCTTTGCACACTCTTGGCATTCTCTTGATGAGCTTCAAGAGGTAGTCACCGGAAATGGTTTTCACTTCACAGGTGTGCCCTGTCAGGTTTAATAAGTGGGATTTCTTGCCTTATAAATGGGGTTGGGACCATCAGTTTTGTTGTGCAGAAGTCTGGTGGATACACAGCTGATAGTCCTACTGAATAAACTGTTAGAATTTGTATTATGGCAAGAAAAAAGCAGCTAAGTAAAGAAAAACGAGTGGCCATCATTACTTTAAGAAATGAAGATCAGACAGTCCGAAAAATTGGGAAAACTTTGAAAGTGTCCCCGAGTGCAGTTGCTAAAACCATCAAGCGCTACAAAGAAACTGGCTCACATGAGGACCGCCCCAGGAAAGGAAGACCAAGAGTTACCTCTGCTTCTTAGGATAAGTTTATCCGAGTCACCAGCCTCAGAAATCGCAGGTTAACAGCAGCTCAGATTAGAGACCAGGTCAATGCCACACAGAGTTCTAGCAGCAGACACATCTCTACAACAATTGTTAAGAGCAGACTTTGTGCAGTAGGCCTTCATGGTAAAATAGCTGCTAGGAACCCACTGCTAAGGACAGGCAACAAGCAGAAGAGACTTGTTTGGGCTAAAGTACACAAGGAATGGACATTAGACCAGTAGAAATCTGTGCTTTGGTCTGATGAGTCCAAATTTGAGATCTTTGGTTCCAACCACCGTGTCTTTGTGCGACTCAGAAAAGGTGAACGGATGGACTCTACATGCTTGGTTCCCACCGTGAAGCATGGAGGAGGAGGTGTGATGGTGTGGGGGTGCTTTGCTGGTGAGACTGTTGGGGATTTATTCAAAATTGAAGGCATACTGAACCAGCATGGCTACGACAGCATCTTGCAGCGGCATGCCATTCCATGCAGTTTGCGTTTAGTTGGACCATCATTTATTTTTCAACAGGACAATGACCCCAAACACACCTCCAGGCTGTGTAAGGGCTATTTGACCAAGAAGGAGAGTGATGGGGTGCTACGTCAGATCACCTGGCCTCCACAGTCACCAGACCTGAACCCAATTGAGATGGTTTGGGGTGAGCTGGACCACAGAGTGAAGGCAAAAGGGCCAACAAGTGCTAAGCATCTCTGGGAACTCCTTCAAGATTGTTGGAAGACCATTTCCGGTGACTACCTCTTGAAGCTCATCAAGAGAATGCCAAGAGTGTGCAAAGCAGTCATCAAAGCAAAAGGTGGCTACTTTGAAGAACCTAGAATATAAGACATATTTTCAGTTGTTTCACACTTTTTTGTTAAGTATATAATTCCACATGTGTTAATTCATAGTTTTGATGCCTTCAGAGTGAATGTACAATTTTCAAAGTCATGAAAATACAGAAAAATCTTTAAATGAGAAGGTGTGTCCAAACTTTTCGTCTGTACTGTACGTATGTACTTCCGAACATGGCCATGATCCTGGCAGCGGCTTTAAGAAGATTTGGAAATTTTTCTCGTGCGACAAACCTATAGCGATCTGGAACAGCAATGTCCATATACTTCTGTTTAAGAACAGCGTCGCATTGCAAGTCCACAATCTCCATCTGCAGATCTTCTGAAACACAAGCAATGTCTACCGCAAACGGAGTGGCAAAGAGTGTAAATTCAGCTTCAAGATCCTGAAACCCATGAAAACGTCTATCAAACTCTTGTAGTAACTGAGAAATTATATTGGAAGAGTAGTTCAAGCGTTCGGGTTCCGCTCGTACCAGCGACTGCACAGCTGAGAAATGAGCCAAATTGCCAGACTGCAGCTGCTGGGCCACATAGACAGCTACATCTGATTGCTTTTATACCAGCAATCATCATTGTAATCATCTGCTTTGGGCCCTGGAGCTTCAAGTTGAGTGCGTTGAGGTGTTCTGTGACATCTGTTAGAAACACTAAGTCAGATAGAAAAGCTGGGAAGGAAAGTTGGAAAGCGTCTTTATCTTTCAACGCCATAAAAATCTATCTCCTGTCTCAAAGCAAAAAATCTTTCCAACCCTCTTCACCGACTCAACCATCTGACCTCGGTATGCTACAGCAAGTCTCCATATTCACTGTCCATATCAGACAGGAATGAAGTGAACGGCCTATGGTTAAGACCTCTTGCCCGTATAAAGTTACCAGTCTTAAGCACAAAGTCCATAACTTCTTTCATTTGTACACTTTTTCCGCACAGCGCCCCCTGATGCAGAATGCGGTGTATAGCACTGAAAGGACCTGACAATGAACGCTGGCCTCGTTTTGCTTTCAATAATCCCACAACACCAATGTTTTCAGAACACATTGCTGGTGCCCCATCCGCTACCACAGACACCAGTTTATCCCATGGCGGTCCTGCTGGGTTACTACAACCTTCAAGTTCTTTAAAAATGTCCCGACCGGTCGTTGTGCCTTTCATTGGTAATAAATCCAATAATTCCTCGGTTATGTTTAGGTTTTCATCAACCCCACGAATGAACACAGCACAGTATGGAGTATCTGTTACCTTCAGTAAATGGTCGTGAATGATTTGCTCTCATGTTACTGAGTAACTCGCTTTTCCAGAAGCTTCACTTGACCTGTTAATACTTGGGAAGAAGTTTGGCTGTTTTTGAAGAGACGCTTTCAGCTGCTGAAGCTTTTCCTCTCTGTTTGCCAGACATTGCTCCATGCTGTCCTCCATGCTGCGTCATGTAATGTCCACGCACATTGTAGTCCTTAAGCTGCGACAAACTGAAGACAAATCAGACTCCGGGCTCTCTCTCCGACCTCTGTGACAAAATATAAGTTTTCCCACTTTTCATGAAATATTCGTTTTTCATCAGCAATCTTGCTCTTTTTTGATGACGATGCCATTTATGATGTTAAATAGGTGCTCTGTGTATTGAAAAATATGTCTGTTAGCAACTCCGTCCTGCTCCCATAGAAATGCATCATAGTCTGCGGGCGTATGCAGAGTATGGACTATAATGGTGCTGGCAGAGCGAACATGCGCTCTGTCGTGCATCGCCTACTTGAGGCAGACACTCGGACATAGTAGACTGCGTCCAGTAGGTGTATACGCCCGAAAATGATGCACGACAGAGCACACATTGACTCTGTCAGCACCATTATATATTCTATGGCCCTCGTCGGCACATACGTCCAAATCCCATTTTATATTGGTTCGGACATAAGCCCCGACGGGACCAACACACATGGGCAAGAACACAATGTGAAAGGGGCGTCAGCAATATATGAGGCTGCTGTGCTCTGCCCATACATTGCTTAGTTCACTGCCAGAGCAGTTTTCAGCTGATAAAGGGGTGTGCCGGGCGCCCGCACCCCACTGATCTCATATCACTGATTTATTCAATGAAGTGGCCATTTAATCATTAAAGGGGTTGTCAGACAATTTTATTTTGATGGCCTATCATTAGGACAGGTGATGGATATCTGATCGGTGGGATGCAACATCCAGCTCCCCCCACTGATCAGCAGTTCCCGGTGCCCGTGGTATGTGCTCACTTGCGGAGGGAACTACACAGCTCCATCAACTGCATAGTGGCCACGGCTCGGCACTTCATATCCACTCTTATTGAATAGGCGTAGATTTGCATTACCCAGTTGCAGCCATTATAAAGGATAGCCCATCAATATAAAAGCAATGGACAATCCCTTTAAGTCCTGCAGAATCTCTTTATGTAGTTTCTCACCATAGCAATGCCTTACATGTCAATATTAAAGAGAACCTGTAATGTCAGAAAACGCTATTTACCTGGAGATATAGAGTCAATCTGCAGGTAAATATCTTTACAATGCTACATGGCCGTCTTACTGTAAGTGCAGCTACCAGGAAAGAATTAACTTATTTCCTCCCGGGAGCTATGGGCTTTCAGTCATAGAAGTTACATTCATCACTCACAGCACTGCTCACTATACTGTAAGCACGCCCCAGAACTTTTGATTTTCTCCGCACAGATGCGCTGCACACTGAGCTGGCAACCCAAGTGCTGGAGCGTGCTTACAGCAACTACTCATAGTGTAGTAAGCAGGCTTAAGCAACTCCTTGCATGACTGAAAGCAAATGGCTCTTGAAAGAAATATAGTTCAGTTTCCCAGTAGCTGAACTTTTAGTAAAGCTGCCAGGAAACGTTGTAACACTATTTACCTGCAGATTATTCCTTTATCTGACGTTTTCAGCTATACCATTTTTGGTATATGGCTTTTTGATAATTTTTTATTCTACTTTCTGTCAGTATGATAGAAAAGCTACATTTTTCACATGTCAGTATCTCCAGTGCTGGAGACATTGATACACGTAGACCCATTCAAATGAATTGGTCTGTGCACATCTCAGTGTGTTTCCACAGACCGTGTGTCCATGTGCTCCACATACTGATATGGTAGTTTTTTTGTAGATGCACAGTCCGCAAAATGTACCACACGGATGACATCCGTGTGACACGTACCGATGCCTGGGAATCAGCGCTACAGTTAGCGCTGTTCCCAAACGCTGGGTGCTGAATGCTGCCCTCATCATGGTTCCCTGCTGGCGCTGCGATCAGCACTAGCAGGGACAATGATGACGGTAGTAGTGTCTGATCTCGCAGTGTCCACCTATAAAAATAATAAAATCCATATACTCACCTCTCCTAGGTGTCCCCCGCTGTAATCCTCTGACCGATGCTGCCAAGGAGCAGGAGAGAATGAGCTGCGCTCAGTGAGTGACAGGACACGGCTTCTGAGCTCAGCTCTGGAGCCACACATTCTCCCCGGCTCCTCGGTATCAGAGGATTACAGCGGGGGACACCTAGGAGAGGTGAGTATATGGATTTTATTGTTTTATTCTTAGTTTTACACAGGGACACAGCGGGAGCAGACACTACCACTACCCTCATCCTTGTCCCTGCTGGTGCTGATTGCAGCGCAGGCAAGGAATCATGATGAGGGCAGCATTCAGCACCCGGCGCTTGGGAACAGCACTAGCTGTACGCTGATTCCCTGGTGCCGGTATGCGTGATCCTGATGCAGCACATGGGCCGCACACGGATGCAACATGTAAAACGGATATCTCCGGTAACGGAAATATATTCGAAACCGGCCTAAAAAACAGGTTTTGTGGCGTTTTTTGGTGGAGATTATAGGAATCTACAGTACGTTTACTAAAGTCAGTTTTATTCACAAAAAAACTGCAAAATCAGTGTTTTCCCACTTTCTTATTGCTATGGGTGAAAAACGCTGCAAAAACGCTTTTGTTCAATGTCCCCGTTGGGGCATACGTTCAAACCCTACAAGAAAACGGGATACGGATATTTGTGCCTACAGGGCCATAGACTGTAATGATGTCGGCAGAGCAAACGTGTGCTCTGCATAATTTTTTAGGGAGTGCACGCCTACAGGAGGTGGACACTCAGACATAATAGACACTTCCGAAAATGATGCCAGCAGAACGCACGTTCGCTCTGTCGGCACCATTACAGTATATGGCCCCATAGGCACATATGTCTGAATCCCGTTTTGTGGGGGGGTCCGGACGTATGCCCCGACGGGGACATTGAGTATAATGTGAAAGCACAGTAAGCCAGGGATATGGTACAGATTTATACCACAAATGTGTACTTTTTTTTTTCACTTTCAAGTTTAGTAGCAGAATATTTTTATTTCATATTTTATTTAGATTTTTTTTATGTAGCTTTTAACTTTTACTTTATAGTCACTGATCTAATATCCTGCAATACTTCTGTACTGCAGAATATTAGGTCTGTCTGTCTTATATTGACAGTTCGCATGTAGGACCCTGCATATTCCTGTCCCCAAAGATGGCTAACCCAAAGGCCATTACTTGGCCTCAGGTTACCATAGGCTTAAGAGTAAGCCCCTCCCCTGAAATAGCCATCTAAATTCCGCTGTCACAATTGATGGCGGTATCTAAAGGGTTAAACGGCCGCGATCGGTGTTAATACCAATCGTGGCCGTTAAAGTAGGTTGTCAGCTGTGATGTACAGCTTACCTCAGCGGATGATAGTGTCGGCTCTGCATGTGAGCCGGCGCTATCATCTCGCTGTACACGCACAGCCACAGCGTATGTCACCTGCAACATCCAGCAATGGGGGGGGAAGTCACGCCTCCGCTCTCTGTGCACTGGCGTGATGTCATCACGCTGCGCCAGAGGAATTTCATAATGCAGGGCCGCAGCCACTACGGAGCGGCGCACTCCTCCTCTCTGCTAGGGTCAGACATGTGGTGCACCGCGGGCCGCAGATGCCTGCCTCAGGGGCCGCATGCGGTCCGCGGGCCGCGTGTTTGAGACCATTGAGTTAGCCAGATGTAACGCACAGACAAACACATGCCCTCTAATCGTATGTTACTTTATCTACTGACAAGGGTAACGGACACATATAGGCCATTATGCTCTGCGGTGTGGAACACATAACTACGGGAATGCGCAGTCACGGGTACGAGTGGCGCGGCGGCAATCAGTTTATCTGGCGTTTCAGTGTAAAGCACGTCACTTCCGGACATGCACACTAGGGGATGGACATTATCGGACCTCTAGCTCATGAGAAGTAGCACAGACGCTGTACATTATTGTAGACAGACTCAATTCTATATGTCCTATGACAATTCACCTTTAGGAATGGGAATGAGTCTCTTAGTCTGGGGAGGGTTTTTTTGCATGAAGTGGGATATTTAAACATGGACACCTGGCTATTAGGCACACTATGCTGAACATCATGAATTAACATCCCTGAATCAAGCCTCCTGATGAACCTGTTGAGGAAACACGTTGAGGCGGATTATTGAAACATTCTTTGATGAGTACCATACCCTTTCCTTTATATATACCCTGAGATATATCTGGTTTTATTTAATGTATCAGTGTATTTTTTGATATACACTACTGTTCAAAAGTTTGGGATCATTTAGAAAGTTCATTATTTTTGAAAGAAAAGCACATTTTTTTTCAATGAAGCTAACATTAAATGAATCAGAAATACACTCTATACATTGTTAATGTGGTAAATGACTATTCTAGCTGCAAACGTCTTGTTTTTATTGCAATATCTACATAGGTGTATAGAGGCCCATTTCCAACAACCACCACTCCAGTGTTTTAATGGTACATTGTGTTTGCTGTGTAAGAAGGCTAATGGATGTTTAGAAAACCCTAGAAAACCCTTGCACAAGTATGTTAGCCCAGCTGAAAACGGTTTGGCTGATTTGAGAAGTTATAAAATTGACCTTCCTTTGAGCTAGTTGAGAATCTGGAGCATTACATTTGTTTGTTCTATGAAACTGTCAAAATGGCCAGAAAAAGAGAACTTTCGTGTGAAACTCGACAGTCTATTCTTGTTCTTACAAATAAAGGCTATTCCATGCGAGAAATTGCCAAGAAACTGAAGATTTCCTACAACTGTGTGTACTACTCCCTTCAGAGGAGAGCACAAACAGGCTCTAACCAGAGTAGAAAGAGAAGTGGGAGGCCCCGCTGCACAACTGAGCAACAAGACAAGGACATTAGAGTCTCTAGTTTGAGAAATCGACGCCTCACAGCTCCTCAACTGGCAGCTTCATTAAATAGTGCACGTAAAACGCCAGTGTCAACGTCTACAGTGAAGAGGCGACTCCGGGATGCTGGCCTTCAGGGCAAATTGGCAAAGAAAAAGCCATAGCTGAGAGTGGCTAATAAAAGGAAAAGATTAATATGGGCAAAAGAACACAGACATTGGACAGAGGAAGATTGGAAAAAAGTTTTATGGACAGACAAATCAACATTTAAGGTGTTTGGATCACACAGAAGAACATTTGTGAGACGCAGAACAACTGAAAATATGCTGGAAGAGTGCCTGACGCCATCTGTCAAGCATGGTGGAGGTAATGTGATGGTCTGGAGTTGCTTTGGTGCTGCTAAAGTGGGAGATTTGTTCAAGGTAAATTGGATTTTGAATAAGGAAGGCTATCACTCCATTTTGCAATGTCATGCAATACCCTGTGGACAGCGCTTGATTGGAGCCAATTTCATCCTACAACAGGACAATGATCCAAAGCACACCTCCAAATTATGCATGAACTATTTAGGGAAGAAGCAGGCAGCAGGTATTCTATCTGTAATGTAGTGGCCAGTGCAGTCACCAGATCTCAACCCCATTGAGCTGTTGTGGGAGCAGCTTGACCGTATGGTAAGCAAAAAGTGCCCATCAAGCCAATCCAACTTGTGAAAGGGACTTCAGGAAGCATGGGGGGAAATTTCTCAAGATTACCTCAGCAAATTAACAGCTAGAATGCCAAAGGTCTGCAATGCTGGAATTGCTGCAAAGGGAGGATTCTGTGACGAAAGCAAAGTTTGAAGGAGAAAATTATTCTTTTTAATGAAAATCATTATTTCTAACCTTGTCAATGTCTGGACTATATTTTCTAATCATTTTGCAACTCATTTGATAAATAAAAGTATGAGATTTCATGGAAAACACAAAATTGTCTGGTTGACCCCAAACTTTAGAACGGTAGTGTATATCACAGTTAACTAGGGCTTCTGAGGTACAGCCACCCAGGGGTGGATTAAGAGTAGCAAGGGCCCCGGGCAGTTTAGAAGGCGCGGGCCCCCTCCACACACCTGATTTATCACGTGACATGTCACATGATCCCCTGTCATAGATCATGTGATAGTTCACGGGAAATTAATTTGGCACAATATTAATTGTGCTGCCTCATCTGAGAGCAGCACAATATTGGGGCAGATACCCTGATTCCAGCGATGTGTCACTTTTTCAGCTGCTTGTTGTCATTTTGAGAAAATCACCATTTTATCTGCTGCAGATCTAGCAGCTCTCTGAATGCTGCGCTCTGTATAGCCCCACCCACACCACTGATTGGCAGCTTTCTGCCCATGCTCAGTGTACACAGAAATCTACTGATCAGTGATGGGGGTGGGGTCCTACAGAACTTACTAGTCATCTAGTGATAATTACCTTCTGACAAATCAATGATTTTATCAAAACAACACTAAGCAGCCCAGTAAGTGACACATTACTGGAATCAGTGCCTCTAACCCTACACTATGCTGCTCTCAGATTAGGTGGCAAAAACCTGATGACAGATTCCCTTTAAAAGAGCTGTAAAGACAAAAAAGTTTGTATTAAAAAAAAATACAAGCCATTTGTGAAATTAACTTTTTTTCATTGTTAATTCACATTAGACTGTATCTTCAACACTTTTGTCAGCAGGTCTTATTACAGACTCTGAATAGGGCAGCTCTCTCCCTCTCCCTCAGCAGAAAGTCACAGCATGGTTAAAAAACGGGATCTTTTATGATTTTCTCATAATAAATAAAAAAGGACATGCAAGTCCTCCAAACTATTTTTTCTCTATAGGGGAGGTCCTAAATCTTTCTTGTTCTTTAGTTGATCACATGTCAAAAATGCAAAGCATTTACTATGAACTCGCCTAAAAAAATATACACTTGGAGAGTAATATCATCATCTGCATGTAAATATTCCTTGACTCTAAGGGCTCGCTCACACTGTCGTATAACACGGCCGAATGCTATGTGATGTTTTATCGGATAGGACTCGGCCCTATGTTATACTATGGGACAGTGCAGATCTGCGATTATTGGCATGAGAAAATAATCTCATTCGATATTCGGACCATGTGCACCCATACAAGTCTATGGGTGCACGTAAAACATTGGACTGCACTCGGATGTCATCCAAGTGCAGTCCGATGAACACTCACAGAGACTATGGAGAAGATGGAGAAATTAAGTTCTCCATCTTCTCCATATCTGTGCTGCGAGAGAATCGGATCACACTCAGTTGAAGCTCTGACAGAGTTTGAGCCCAGTGTCATTAGCATAATTGGCCCTATTCTCTTGCATGAGAGAATATATGGCTTAGTGAGTGGACCCTAAAACTGAATAGCAGTGACGGACAGGCACCTCACAAGCGGGATCCATGTAGCTCTCAGATGTCATGTAGGTAGGGCTTCATTCCATGGGGTAGGGCTTAATTTCAAGGTATATAAAAAAAAAGGACTTCAAATAAAAATTAAATGAACACAAAAAGCACTAATTGAATTATTTTTTTCGTATTTATGTTTGCAGCCCCTTTAAAAACCCTTTGAGGACCAAGGCACATATATGTCCCATAGTTTTAAACTGGAAAAAAATTTGATTGAATAAAATTTAAGGTCCTCGAAGGTTTAAGTAGGTCATAAATTCATATGAATACTTGCTCATACAATTGCACATGCCAAAAGATGAAGAAGAACAGAATCAAAAATATGACATTAAGTGGAGCACTTACAGGTATTCAAGGTGAAAGAGACCAGCAAAGGCATCGTCTCGAATGACAGTAAATGAGTTAGAATTCAGCAAGCTGAAAATGAAGACAGCAGGTTAGAAGCGAACCAGAGTTTATGGTGCTCAGAATTAGTCAAGCAGAATTTATTGACTGCTCTTGCAAAGCACTGAGACTCCCGCTGTGTATAGATGGCGCCGTGCGGCCTCCCGCTGTGTATAGATGGCGCACGGCGCTCCCCCCAGAGACAGCAGGAGGCCGCACAGCGCCATCTATACTCAGCGGGAGACCGCACGTAGCCATCTATACACAGCAGAAGGCCGCACGGCGACATCTATACTCAGCGGGGGGCCGCACGTAGCCATCTATACACAGCGGGGGGCGCACGTAGTCATCTATACACAGCGGGGGGCCGCACGGCGCCGTCTATACTCAGCGGGGGGCCGCACGTAGCCATCTATACACAGCGGGGGGCGCACGTAGCCATCTATACACAGCAGGAGGCCGCACGGCGCCCCTCCAGAGACATCAGGAGGCCGCACGGCGCCAACTATACTCAGCAGGAGGCCGCATGCAGTCATACACACACACAAACATATACAGACACGCATAAACACATTTGAAACACAAAAATACATACAAACAGACATCACACAATGACATCTGCCCACACACAAACAGACAGACATCACACACACACACACCTGCCCACACACACAGGCCAGCACAGGGAAGTTAACTGCTGCAGTGCTGGCCCGGCCGATGAAGAAGTAGCGGCGGCCGTTGCTGGGGGAGCGGTCCAGGCCCCCCCCCCTCCCGCCACTGCTACCGCTATGTGCCGCGGCGGCCCGCACACATAATAAGGGCAATCCGGCATTAGACACCATGCCTGGAGCCGCGGGCCCCCTGCAGGCTCGGGGCCCCGGGCGGTCTCCCTGCAGGCTCGGGGCCCCGGGCGGTCTCCCTGATTGCCCTCATTATAATCCGCCTATGCAGCCACCAGTGAGCGGGGGCACCATTATCGTCCCCTAGGGTGCCAACCTCCGCAGCTAGGCAGTATCTGCTTTGTTTAGGTAGGGGATCGGGTAAGGTAGTGACTATCAATTATTCAGCAGCATTATTGTTTACATCTGTTTATATACATCCACAGAAAGCCATTGAGCTTGTAATTTTGCTAGTATATATATATATATATATATTTATATAATAATGTTGTTAGTCCAGTTTTCAATGCATATATGTAAAAAAGGTTTAAGATTTCATTTTAGAGGGGTTTTCCCACAGTATTGTCCCCTACACACACAATATGGTACCATCCACCCCACCGACTACCCCACAGCTAATGAATAAATACTCACTGAGCCCCATTCTTGGTGCAGATACTAATGAACCCAGGACCTATGAGATATTTGCCACACAATAGGTAGCAGGGCTGTATCATCCATAGTGGCAGCCCTTGCGGCCTGTATGGTGCCCATGAATTGAGACGGCTCAGCACCGAGCACGCTCTCCCTACCCATCATCACAATTTCAGTGATATCGACTTTCCCATGGTGGGGATACCAGTGAATAGAATAGTAAATCAGGGAGTTGAAAGCTCGCCGATCCGCCATTCACCCTTCTCCTGTGAGTCTGAGACTCCGTGCACTGCAGGCACAATGGCGTCACTACATCACACCTGTAGTACGTAGCCTCAGTACTACTCACACTGCACAGACTGGAGAAGCGCAGCTCAGGAACAGAGATGGTTGAGTAGTGTGTGTTGTTTTTTTTTTTTTTATACCAGTAATTGTGGGGGCATCATTCTGTCTGGGAGCCCTCATTCTGGGCTAGATGGGCACACAGGAGAACAATTTCCTGGTGATGAGTCAGATAGGGATAAGTAAGTGAGTTCAGTCAGTTCATTCAGTCCATCTGGTTGCAGACTTGAATTGATATGGGGTTGTGTGCAGGAGGGAGACATCAAATAGTATGTTCTGAAGGAAAGCAAAGATATAATGGCAGTGGGAATCTGGATTCCAGGCAGGGAGCATAGTGGAGGCAAAGAGCCAGATAAGGTCCTTAACTCGGGCCAGGAGGCCTACTTAGATGGTACAGAACTTTGCCCTGAGTGGACAGTAGGCCTATTTAAAGAAGATTAAGTTAAGGAAGGATTCCATATCTTAAGCAAACAATTGTCTATACTAGAGAGGAAGCCACAGTATGGAGAACTGAAGATCCAGTGACCTAGAAAGGAGTGTGTGGCCCTCATCGAATGGACTTTCACATTACTAGTGAGGAGTCGTACCGATTCACCTCAGCCAGTGAGGTCCTCACAAATCAACTGGGAGCTGAGAGTAGGTCTGAGGGCCCATAGCGACACATCTCAACCTGTATGGTCCCCACAAGGGTGATGGGCCTTCCCATAATAGTTTACTGGACTGTTGTAGCTTGTAACTGACGCGCCCCCTGGGCCAGTGCTGTAGGGGATACCCGGAGCCGGATCTCGATGGGGGTAGTAGTCCTTGTGGCGGTGACCCGGTCCGTGCCCAGGGTGTCAAACTAAGTGGCAGTCTATGGCAACAGATGTTAACTTGATTGTTGACTACGCCACCCGTTGAGTGCGGCTTTGAAGCCGCCGCTGCAGAGCAGTCCACTGAGGCCGGTGGTATATGTGCAGCAGTGATGGTATAACCCCCAACGGGAGGGGTATGGCCTCAGGGCAGAAGGTGTAGATGATGGGGGTTGTGAAGATGCAGAAGGGAAGACTCAGAGTCAGGAGATGCAGTTCAGGGCTTTTACTTACTGGTGTTCTTTTGGTCACTCTGGCCTTGAGTGACCACCCGAGCCGTGCTGCGTCCACCAGGTCCTGGACTCGGCCAACCCCCAGGCAATTCTGGAGCGTGGTCCTGAGCTCCTTTCTGACTCTCCCTTCCTCTGGCCGTTCCCACCAGGGATCCACTTTTGGCCGGCTCCCTCGGGTCTCTTGGTGGTCAAGCCTCCTCTGGGCTCCCTGACCCTATGCTCGGTGTGCCTTTCTAGTGGATTTGGTGAGGGTCGTGGCAGATCCTGCCCACAACCTCCGGTTCCTGGTTAAGGTTCGTTTTGGCCTCTGCCAGCTTGGGTTCCGGTACCCTTGTGCGCCAACCCTTCACCCTTCTGTCCTTATTCTGGGATCTTGGGGTTCCTTCTTGTTTCCTCTCTAGGTCCTTCTGACTCCTCTCTCTCTCTCTCAGCAGGCTCTGTTCTGGAGCTGGGCCCAGCCGGAGCCACAGCTCCCTGTCAGCCCTCCTGGCTGAGCTCCTCTGCTCTGCTCCTCAGGCTAAAGACTCACTGACTGACTGACCCTGTTCTAAGATGGTGCCCACCTTATATACTCCCTCTATGTGTGAGCTCAGGTGACCAGCACCCAATGAGCTCCTATCTTTACCCAGACTACTCCCCCTATCTGCCCCTACACTACTGGGATGTTCCACCCCCCCTCCCACTCCAGCCAGGGACAGACGCTGTCGTACCTGCACATAAACTGGTGGGAGTACCGTCGTTCTGTCCCCCGGAAATGGGATGTATGTAGTGCATGCAGCCTACTAGCTCAGTTCCACACTCCATCCTTACCCGGGAGTGGAATACCACACCTCTGGCATGAGGTGTAATACCCCTGTAGCAGCCGAATCCTCAGGGTGCTACATTCCCCCCTGGTAAATCACAGCACGTCCTCGGGCTGTAAAAGAATAAAAACATCCACAAACATACAAATTTTCTTTCAAAAACATCATAAACATATAAAACATTATATATATATCATCAGCATAAAACTTTTCATATAAAACTTTTCATAGTAAACATTCTTGTTCCTCCGGCCACGGTGCAACTTGTGACCGGGTAAAGTGCAACAGTCTCTTGTAGTAAAAACAACAGTTTCCTATAAAACCGGTAGGGGGCGCCTTAGAAAGCGCAACTATATACAAGGGAAGGTATGGCCGCTCTCAGTCCTCGGCCAGTGGGATTAGAGATGGCTGCTCACAGTCCTCAGCCTGTGGGGAGATGGGACACACTGGAACAGTTCACTGGTCCCAACGGGGACTATAATGGTAACAGTTATTGTACCTTCACGGGTAACTATTTACAGTGCTCCTACTGTACTTTAGTAGCGACGTCCTCCAGCTCCTTCCTCCGTGTATTCTTCAGACCCGTCCGGGTCCTCTTGCTCCTCCTGACACCTCAGCTCTTTCTCTGTCAGTCGGTGCACATGAAGGGCATAGGGTCCTTTGGCACATTGGTGCCGGGTGAAGGTGACCTCATCACCCAGGTAAAGATCACGACCTCTGTGTCCCTCCGGTAGGTGGGACTCGACATCTCTTCTGGTCACGAAGATGTCGCCGGGGGTGTGATGATCTCGAATGAAGCCCCAACCGTGCTGCAACTGGAATTTAATTACAGTCCCGGTGGCACGGGGACCGTGGGCTGCATGGGGGTTCCTCCTGGTCCGGCTCTTCTGTTCTGCACTTTTTATTTGCAGCCGCTGCTCGCGGACCCGCCTCTCTCTTCTTTCTCGGTCAAAGGCTTCCAACTGCTGGCGGCAGCACTCTGCACGCTCCGCTGCAGCCGCCCGGGTTTCTTGAGTGAACCCGATGAGGTCTCCTCCTGCGGGGTCCCACTCAAACTGCGCTTCCTCCAGCGAGAGCGGGGTCATCTTGACGGGCGCCGGAACCGGGATTAGGGGCTCATCCAGGGGTCTTTCTTTCCGGAGTCGGGGATGGTGGAACTCCGGTGGCCACACAATGGGCTGCCCATCCGGGCATGTGTGCTGGGCAAATAGGTCTTCACCCAGGTGTGGCGCTGTGGACGTTGAGGGCGCTGTTTTGGTGGCGGCGCCCGGGTTCACCAGGCCTTGCGACCAGGCTTGGGGCACCCTGAATGTAAAGGGCACCGTGAAGACGGCGGCGCCCGGGGTCACTTGGCCCAGCGACCAGGCCGGTGGCTCAGTGGAGGTAGAGGGCGCTGTTGGTACTGCGGCGCCCGGGGGTACTCGGCCTTGCGACCAGGCCGATGGCGCTTCCTGTTTGGTCGCACTCTGATTTGAGGCGCGTGACGTCACGGGGAGCGCGGTCGCGGCTTCTGCTTGTGGCCTAGTCTGGAGCGGTAGCGGTGCGGCAACGGGCACGATCAGTGGGACTTCGGGCTCTGCGACGGGGAGCGGGGGTAGGCTTACGGTGGCTGGGCTTGGGGTAGTGACGTCCCCTTTACTTGCCTCCGTCTCTTCAGCTCCCTCTGCGGCGTCGTCTCCGGCCTCCGTCCCTTCTGCATCCTCTTCAGGGGCAGGCGTGCTCCTCGTTGCAGGTGGTGTGCTCCGCTGGCGGGTTCCAGCCTGCTGGGCCATCTCTCTGCTCCATGCGGCCAGTACGTCCCGCTGCACTCGGGCCATCCTCTGAGCCAAGCCCTCCAGTGCGGTCCGTGCATGCTCCCGATCTCTGGGGAGCTGCGCCAGGATCTCCACCAGGCCTTCTGGGGTTGTCGCTTGCAACAGGCTCCTGACCACTGGGTCGGTGCTGCCTGCCTCTCCCTCCATCTCCGGGTACGGCTCCTCCAGACTCCTCCAGGCTGCTCCCATCTTCTCTCTTTTGTTCTGTCTCCGCCCACATTGAGGGCGGTCCTGGGGCAACTTGGTGATTGTCAGTTCCAGGGGCAGACCCCTCACGCTGATGGACATCTCTAACATCACAGTCTCTGCTGGTGGGGGCGGTTTCCGCTTTTGGCGCCATTCCTTGACCTGGCCCACGATGGGAGGTGGCCTCTTGCCACCCTCCGACACGCCCATAATGGCGTCCGCTCTGCCAGGGCGGGAAATCTTCTGAAATGGCGGGAACCGCTTCCCAGTGGCGGGAAACTCCGTGGATGGCGGGAAAAGACTGCAGATGACGGGCAAATGGCGGGAAACGATCCGAGATGGCGTCCGATGGCGGGGACCCTCCGGAATTGGCGAGAGACTTCTTTTTGAGGTAAATGTGAACTTTTCTTCAGGCACGCAGTACCCGGTGGTTGCGGGCACGTTATCCTGCCGACTACGCCAAAGTTGACGCGCCCCCTGGGCCAGTGCTGTAGTGGATACCCGGAGCCGGATCTCGATGGGGGTAGTAGTCCTTGTGGCGGTGACCCGGTCCGTGCCCAGGGTGTCAAACTAAGTGGCAGTCTATGGCAACAGATGTTAACTTGATTGTCGACTACGCCACCCGTTGAGTGCGGCTTTGAAGCCGCCGCTGCAGAGCAGTCCACTGAGGCCGGTGGTATATGTGCAGCAGTGATGGTATAACCCCCAACGGGAGGGGTATGGCCTCAGGGCAGAAGGTGTAGATGATGGGGGTTGTGAAGATGCAGAAGGGAAGACTCAGAGTCAGGAGATGCAGTTCAGGGCTTTTACTTACTGGTGTTCTTTTGGTCACTCTGGCCTTGAGTGACCACCCGAGCCGTGCTGCGTCCACCAGGTCCTGGACTCGGCCAACCCCCAGGCAATTCTGGAGCGTGGTCCTGAGCTCCTTTCTGACTCTCCCTTCCTCTGGCCGTTCCCACCAGGGATCCACTTTTGGCCGGCTCCCTCGGGTCTCTTGGTGGTCAAGCCTCCTCTGGGCTCCCTGACCCTATGCTCGGTGTGCCTTTCTAGTGGATTTGGTGAGGGTCGTGGCAGATCCTGCCCACAACCTCCGGTTCCTGGTTAAGGTTCGTTTTGGCCTCTGCCAGCTTGGGTTCCGGTACCCTTGTGCGCCAACCCTTCACCCTTCTGTCCTTATTCTGGGATCTTGGGGTTCTTTCTTGTTTCCTCTCTGGGTCCTTCTGACTCCTCTCTCTCTCTCTCAGCAGGCTCTGTTCTGGAGCTGGGCCCAGCCGGAGCCACAGCTCCCTGTCAGCCCTCCTGGCTGAGCTCCTCTGCTCTGCTCCTCAGGCTAAAGACTCACTGACTGACTGACCCTGTTCTAAGATGGTGCCCACCTTATATACTCCCTCTATGTGTGAGCTCAGGTGACCAGCACCCAATGAGCTCCTATCTTTACCCAGACTACTCCCCCTATCTGCCCCTACACTACTGGGATGTTCCACCCCCCCTCCCACTCCAGCCAGGGACAGACGCTGTCGTACCTGCACATAAACTGGTGGGAGTACCGTCGTTCTGTCCCCCGGAAATGGGATGTATGTAGTGCATGCAGCCTACTAGCTCAGTTCCACACTCCATCCTTACCCGGGAGTGGAATACCACACCTCTGGCATGAGGTGTAATACCCCTGTAGCAGCCGAATCCTCAGGGTGCTACATAACAAAGTTATGTACCGCTACATGTAACCGTAAAGTTCCTGACTCTGCATAATGCAGAAGAAGCATTCATAAAGTGTTGAAAAGTTTAGTTTTGAACTTTGGTCTCCCTCATTCATCTCCATACTGTCTGGTCAGGGCCTGCCAGGTACAAAAGCAGCATGCGGTCTGCAGAGTTGGAGATATGACAAATATATATGTGTGTGTGTGTGTGTCTGTGTATATACACTGCTCAAAAAAATAAAGGGAACACTCAAATAACACATCCTAGATCTGAATGAATGAAATATTCTCATTGAATACTTTGTTCTGTATAAAGTTGAATGTGCTGACAACAAAATCACACAAAAATCATCAATGGAAATCAAATTTATTAACCAATGGAGGCCTGGATTTGGAGTCACCCCCAAAATTAATGTGAAAAAACACACTACAGGCTGATCCAACTTTGATGTAATGTCCTTAAAACAAGTCAAAATGAGGTTCAGTATTGTGTGTGGCCTCCACGTGCCTGTATGACCTCCCTACAATGCCTGGGCATGCTCCTAATAAGGTTGCGGATGGTGGGATCTCCTCCCAGAGCTGGACTAAAGCATCCGCCAACTCCTGTACAGTCTGTGGTGCAACGTGACGTTGGTGGTTGGAGCGAGACATGATGTCCCAGATATGCACAATCGGATTCAGGTCTGGGGAACGAGCGGGCCAGTCCATAGCTTCAATGCCTTCATCTTGCAGGAACTGCTGACACACTCCAGCCACATGAGGTCTGGCATTGTCCTGCATTAGGAGGAACCCAGGGCCAACCGCACCAGCATATGGTCTCACAAGGGGTCTGAGGATCTCATCTCGGTACCTAATGGCAGTCAGGCTACCTCTGGCGAGCATATGGAGGGCTGTGCGGCCCTCCAAAGAAATGCCACCCCCATACCATTACTGACCCACTGCCAAAACGGTCATGCTGAAGGATGTTGCAGGCAGCAGATCGCTCTCCGCGGCGTCTCCAGACTCTGTCACGTCTGTCACATGTACTCAGTGTGAACCTGCTTTCATCTGTGAAGAGCGCAGGGCGCCAGTGGCGACTTTGCCAATCCTGGTGTTCTGTGGCAAATGCCAAGTGTCCTGCACGGTTTTGGGCTGTGAGCACAATCCCCATCTGTGGACGTCGGGCCCTCATACCACCCTCATGGAGTCAGTTTCTAACCGTTTGTGCAGACACATGCACATTTGTGGCCTGCTGGAGGTCATTTTGCAGGGCTCTGGCAGTGCTCCTCCTGTTCCTCCTTGCACAAAGGTGGGGGTAGTGGTCCTGCTGCTGGGTTGTTGCCCTCCTACGGCCCCCTCCATGTCTCCTGGTGTACTGGCCGGGCTCCTTTATTGAGGGTGTCTTGATAGAACATTTTTCAAGATGATAATGCATCCTGCCATAGAGCAAAAACTGTGAAAACATTCCTTGAAAGAAGACACATAAGGTCAATGTCATGGCCTGCAAATAGTCCGGATCTCAATCCAATTGAAAATCTTTAGTGGAAGTTGAAGAAAATGGTCCATGACAAGGCTCCAACCTGCAAAGCTGATCTGGCAAGAGCAATCAGAGAAAGTTGGAGCCAGATTGATGAAGAGTACTGTTTGTCACTCATTAAGTCCATGCCTCAGAGACTGCAAGCTGTTATTAAAGCCAGAGGTGGTGCAACAAAATACTAGTGATGTATTGGAGTGTTCTTTTGTGTGTTTGTTTTTCATGATTCCATAATTTTTTCCTCAGAATTGAGTGATTCCATAATTTTTTTTCCCTCTGCTTGGTCTGACAACATCCGGGTCACCAGACAGCAGGAAGATTTTTTGGTCATGCTCAGTACATGACCAAACTATCTTCTCACTGTGCAGCGCTGACAGCCTGTATAGAACAGGGATGGTGCTCCATTCCTGTGCTATGCTGGCGATCAGAATAAAAAAAGTGAAAGTCTCATAGTGGGGCAAAGTAAACAAATAAAAAAACTGTCAGAAAGTGAAAAATTTTTTAAAAAAAAATTGTAAAAATATAAAAAAAAAAAAATAATAATAATCCACCAAAAATAAAAAATATAATGTACCCATCAATAAATATTATTATGAAAATAAAAAAAAACAATAAAAGTACACATATTTTGTATCGCCGCGTCCGGAACGACCTGACCTATAAAATTGTCCCACTAGTTAACCCCTTCAGTGAACACGGTAAAAAAAATAAATAAAGCATTGTTTTTTGCTTCATTTTTTATTATCATACCACCAAACAAAAAATGGAATAACACGCGATCAAAAAGACGAATATAAATAAAAATGGTACCGCTGAAAACGTCATCTTGTCCTGCAAAAAACAAGCCACCATACAGCTCCATCATCCGAAAAATCAAAAAGTTATGGCTCTCAGAATAAAGCGATGCAAAAAAATATTTTTTTTCTATAAAATAGCTTTTATTGTGTAAAAGCGCCAAAACATAGAAAAATGATATAAATGTGGTACCGCTGTAAACGTACTGACCCGAAGAATAAAGCTACCTCATCAATTTTACCACACGCAGCGTAGAATAAAAAAAAAAAAAAAAAAAAACAATTCCTGAATTGTTGGTTTTTGTTTATTCTGCCTCCCAAAAGCTGGAATAGAAAGCGATCAAAACATGTCACATGCCTGAAAATGGCACCAATAACAACGTCAACTCATCCCGCAAAAATCAAGCTGTTACATGACTGTCTGCCAAAATATGGAAAAATTATAGCTCTCAAAATATGGCGATGCAAATACTAGATTTTACAAAATATGTGTCTTTTAGTGTGTGACAGCTGTCAATCATAAAAACCCGATATGATTCTGGTATCTCTATAGTCGCACCGACCCGAAGAATAAGGTTGTCTAATCACTTATACCGCACTAGGAACGGCGTAAAAAATAAACGCTAGGGCTGGGGTTGGGGTTAGGGTTGTGCTAATGTTAGGGTTGGGGTCAGGGTTGGGCTAGGGTAGGGTTAGGGTTGGGGGTTAGGGTTGTTTTTTTTTAAAAAAAAAAAAAAAAAAAAAGAGATGATGATATGGTTACTAGTGTTGAACGCAAGTGCTCGCTACTTGAGTTTGCATCGGGTGCTCGGGTATGCATTGAGTATTGCGGGTGCTCGAGTCTCCGCCCCATATGCTTCGCGGCCAAAAAAACCTCGCGGGGATTGCCTGCCATGCACGAGCGATCCCCGCATGTTTTTTTTGGAGTGTCTAATAACCGTGAAGCATGCGAGCGGGGACTCGAGCATGTCACTCGAGCATGCACGATACATGGTGCATACCCATGTACCTGATGTAGACTCAAGTAGTGAGCACTTGCGCTCAAGACTAATGACAACTTATTCAATATGATGACCTAATGTCATCAAATTCTGTGTTGTACCTCTGGGTTCAAAATGTTCACTATACCCCTTGATAAAATCCTTGAGGGGTGTAGTTTCCAAAATGGGGTCACTTGTTGGGTGTTTCCACTATTTAGGCACATCAGGGGCTCTCCAAACGCGACATGGCGTCCGCTCTCGATTCCAGCCGATTTTGCGTTCAAAAAGTCACACAGTGCTCCTTCCCTTCTGAACTCTGCCGTGCGCCCAAACACTGTATTTTCCCCACATATGGGGTATTGGCGTACTCAGGAGAAATTGCACAAAAGTTTTTGGGGTCTATTTTTTCCTGTTACCCTTGTGAAAATAAAAAAATTGGGGCTAAAACATCATTTTTGCGGAAAAAGTTAGATTTTTTTATTTTCACGGCTCCATGTTATAAACTTCTGTGAAGCACCTGGGGGTTCAAGGTGCTCACCACACATCTAGATAAGTTCCCTGAGGGGTCTAGTTTCCAAAATGGTGTCACTTGCGGGGGGTTTCCACTGTTTAGGCACATCAGGGGCACTTCCGCTAATTATTCAAGCAAATTTTACAATCAAAAAGTCAAATGGCGCTCCTTCCCTTCCGAACCCTGCCGCGCGCCCAAACAGTGGTTTTCCCCAACATATGAGGGTATCTTCTAACTCAGGAGAAATTGCACAACAAACTGCATGGTGCAATTTCTCCTGTTACCCTTATGAAAATGCAAAAGTGGGGGCTGAAAAAACATTTTTGTGGGAAAAATGTGAAAATTTTATTTTTACGGCTCAATATTATAAACTTCTGTGAAGCACCTGGGCGTTCAAGGTGCTCACCACACATCTAGATAAGTTCCCTGAGGGGTCTAGTTTCCAAAATGCTGTCACTTGCGGGGGGTTTCCACTGTTTAGGCACATCAGGGGCACATCCGCTAATTATTCAAGCAAATTTTACATTCAAAAAGTCAAATGACGCTCCTTCCCTTCCGAACCCTGCTATGCGCCCAAACAGTGGTTTTTCCCCACATATGGGGTATCTGCATGCTCAGGGTAAATTGCACAACAAATTTTGGGGTCCATTTTTTCCTGTTACCCCTGCAAAAATAAAAAAAAAATGGGTCTAAAGTAACATTTTTGAGAAAAAAGTTAAATATTCCTGTGAAGCACCTGAAGGGATAATAAAGTTTTTGAATGTGGTTTTGAGCACCTTGAGGGGTGCAGTTTTTAGAATGGTGTCACTTTTGGGTATTTTCTGTCATAAAGACCCCTCAAAGTGACTTTACATATGATGTGGTCCCTAAAAAAATGGTTTTGTAAATTTTGTTGGAAAAATCAGAAATCTCTGGTCAACTTTTAACCCTTCTTTTTGGTTCCAAAATTGTGCTGATGTAAAGTAGACATGTGGGAAATGTTATTTATTAATTATTTTGTGTGACATATCTCTCTTATTTAAGGGCATAAAAATTCAAATTTTGAAAATTGCAAAATTTTCTAAATTTTCGCCAAATTTCCGTTTTTTTCACAAATAAACACAAGTGATATCGAAGAAATTTTTACCACAATCATGAAGTACAATATGTCACGAAAAAATAATCTCAGAATCAGGGGGATCCTTTGAAGCGTTCCAGAGTAATTACCTCATAAAGTGACAGTGGTCCGAATTGTAAAAATTGGCCTGGTCATTAACGTGCAAACCACCTCGGGTTGTAAAGGGGTTAAAAATGATGATAATCCTAATTGACCTAAAACTGGAAAGGTTTATTCTGATTTCATGTCAGATATTGAGTAAAACATGCAGATGTGTCTTTTTATATAGTGTCTGGAAACTTCTGGTTTCAAATGTATAAATCCAGGGGTGGGTTAAGGATAGCCAGGCCCCGGGCAGTTCAGACTGTGTGGACCCCCGACGGGTCACGTGACGGGTCATCATATACCTGAAACAGATTATTTCTGAAAAAAATAGCTGCTGAGTGAAACTATAACCAAAAAAAACATCAATTAATATAAAATTTACCTACAGTTAAAAGATTGTTTAAGCCATAGTATTGAACAGACCAATTGTAATATGTAACAAGTCTCTTTCCAATTGTCACAAGCTTTTCATATCGATAGTGCAGCACAAACACAGAATACTGTAGAAAACATTTACACTATCACATTTCCATTACAATAGAAACATCAGTCATTATATCAATAATAAAGTGTCAAATGTATAATGTAAAATAAATCTATATATATTTCATAAAGCTGCCAGGACCATAAACTGTAGAAAGTGTCCTCTCACTAAGCCTAAGCTCAAGCACACAGATAGTTTGGGGTTTGTTACTTGTTACATTTTATAGGTTAATTTGACCTTCAACCAATGGGACTTAGTAGAGATTTGTCTCTGGAAGCGTTACCCTTTTCCCCTGTATGATGCTGACCAATCATAAACTGGAGGCAACATGGAGGGAAAAGAAGAAAACCCCCCCAGATTAGGTAAGACCTGACCTTTTCTGTGTAATAGAAGACTTGTGTTTGAAGCACTACTCCAGGAACTTCGTTTAGTTGCACCATTCCAGCACTGAAATAATAAAAAACCAAAACACTAGACCGTAGCTTTAACCAGGTCACAAAACTCTCACTAGCGGTGATTACTGTGCAGGGGAGGAGAGCGGAGGTGTGTGATTCCATGTACTGCTCTGTATCTATCCCAGGCTGTGTGGAGTAATGTCCTGGGACCTGGGGTAAACGCTGAGCACTGTATGTGACACGTGCTGATCGGACACTGCAGCTCTCATCTCAGTCCTGTCCTGCTGCTGTGAGACTAGAGCTGCAGTGAGCGATCAGCATTTATCCCAGGTACCGGGAAGTTATTCCCCAAAGCCTGGGACGGATGCGGAGCAGTATATGGAATCTCACATCTCTGCATAGTAATCGCTGGAAGTGAGATTTTTTTTAACTAGTTAGACGTGTATTATATCAGATACAGAGAAAGCCAATTCTGATATTCTCTGGGGGTGTGCTTCTTATCCTCTGCATGACACCTCCTGCATATTATTGGACAACGTCATCCAGCGGAAAAGTAAACGCCCCCTTAGTTGAAGGGGAAATTGGCATAAAGTTTACAAGTTAATATCTCTGCAATGGAGATGAGAAATAAAAGAAACCATGTATTATTCATATCTTCAGACACTTGAATGTAAAGTAACTAGTTCCTCTTTAAAGGGAATCGTTTAATAATATGAACCTGGCTCAAACCACATATATAGACATGCAGATCCTTGAAACCTAAATCCAATGACAACTGTAGCATCAGCGTCTCTGCCCCTTGCTAGGCAGAGACGCCGTTCCCCTCACCTCTCTGCTCCGTGCTCGGCGTCCTCCTCCCGCGCTGCTGGCAGCGCGCGCTGCTTCCCAGGCACTGTGCTTAGGGCGCGAGCGCTCCCTCTCTCTTAAAGGGGCCGCGCGCGCCGTCCTAAGGAGTCCCCGGCCAATTGCCGGAGGATCTCCCATATATAAGTCACCTTCTCCAAAATGGAGGTGCTCGAGCAAAGTTGTTTGCACTGTGTCTTCCTGTGCTTCAGCCCTCAGGTCCCGCTGCTAGCCTGACTTCTCGTCCTGCCTGCCAGCCTGTTATCCATCAGTTACCTGCCTGTTACCTGCCTTGCCTGTCAGACCGCTCACCTGGGAGCGTCCACCAGTTACCTGCCTGTCACCTGCCTCGTCTGTCAGACCGCTCACCTGGGAGCTTCCACCAGTTACCTGCCTGTCACCTGCCTCGTCTGTCAGACCGCTCACCTGGGAGCGTCCACCAGTTACCTGCCTGTTACCTGCTGTCTCCGTCAGCCCGCTCACCTGGGAGCGCCCGCCAGTTACCTGTCAGGTATCCGCCTCGTCTGTCTGCCCGCTCTCCTAGGAGCACCTGCTTGCTTTCTGCCAGCCTGCCTGGAGATCCTGCCGTCACTTGCCATGACCTCCTGCCTGTCTACCCAGAGACTGTCCCCGTCACTTGCCGTGACCACCTGCCTGTCTACCCAGAGACTGTCCCCGTCACTTGCCGTGACCACCTGCCTGTCTACCCAGAGACTGTCCCCGTCACTTGTCGTGACCACCTGCCTGTCTACCCAGAGACTGTCCCCGTCACTTGTCGTGACCACCTGCCTGTCTATCTACCCAGAGACTGTCCCCGTCACTTGCCGTGACCACCTGCCTGCTTACCCAGAGACTGTCCCCGTCACTTGCTGTGGCTACCTGCCTGCCTTCCCTGGGAGTCACCCGCTTCCTTACAAGGACTTCCCCTTTGTATTGCAGCTCAGAGGTTCCACCTCACGGCCCCATTACAACAACTTTATATCTTTTATCTGTTGCAGCATACTCAAGAAATCAGTTTTGTAACTGGGCAATATGATAACTAGTGGGTGAGTGGTCTGGTGGGCGTTGTTTTCCTTAGACTAATTGTTGCACAGTTCCACTAATCATGTCATCATGCCCTGTGGGTTTGAGTGACATTATTTGCAAGAGCGGTGCCACTAACAGCTCTTTGTAAATTTCAGCATCCCTGATAATGCACAATAAGCCAGGTGTCTACCTTGGCTTCATGGGAACACTGAGCATGCCGGGTATGCAGCACGGACGCAGGACACAGCCAGCTGCGGAATTTGCAGAGAACCATCTGTGAAGGCTGGCTGTGTCCTGTCATCATTGCCTGCAGTTAATACACAGTGGCCTGATAAAGTTGGGGTGCATACGCCTGGCTGACTGCGCAATGTCAAAGAGCCAGTGGTAACAACGCTCTTCTAAATAATGTGACTCATGCTCACAGGGGTATAACGTGATTAGTGGGACAATTAGTCTGGGAAAACAACACCCCCACAACTAGTCCCCCACTACTTATCAAATTGCAAGCCCTGTTAAAAAACTGATTTTATGCATAGGCAGCAATTAATAAGCCCCAAAAAAAGCCTTGTAAGAAAGGTATAAAGGTATCAATAAATACGTGGTTACAGATTGGAGATCCTGACCGATTCCCTTTAAAGTTAAAATTTCTTGGAAATTAATAGACATGAATAATAGTGATGGGCGAGCACTAAAATGCTCGGGTACTCGTTGCTCGGGTCGAGCACATTGGAATACTCGGGTGCTCGACCCGAGTAATGAGCCCAATGTAAGTCTATGGGAAACTTGAGCATTTTTTAGGCGGCTCCCCCCAGCGGTCTGCAGAGGGCCTAAAAATTGCCCAAATCGATGGGAACAGTGCTCAAATAACAAGGGAACAGCATGGAGAAGACCCCTGGAAGCACTTCTGACTCCCATGTCACTGCTGTCAACAATGTTGTCAGAAGGTATTACGCCACTTTTACGGACTCACAATAAAACATATAAAAACGAAACCAAATGGATTTTCCTGGGAAATATGTTAAGGAACATCCTTTCCAGGGTAATGACTTGTATATAAGGCAAAACAAATAACCATAAACAAAAATACTCCTCTACACCATAGGCTATGTTCACACGTAGCGTTTTTGATGCGTTTTTGCACTTTTGTATTGCTTTCAACCTTGACATATGCATTCACCAGTAAATGTCATTTTAACATTTTACAACATTATCTGGCCATGTGGTGTGTGAGACATGATCAGACACATCCTGTTTCATTTATGAAGGAGGGACTCTGAAAGTCACAAAACCTATTTTTATAGGGCCATCAGGCGGCCTTTACTATTCTTAAAGGGCCAGCAATCGGCCCTCACTATTCTTAGAGAGCCATCAGCCGGCTATGCTTTGTTTTTCCCATTACTAAAGAGTGGGTCTCCTATAATGTTATTGCATATGCAGTGAGTGGCAGGGCTGCCTAAAATTTGGACGCACACCAATACCCCTTTGAAAATTTGGATGCACCCCAATACCCCTTTGAAGCAACTTAGAGGAGGGCCTCCTGAAAACAATGTTCCCATTATTAGGAAGTGTGTCTCCCATACTGTTTACCTATGCAGTGAATGCAAGGGTTGTCAAAAATTTGGAGGCACTCCAATGCCCCTTGGAAGAGACATGGAGGTCAGAGGGCCTCCTCAAAACAATGTTCCCATTATTAGGAAGTGGGTTTCCCATTGTGTTTGCCTATGCAGTGAATGCAAGGGCTGCCAAAAATTGGGAAGCACTCCAATGCCTCTTGAAAGAGACGCGGAGGAGGGCCTCATACAAAATGTTCCCATTAGAATGGAGCGGGTCTCCTATACTTGTAATGCCCATGCACTAAGTGTATGAGTGTATGGGCTGACAAACATTTACCCCTGGGGGGTATACATGAACATTTTTTTTTTACAGGCATCATAAACACCCTTTAAAAAAATTGGGTGGGTGTTGCATCACGGACCACGGTCACCCAGGTGATATGTGGTGGAGAAGGAGGAGAACAAGAGCAAATAGCCAAAATCAGGAAGCGTATACCCATGTGTGGGTGTGAAAAGGTGCATGGGAATCCACCTACCAAAAAAAGACACTGGATTTGAGTTTATGTTACGCTGCTATCATTCGGTGATGTTGAGAAGTCTGGTCCAATCCAGCCCTTGTTCATTTTTATAAGAGTCAGCCTGTCAGCATTTTCAGTTGACAGGCGGATGCGCTTATCAGTTATAATTCCACCAGAGGCACTAAAAACACGCTCTGATAAAACGCTAGCGGCAGGCAGGCCAGGACCTCCAAGGCGTAGAGAGCCAGTTCATTCCACGTGTCCAGCTTGGATACTCAATAATTATAAGGCACAGAGGAATCACGGAGGACGTTGGTACAGTCGGCAAGGTACTTCCTCAGCATCTTCCCAAACTTTGCACTCCTTCTGATAGTAACCAGCGCCTCAGGGCCTGTGCGATGGGAGGGGCTGAGAAAACTCTCCCAGAACTTTGAAAGTGTTCCCCTGCCTCTGTTGGAGTTGTCTCTCTCTCGACTGTACTGCCTGGTTGTCCAACGAACTGTGACCTCTGCCGCAAGCGTTTTCAGATCGGAATTTTTTTAATAGTTCCGCAACAAGGGCCTTCTGGTACTGTCCCATTTTTGTAGACCTGTCCGCCTCAGGAATAAGAGATATAAAGTTCTCCTTGTAGCGTGGGTCTAGAAGTGTCACCAACCAGTAATCACTGTCACCCAAAATTTTGAGAACGCGAGGGTCACGGGAAAGGCAGCATAACATAAACTCAGCCATGCGTGCCAGATTGCTAACAGGCAAGACTTCTATGTCCTCACCAAGAGGACGACTGACCATGCTCTCCTCCTCCTCCTCCCTGTCCTCAGGCCATGCACGCTGAACAGACGGTATGACAGTTGTAAAGGTAGTACCGTCTATAGCGCATGAAACTAGCTCCTGTTCTTCCTCCTCCTTTTCCTCATTGTCACCCAATCGACGTTGGGACGAGATGAGGCTGGGCTGTGTGTAATCACCCTGTATGGTTCCTTGCTCCATCTTATCGTGCTTCGCCTGCAATGCATCCTCTTTGATTGTGAGCAGAGAGCGTTTCAGAAGACAGAGAAGTGGGATGGTGAAGCTAATTATGGCATCATTGCGCTCACCATCTTGGTGGAGTCCTCAAAGTTTTGGAGGATGGTATAGATGTCTGACATCCTTGTCCACTCCTGAGGTCTTATGCGTGGAGTCTGAACTGAATACCGACGGCCTTGTTGATGCAGGTAGTCAACAACTGCCCTCTTTTCCTCACAAATCTTTCCCAACATCTGCAGTGTAGAGTTCCAATGCGTTGGGACATCACACACCAATAAGTGAGCCGGAAGCTGCAAACACTGCTGAAGCACAGCAAGGGCGGCGGAAGCTGTAGCCGACTTTCTAAAATGGGCACACAGGCGGCGTACTTTGACAAGCAGATCCGGCAGCTCTGGGTAGCTTTTGAGAAACCGCTGAAACACGAGGTTAAGCACATGGGCCAGGAATGGTACATTGCCTCACCTCAGAGCCGCCACCAGGTTCCGGCCATTGTCACACACGACCATGCCTGGCTGTAGGTTCAGCGGTGTCAGCCACAGATCTGCCTGCTCTTTCAGAGCTGTCCACAACTCTTCAGCATTGTGCGGTTTGTCACCTAAGCATATTAGCTTCAGCACAGCCTGTTGCCGCTTGGCCGAGGCAGTGCTTCCAGCTTGTGACTGATGTGGTCATTTCGGAGATGGAGGCTGAAGAGTAGGAGGAGGCTGAGGAGGATGAGGTGCAGGAGCAGTAGACTGTGGGGGCAACCCTGATTGACCTAGGGCCCACAATCCTCGGTGTCGGATGTGTTCCCTCCCAAGGTCTGGCTGGGTCCTGGCTTCCACTATGTTAACCCAGTGTGCCGTCAGCGACATGTACTGTCCCTGCCCACAAGCACTTTTCCACGTGTCCGTGGTTAGGTGGACTTTCCCTGTATCTGCATTGTTGAGGGCACTGCTAATGTTGTGGGACACGTGCTTGTGGGGACTGCACACTGGGAAAAATAGTGGCGGCTGGGGACTGAGTACCGAGGGACTGCCACTGCAATCAGGTTGCGGAAAGCTTCCATCTCCATGAGCCTAAAAGGCAACATTTCGAGCGCAAGCAATCGTGAAATGTGGGAATTTAGTTGGCTGCGTATTTGCGCTTACATACCAAGGACTGGGGTATGGACAACTGAACGCTGCGCTGGGACAAGGACATACTTGCTGATGGTGCTAGTTGAGAGTGTGCAACGACAGGTGCAGCGCAGGAGGCATCTTCGCATGGCATGCGCCATGGGCAGGGGATTGGCTTGCACGCACAACAGCAGAAGCAGTGGTGTCACCTGCAGACACTGTTCCTGGACCCTGGGATTCGGTCCACAATCTCGGGTGCTTTGCTGCCATGTGCCTGATCATGCTGGTGGTGGTCAGGCTGGTAGTTTTGCTACCCCTGCTGATGCTGGCCAGGCAGGTGGTGCAAATGGCCTTTTTGGGGTTATCGGCAGAGTATTTAAAAAACAACCAGTCTCGGGAAGACTTAACAGTTGTACTGGCAACTTCAGTAGTGTTGGTGTTACGGGGAACGGTTGCTCGCCTTCTGTCTGTGGTCACCTCACTGCTTTTTCCTGCCTGTTGGGGTGCTCTGCCTCCCTCCTCCTGTGTGCTGCTGTCCTTGCTCTGCATGTCCTCCTGCCAGGTTAGGTCAGTTACTATATCATTCACCACCTTGTCTTCCACTTCCGCACCCTGGTCTTCCTCCTGACTTTCTGGCAATTGTGTCTCATCATCATCCACCTCTTGTGACACTTTCCCACCGTCACCTTCGTATGACCGTGCCTGCTAAAATATTTGGGCATTGCTACATGCGATCTCCTTTTGCCCCGCTTAAAGAGGACCAGGTGAGACGTCCGAATCTATAAATGGAAAAGTGAACAGCTCTTCGGCGTGTCCAAGTATGGGATCAGTTGTCTCTGGGCACTCGGCATAGTGGGAGGAAGGAGGTTCAGGGTGAGGAATATGCAGTCCAGACTCACAGCTACTGAGACTTGACCGTGTGAAAGACAGGGTGGTAGTGGTGGCTTAGTGAAGGAAGCATTATTTGCTATCCAACCAATAGCCTTTTCACACTGCTCTGTGTTCAATAGTGGTGTATTGCGGTCCCCTATTAATTGGGACAGGAAGGTCGAGCGAGAAGATGTGGGTGTTTGTTGTGGCACAATTTCACGTTGCCCATGGCCTCGGCATGCACCATCACGTCCAGTTCCCCGTCCCTTCTCACGTGCCTTGCCCATTTTAAATGGAGGACAATATCTTCCACGCTCACTACAAATGGCTGAATTTGGAGCAAACTTATATGTGATCTGTGTGATGGACAAACCACAGTTTTAAATTGCTGGCCTGTAGGTAACTATTTTTAACAGCGTCGACCTCGTGTCAATAAGTTCACTGACACACTGCAACAAAATTTCAATGGAGGCCAAAAATGGCAGTATTTTCAGCACAATTATATGTGATCCGTGTGACGGACAAACCACAGTTTTAAATAGCTGGATTTTTAGCGCTTTAATATGGAAAGGACCTGGCTGTATTCTGCAGTGCCAACAAGCAAATGGCGCAGATAAACGGTGTTCTCTGGATTGCTTTTTAAGCAAATAATCAGGATTAAGATAAAAAATAAATTATTCCTGGCCCCTGATACTTGGGCCTATTTCTACAAATATCTGTAAAAGCACCAGCAGACAGAACTGGAATGGACCCTCTTGCTATGTGCACTGCAGTCTGCTATATACCCTGCCTGCCTGCTTAGCATGGCGGTGCCAGGTCTGATATAGACCTGATGACGCTGTGCGGCCAGCAATCACTGTAATGCAACAACCAACATGGCTGCGGCATTACAGTGTGTGGCAGAAAATCCCTGCATGTTGATTGGCAATATAAAGAGCGCCAAACATGCAGGGAGGGGACTCGAGCTCCCGCCGAGCAACCCCGGAAAGTGTCACAAGAGCAGTGAGATGCTCGGGCATGCACCGAGCAGTAGCGAGCATGCTCGCTCATCACTAGTTACGGTTCATTACAACATTCCACGCTAAAGCGACAGAATTACGTGACTGTCTTATCAAATCATGGCCCATCTTAATGGCTGACCCCATATTGGCAAAATATCTACCAGAGAGACAGCAAATCACCTTCAGAAAGGTAAAAAATCTCAAATGTATGTGTACCATGTGGTAGATGTGTGGCGTGTCCTAATGTCGAACATGCTAACTCTTTCACAGATTCCCAGGGCTCTAGGACCTATTACATCACCAAATCGATAACTTGTACTTCTAAAGCGGTGGTCTATTACGCGATATGCCTGTGTCCTAAAATCTATGTAAGGCTCACAACAAGACAACTTAAGACAAGAATACGTGAACACGTCCTAGGTATTGAAGCGGAGGTAAATGAAACTGATATTTCTACGTTAAAAACTATTCCCAAGCATTTTAGAATACACCATAAGTGTGACGCATCTAAACTTAAAGTTCGGGGTATTGACATGATCACCACTAATATTAGGGACGGTAGAGTGAGTCAACTATTGGCCCAGAAAGAGAGCAGATGGATTTGGACTTTAAAAGCACTCCATCCATTGGGCTTGAACGAAAATATTAGTTATGCCCCATTTCTCTGATCACCTATATCCACATTGTTTTAACTTTTTTTCTATTTCTTTAGTGTTCCTCCATGAGAGTTTGTCGTCTTTTTCTACCAAATATTCATAAAGGCATTACATGGTGATTGGCATGTTTGTATACGTGATATCTAAATTTATATCTGTGAATGATGTTGAGGACTTCCATTCTGCTATTGGATAACATGGACATAATTGCTGGCGCTGTATGGTCTCTCAAGATCTGTAACTTTTTTCTGTGTGCGCATTTTTTGTCCATACAGTTATTATTGTATATCTTTCGCTTTATAGATCAATATTTTGAGAGATATTTTCTTATATCTTATTATGCATTTATACTATGATCTCATATAATCATGTTATACTTCATGCTTTTCTTAAAGATATACTTTATTTGTTTTGTCATGGCCAATTAACTTCTCTGACTTATATATAATTGGCTATCGCCTATACCCCTTAGATATATATATACATTTGGGATGTGCAATTATTGACAGTTTACCCCATTATGCTTTTTTTCTCTCCGGTTGTATTTGACTATATATGTCTGTGGACTGGGCGGTACGCATGGCTTCACTGTTCTCTGTGGTGTCCTCGCTTGTCGTATCAATATGTGCTCCATGACGCCCGGTCACGTGGTTCCCCACGTGCTTGCGGCATCATGGATCATATGACGCGGTAGCCATGGATGCCGCAGTGTAGCGGTGATTGCCATGTGTCATGCCACGCCCTCCCTACACCCATTGGCGGAGAGACTACACCCCTCCTTTTCTATTGGCTCAAGGGTTTCTAAACCCTACCCACCTTCATTGACGCCACCTCCTGACGAAGGCAGCCGTGCTGAAACGCGCACCAGGGTGAGTGCCATTGAGGAGCGTGTTCACATCCACTGTGGCTGTAAGTATTCTATAGGATTCATGCTACACTCTTTTTGGTGCCGTTCTTTAATCTTTTTTCCTACTTAGGTGCATTTTCTAGGCTTTTATATCTATTAGGATATACTTTTACCCTGTAGCCTAAGAGGTCAGGGCACTGATACCACTTATAAAGATCTGCTACCCCCGGTATGAGCTATCTATATTAGTACCTATATATAGACAGCGGTATGACTAACCTCTTATATAGCAACTACTTCTGACCTACCTCATAAGCACCTGCACTTTTATTGAATGCTTCACTGCATTTTAACAATATATTCTTATTTTTTTGGCAGCCCAATTATGTATTTACATCAGAAAAGAATCATGTTTATTTGTCTCATGCTCCTCATTAGTGCTCCTCCATTGTTTTACTATTAACTGTCTCTGTGATTCATATTTTTTTCCTGTATAAATTATAATTAATACAATTTTGTAATTTTTTCACTATTATATGGGACTCTGACTTGAAGTTTTTTTCCTCTTGTTTCTTATGTATGGAGGACTATGTGGGGCCCATTATTCTGTATGGAGGACTATGTGGGGCCCATTATTCTGTATGGAGAACTATGTGGGGCCCATTATACTGTATGAAGGACTATGTGGGGCCCATTATTCTGTATGGAGGACTATGTGGGGCCCATTATACTGTATGAAGGACTATGTGGGGCCCATTATACTGTATGGAGGACTATGTGGGGCCCATTATACTGTATACTGGTCGGCCCACGACTTTGTCAAAGTTTTTCATTTTGGCCCTCTGCATGTTTTGTGTTTTACATCCCTGATGTAAAATCAGTATGGGTAATGTACATGGAAATGGCAATAATGGAAAGCTGCTAATTGGACTTTGCTACAAGCCTCCTAATATAGTTGAACACGTAGAGGATGATATGCTGCAACATATTAGAAAGGCAACAAAATAAAGTCATGGTCAAAAGTGTTGGATCCATTGAAATTGTTCCAGAAAATGAAGTCATTCTCCCAGAAAATTATTGAAATTACACTTTTTGTTATACACGTTTATTTCCTTTACATGTATTGGAACAACACAAGAAAACAGAGAAAAAAAGGCAAATTGAACATAATTTCACACAAAATAGGCTGAAAAAAATTGTTGACACCTTGCAAAAATTGTGGGTAAACAACTTTGTTTCAAGCATGTGAAGCTTGTTCAAACACAATTTTGGCAAGTAACAGTTGTGGACAATATGAAAGTCACAACTAAAACCAAATAAAAAAGGGAGAAGTTGATTCAATCTTTGCATTGTGTGCATATGTGTGCCACACTAATTTTGGAGAAAACAGAAAAAGGAGAAGAGAACTGTCTGAGGACTTAAGAACCAAAATTGTTGAAAAATATCAACAATTTCAAGGTTATAAGTCCATCTTTAGAGATCCACATGTTCCTTTGTCCAAGGTGCACAGATAATCAATATATTTACAACCCATACAGTCAAATATGGTGGAGGTTCAAAGGTGTTTTGGGGTTGCTTTGCTGCCTCCGACTGTGTGCAAGGCATCATGAAATCTGAAGATTAGCAAAGGATTTTGGGTCACAATATAGTGCCTAGTGTCAGAAAGCTGGGTTTGCGTCCTAGGTAGTGTTGAGCGAGCATGTTCTATTAACCCTTTCGCCGAGTATGCTCGGCCCGAGCTCCGAGTATTTACAGCTGCTCAGTGATATGTTTGAATCACTCCCATGTGCATGATTTGCAACTGTTTGACAGCTTTATTACATGTGAGGAATGTCCATTTCTTACACATTCCTCACATGTAATAAAGCTGCCAAACAGTCGCAAATCATGGACACTGGAGCGATTCAAACATAACACTGAGCAGCTGTAAATACTCGGAGCTCACCCTAGCATACTCGGAACAGAACATACTCGCTCAACACTAGTCCTAGGTCATGGATCTTACTGCATGACAATGAGCCCAAATATACTTCAAGAAGCACCCAGAAAATGGATGGAAACAAAGTGCTGGAGAGTTCAAACAAGCAATGAGTCTTGATCTAAATCCCATTGAACACCTGTGGAGAGATCTTAAAATTGCTGTATGGAGAAAAATATTAAAATTTGAGAGTCCTCAGTGGTTGATACCATTTTTTCAGTTAGCCATTAGTCAGTAAGCTTTCGAGACTACTCAGATCTCTTCAGCAGACATAGTATAACACAAAATCTGAAGAGTCACATATTTATACACAACAGGGCACAGGAATAATGCAATAGATAAGACAAGTGAAGTGAAGCAGAACTATCAGTATGGGAGAGGGATAAGCAGTTGTGGCCGTAAAAATGTGTGGACACAAGTAGATTTATTCTTTTTTTCGTTTTTTTGTGTGGTGATGAGAATTCATCCTTGTTTTAAATTTTTGCCCTGTCTTCCCTACATACAGACCCCCAGTTGGACATTTGGAACATATAATTAAGTTCATTGTGATGCAGCTGAAAGTACCTGGGATCTTGTGGTCCTGATGTGAGTTGGGAATCTTTATCTTGTCCGTGGTCTTTATAAATGGACGGGTTTTACATTTACAGTTGGTGAGGATGAATTTTATAAGTTTCACCACAAAGGTGAAACTATCCTCCCGGTCAGTTTGCTTTCCCTCCCAGTACCTTTTAATTCTAACAATGTTAGGTTTCTGGGAGATTATACTTGTTCCTTTTATTTTCGGTTCTCCTTAGCTTGCCTTCTTTGCCCTATATGAATGTGTTTTTCTTTCTCATTCAGGGTTTTCATATTTTACTTCATACTTTCCTTTCCCCTTGTTGACAGTGTGTTGCAGTGTCCCCTCTGGTTCCTCAGGAGGTATGAGAAACTCATCAACGACTTATTAGGGAGTTAGGTCTGTGGTGACGTTTTTAGTTGTACAGCTAGGGCATTTCTTGTCTGTACAGAGACTAGTTGGGTGTAGTTGCGGCATTCTCCCGTGTGGGTTCTCCGATGGTTATCAAGATGCGCTTTCTGTTTAAAACATTTCCCACATTTTGAACATGAAAAAGGCTTCTTCCCTGTGTGAGTTCTCTGATGTTTGAAAAGATTTGATTTCTTTGCAAAACATTTCCCACATTCTGAACATGAAAATGGCTTCTCCCCTGTGTGAGTTCTCTGATGCATATTAAGATATGATTTCTGGTTAAAACATTTTCCACATTCTGAACATGGAAAAGGCTTCTCCCCTGTGTGAGTTCTCACATGTTTGATAAGAGTAGATTTCTTTGCAAAATATTTCCCACATTCTGAACATGAAAATGGCTTCTTCCCTGTGTGAGTTCTCTGATGTTTATTAAGATGTGAATTCTGTCCAAAACATTTCCCACATTTTGAACATGAAAAAGGCTTCTTCCCTGTGTGAGTTCTCTGATGTTTATTAAGATGTGAATTCTGTCCAAAACATTTCCCACAATCTGAACATGAAAAAGGCTTTGCCCCTGTGTGGGTTCTCTGATGGTTGATAAGATTTGATTTCTCTGTAAAATATTTCCCACATTCTGAACATGAAAATGGCTTCTCTCCTGTGTGAGTTCGCTGATGGTTGATAAGAGTTGATTTCTCAGAAAAACATTTCCCACATTCTGAACATGAAAAAGGCTTCTCCTCTGTGTGGGTTCTCTGGTGTTTAAGAAAACTAGATTTATGGTTAAAACATTTTCCACATTCTGAACATGGAAAAGGCTTCTCCCCTGTGTGAGTTCTCTGATGTTTGATAAGAGTAGATTTCTCTGTAAAACATTTCCCACATTCTGAACATGAAAAAGGCTTCTCAACTGTGTGAGTTTTGTGATGCTTGATAAGATTTGATTTCTCTGTAAAACATTTTCCACATTCTGAACATGGAAAAGGCTTCTCCCCGGTGTGAGTTCTCACATGTTTGATAAGATTTGATTTCTTTGCAAAATATTTCCCACATTCTGAACATGAAAATGGCTTCTCCCCTGTGTGAGTTCTCTGATGTATATTAAGATTTGATTTCGGTACAAAACTTTTCCCACAATCTGAACATGAAAAAGGCTTCTCCTCTGTGTGGGTTCTCTGGTGTTTAAGAAAACTAGATTTCTGGTTAAAATATTTTCCACATTCTGAACATGGAAAAGGCTTCTCCCCTGTGTGCGTTCTCTGATGTGCGATAAGATTTGATTTCTCTGTAAAAAAATTCCCACATTCTGAACAGGAAAATGGCTTCTCTCCTGTGTGAGTTATCTGGTGCCTAACAAGACTTGATATCTGATTAAAACATCTCCCACACTTGGAGCAAGAAAATCTATTCTTCGCTGTGTGAATTTTTTGATGTTTAAAAAAAGACTTTTTGAGAAGAAAACGATTTCTATATTCTGAATGTGAAAATGGCTTCTTTGCATTAGGAGCAGTTTGTTTTTTAATGCTTATTTTGTGACTTTGATTTTCCTTAGTAGTCGGTAATGAATCAGAAGACGAGACCTGTTTCAAAGGATCAGATGGCAGATCTTTGCTGTGAAGGGATGATGGTAAATCTGGAGTAATGGCATTCACTTCAATTGCATCCTGTGGAATCTGAAAATTATCTGATTTGAAAATTGAAGATGTCAGCTGTCCCTCTGATCTCCTGGTACAGTCATCTGCCAAGAATAAAAACAATCATCATTTTTTAATAAAGAATCCTTGAATTTTATATTTTTGAACATTTCTACTTAAACGGTCCATTAAAAAAGGCAAGTTATATAAAAAAATTCACTTATTCACCAAGACAATGACCATCTAATAGAAAACCTCATAGGATGAAGCAGTGGAGCGTGGTGTTCAACTGTTTGTTCATTCTGGCTCCCAAATATGGAGTAAAAGGCGCAGGCTCTGTCCAGCCACTAAGATTAGGGTGCCTGGGACCTGTAGTACCATCCAGTCTGGCAGTATGGGTGTGTGTGCTGTCCAGCTGGAATAATCTGCTCCCTGCTTCAGCCATTTGGAAAGCACCGCACCCTACTAAAGCTGGAAGCATATTGCTGGAAGCTGCCAGATACAGCCTTGTTCTCCTCTGGTTCAGGCCTCTGTGCTCAGCTCCCGGCTTGTGGATTTGTTTCCTGTTGTGACCTCGGCCCGTTTACTGACTACTCGTGTCTTCTGATTTTGTATTTTCTCTGCCCTCCTGGTTCTGACCCGGCTACCTGACTATTCTTCTTTCCATCTCACTCCAAAGAATAGCAGGTAACACCGTGGCCCAAGCCTAGGGGTCTCTGTGTAGGTTCAGATCCATGTAGAGGGGTTAAAGGGTGATGATCAAAGTAATTTGTGAAATCTGTAAACAGGGTAGATAGTGACAAGCCTGTTCGTGGTAGCCATCTTTTGAGCATTCCTAATATCTAAATGGCGCTCCTTCCCTTCTTAACCTGCCATGTGCCCAGACAGTAGTGTACAACCGTATATAGGGGATTGTCAGATTCAAAAGAAGTTGGAAAATAATTTGTAAGGTCCATTTGTTTCCTATTATCCTTTGTGAAGAATTCCAAAGTTATCACCACATAAAGTGACACACGTCAGATTTGAAAAATGGGGCCTGATTAGAAACATAAAACTGCGGGAAGGGGTTAAATCAGAGGATTACAGAAGTTAAAAACTGTGACTATAGACAATAAAACATCGACTGAAATGATCAAACTGAACAGTCTTCATCAGAGAAAAATGAGTAACTAGTGGTGAAACCTCTCTGGGGTAATTGGAGTATGGGGCTCGGTGGCTCTTGGCAATCTAAACTATCATAAGAACCAATATTTTCTGTCAGATGAGTGTCAAGAAGAAATATTAGACATTTAAAGTGAACTTTTTTATAATACTGCAGAGCTGAGGTGTCTTAAATGTAGATCTCGGGCATTTGGAAGAGGTAATGGAGATCTTTTTGAAAAACTACCAGGGAGTTATAGAGTCACATAAGTGAGGCCGGCCGATCCCACCACAATGAAACTATCATAGAGAGGGAATTTGTAAAAAAAAGAAAGAATATAAAAACATGTAACATCCCCAACAACAACGTATGTATGAAGGGAGAAATCCAACACTAAACTGGAGTTGCACTCATTTATGGTGGACCATTTGGCTCGAACAAGCCGGAACCCCGAACACGAACCTGAATTTGAAATGCCGAACAAATTCGCTCAATACTATTTATGATGTGGAGTGAATCCATGAAACCAGGGCTCAAGCCAACACATCTCCTGCAGGCGTGAAAAAATGTATATTACAGCCATCAGCCACGCACAGCTTAGAGATATATCATGGCACAGGTGTAATGTTTTCTGTATAGTTTATCACAATCCAGTTTGAAGTTAGTTGGTTTTAAAATAAATTGAACAGTCAGGATAAAGGGAAACTCTGTAGTTATTGTACAGAAATTCACACTTGGCCTCACTGCACATTTAATGTTGTCGATCATAAAAGTGAAGTTTGGCCAAAAAGACTGGACCTGGTCTTGTAGGGACCATATGAGCACATTCAGCAGCACAGAAGGTAGATTCATCCAATAAGATATCAGGGATCTAGGAAGCCAACACCATCATTACCCTCCGCTTTCTCTTACAGGCCCATCATTATATTTTTCTTCAAGGGATTTTCTCACTAGTCAGCACATTCTACGTACGCTGTCATTTGGCTTTGTAGTTTACAGACCTGGGCAGGTAACGGTCAGCGTCTCCTAATCCCAGGGGGTAGGTGGATCCTCCAGGTTGTAAGTGCTACAGAAAAGGGCTTTCACAATTACACAAAGTAATCTGAATATTTTCGGACGGAGGAGAATGTTGTGGTCTAGCGGCAAAATGGTGATCACACGATTGTGATATGGCTGGACTACATCACCGATAAAGCAGCCACAGCCAGTGACTGAGAAGAATCTGTGACTTCTCTGCATTTAGTGGTTACTACTCACCTGGGTAGTCATATGTAGGAATCTCCTCTTTACACCGCTCATCACCCCTCACATATGTCTCTGTAGTATTAATATGGGTCAGATCTTCACCCTGAAACAAATATTATAAAAGTCAAAGACAGATGAAGAAGTCACATCTATGATCAGCTCTAATCCTGTTATCTCCACCGTTCTCATAACACAAATTTAAAACATAATAATGGTGGATAAAACAAGACTGAAGACAGGACCTTTACAGCCGTCTACACATCATAGGGGAAATCTCATGACATCTTCTCTCCATCTACCTGAAGAACATTGGTATCTTCTTGTTTACAGTCCTGTGGAAGAAGAGGATGGGGACATCTCTCTGGTGTTGTCCTCTTACTGGATAGATCTGGAGGAAACACATACAAGGACTGAATTCATTTTTTACATACAGATAATTATAGGCCGTGTGTATTTAGTCCTGTCTATTACCTGGTGATGTGAAGGGCTGGGGAACCTCCATCATGACGTCCTTGTACAGATCTTTGTGTCCTTCTAAATACTCCCACTCCTCCATGGAGAAATAGACAGCGACATCCTGACATCTTATAGGAACCTGACACATACAATGATACCGTCATCCCCCAGATCCCTTCATAGCATTACTGTATAATATCCCAGCATTCCCAGCAGTGTCACCTCTCCAGTCAGCAGCTCAATCATCTTGTAGGTGAGTTCTAGGATCTTCTGGTCATTGATGTCCTCATGTATCAGAGGGTGAGGTGGAAGCCCTGTGATTGGGCTCAGGGGTCTTCCCCATTCCTCAGACACAGGGTCCTGACAGCGCTCACTAGAGGTCTTCTTCACTACTGTGTAATCCTGGTTATGGAGAGACACATTAATAAATCTCACTACAGACATTTCCAGAGTCCTCACCTCTCCAGTTCTGTTCATCTGTTATTCCCATAGATAAGAATGATGTAATGGGACGTCATCAGAATCTCTCACCTCTCCAGTAAGACGGAAGAGGATCTCTAGGGCGAGGTGTAATATCCTCTCCGCCATCTTGTCCATCATTTTCCTGGATAAATCAGGAAAATTTTCTTATATAGATGATCTTCACTGAGAGGATCCGGTATTTTAGAGATCTGAATGAGAAAAAGATAAGCTGATGGATAAGACCATTTTTCACAGCTTACTAATTCTCCTACACATAAAGATGGAAATATTCTTTGACCTGATCTTCGCCCGGCTCTGTTCAATACATGATTTTACTAACTCTCCTCTTCCACTCTCTGATCACAACCTTCTTTCATTCTCTGTCAAGAACTGTCACCCTGCTCAAGACACCCCCACTTTCCACACTTATAGAAATATACATGCCATTAACACCCAGAAATTTATGAAAATGTTGCAATCATCATTGGCCCCAATCTCCTCCCTCTCATGCCCTGACTTTGAACTGAAGCATTATAACGAAACATTGCAATGCGCCCTGGATGAAGCCGCACCTCCTACACAGAGAACAACTCGGCACAGACGGCGACAACCCTGGAACACACTGCAAATACACTTTCTCCAGTGGTGCTCCAGGTGTGCCGAACGGCTGTGGACAAAATCTAATCTGGCCGAAGATTTCCTCCATTATAAATTTATGCTTAAAACCTATAACTCCGCCCTTCACCTCTCCAAACAAACCTACTTTAACAACCTCGTCATCTCATGGTCCAATAATCCTAAACACCTGTTTGACACTTTTCACTCTCTCCTTAATCAAACAGCACAGGCCTCAAACATCAACCTCAGCACTGACGATCAGGCCAATTATTTAAAAGAAAAAATTGACCATATCCGATAGGAAATTTTCTCTCAATCCCCAAATGTTATGCATACTCCTCCCTCCCACACTGCATCTTGCTAATTTTCTGACTTCAAACCAGTCACGAAAGAAGAAGTGAAAAGGCTCCTTTCTTCCTCTCGCTCTACCACCTGCACCAGTGACCCTATTCCCTCACATCTCCTTCAGTCCCTTTCTCCAGCTGTCACTACTCACCTAACTAAAATATTAAACCTCTACCTTTCATCTATTATTTTTCCCTCCTTTTTTAAACACGCCAGCATACATCCATTACTTAAAAAAACATCCCTCGACGAGAACTGTGCTGCTAACTACAGACCTGTTTCCAATCTTCCCTTTATCTCTAAACTACTCGAACAAGTGGTCCACTCCTGTCTAATCCGCTATCTCTCAGATAACTAACATTCTACTGAAACTGCACTCACTAAAGTTTCTAATGATCAACTAACAGTAAAATCTAATGGTCACTACTCCCTGCTGATTCTCCTGGATCTCTCTGCAGCATTCGACACTGTGGATCTACCTCTCTGACCGCTCCTTCACTGTGTCTTTTGTTGGCTTCTCTTCTTCTCCCCTTCCCCTTATTCTCGGGGTTCCTCAAGGATCAGTCCTAGACGCCCTTCTTTTCTACTTATACACCGCTTCTATTGGACAAAGAATTAGCAAATTCGGTTTTCAGTACCATCTCTATGCTGATGACACCTAATTAGACACCTCTTCTCTGGACATCACTCCTGCATTATTACAAAATACCAGTGATTGTCTTTCCGCTGTCTCTAACACTATGCCCTCCCTCTATCTAAAATTGAATCTGTCAAAAACTGGACTCCTCTTATTTCCTCCCTCCACTAACCTACCTGTGCCCGATATTGCCATTTCTGTTTGTGGCTCCATCATTACTCGCAAGCAACATGCCCGCTGTCTTGGGGTCATACTTGATTCAGATCTTTCCTTCACTCCTCACATCAAATCACTTGCTCGCTCGTGTCTTCTATACCTCAAAAACATCTCTAGAATTAGAAATTTTCTTTCCTTTGACTCTTACTGTAGCTCTTACTCATTCTCGTCTGGACTATTGCAACTCTTTACTTATCGGTCTCACCTACCGATACAACGATGTCTCTTCCCTGTGCCAGTCATTGCACTGATTGCTCATCCAATACAGAGTTCAATATAAACTTAGTGCTCTTACCCACAAAGCTATCCACGATTCAGCACCACTCTACATCTCCTCCCTCGTCTCAGTCTAGCAGAACGAAGGGCACTGGTAGGGTGGTAATGACTTAAAGCTGAAATCCTCAGTAAGCCGCACCTCCCACTCCCGTCTCCAAGATTTCTCGCATGCTGCACCAATTCTTTGGAATGCACTACCCAGGACAATTTGATTAATTCCCAATACCCACAGTTTTAAGCGTGCCGTAAAAACCCATTTATTTAGACTGGCCTATCACCTCAACATACTTATCTAACTGTCCCAGTTTTGGCCCATATTAAAATTTTCTTCAAAATCATGCTCATACCATCCATGCACTGCATAGCCTCTGTCTGTACTGTACACATACTGGCTGGCGATCAGTTCATGTAGTGTTATGTACTTACCCTATTTAGTATATTAAGGCTGTATTATACAATATATGTACATTTTACCTTTTGTGTCTCCCCTATTTCCTTATAGACTGTAAGCTTGTGAGCAGGGCCCTCACTCCTTTTAATATCTGAGTTATGCTTATTCTGTAAAGTCTGTATTGTCTGTGTAAGTCCCCCCTAAAATTGTAAAGTGCTGTGGAATATGTTGGCGCTATAAAAATTATTATTATAATTAAATTCAGATGTAAATCTCAGGCCCACTCTATTGATGTTGAGTTCCCTGACAAATTCAAAAGATTGTTCACTCGTCCCCGACCAGATGATAAAAATGTCATATATATATTTGTACCATACCCCAATATATGGATGCCATCACTTATGACCATCCCTGAATATTGTGGATTCCTCCCACCAGTCCAGGGATAAGTTAGCATATGAGGGGGCACAGAGGCTCCCCATCGCAGTACCCCTGAGCTGGTGGAAGTACTTCCCGTCAAAAAGAAAGAAGTTATGAGTAAGAGTGAATTTTAGAAGATCCTCCATGAAGTCATTATGTCTGCTACACTCTACTGATCTCGATTTCAGGAAATATCTTACTCCTCTGATACCATCCTCATGCGGTATATTACTGTACAAAGCCTCGATATCTAGTAAGGCCTGCTCCCCTACATGCATGTATACATGCTCGAGGGTCTACATGTAGGGGAGCAGGCAAAGGGAAAACCAACTCTAGAGGGACTATTCCAACTTCAAGACCTCAGGCGATACTATGGGAACATTACACTGTGTAGGGGCATCATACATCCTGCATAAGGGGGATAATGGGGGCATTACACTGTGTGGGGGCATCATACATCCTGCATAAGGAGCATAATGGGGGCATTACACTGTGTGGGGGCATCATACATCCTGCATAAGGGGCATAATGGGGGCATTACACTGTGGGGGCATCATACATCCTGCATAAGGGGCATAATGGGGGCATTACACTGTGTGGGGGCATCATACATCCTCCATAAGGGGCATAATGGGGGCATTACACTGTGGGGGCATCATACATCCTACATAAGGGGCATAATGGGGGAACATTACACTGTGTGGGGGCATCATACATCCTGCATAAGGGGCATAATGGGGGCAGTACACTGTGTGGGGGGCATCATACATACTGCATAAGGGGCATAATGGGGGCATTACACTGTGTGGGGGCATCATACATACTGCATAAGGGGCAAAATGGGGGCATTACACTGTGGGGGGCATCATACATACTGCATAAGGGACATAATGGGGGCATTACACTGTGGGGGGCATCGTACATACTGCATAAGGGGCATAATGGGGACATTACACTGTGTGGGGGCATCATACATCCTGCATAAGGGGCATAATGGGGGCATTACACTGTGTGGGGCATCATACATCCTGTATAAGGGGCATAATGGGGGCATTACACTGGGGCATCATACATCCTGCATAAGGGGCATTACACTGGGGCATCATACATCCTGCATAAGGGGCATAATGGGGGCATTACACTGTGTGGGGGCATCATACATACTGCATAAGGGGCATAACACTGTGGGGGCATCTTACATACCGCATAAGGGGCATAATGGGGGCATTACACTGTGGGGGCATCTTACATACTGCATAAGGGGCATAATGGGGGCATTACACTGTGGGGGGCATCATACATACTGCATAAGGGGCATAATGGGGGCATTACACTGTGTGGGGGCATCATACATCCTGCATAAGGGGCATAATGGGGGCATTACACTGTGGGGGCATCTTACATACTGCATAAGGGGCATAATGGGGGCATTACACTGTGGGGGCATCGTACATACTACATAAGGGGCATAATGGGGGCATTACACTGTGTGGGGGCATCATACATACTGCATAAGCGGCATAATGGGGGCATTACACTGTGTGGGGGTATCATACATCCTGCATAAGGGGCATAATGGGGGCATTACACTGTGTGGGGGCATCATACATACTGCATAAGGGGCATAATGGGGGCATTACACTGTGTGGGGGCATCATACATACTGCATAAGGGGCATAATGGGGGCATTACACTGTGTGGGGGTATCATACATCCTGCATAAGGGGCATAATGGGGGCATTACACTGTGGGGCAGTAAAGGGGCCCTGTACTATGAGAACAATACGTTTCCTCCCTTCCTGTCTCCATAGTTGGGTCGTATGTATCTATTATAGGAAACAGAACAAAAACCTTGATTCTTATAAAGGGGCAACACAAGACCCCAAAAGAGTCTCCGTGCTGAAGGGGTTAATGTCCCCTGCGCCCAGTAATGGGATCTCCACATACCTCCACCTGCAGAGCCGCCACCACATATATGGCTGCTCTGTGCGCACAGGAGCTGTGATGAGGTCACATGAGGGGAGGAGTCAGGGGTCACATGATCAGCGGCCTCAGTGGATGCAGGACTCTGCTGTGCTGGTTGTCATGGTGCAGGATGAGCTGAAGTTTATGTGTGGGGTCAGGAGGGGTTTACAGTGTGGATGTAGCAGAGCCGTGTGTACGAGGTGTACGGAGCAGAGCCGCGCGTGTACGAGGTGTACGGAGCGGAGCCGCGTGTGTACGAGGTGTACGGAGCGGAGCCGCGTGTGTACGAGGTGTACGGGGCGGAGCAGTGTGTGTACGAGATGTACGGAGCTGAGCCGCGTGTGTACGAAATATACGGAGCGGAGCCGCGCGTGTACGGAGCGGAGCCGGGCATGTACGGGGTGTATGGAGCGGAGCCGCGTGTGTCCGAGGTGTACGGAACGGAGCCGCATGTGTACGAGGTGTACGGAGCAGAGCCGCGTGTGTACGAGGTGTACGGAGCAGAGCCGCGTGTGTACGAGGTGTACGGAGCAGAGCCGCGTGTGTACGAGGTGTACGGAGCGGAGCCGCATGTGTACGAGGTGTACGGAGCGGAGCCGCGTGTGTACGAGGTGTACTGACTGGAGCCGCGTGTGTACGGAGCGGAGCCGCGCGTGTACGAGGTGTACGGAGCAGAGCCATGTGTATGAGGTGTACGGAGCGGAGCCGCGCGTGTACGAGGTGTACGGAGCGGAGCCGGGCGTGTACGAGGTGTATGGCGCGGAGCCGGGCGTGTACGAGGTGTACGGAGCGGAGTCGCGCGTGTACGAGGTGTACGGAGCGGAGCCGTGTGTGTACGAGGTGTACGGAGCAGATCCGGGTATACGGAGCGGAGCCGCATGTGTACGAGGTGTACGGAGCGGAGCCGCGTGTGTACGAGGTGTACGGAGCGGAGCCGCGTGTATACGGAGCGGAACCGCGTGTGTACGAGGTGTACGGAGCAGAGCCGCGTGTGTACGAGGTGTACGGAGCAGAGCCGCGTGTGTACGGGGTGTACGGAGCAGAGCCGCGTGTGTACGGGGTGTACGGAGCGGAGCCGCGTGTGTACGAGGTGTACGGAGCGGAGCCGTGTGTGTACGAGGTGTACGGAGCAGAATCGCGTGTACGAGGTGTACGGAGCAGAGCCGCGTGTGTACGAGGTGTACGGATCGGAGCAGCGTGTACGAGGTGTACGGAGCGGAGCCGTGTTTGTACGAGGTGTACGGAGCGGAGCCGCGTGTACGAGGTGTACGGAGCAGAGCCGCGTGTGTACGAGGTGTACGGAGCAGAGCCGCGTCTGTACGAGGTGTACGGAGCAGAGCTGCGTGTGTACGAGGTGTACTGAGCGGAGCTGCGTGTGTACGAGGTATACTGAGCGGAGCCGCGCGTGTACGAGGTGTACGGGGCGGAGCCGTGTGTGTACGAGGTGTACGGAGCGGAGCCGAGTGTATACGAGGTGTACGGAGCGGAGAAGCGTGTGTACGAGGTGTACGGAGCGGAGCCGCGTGTGTACGAGGTGTACGGAGCGGAGCCGCGTGTGTACGAGGTGTACGGAGCGGAGCCGCATGTGTACGAGGTGTACGGAGCAGAGCCGCGTGTTTACGAGGTGTACAGAGCGGAGCCACGTGTGTACAGAGCGGAGCCGCGTGTGTACGAGGTGTACAGAGCGGAGCCATGTGTAGGAGGTGTACGGAGCGGAGCCGCACGTGTACGAGGTTCACGGAGCGGACCCGCGCGTGTACGGAGCGGAGCCGCGCGTGTACGAGGTGTACGGAGCGGAGCCGCGCGTGTACGAGGTGTACGGAGCGGAGCCGCGCGTGTACGAGGTGTACGGAGCGGAGCCGCGCGTGTACGAGGTGTACGGAGTGGAGCCGCGCGTGTACGAGGTGTACGGAGTAGAGCCGCGCGTGTACGAGGTGTACAGAGCGGAGCCGTGTGTACGAGGTGTACGGAGCGGAGCCGCATGTGCACGAGGTGTACGGAGCGGAGCCGCGTGTGTACGAGGTGTACTAAGTGGAGCCGCGTGTGTACTTAGCGGAGCCGCGCGTGTATGAGGTGTACGGAGCAGAGCCGCGTGTGTACGAGGTGTACGGAGCAGAGCCGCGTGTGTATGAGGTGTACGGAACGGAGCCGCATGTGTACGAGGTGTACGGAGCAGAGCCGTGTGTGTACGAGGTGTACGGAGCAGAGCCGCGTGTGTACGAGGTGTACGGAGCAGAGCCGCGTGTGTACGAGGTGTACGGAGCAGAGCCGCGTGTGTACGAGGTGTACGGAGCAGAGCCGCGTCTGTATGAGGTGTACGGAGCGGAGCCGCATGTGTACGAGGTGTACGGGGTGTACGGAGCGGAGCCGCGTGTGTACGAGGTGTACGAGGCAGAGCAGTGTGTGTACGAGATGTACGGAGCGGAGCCGCGCGTGTACGGAGCGGAGCTGGGCATGTACGAGGTGTATGGAGCAGAGCCGCGTGTGTCCGAGGTGTACGGAACGGAGCCGCATGTGTACGAGGTGTATGGAGCGGAGCCGTGTGTATACGAGGTGTACGGAGCGGAGCCGCATGTGTACGAGGTGTACGGAGCGGAGCCGCGTGTGTACGAGGTGTATTGAGTGGAGCCGCGCGTGTACGGAGCGGAGCCGCGTGTGTACGAGGTGTACGGAGCAGAGCCGTGTGTGTACGAGGTGTACGGATCAGAGACGCGTGTGTACAAGGTGTATGGAGCAGAGACGCGTGTGTACAAGGTGTACGGAGCAGAGCCGCGTGTGTACGAGGTGTACGGAGCAGAGCCGCGTGTGTACGAGGTGTACGGAGCAGAGCCGCGTGTGTGCGAGGTGTACGGAGCAGAGCCGCGTCTGTGCGAGGTGTACGGAGCGGAGCCGCATGTGTACGAGGTGTACGGAGCGGAGCTGCGTGTGTACGAGGTGTACGGGGCGGAGCAGTGTGTGTACGAGATGTACTGAGCGGAGCCGCGTGTGTACGAAATATACGGAGCGGAGCCGGGCATGTACGAGGTGTATGGAGCGGAGCCGCGCGTGTACGAGGTGTACGGAGCGGAGCCGCGCGTGTACGAGGTGTACGGAGCGGAGCCGCGCGTGTACGAGGTGTACGGAGCGGAGCCGCGCGTGTACGAGGTGTACGGAGTGGAGCCGCACGTGTACGAGGTGTACGGAGCGGAGCCGCGCGTGTACGAGGTGTACGGAGCGGAGCCGCGCGTGTACGAGGTGTACGGAGCGGAGCCGTGTGTGTACTTAGCGGAGCCGCGTGTGTACGAGGTGTACGGAGCAGAGCCGCGTGTGTACGAGGTGTACGGAGCAGAGCCGCGTGTGTATGAGGTGTACGGAACGGAGCCGCATGTGTACGAGGTGTACGGAGCAGAGCTGTTTGTGTACGAGGTGTACGGAGCAGAGCCGCGTGTGTACGAGGTGTACGGAGCAGAGCCGCGTGTGTACGAGGTGTACGGAGCAGAGCCGCGTGTGTACGAGGTGTACGGAGCAGAGCCGCGTGTGTACGAGGTGTACGGAGCAGAGCCGCGTCTGTATGAGGTGTACGGAGCGGAGCCGCATGTGTACGAGGTGTACGGGGTGAACGGAGCGGAGCCGCGTGTGTACGAGGTGTACGGAGCAGAGCCGCGTCTGTATGAGGTGTACGGAGCGGAGCCGCATGTGTACGGGGTGTACGGAGCGGAGCCGCGTGTGTACGAGGTGTACGAGGCAGAGCAGTGTGTGTACGAGATGTACGGAGCGGAGCCGCGCGTGTACGGAGCGGAGCTGGGCATGTACGAGGTGTATGGAGCAGAGCCGCGTGTGTCCGAGGTGTACGGAACGGAGCCGCGTGTGTCCGAGGTGTACGGAACGGAGCCGCATGTGTACGAGGTGTATGGAGCGGAGCCGTGTGTATACGAGGTGTGCGGAGCGGAGCCGCATGTGTACGAGGTGTACGGAGCGGAGCCGCGTGTGTACGAGGTGTATTGAGTGGAGCCGCGCGTGTACGGAGCGGAGCCGCGTGTGTACGAGGTGTACGGAGCAGAGCCGCGTGTGTACGAGGTGTACGGAGCAGAGACGCGTGTGTACGAGGTGTACGGAGCAGAGACGCGTGTGTACGAGGTGTACGGAGCAGAGCCGCGTGTGTACGAGGTGTACGGAGCAGAGCCGCGTGTGTGCGAGGTGTACGGAGCAGAGCCGCGTCTGTATGAGGTGTACGGAGCGGAGCCGCATGTGTACGAGGTGTACGGAGCGGAGCTGCATGTGTACGAGGTGTACGGGGCGGAGCAGTGTGTGTACGAGATGTACTGAGCGGAGCCGCGTGTGTACGAAATATACGGAGCGGAGCCGCGCGTGTACGGAGCGGAGCCGGGCATGTACGAGGTGTATGGAGCGGAGCCGCGCGTGTACGAGGTGTACGGAGCGGAGCCGCGCGTGTACGAGGTGTACGGAGCGGAGCCGCGCGTGTACGAGGTGTACGGAGCGGAGCCGCGTGTGTACGAGGTGTACGGAGTAGAGCCGTATGTGTACGAGGTGTACGGAGCGGAGCCGTGTGTACGAGGTGTACGGAGCGGAGCCGCATGTGTACGAGGTGTACGGAGCGGAGCCGCGTGTGTACGAGGTGTACTGAGTGGAGCCGCGTGTGTACTTAGCGGAGCCGCACGTGTATGAGGTGTACGGAGCAGAGCCGCGTGTGTACGAGGTGTACGGAGCAGAGCCGCGTGTGTACGAGGTGTACGGAACGGAGCCGCATGTGTACAAGGTGTACGGAGCAGAGCCAGGTGTGTACGAGGTGTACGGAGCAGAGCCGCGTGTGTACGAGGTGTACGGAGCAGAGCCGCGTGTGTACGAGGTGTACGGAGCAGAGCCGCGTGTGTATGAGGTGTACGGAGCGGAGCCGCATGTGTACGAGGTGTACGGGGTGTACGGAGCGGAGCCGCGTGTGTACGAGGTGTACGAGGCAGAGCAGTGTGTGTACGAGATGTACGGAGCGGAGCTGGGCATGTACGAGGTGTATGGAGCAGAGCCGCGTGTGTCCGAGGTGTACGGAACGGAGCCGCATGTGTACGAGGTGTATGGAGCGGAGCCGTGTGTATACGAGGTGTACGGAGCGGAGCTGCATGTGTACGAGGTGTACGGAGCGGAGCCGCGTGTGTACGAGGTGTATTGAGTGGAGCCGCACGTGTACGGAGCGGAGCCGCGTGTGTACGAGGTGTACGGAGCAGAGCCGTGTGTGTACGAGGTGTACGGAGCAGAGACGCGTGTGTACGAGGTGTACGGAGCAGAGACGCGTGTGTACAAGGTGTACGGAGCAGAGACGCGTGTGTACAAGGTGTACGGAGCAGAGCCGCGTGTGTACGAGGTGTACGGAGCAGAGCCGCGTGTGTACGAGGTGTACGGAGCAGAGCCGCGTCTGTATGAGGTGTACGGAGCGGAGCTGCGTGTGTACGAGGTGTACGGGGCGGAGCAGTGTGTACGAAATATACGGAGCGGAGCCGCGCGTGTACGGAGCGGAGCCGGGCATGTACGAGGTGTATGGAGCGGAGCCGCGTGTGTCCGAGGTGTACGGAACGGAGCCGCATGTGTACGAGGTGTACGGAGCAGAGCCGCGCGTGTACGAGGTGTACGGAGCGGAGCCGCGCGTGTACGAGGTGTACGGAGCGGAGCCGCGCGTGTACGAGGTGTACGGAGCGGAGCCGCGCGTGTACGAGGTGTACGGAGCGGAGCCGCGCGTGTACGAGGTGTACGGAGCGGAGTCGCGCGTGTACGAGGTGTACGGAGCGGAGTCGCGCGTGTACGAGGTGTACGGAGCGGAGCCGCGCGTGTACGAGGTGTACGGAGCGGAGCCGCGCGTGTACAAGGTGTACGGAGCGGAGCCGCGCGTGTACGAGGTGTACGGAGCGGAGCCGCGCGTGTACGAGGTGTACGGAGCGGAGCCGCATGTGTACGAGGTGTACGGAGCAGAGCCGCATGTGTACGAGGTGTACGGAGCGGAGCCGTGTTTACGAGGTGTACGGGGCGGAGCAGTGTGTGTACAAGATGTACGGAGCGGAGCCGCGTGTGTACTAAATATACGGAGCGAAGCCGCACCTGTATAGAGCGGAGCCGGGCATGTACGAGGTGTACGGAGCGGAGCCGCATGTGTCCGAGGTGTATGGAACGGAGCCGCATGTGTACGAGGTGTACGGAGCAGAGCCGTGTGTGTACGAGGTGTACGGAGCGGAGCCGCGCGTCTACGAGGTGTACGGAGCGGAGCCACATGTGTACGAGGTGTACGGAGCGGAGCCGTGTGTGTACAAAGTGTACGGAGCCACGCGTGTGTACGAGGTGTACGGAGAGGAGCCGCGTGTGTACGAGGTGTACGGAGCAGAGCCATGTGTGTATGAGGTCTACAGAGTGGAGCCGCGTGTGTACGAGGTGTACGGAGCAGAGCCGTGTGTGTATGAGGTGTACGGAGTGGAGCCGCGTGTGTACGGAGCGGAGCCGCACGTGTACGAGGTGTACGGAGCATAGCTGCGTGTGTACGAGGTGTACGGAGCGGAGCCGCGTGTGTACGAGGTGTACGGGGCGGAGCAGCGTGTGTACGAGATGTACGGAGCGGAGCCGCGCGTGTACGAGGTGTGCGGAGCGGAGCCGTGTGTAGGAGGTGTACGGAGCGGAGCCGCACGTGTACGAGGTGTACGGAGTGGATCCGCGTGTGTACGAGGTGTACGGAGCGGAGCCGCGCGTGTACGAGGTGTACGGAGCGGAGCCGCGCGTGTACGAGGTGTACGGAGCGGAGCAGCGTGTGTACGAGGTGTACGGAGTAGAGCCGTATGTGTACGAGGTGTACGGAGCGGAGCCGTGTGTACGAGGTGTACGGAGCGGAGCCGCATGTGTACGAGGTGTACTGAGTGGAGCCGCGTGTGTACTTAGCGGAGCCGCGCGTGTATGAGGTGTACGGAGCAGAGCCGCGTGTGTACGGAGCAGAGCCGCGTGTGTATGAGGTGTACGGAATGGAGCCGCATGTGTATGAGGTGTACGGAGCAGAGCCGTGTGTGTACGAGGTGTACGGAGCAGAGCCGCGTGTGTACGAGGTGTACGGAGCAGAGCCGCGTGTGTACGAGGTGTACGGAGCAGAGCCGCGTGTGTACGAGGTGTACGGAGCAGAGCCGCGTGTGTACGAGGTGTACGGAGCAGAGCCGCGTCTGTATGAGGTGTACGGAGCAGAGCCGCATGTGTACAAGGTGTACGGAGCAGAGCCGCGTGTGTTCGAGGTGTACGAGGCAGAGCAGTGTGTGTACGAGATGTACGGAGCGGAGCCACGCGTGTACGGAGCGGAGCTGGGCATGTACGAGGTGTATGGAGCAGAGCCGCGTGTGTCCGAGGTGTACGGAACGGAGCCGCATGTGTACAAGGTGTATGGAGCGGAGCCGTGTGTATACAAGGTGTACGGAGCGGAGTCGTGTGTACGAGGTGTACGGAGCGGAGCCGCATGTGTACGAGGTGTACGGAGCGGAGCCGCGTGTGTACGAGATGTATTGAGTGGAGCCGCGCGTGTACGGAGCGGAGCCGCGTGTGTACGAGGTGTACGGAGCAGAGCCGCGTGTGTACGAGGTGTACGGAGCAGAGCCGCGTGTGTACGAGGTGTACGGAGCAGAGACGCGTGTGTACGAGGTGTACGGAGCAGAGACGCGTGTGTACGAGGTGTACGGAGCAGAGCCGCGTGTGTGCGAGGTGTACGGAGCAGAGCCGCGTCTGTATGAAGTGTACGGAGCGGAGCCGCATGTGTACGAGGTGTACGGAGCGGAGCCGCGTGTGTACGAGGTGTACGGTGCGGAGCAGTGTGTGTACGAGATGTACGGAGCAGAGCCGCGTGTGTACGAAATATACGGAGCGGAGCCGGGCATGTACGAGGTGTATGGAGCGGAGCCGCGTGTGTCCGAGGTGTACGGAACGGAGCCGCATGTGTACGAGGTGTACAGAGCAGAGCCGCGTGTCTACGAGGTGTACGGAGCAGAGCCGCGTGTGTACGAGGTGTACGGAGCAGAGCCGCGCGTCTACGAGGTGTACGGAGCAGAGCCGCGCGTCTACGAGGTGTACGGAGCAGAGCCGCGCGTGTACGAGGTGTACGGAGCGGAGCCGCGCGTGTACGAGGTGTACGGAGCGGAGCCGCATGTGTACGAGGTGTACGGAGCAGAGCCGCATGTGTACGAGGTGTACGGAGCGGAGCCGTGTGTACGAGGTGTACGGGGCGGAGCAGTGTGTTTACGAGGTGTACGGGGCGGAGCAGTGTGTGTACAAGATGTACGGAGCGGAACCGCGTGTGTACGAAATATACGGAGCAGAGCCGCACCTGTACAGAGCGGAGCCGGGCATGTACGAGGTGTACGGAGCGGAGCCGCGTGTGTCCGAGGTGTATGGAACGGAGCCGCATGTGTAAGAGGTGTACGGAGCAGAGCCGTGTGTGTACGAGGTGTACGGAGCGGAGCCGCGCATCTACGATGTGTACGGAGCGGAGCCGCATGTGTACGAGGTGTACGGAGCGGAGCCGTGTGTGTACGAGGTGTACGGAGCCACGCGTGTGTACGAGGTGTACGGAGAGGAGCCGCGTGTGTACGAGGTGTACGGAGCAGAGCCATGTGTGTATGAGGTCTACAGAGTGGAGCCGCGTGTGTACGAGGTGTACGGAGCAGAGCCGTGTGTGTATGACGGTGTACGGAGTGGAGCCGCGTGTGTACGGAGCGGAGCCGCGCGTGTACGAGGTGTACGGAGCATAGCTGCGTGTGTACGAGGTGTACGGAGCGGAGCCGCGTGTGTACGAGGTGTACGGGGCGGAGCAGCGTGTGTACGATATGTACGGAGCGGAGCCGCGCGTGTACGAGGTGTGCGGAGCGGAGCCGCGTGTGTACGAGGTGTACGGAGCGGAACCGCGTGTGTCTATGACGTGTACGGAGCAGAGCCGAGTGTGTACGAGGTGTACGGAGCAGAGCCGCGTGTGTACGAGGTGTACGGAGCAGAGCCGCGTGTGTACGAGGTGTACGGAGCGGAGCCGCGTGTGCGAGGTGTACGGGGTGGAGCAGTGTGTGTACAAGATGTACGGAGCGGAGCCGCCTGTGTACGAAATATACGGAGCAGAGCCGCACGTGTACAGAGCGGAGCCGGGCATGTACGAGGTGTACGGAGCGGAGCCGCATGTGTACGAGGTGTACGGAGTAGAGCCGTATGTGTACGAGGTGTACGGAGCGGAGCCGTGTGTACGAGGTGTACGGAGCGGAGCCGCATGTGTACGAGGTGTACGGAGCGGAGCCGCGTGTGTACGAGGTGTACTGAGTGGAGCCCCGTGTGTACTTAGCGGAGCCGCGCGTGTATGAGGTGTACGGAGCAGAGCCGCGTGTGTACGAGGTGTACGGAGCAGAGCCGCGTGTGTATTAGGTGTACGGAATGGAGCCGCATGTGTACGAGGTGTACGGAGCAGAGCCGTGTGTGTACGAGGTGTACGGAGCAGATCCGCGTGTGTACGAGGTGTACGGAGCAGAGCCGCGTGTGTACGAGGTGTACGGAGCAGAGCCGCGTGTGTACGAGGTGTACGGAGCAGAGCCGCGTCTGTATGAGGTGTACGGAGTGGAGCCGCATGTGTACGAGGTGTACGGAGCAGAGCCGCCTGTGTACGAGGTGTACGAGGCAGAGCAGTGTGTGTACGAGATGTACGGAGCGGAGCCACGCGTGTACGGAGCGGAGCTGGGCATGTACGAGGTGTAGGGAGCAGAGCCGCGTGTGTCCGAGGTGTACGGAACGGAGCCGCATGTGTACGAGGTGTATGGAGCGGAGCCGTGTGTATACGAGGTGTACGGAGCGGAGTCGTGTGTACGAGGTGTACGGAGCGGAGCCGCATGTGTACGAGGTGTACGGAGCGGAGCCGCGTGTGTACGAGGTGTATTGAGTGGAGCCGCGCGTGTACGGAGCGGAGCCGCGTGTGTACGGAGCAGAGCCGCGTGTGTACGAGGTGTACGGAGCAGAGCCGCGTGTGTACGAGGTGTACGGAGCAGAGCCGCGTGTGTACGAGGTGTACGGAGCAGAGCCGCGTGTGTACGAGGTGTACGGAGCAGAGCCGCGTGTGTACGAGGTGTACGGAGCAGAGACGCGTGTGTACGAGATGTACGGAGCAGAGACGCGTGTGTACGAGGTGTACGGAGCAGAGACGCGTGTGTACGAGGTGTACGGAGCAGAGACGCGTGTGTGCGAGGTGTACGGAGCAGAGCCGCGTGTGTGCGAGGTGTACGGAGCAGAGCCGCGTGTGTGCGAGGTGTACGGAGCAGAGCCGCGTCTGTATGAGGTGTACGGAGCGGAGCCGCATGTGTACGAGGTGTACGGAGCGGAGCCGCGTGTGTACGAGGTGTACGGGGCGGAGCAGTGTGTGTACGAGATGTACGGAATATACGGAGCGGAGCCGCGCGTGTACGGAGCGGAGCCGGGCATGTACGAGGTGTATGGAGCGGAGCCGCCTGTGTCCGAGGTGTACGGAACGGAGCCGCATGTGTACGAGGTGTACGGAGCAGAGCCGCGTGTGTACGAGGTGTACGGAGCAGAGCCGCGTGTGTACAAGGTGTACGGAGCAGAGCCGCGTGTGTACGAGGTGTACGGAGCAGAGCCGCGCGTGTACGAGGTGTACGGAGCAGAGCCGCGCGTGTTCGAGGTGTACGGAGCGGAGCCGCGCGTGTACGAGGTGTACGGAGCGGAGCCGCATGTGTACGAGGTGTACGGAGCAGAGCCGCATGTGTACGAGGTGTACGGAGCAGAGCCGCATGTGTACGAGGTGTACGGGGCGGAGAAGTGTGTTTACGAGGTGTACGGGGCGGAGCAGTGTGTGTACAAGATGTACGGAGCGGAGCCGCGTGTGTACGAAATATACGGAGCGGAGCCGCACCTGTACAGAGCGGAGCCGGGCATGTACGAGGTGTACGGAGCGGAGCCGCGTGTGTCCGAGGTGTATGGAACGGAGCCGCATGTGTACGAGGTGTACGGAGCAGAGCCGTGTGTGTACGATGTGTACGGAGCGGAGCCGCGCATCTACGAGGTGTACGGAGCGGAGCCGCATGTGTACGAGGTGTACGGAGCGGAGCCGTGTGTGCACAAGGTGTACGGAGCCACGCGTGTGTACGTGGTGTACGGAGAGGAGCCGCGTGTGTACGAGGTGTACGGAGCAGAGCCATGTGTGTATGAGGTATATAGAGTGGAGCCGCGTGTGTACGAGGTGTACGGAGCAGAGCCGTGTGTGTATGAGGTGTACGGAGTGGAGCCGCGTGTGTACGGAGCGGAGCCGCGCGTGTACGAGGTGTACGGAGCATAGCTGCGTGTGTACGAGGTGTACGGAGCGGAGCCGCGTGTGTACGAGGTGTACGGGGCGGAGCAGCGTGTGTACGAGATGTACGGAGCGGAGCCGCGCATGTACGAGGTGTGCGGAGCGGAGCCGCGTGTGTACGAGGTGTACGGAGCGGAACCGCGTATGTCTATGACGTGTACGGAGCAGAGCCGAGTGTGTACGAGGTGTACGGAGCAGAGCCGCGTGTGTACGAGGTGTACGTAGCAGAGCCGCGTCTGTATGAGGTATACGGAGCGGATCCGCATGTGTACGAGGTGTACGGAGCGGAGCCGCGTGTGCGAGGTGTACGGGGCGGAGCAGTGTGTGTACAAGATGTACGGAGCGGAGCCGCGTGTGTACGAAATATACGGAGCGGAGCCGCACGTGTACAGAGCTGAGCCGGGCATGTACGAGGTGTACGGAGCGGAGCCGCGTGTGTACGAGGTGTACGGAGTAGAGCCGTATGTGTACGAGGTGTACGGAGCGGAGCCGTGTGTACGAGGTGTACGGAGCGGAGCCGCATGTGTACGAGGTGTACGGAGCGGAGCCGCGTGTGTACGAGGTGTACTGAGTGGAGCCGCGTGTGTACTTAGCGGAGCCGCGCATGTATGAGGTGTACGGAGCAGAGCCGCGTGTGTACGAGGTGTACGGAGCAGAGCCGCGTGTGTATGAGGTGTACGGAATGGAGCCGCATGTGTACGAGGTGTACGGAGCAGAGCCGTGTGTGTACGAGGTGTACGGAGCAGAGCCGCGTGTGTACGAGGTGTACGGAGCAGAGCCGCGTGTGTACGAGGTGTACGGAGCAGAGCCGCGTGTGTACGAGGTGTACGGAGCAGAGCCGCGTCTGTATGAGGTGTACGGAGCGGAGCCGCATGTGTACGAGGTGTACGGAGCAGAGCCGCGTGTGTACGAGGTGTACGAGGCAGAGCAGTGTGTGTACGAGATGTACGGAGCGGAGCCGCGTGTGTACGGAGCGGAGCTGGGCATGTACGAGGTGTATGGAGCAGAGCCGCGTGTGTCCGAGGTGTACGGAACGGAGCCGCATGTGTACGAGGTGTATGGAGCGGAGCCGTGTGTATACGAGGTGTACGGAGCGGAGTCGTGTGTACGAGGTGTACGGAGCGGAGCCGCGTGTGTACGAGGTGTATTGAGTGGAGCCGCGCGTGTACGGAGCGGGGCCGCGTGTGTACGAGGTGTACGGAGCAGAGCCGCGTGTGTACGAGGTGTACGGAGCAAAGACGCGTGTGTACGAGGTGTACGGAGCAAAGACGCGTGTGTACGAGGTGTACGGAGCAGAGCCGCGTGTGTACGAGGTGTACGGAGCAGAGCCGCGTGTGTACGAGGTGTACGGAGCAGAGCCGCGTGTGTACGAGGTGTACGGAGCAGAGCCGCGTCTGTATGAGGTGTACGGAGCGGAGCCGCATGTGTACGAGGTGTACGGAGCGGAGCCGCGTGTGTACGAGGTGTACGGGGCGGAGCAGTGTGTGTACGAGATGTACGGAGCGGAGCCGCGTGTGTACGAAATATACGGAGCGGAGCCGCGCGTGTACGGAGCGGAGCCGGGCATGTACGAGGTGTATGGAGCGGAGCCGCGTGTGTCCGAGGTGTATGGAACGGAGCCGCATGTATACGAGGTGTACGGAGCAGAGCCGCGTGTGTACGAGGTGTACGGAGCAGAGCCGCATGTTTACAAGGTGTACGGAGCAGAGCCGCGTGTGTACGAGGTGTACGGAGCAGAGCCGCGCGTGTACGAGGTGTACGGAGCGGAGCTGCGCGTGTACGAGGTGTACGGAGCGGAGCCGCGCGTGTACGAGGTGTACGGAGCGGAGCCGCATGTGTACGAGGTGTACGGAGCAGAGCCGCATGTGTACGAGGTGTACGGAGCGGAGCCGTGTGTACGAGGCGTACGGGGCGGAGCAGTGTGTTTACGAGGTGTACGGGGCGGAGCAGTGTGTGTACAAGATGTATGGAGCGGAGCCGCGTGTGTACGAAATATACGGAGCGGAGCCGCACCTGTACAGAGCGGAGCCGGGCATGTACGAGGTGTACGGAGCGGAGCCGCGTGTGTCCGAGGTGTATGGAACGGAGCCGCATGTGTACGAGGTGTACGGAGCAGAGCCGTGTGTGTACGAGGTGTACGGAGCGGAGCCGCGCATCTACGAGGTGTACGGAGCGGAGCCGCATGTGTACGAGGTGTACGGAGCGGAGCCGTGTGTGTACAAGGTGTACGGAGCCACGCGTGTGTACGAGGTGTACGGAGAGGAGCTGCGTGTGTACGAGGTGTACGGAGCAGAGCCATGTGTGTATGAGGTCTACAGAGTGGAGCCGCGTGTGTACGAGGTGTACGGAGCAGAGCCGTGTGTGTATGAGGTGTACGGAGTGGAGCCGCGTGTGTACGGAGCGGAGCCGCGCATGTACGAGGTGTACGGAGCAGAGCCGCGTGTGTACAAGGTGTACGGAGCAGAGCCGCGTGTGTACGAGGTGTACGGAGCAGAGCCGCGCGTGTACGAGGTGTACGGAGCGGAGCCGCATGTGTACGAGGTGTACGGAGCAGAGCCGCATGTGTACGAGGTGTACGGAGCAGAGCCGTGTGTACGAGGCGTACGGGGCGGAGCAGTGTGTTTACGAGGTGTACGGGGCGGAGCAGTGTGTGTACAAGATGTATGGAGCGGAGCCGCGTGTGTACGAAATATACGGAGCGGAGCCGCACCTGTACAGAGCGGAGCCGGGCATGTACGAGGTGTACGGAGCGGAGCCGCGTGTGTCCGAGGTGTATGGAACGGAGCCGCATGTGTACGAGGTGTACGGAGCAGAGCCGTGTGTGTACGAGGTGTACGGAGCGGAGCCGCGCATCTACGAGGTGTACGGAGCGGAGCCGCATGTGTACGAGGTGTACGGAGCGGAGCCGTGTGTGTACAAGGTGTACGGAGCCACGCGTGTGTACGAGGTGTACGGAGAGGAGCTGCGTGTGTACGAGGTGTACGGAGCAGAGCCATGTGTGTATGAGGTCTACAGAGTGGAGCCGCGTGTGTACGAGGTGTACGGAGCAGAGCCGTGTGTGTATGAGGTGTACGGAGTGGAGCCGCATGTGTACGGAGCGGAGCCGCGCATGTACGAGGTGTACGGAGCAGAGCCGCGTGTGTACAAGGTGTACGGAGCAGAGCCGCGTGTGTACGAGGTGTACGGAGCAGAGCCGCGCGTGTACGAGGTGTACGGAGCGGAGCCGCGCGTGTACGAGGTGTACGGAGCGGAGCCGCGCGTGTACGAGGTGTACGGAGCGGAGCCGCATGTGTACGAGGTGTACGGAGCAGAGCCGCATGTGTACGAGGTGTACGGAGCGGAGCCGTGTGTACGAGGCGTACGGGGCGGAGCAGTGTGTTTACGAGGTGTACGGGGCGGAGCAGTGTGTGTACAAGATGTATGGAGCGGAGCCGCGTGTGTACGAAATATACGGAGCGGAGCCGCACCTGTACAGAGCGGAGCCGGGCATGTACGAGGTGTACGGAGCGGAGCCGCGTGTGTCCGAGGTGTATGGAACGGAGCCGCATGTGTACGAGGTGTACGGAGCAGAGCCGTGTGTGTACGAGGTGTACGGAGCGGAGCCGCGCATCTACGAGGTGTACGGAGCGGAGCCGCATGTGTACGAGGTGTACGGAGCGGAGCCGTGTGTGTACAAGGTGTACGGAGCGGAGCCGTGTGTGTACAAGGTGTACGGAGAGGAGCTGCGTGTGTACGAGGTGTACGGAGCAGAGCCATGTGTGTATGAGGTCTACAGAGTGGAGCCGCGTGTGTACGAGGTGTACGGAGCAGAGCCGTGTGTGTATGAGGTGTACGGAGTGGAGCCGCGTGTGTACGGAGCGGAGCCGCGCATGTACGAGGTGTACGGAGTATAGCTGCATGTGTACGAGGTGTACGGAGCGGACCCGCGTGTGTACGAGGTGTACGGGGCGGAGCAGCGTGTGTACGAGGTGTACGGAGCGGAGCCGCGCGTGTACGAGGTGTGCGGAGCGGAGCCGCGTGTGTACGAGGTGTACGGAGCGGAACCGCGTGTGTCTATGACGTGTACGGAGCAGAGCCGAGTGTGTACGAGGTGTACGGAGCAGAGCCGCGTGTGTACGAGGTGTACGGAGCAGAGCCGCGTCTGTATGAGGTGTACGGAGCGGATCCGCATGTGTACGAGGTGTACGGAGCGGAGCCGCGTGTGCGAGGTGTACGGGGCGGAGCAGTGTGTGTACAAGATGTACGGAGCGGAGCCGCGTGTGTACGAAATATACGGAGCGGAGTCGCACGTGTACAGTGCGGAGCCGGGCATGTACGAGGTGTACGGAGCGGAGCCGCGTGTGTCCGAGGTGTATGGAACGGAGCCGCATGTGTACGAGGTGTACGGAGCAGAGCCGTGTGTGTACGAGGTGTACGGAGCGGAGCCGCGCGTGTACGAGGTGTACGGAGCGGAGCCGCATGTGTACGAGGTGTACGGAGCGGAGCCGTGTGTGTACAAGGTGTACGGAGCCACGCGTGTGTACGAGGTGTACGGAGCTGAGCCATGTGTGTATGAGGTCTACAGAGTGGAGCCGCGTGTGTACGAGGTGTACGGAGCAGAGCTGTGTGTATGAGGTGTACGGAGTGGAGCCGCGTGTGTACGAGGTGTACGGAGCATAGCTGCGTGTGTACGAGGTGTACGGAGCGGAGCCGCGTGTGTACGAGGTGTACGGGGCGGAGCAGCGTGTGTACGAGATGTACGGAGCGGAGCCGTGTGTGTACGAGGTGTACGGAGCGGAACCGCGTGTGTCTATGACGTGTACGGAGCAGAGCCGAGTGTGTACGAGGTGTACGGAGCAGAGCCGCGTGTGTACGAGGTGTACGGAGCAGAGCCGCGTCTGTATGAGGTGTACGGAGCGGATCCGCATGTGTACGAGGTGTACGGAGCGGAGCCGCGTGTGCGAGGTGTACGGGGCGGAGCAGCGTGTGTACGAGATGTACGGAGCGGAGCCGTGTGTGTACGAGGTGTACGGAGCATAGCTGCGTGTGTACGAGGTGTACGGAGCGGAGCCGCGTGTGTACGAGGTGTACGGGGCGGAGCAGCGTGTGTACGAGATGTACGGAGCGGAACCGCGTGTGTCTATGACGTGTACGGAGCAGAGCCGAGTGTGTACGAGGTGTACGGAGCAGAGCCGCGTGTGTACGAGGTGTACGGAGCAGAGCCGCGTCTGTATGAGGTGTACGGAGCGGATCCGCATGTGTACGAGGTGTACGGAGCGGAGCCGCGTGTGCGAGGTGTACGGGGCGGAGCAGTGTGTGTACAAGATGTATGGAGCGGAGCCGCGTGTGTACGAAATATACGGAGCGGAGCCGCACGTGTACAGAGCGGAGCCGGGCATGTACGAGGTGTACGGAGCGGAGCCGCGTGTGTCCGAGGTGTATGGAACGGAGCCGCATGTGTACGAGGTGTACGGAGCAGAGCCGTGTGTGTACGAGGTGTACGGAGCGGAGCCGTGTGTGTACAAGGTGTACGGAGCCACGCGTGTGTACGAGGTGTACGGAGAGGAGCCGCATGTGTACGAGGTGTACGGAGCAGAGCCGTGTGTGTATGAGGTCTACGGAGTGGAGCCGCGTGTGTACGAGGTGTACGGAGCAGAGCCGTGTGTGTATGAGGTGTACGGAGTGGAGCCGCGTGTGTACGGAGCGGAGCCGCGCGTGTACGAGGTGTACGGAGCGGAGCCGCGCGTGTACGAGGTGTACGGAGCGGAGCCGCATGTGTACGAGGTGTACGGAGAGGAGCCGCACGTGTACGAGGTGTACGGAGCGGAGCCGCATGTGTACGAGGTGTACGGAGCGGAGCCGCATGTGTACGAGGTGTACGGAGCGGAGCCGCGTGTGCGAGGTGTACGGGGCGGAGCAGTGTGTGTACAAGATGTATGGAGCGGAGCCGCGTGTGTACGAAATATACGGAGCGGAGCCGCACGTGTACAGAGCGGAGTCGGGCATGTACGAGGTGTACGGAGCGGAGCCGCGTGTGTCCGAGGTGTACGGAGCAGATCCGCATGTATACGAGGTGTACGGGGTGGAGCAGTGTGTGTACGAGATGTACGGAGCGGAGCCGTGTGTGTACGAGATGTACGGCGCGGAGCCGCGTGTGTACGAGGTGTACAGAGCAGAGCTGCGTGTGTATGAGGTGTACGGAGCGGAGCAGCGTGTGTACGAGATGTAGAGGGCGGAGCAGCGTGTGTACGAGATGTAGAGGGCGGAGCAGCGTGTGTACGAGATGTACAGAGCGGAGCCGCGCGTGTACGAGGTGTGCGGAGCGGAGCCGCGTGTGTACGAGGTGTACGGAGCGGAACCGCGTGTGTCTGTGAGGTGTACGGAGCAGAGCCGCGTGTGTACGAGGTGTACGGAGCAGAGCCGCGTGTGTACGAGGTGTACGGAGCAGAGCCGCGTCTGTATGAGGTGTACGGAGCGGAGCCGCATATGTACGAGGTGTACGGAGCGGAGCCGCGTGTGTACGAGGTGTACGGGGCGGAGCAGTGTGTGTACGAGATGTACGGAGCAGAGCCGTGTGTGTACGAAATATACGGAGCGGAGCCACGCGTGTACGGAGCGGAGCCGGGCATGTACGAGGTGTACGGAGCGGAGCCGCGTGTGTCCGAGGTGTATGGAACGGAGCCCCATGTGTACGAGGTGTACAGAGCAGAGCCGCGCGTGTACGAGGTGTACGGAGCGGAGCCGCGCGTGTACGAGGTGTACGGAGCGGAGCTGCATGTGTACCAGGTGTACGGAGCGGAGCCTTGTGTGTACAAGGTGTACGGAGCCACGCGTGTGTACGGAGAGGAGCCGCGTGTGTACGAGGTGTACGGAGCAGAGCCATGTGTGTACGAGGTGTACGGGGCGGAGCCGCGTGTGTACGAGGTGTACGGAGCATAGCTGCGTGTGTACGAGGTGTACGGAGCGGAGCCGCGTGTGTACGAGGTGTACGGAGCGGAACCGCGTGTGTCTATGACGTGTACGGAGCAGAGCAGAGTGTGTACGAGGTGTACGGAGCAGAGCCGCGTGTGTACGAGGTGTACGGAGCAGAGCCGCGTGTGTACGAGGTGTACGGAGCAGAGCCGCGTGTGTACGAGGTGTACGGAGCAGAGCCGCGTATGCGAGGTGTACGGGGTGGAGCAGTGTGTGTACGAGATGTACGGAGCGGAGCCGTGTGTGTACGAAATATACGGAGCGGAGCCGCGCGTGTACGGAGCGGAGCCGGGCATGTACGAGGTGTACGGAGCGGAGTCGCGTGTGTCCGAGGTGTACGGAACGGAGCCGTGTGTGTACGAGGTGTACGGAGCGGAGCCGCGCGTGTACGAGGTGTACGGAGCGGAGCCGCATGTGTACGAGGTGTACGGAGCGGAGCCGTGTGTGTACAAGGTGTACGGAGCAGAGCCGTGTGTGTACGAGGTGTACGGAGCGGAGCCGCGTGTGTACGGAGCGGAGCCGCGCGTGTACGAGGTGTACGGAGCGGAGCCGCGCATGTACGAGGTGTACGGAGCGGAGCCGCATGTGTACGGGGTGGAGCAGTGTGTGTATAAGATGTACGGAGCGGAGCCGCGTGTGTACGAAATATACAGAGCGGAGCTGCGTGTGTACGAAGTGTACGGAGCAGAGCTGCATGTGTACGAGGTGTACGGAGCGGAGCCGTGTGTGTACGAGGTGTACAGGGCGGAGCAGCGTGTGTACGAGATGTACGGAGTGGAGCCACGCGTGTATGAGGTGTGCGGAGCAGAGCCGCGTGTGTACGAGGTGTACGGAGCGGAACCGCGTGTGTCTATGAGGTGTATGGAGCGGAGCCGCGTGTGTACGAGATGTACGGAGCGGAGCCTCGTGTGTACGAGGTGTGCGGAGCCGTGTGTGTACGAGGTGTACGGAGCGGAGCTGTGTGTGTATGGAGCGGAGCCGTGTGTGTACGAGGTGTACGGAGCAGAGCCGCGCATGTACGAGGCGTATGGAGCGGAGCCGCCTGTGTACGAGGTGTACGGAGCAGAGATGTCTGTGTACGAGGTGTACGGAGCGGAGACGTCTGTGTACGAGGTGTACGGAGCGGAGCCGCGTGTGTACAAGGTGTATGGAGCGGAGCCGCACGTCTATGAGGTGTACGGAGCAGAGCCGCGTGTGTACGAGGTGTATGGAGCAGAGCCGTGTATGTATGGAGCGGAGCCGCGTGTGTACGAGGTGTACGGAGTGGAGCCGTGTGTGCACGAGGTTTTTCCCTCATATCTTTACCATTTGGCGGTGTGACAATAATATTACATTTGTTCACCCACCATGCCGGCAGGTCCTATATTAGCCGGCAGGTCCTATATTAGGCCACTCCACCCACCGCTCTCTGCTGAATGTTGGTTCCTGGGCAGTTCACTCTGCTAGTGTCCAGTTTGTTGCTCCTGTTATACCTCGCACTCGTGTCTCTGACTCTTCCACCAGCTGCTGCGGTCCTGGGGACTACCATTGAGTAGTACCCGATGTCTACCAGCAGCCCATCCTATCCTCTCCACCAGAGGCTCTAGTGAAGACCTGGTAGACACCTAGTTATGCCCTCCAGGGTAAGCTCGGCCCGTGGCCCTGTGGGTCCACATCCACCAGCGTTACACCAAGTAACCGTGTGTACAATTACGGTGGCACAGCCTAATCATAGGTATAGGGGAACCTCCGCAGATGACTGCGCTGTTACTGAAAATCCCTATACAAAGATTAAGCCCACATTCACATGTTCAGTATTTGGTCAGTATTTTACAATAAAATTTGTAAGCCAAAACCTATTCTTTATAGTTCATCTCTCTTTGCAAATCCCTTCACTGGCTCCCAATTGCCCAGCGTATCCAGTTCAATCTACTAACACTGACCTACAAAGCCATCTATAACCTTTCTCCTCTGTTCATCTCTGAACTAATCTCCCAATATATTCCCTCATGTAATCTCCGGTCTTCCCAAGATCTCCTTTTCTCCTCCACACTTATTCATTCCTCACCCAATCGCCTCCAAGACTTCTCCCGAATTTCCCCCATCTTCTGGAATTCTGCGCCTCAACAAGTCCGATTATCTGCCACATTCGGATCCTTCAGACGGAACCTGAAAACCCATGTCTTCAAGAAAGCTTACAACTTGCAATGACCACGCTGCCGCCTCACCACCACCAGAGCTGCTGCAACCCCCCAACCTACTGTCTCCTTCCCCACCATCCTATAAATGTAAGCCCGCGAGGGCAGGGTCCTCTTCCCTCTGTACCAGTCTATCATTGTTAGGTCATTTACTGTAAGTGATATCTGTATTTCGTGTGTAACCCTTTCTCATGCACCATGGAATCAATGGCGCTATATAAAATAATAATATTTCAGTCTTGTGATTTTCCTGGATATTTAAGACCATTTAAGCGGACCCGTATAGACATTAATCTACGTATCCCTCTTATTCTATTGTTTTTTTATGCATATAAGAATTGTTCATGGGTACACACTTAATATATGTTTGCATGTGTAACTTTAGGTACATATTCTATATATATGTGTACAGTTATTATATTTCACATTGCACTTTATTTTTCATGCACATAGACAACTAATTCTGTCATAATATGTGCTTTTGTGTATATACAGAACAGACCAAACGTTTGGACACACCTCATTTAAAGATTTTTCTGTATTTTCATGACTATGAAAATTGTACATTCACACTGAAGGCATCACAACTATGAATTAACACATGTGGAATTATATACTTAACAAAAAAGTGTGAAACAACTGAAAATATGTCTTATATTCTAGGTTCTTCAAAGTAGCCACCTTTTGCTTTGATGACTGCTTTGCACACTCTTGGCATTCTCTTGATGAGCTTCAAGAGGTAGTCACCTGAAATGGTCTTCCAACAATCTTGAAGGAGTTCCCAGAGATACGTAGCACTTGTTGGCCCTTTTGCCTTCACTCTGTGGTCCAGCTCACCCCAAACCATCTCGATTGGGTTCAGGTCTGGTGACTGTGGAGGCCAGGTCATCTGGCGTAGCACCCCATCACTCTCCTTCTTGGTCAAATAGCCCTTACACAGCCTGGAGGGGTGTTTGGGGTCATTGTCCTGTTGAAAAATAAATGAGGGTCCAACTAAATGCAAATCGGATGGAATAGCAAGCGCTGCAAGATGCTGTGGTAGCCATGCTGGTTCAGTATGCCTTCAATTTTGAATAAATCCCCAACAGTGTCACCAGCAAAGCACCCCCACACCATCACACCTCCTCCTCCATGCTTCACGGTGGGAACCAGGCATGTAGAGTCCATCCGTTCACCTTTTCTGCGTCGCACAAAGACACGGTGGTTGGAACCAAAGATCTCAAATTTGGACTCATCAGACCAAAGGTCAGATTTCCACTGGTCTAATGTCCATTCCTTGTGTTCTTTAGCCCAAACAAGTCTCGTCTGCTTGTTGCCTGTCCTTAGCAGTGGTTTCCTAGCAGCTATTTTACCATGAAGGCCAGCTGCACAAAGTCTCCTCTTAACAGTTGTTGAAGAGATGTGTCTGCTGCTAGAACTCTGTGTGGCATTGACCTGGTCTCTAATCTGAGCTGCTGTTAACCTGCGATTTCTGAGGCTGGTGACTTGGATAAACTTATTCTCAGAAGCAGAGGTGACTCTTGCTCTTCCTTTCCTGGGGCGGTCCTCATGTGAGCCAGTTTCTTTGTAGCGCTTGATGGTTTTTGCAACTGCACTTGGGGACACTTTCAAAGTTTTCCCAATTTTTCGCACTGATTGACCTTCATTTCTTAAAGTAATGATGGACACTCGTTTTTCTTTACTTAGCTGCTTTTTTCTTGCCATAATACAAATTCTAACAGTCTATTCAGTAGGACTATCAGCTGTGTATCCAGCAGACTTCTGCACAACACAACTGATGCTCCCAAACCCATTTATAAGGCAAGAAATCCCACTTATTAAACCTGACAGGGCACACCTGTGAAGTGAAAACCATTTCCAGTGACTACCTCTTGAAGCTCATCAAGAGAATGCCAAGAGTGTGCAAAGCAGTCATCAAAGCAAAAGGTGGCTACTTTGAAGAACCTAAAATAGAAGACATATTTTCAGTTGTTTCACACTTTTTTGTTAAGTATATAATTCCACATGTGTTAATTCATATTTTTGATGCCTTCAGTGTGAATGTACAATTTTCATAGTCAAGAAAATACAGAAAAATCTTTAAATGAGAAGGTGTGTCCAAACTTTTGGTCTGTACTGTATATATCTGTAATAAATATAATATATAATATAAAATATATAATATAAAAAATATAATAATAGAGAAGTCCACAATGACAATGTGCAAAATAATGTGCAAACAGTGCAAAAGTGCAGGTATAATACTACTTGATGTCACAAAGTGACAAGTGCTATGATTTCACACATAAACTTTTCATATTTATATTTATTTTTATATACATAATTTTTTTCATTCTCTTATTATTTCTTCATTACCAATTTGGGGTATGTGCAATTTTTATTGTCATTAATACACACAGCTGTGCACTTTCATTTTTTTTTCATTTTTAGCACGTGTCACTTTGTGGTAACAATTTTAAACTATCTATTCAACTCTTTCAATTAATTGTTTTTCTTTTTTGTATTTTTTATTATTTATTTTTTATTTTTATCGTTTATTTTTAGCTTTCTTTATCATAGCACTTGTCACTTTGTGACATCAAGTAGTATTATACCTGCACTTTTGCACTGTTTGCACATTGTCATTGTGGACTTCTCTATTATTATATTTTTTATATTATTATATATTTTTTTATTTTTTTATTCTTAATCATATTGCATATCACTTTATGGCATTATATTTATTACAGATATATAAGTATACTTTTTGCACAAGTGACTGAACATGTACTGTGCCCATTGATCTATTTTCTCATCTATATACAAATTGCACATTATCACTTTAGGGGTGTATTACTGTTTATACATTCCTTTTTTCATTTTCATCTATTCCTTTGCCATTCATTTTTCACCATTTTCTTCACCTCCACTTACACCCACTCACACCACACTGTCTTTTCTCTTCTTTTATCTATATGCGTTCCAACTGTGGAGCGCACATTAACTCCGCCCACTTTAATGACGCTATATGCGTCTGTGGCGCCCTGCTACGCATTGGTGCCACAGATCCCAGAGGGGTGCATTGACGGATTTCTCCACAAGAGCCCCTCAGAGCATAAACACACCTCCATCCTACCACATCAGACCACCAGAGGGAGCCCGGATAGGGTTATATATATATAAGGAGGGTGGAGTTAGGCAGGCAGTCTGCTAGAGTACAGAGCTAAGTACAGATCCTAGTCAGACTCAGTGAGTCGAGTTCATCTAGTGAAAGAGTCTAGAGTGTAGCTCAGTGAACTCAGTAAGCTCAGGATAGTGAGCTTAAGGTGTGCCGACGCCATAAGAGCGGTGAAGAAGCAGTTAGCCTGCTGCTGTGTGTAGCCTAGTGAGGGCCCTGAGTAGGCCGAAGGCTAGTGGAGTGAGCAACATAGGGGGCAGAGGAGCTGTACCAGCTCACCCCAAAAGCATCTACCGGACACCGGGTCCGCGTCTACAGGGCCCTATATCCCCTGTAAAGACAACTGGAACCCCTGGAAGACTTCAGGTCCCAGGATCACCCAAGAGCTGATACATACCAGAGCCAGGAGTCACGGAGGCCCCGCAAGCAGGGAGAGTGATCTCCAACCAAAGGCCCTACCACAAGATCAGCCAGTGCAGGACAGAAACCAAGTTAGGCCTAGCTCCAAGCAGGTCAGAGACTTACTAAACAAAGACAAGAAACAGGAGGCCCTACACCCGCTCACTGGGGAGAGTCCTGATTTGCACCCCTCACCCTACAGTGCTCCGGAAGGTGCCTGAATTAACAACAGTAAAAGGTACTGAAGTGACTATCGTGTGTGTCCCTGTTCTTACTCTGACCTGGCTAGGTCCCCTCTGTCCTGCATCCCTGCACCCACGCTGCCCTGAGGCCCTGCTCCACCTGTGGGGAGCCATACCACCCAAGCTGCTTAACACCGGCCTCAGAGGACTGCTGCAGCGCTGGTGATCCTCACCAGGAACCACAGGTGGTGTCACGAACTTTCATTATCCCCTTTTGAAGAGTGACCCCAGGGTACAGGCCTGGGAAGCGACTACCGCGACATCCCCCAAGTCCATGCATTAAGGCCCGGGTGCCGAGTCATCCCCATCCCCTGGGCTCGTCACGTCATTTCCGCTTCTGCGTTCCAGGGTGACACGCACGCCGACACCGCCTTCTCCATATGCCCTGCGCTCTTTGGAGCCGCAGCTCACCATGGGGAGGCGGCGTTTGGCTTATTCAACATGGCGCCATACTCAAACACATGAGACCCATCAGGTATTTATTATGCACATTCATGATTGGCCCAATTCTTGTTAAATATCTCCTGTCTATTCTCTGACATCATATCATCGTTAAAGCCTCTGGCGAAACGCGCGTTGGATCTGGTCACTTGGGTCAGTATTGGCTATCTTACTTTCTCCATACATAGATTTGCTTTATATCACCTTTTCAATGACCGTGTAACTATGTTTTTGTCTCTTTAGACTTTACAATCAGCACTATGCACTTTAGCCTGTAATATATTTAGGGACCCTGTTGCACATTTATGTCTTGTTCTGGTTTATGATTGATTGATTTCTGTATGAACATAATGTAATAGCTACTACCCCTTTGTGACTTTTCTGTTGTGTTACTTTTCCCATACACACATAAATATAAATATATATATATTGTGACAGTGTCACTGGTTTTATATGTGAGGGGAGGTATGTGTCACTCAGGATGCTCTCCTGTGTGAACTAAGACCTACTTTATTTTTCTGCCAGCATGTTATATGCTGGTAGATTTACTCTGTTAAAGGGTGTGCGGTTTTATGGGAATGGCAAAGAGGGCGGGACGCCATTCCCCCTACCTCCCCTCAGGGTGTGGCTGAGCAATGTGTAAAAGCTCAGTCCTGTTTTTTTTTTCCTGTGAAGTGTGGTCTGGAGAGCTAAGTCTCCAGACAGTATTGTGGAAGCTGCAGAGCTTGTTACCTGTGCAGTTTATGCTACCGAGAGCGGGCGGAACCCGCTCAACTATGGACTGAGCTATACTTTGTTTTGTTTTTCCGTTTAACCCAGAGGGGTCTTGTTTATTTTTTCTGCGAAACCCTGCACGAGTTTATGCCAGACAATAAACCAGCAGAAAGGTAACCTTAGAACGTGTGTCCTGAGTCTGCCTCCTGGAGAGCCGAGCAAGTCGTCTTGCCACAGTTGGTGTGAGAGTGCGTGCAGGATTCCAGGAACACGTGTACCTGCCACAAAGACCGGTGGATGTCCTGGGTGAAGGCTGCCAGCCAGCCAGAGAAGTCCAGCAGCATGGAGGAGCTCGTTAAGCACCTGGTCCAGGCCCAGCAGAGCATGCAGCAGCAACACCTACAGGCCCAGCAGAGCATGTAGCAGCAGCACCAGGAGATGACCAAACTGTTGCTTCAGCAAATCCAGTTGCAGCAAAAGTCGCAGCAGCAGCACCAGCAGGAGGCGCAACAGCAGATACAGCTTTTGGCGGACGCCATCCAGAGCAGGGCGGCCGCCCCACCCCCAGGGCCGACTGATGATTCTCAGGTCAGGAAGGCGGTAAGGCGGGCCATGCAGAAGATGACCCCTGGGGATGATGTAGAAGCATTTCTGACTGTTTTTGAGAGGGTGGCTGATCGGGAGAGACTTCCACCAGCACAGTGGGCAGAGGTTCTGGCGCCATATTTATCGGGTGAACCCCAGAAGGTGTATTTTGACTTGGCGCTGCAAGATGCTAAGGAGTATCCCAAACTAAAGATAGAGATCTTAGCACGTCTGGGAGTAAATATGGCGGTGAGAGCCCAACGAGTTCATCACTGGGCGTATGCTAGCGACAAACCCCCTCGCTCGCAGATGTTTGACCTCCTGCACCTGGTTCAGAAGTGGCTACAACCGGAGTCCTCCACTCCGGCCCAGATGGTTGAGCGGGTGGTGATTGACAGATTCATGCATTCCCTTCCCAAGCCAGTACAGACCTGGGTTGCCCAGGGTGATCCCCAGAACGCAGATGACTTCATCGGCCTGGTAGTGAGGTACCAGGTAGTCGAGAGATCTCTTGGGAAACCGGATGCAGTCACTTCTCCCTACTGGGATACCGAAAGGGGGGCGGGTTCACCACGGAAGGACTCTAGAGCCACCACTGGGGGGGCGTCCCACTCCCACTGAAGGTGCCGTTAGAACAGTTGGTAAAGATCTAGTTTGCTGGTGGTGTCACAACCCTGGACATGTAGCAGCCAGGTGTCAAATATCCCCTGAGCCCATGGACTGCAGCCTAGGCAGGCGGGTCTCCTATTATGTCTATCCAGCCTGTAGCGTGGACTGTCGACCCGGTGAGGGGCCGCAGGCGTGTGCAGTGTCCATTAATGGAGTAAAAGTGCTTGGGCTGTTGGACTCCGGGAGTCTGGTGACCTTGATCAGAGCATCCCTTCCCCACCAGTTGATCCCTTCCAAAACCCTGGGCGTTCGGTGCATCCATGGTGACGCCAAGGACTATCCCGTGGCCACAGTAACAGTGGGGACAGACTGTGGTGCCCAGTCCCATGAAGTCGGGGTAGTAAAGGACCGGATACATCCCGTCATATTGGGCCGTGATTTTTCCTTATTCTGGGACTTGTGGGGGAAGGGAACTGGACTAAGTAGCATGGGGAAAATCCAGGTCCTTGAAGAAGAACCCCGGACGAAGTCTCAGATGGAGGAGTTCCCACTGTGCGTCCTTGTCGGTGATGAGGGTGAGATGGTGACCGAGGAGGCCGACCTCCCTGCGTTAGATATGTCCAGAGAGAACTTTTGGACTGCTCAAGTTCGAGACCTGACCTTAAAAGGGGCGTTCCTACCAGGTTACTGTATGTAATGGGGTTGCCCAAGAGCCAGGGGCCGACACCAGATTCCCCCACTTTGCAGTGCAGGGGGAGTTGCTATATCGGGTGGCCAAACTGAGGGGCGGTGAGATAGTGGAACAGCTGTTAGTGCCGGGGCCATACAGACGGCGGGTGCTACATATGGCCCATTCACATGTTCTGCGGGGACACCTAGGGGTCGAGAAAACTCAGGAGAGGATATTGAGAAGGTTTTATTGGCCAGGGTGTTATCGAAAAGTTCAAAACTATTGTAGGTCCTGCCCCACCTGCCAAATAACCGCTCCCTCCTTCCACTTCCGTAGCCCCTTAGTCCCACTACCTGTGATAGAGGTTCCCTTTGAGAGGATTGCCATGGACCTCGTGGGCCCCTTAGTTAAATCAGCTCGGGGCCACCAATATATCCTGGTCGTCATGGACTATGCGACTCGGTATCCGGAAGCGGTTCCCCTAAGGAACATGTCCAGTAAAAGTATAGCCCGAGAGCTGGTCCATATTTTTGCTCGGACAGGTCTACCAAAAGAGATTCTGACAGACCAAGGAACCCCCTTCATGAGCAAGGTGATGAAGGAGCTTTGCAGAGTCCTTCAGATAACTCAGCTTCGGACCTCGGTTTATCATCCACAGATGGCCGGCCTAGTAGAACGCTTCAACAAGACCTTAAAGGCGATGCTCAAGAAGGTTGTTGAAATGGATGGGCGAGACTGGGACTACCTGCTCCCATTTCTGCTTTTCTCGGTCAGAGAAGTTCCTCAAGCCTCCACTGGCTTCTCTCCATTTGAGCTCCTATATGGGCGGCATCCAAGAGGTCTCCTACACATCGCCAAGGAAACTTGGGAGGCTGAAGTCACACCACACCGGAGTATCATCGAACATGTCGCCCAGTTACAGGGGAGAATGTCAAAGGTGATGCCCATCGTGAAGGAACATCTCCTCCAGGCGCAGGAAGCCCAGGCGAGGGTCTATAACCGGTTGGCGAGACTAAGACAGTTCCAGCCCGGGGACCGTGTTTTGGTGCTGATCCCTACCGTCGAGAGCAAGTTCCTCGCCAAATGGCAAGGTCCATACGAGGTGGTGGAGAAAGTCAGCGAGGTTAATTATAAAGTCCACCAGCCTGGCCGAAGAAAGCCGCATCAAATATATCATGTAAATTTGCTCAAGCCGTGGCGGGACCGTGAACCTGTGGAAACTCCTTGCCTGGGAGCCGCACCAGAAGGCAAGGTGGAGGAGGTCACTATTGCAGAGACTCTATCACCGGCCCAGAAGCAACAGTGTCGAGAATTACTACAGCGGAATCGGGAGCTGTTCTCAGAGTTGCCGGGGCATACTCAAGTGGTAGAGCATGATGTGCTGACAGAGCCGCACGTACGAGTGAATCTGAAGCCGTATCAGATTCCAGAAGGACGCCGGGAGGTGATCTCGGCCGAGGTGAAGAGGATGTTAGACCTCGGAGTAATAGAGGAGTCAAAGAGTGGGTGGTTGAGCCCAATCGTCCTCGTGCCGAAACCCAATGGAGAGTGGAGGTTTTGTAATGACTACTGCAGACTGAATGAGGTATCCAAGTGTGACGCGTACCCGATGCCCCGTGTCGACAAACTCATCGAGAGGCTTGGACCGGCGAGGTACATCACCACTCTTGACCTGACGAAGGGCTACTGGCAGATCCCCATGTCCCAAATGGCTAAGGAGAAGACGGCTTTCTCGACACCTGATGGGTGTTTTCAATACACGCAGATGCCATTCGGACTACAGGGGGCCCCAGCCACTTTCCAGGGGGCTATGGATCGGATCCTAGCCCCACATAAGAAGTATGCCGCAGCCTACCTCGACGACATTGAGGTCTTTAGCCCAGACTGGGCTAGTCACCTACCTAAACTACAGGCCGTTCTGGACGCGCTAAGGAAGGCAGGATTTACCATAAATCCGAGAAAGTGTGCCATCGGAAAGGAGGAGGCCAAGTACCTGGGCTATGTTGTTGGGAGAGGCGAAATAAAGCCGCAAATCAAGAAAGTGGAGGCAATTCAAACCTGGCCGCAACCACTCTCGAAGAAGCAGGTGAGAGCATTCCTGGGAATGGTGGGATACTACCGGAGGTTTATCCCGAATTTCGCTATGATTGCCGCGCCACTAACGAATCTTCTAAAAGGCACCAAATCAATCATGGTGAAATGGACGGAAGAAACGGAGACCGCGTTTCAACAGTTGAAGCTAACACTGTGCAAGCAGCCGGTCCTGGTCTTCAAGAAAGAATTTGTAGTCCAGAGGGACGCTTCAGAGGTTGGTCTAGGGGCTGTACTCTCCCAAGAGATAAATGGGGAAGAACATCCCATTCTCTATCTAAGCCGAAAGCTGTCCTCCTGCGAGAAGAACTACGCCATAGTAGAGAAAGAGTGTTTAGCCATAAAATGGGCCGTGGATACACTGAAATATTACCTACTAGGCCGGAAGTTTAAATTAGTATCAGACCATGCCCCGTTGAGATGGTTGAGGGAGAAGAGGGGTAAAAATGCCAGGGTAACTAGATGGTTCCTAGGACTTCAAGAGTTTAACTTTCACGTGGAGCATAGGCCCGGGAAGTTACATGGGAATGCAGATGCCCTCTCTAGGATTCCCTGCCTGGTGTCAGAAGGTGCCCAAACCCCCGGCTTTGGGCAGAGGGGGGGAATATGTGACAGTGTCACTGGTTTTATATGTGAGGGGAGGTATGTATCACTCAGGATGCTCTCCTGTGTGAACTAAGACCTACTTTATTTTTCTGCCAGCATGTTATATGCTGGTAGATTTACTCTGTTAAAGGGTGTGCGGTTTTATGGGAATGGCAAAGAGGGCGGGACACCATTCCCCCTACCTCCCCTCAGGGTGTGGCTGAGCAATGTGTAAAAGCTCAGTCCTGTTTTTTTTCCCTGTGAAGTGTGGTCTGGAGAGGGAAGTCTCCAGACAGTATTGTGGAAGCTGCAGAGCTTGTTACCTGTGCAGTTTATGCTACCGAGATCGGGCGGAACCCGCTCAACTATGGATGGAGCTATACTTTGTTTTGTTTTTCCATTTAACCCAGAGGGGTCTTGTTTATTTTTTCTGCGAAACCCTGCACGAGTTTATGCCAGACAATAAACCAGCAGAAAGGTAACCTTAGAACGTGTGTCCTGAGTCTGCCTCCTGGAGAGCCGAGCGAGTCGTCTTGCCACAGTATATATATATTTTATTGTCTTTATCAATAAATGTTATATTTTATACTGCCCTAGTTCCTGTGTCACATATGTAGGTTATTATAGTTGCAGATACATGAACGTCTGATTATAGCACTATACTGACTTTGAGTAATTATCCAATAACTAGTGATCAGCAAATGATCTTTGGATAAGGGGTTAATCGAGCACGCTCAAGTATAACTGAGTATCTTTGGCGTGCTCGTATATCATGTTCGAGTCCCTGTGTCTGCATGATTTGCAGATGTTAGACAGCCTCAACACATGCAGGGATTCCCTGTTTATTGGGGAATCCTCACGTGTTGAAGCTGTTTAACAGCCGCAAATCATGCAGACACAGGGACTCGAACACAATATACGAGCACTCCGATGATACTCAGTTATGCTAGAGTGCGCTCTGTTAACCCCTTATCCGAGCACGTTCCCTCATCACTACCGATAACAAGATGCGGCCGGACAATCGCAGTAATGCCAGTAGAAAACATGGCTACAGCACTACAGTGTATGGCAGGCAATGCCCGAATGTATATTGGCCGTATAACAGACACAAGACATATGGGGCGCGGTCTAGAACTCCCCCGATACTCGTAATGGAGAGATAATCACTACTATCTACATTACTGTGCTGGAGCTAGGAGAGGAATAATGGCGCTGTGTGAGGACTTCTCTGGGCTTCTGTCCTTCATCCTGCAGTCGTCTGAATGGATCTAATGTGGACGGGAACCAGCTAAGCCGCATTCTGTCCACAGCTGTTACCTCACTGTTCACACCACACAGAGACCCCAAAAGAGTCTCCGTGCTGAAGGGGTTAATGCCCAGTAATGGGGAATCTCCACATACCTCCACCTGCAGAGCCGCCACCACACATATGACTGTTCTGTGCGCACAGGACCTGTGATGAGGTCACAGGAGGGGAGGAGTCAGGGGTCACATGATCAGGGGCCTCAGTGGCTGCAGGACTCTGCTGTGCTGGTTGTCATGGTGCTGGATGAAGTTGTCTACTAGATAGATAAAGTGTCTCTCCATAACCAGGATTACACAGTAGTGAAGAAGACCTCTAGTGAGCGCTGTCAGGACCCTGTGTCTGAGGGATGGGGAAGACCCCTGAGCCCAATCACGGGGCCTCCACCTCACCCCCTGATACATGAGGACATCAATGACCAGAAGATCCTAGAACTCGCCTACAAGATGATTGAGCTTCTGACTGGAGAGGTGACATTGCTGGGAATGCTGGGACATTATACAGTAACGCTATGAAGGGATCGGGGGATGACGGTATCATTGTATGTGTCAGGTTCCTATAAGGTGTCAGGATGTCGCCGTCTATTTATCCATGGAGGAGTGGGAGTATTTAGAAAGACGCAAAGATCTGTACAAGGACGTCATGATGGAGGTTCCCCAGCCCTTCACATCACCAGGTAATAGACAGGACTAAATACACACGGCCTATAATTATCTGTATGTAAAAAATGAATTCAGTCTGTTATGCACACGCCCGGACTGGCGTGTGCGTGATTAGTGATCCCACTGTACCATGAACCGAAGAGTGCCTGGAGGGGCATAACTAAGTATCAACCCGATCCGACCAAGGTCGCACGGCGGCTCAGTCGACTCCGTGCACCAGTGAGGAACCGAGCAGAGGGACCAGGTGCTACTCCAGGTCAGACCCCGGACACAGCTGTTGACCCACACTGGGGAATGCAGGAACAGGCAGGTTAGGCTGACATGCAGATAGGTGGGTATTGGCAGGCATGGCTGGTATGCAGACAGGTGGGTTTTGGCAAGCACGGCTGCTATGCAGACAGGTGGGTACTGGCAAGCACGGCTGGTATCCAGACAGGTGGGTACTGGCAAGCACGGCTGGTATGCAGACAGGTGGTTACTGGCAAGCATGGCTGGTATGCAGACAGGTGGTTACTGGCAAGCACGGCTAGACTGCAGACAGGGAGGTACTGGCAAGCACGGCTGGAGTGCAGACAGGGAGGTACTGGCAAGCTCGGCTGGCGTGCAGACAGGTGGATACTAGCAGGTTGGAGCGCAGGCTGGATAGGGTCCAGTACAGACTGGGATACAGGAACAGAGCCGCAGATGCGGTAGACAAGCAGAGTAAAGCGAAACCGCCGGAGCGGTGGACAAGGCAGAGCAGAGCGAAACCGCAGGTGCGGTGGACAAGGTAGCAGATCTGGTGAAGAAGAAGAAGAAACTGCTGACTGTCCTGAAAATATGGGGACTGGACACCCCTTGTACCTTAGCAGTCCCCTAGGATACACCATGCAGGATCTCCAGACCTGAGCGGGCACTAGATCTCTTGGCTCTGGACGACCTGTGAGTAAACCAGTCAGCACCTGGAATGTGAACTTCTTCATGTGTAATGCTCCAATCTGGAGCTTAATTTGTACAGACATATTTTGACTGTTTCTGCGTAGGGCTCGTCCTTCCGCTGACAATGCCCAAACTGACTTCTGGAGTTTTCGGACTGGAATCAAACACTGACTCTTCAAGGCTTTAAGCCCGAAACTTCCGGTTAATCCGAGGCTTTCACTTGCCATGGAGACAGTCATGGTCATCTGTGGAGAGGAAACACTAACGCCAAGGGCAGCCTCTCCTACAGGCCTAATGTCTTGGGATTCCCCAACCTTCGCTGGACAAAGACCGTCAGGGGGTCCCAAACAACTGCAGAGGGACCGCAATCCAATTTTGTGACTGAGTTCCGGCCTCTGCTTAGCCTGATGAACATGGTCAACCTTCATGGATTCAGTGCGGATAGCTGCCTCTACGGGCTTGGGAACAGGAGGTCTTTGGGAGGACAGAACCTGGCGTGATGGTTTACCTCTATGCCTTGCACGTCTGGACTGCCTCTTGAGGTTGGGAAGAGAAGTATTCTGTGGAGCATAGTTATCCTGTGTGGATTCTGGGTGGGCAGCTGTCTCTTCGGGCTGGAGAACTGGTAGGCTACCTACACACATTACTCATTGGGGCTGCTCCGGGATATTGGGAAGGGAAGCTTTAGCAGAGGCTTCAGGATTAGGGTCATCGAAGACCATTAGAAAGGCCACCAGGAAGGCCTGCAGGTCAGAGATGATAGGATCCCATGCTTCCCATAGGGGGGCGATCTATTTCAAGGCATCACCCGCTAGGTAGGACATCATAAATGCTACTTTAACCCGATCGGTAGGAAAATAGTGAGAATAGAACTTGAAATGCAGCATGCATTGCTCCACAAACACACGGCTTCGTTTTGGATCCCCATAGTACCGTGGCAGATCCGCAGGAACGAGTGTTGATAGCTCCATTTGGGCTGGTGCGTAAATCGCCTGGACCTCAGCTTGTGGAAAATTTTTTTCTTGGTGCACGTATTCGCCAGACAAGGATTCAAATGTCTCTGAGAGCGAAGGGCCGTGGGGCTCAACGGGAACCATGGCATGAGAAAACTGTTATGCACACGCCCGGACTGACTGGCGTGTGCGTGATTAGTGATCCCACTGTACCATGGGTACCATGAGTGCCTGGAGGGGCGTAACTAAGTATCAACCCGATCCGACCAAGGTCGCACGGCGGCTCAGTCGACTCCGTGCACCAGGGAGGAACCGAGCAGAGGGACCAGGTGCTACTCCAGGTCAGACCCCGGACATGGCTGTTGACCCACACCGGGGAATGCAGTACAGGCAGGTTAGGCTGGCATACAGACAGGTGGGTATTGGCAAACACGGCTGGTATGCAGACAGGTGGGTACTGGCAAGCACGGCTGGTATGCAGACAGGTGGGTACTGGCAAGCACGGCTGGTATGCAGACAGGTGATTACTGGCAAGCATGGCTGGTATGCAGACAGGTGGTTACTGGCAAGCACGGCTGGTATGCAGACAGGTGGGTACTGGCAAGCTCGGCTGGAATGCAGACAGGGAGGTACTGGCAAGCATGGCTGGAGTGCAGGCAGGGAGGTACTGGCAGGCACGGCTGGTGTGCAGACAGGTGGACACTAGCAGGTTGGAGCGTAGGTTGGATAGGGTCCAGTACAGATTGGGATACAAGAACAGAGCCGCAGATGCGGTAGAGAAGCAGAGTAAAGCAAAACTGCCGGAGCAGTGGACAAGGCAGAGCAGAGAGAAACCGCCGGAGTGGTGGACAAGGCAGAGCAGAGCGAAACCGCTGGTGCGGTGAGAAAGTAGAGCAGAGCGAAACCGCAGGTGCAGTGGACAAGGTAGAGCAAAGTGAAACCGCTGGAGCGGTGGACAAGGTAGAGCAGAGCGAAACCGCCGGAGCGGTGGACAAGGCAGAGCAGAGAGAAACCGCAGGTGCGGTGAGCAAACTGAGCATAGCGAAACCGCAGGTGCGGTGGACAAGGTAGAGCAGAGCGACACCGCCGGAGTGGTGGACAAGGTAGAGCAGAACAGGGCAGAAGGTGCAGGCAGAGAGGACAGGGCTCTGTTCACATGGAACAGACTGGAAAATACAGGAAGATGCTTAGAACACAGGAGGTAGATACGGAGGAAGGGAAAAGGGACAAGCAGAACCAGATACACACAAGGTACTTACAATGAAGTAGCTAGTGGACTCTAAACTCACAAACAGAAGTACAGAGACAACGAGTTGGAGTTAGGTGCAGGTTCAGACACTGCAGGAAAAGTGAAGGTACGGACATAGAGAGAAACAGGTAACAGGTTAGGAGACAGTTCAGACAAGAACTGACACTGGAACGAGATACAGGAACGAGCCTGGGTACTCAGCCCCCAGGAAGGCAGAAACAAACTAGAAGTCACAGGTAACAGTCCTGGGTATACAGCCCCCAGGGTGGCGGAAACAGACTAGCAGTCACAGATACAGGTAACAGAATCAGACAAGATGCAGAACAGGACCTGGCAACTCAGAGGCAAGGAGCACACTGATTGTTAGTGTTGCTCAGGCACCTCCTTCTGGGTGGGGGGGTTTAAATATCCAGTGACTCACAGCAATAGGCTGGGTACGCTTTAGGAGTGCGCCCACAGCAGCTATAAGAATCAGAAAGTAACTGGGCCACCGCCCTAAGCAATCAGACAAGACACATGCACACAGCATGTACTGGAGCAAGGTTTGCAGGCTGGACTGATCTGTAAGATTGCGGTCTTGTATGGTGAGAGGTGGTGCACTATGCAAGCACTGACGAGTGACTCTGACAAGTGATTCTGACGAGTGATTTTGACAAGTGATTTTGACGAGTGATTCTGACAAGTGATTTTGATGAATGATTCTGACGAGTGATTCTGACGAATGATTCTGATGAATGATTCTGAAGAGTGATTCTGAAGAGTGATTCTGACGAATGATTCTGAAGAGTGATTCTGAAGAGTGATTCTGACGAATGATTCTGACGAGTGATTCTGACAACTGATTCTGAGGAGTGATTCTGACAAGTGATTTTGACGAATGATTCTGACGAGTGATTTTGACGAGTGACTTTTACAACTGTAATAATAATAATAATAATAATAATATTAAAAAAAAAAAGTACCTGTTCGCTGATGGGACTTGAACACAAAAGTCTATGTCCCAAAGCCAGCGCACTAACCACTAAGCTATTAACTTAGCTGTAAAAACCTATGAGTTCTATTTGGTTATATGATTTTCAGTGCAAACTTGTCTAAAACTTATTGGGACTTATGCAGAGACTGCAAGCAAGCCAAATTCAAATCATGTTTGATTCTGATGTGTGAGTCTGATGTGTGACTTTCTTCAAACATCAGAATCATAATGACTTTTAGTCACCCTGAGTATTTTCATGGTTAATCTCATAAGACAAGAAAAGCTGCCAGCTACAATCACTTGACTGGATAGTTCAATGGTAAGGCAACAGTCTCTGAAACTACTTTGTCAGAGATCAAATCCTGACAGGCATAAGATTTTTTTTATTTTAATTATTCCTATTAAGCACACAAACTACAGGGGTGTTTTACTTTTAATATCTGACGTTCTGATTGTCATCCTGACGTGTTAAGAGTTTCGGACACGCTGTCTATTTGTATGGTAAATTACATAGCCAAACTAAATTGGGAGGCAAGAATTTACTACATATCTATTTCCAAGTGACTTTATATTTGCATAACTTCTTAAAGGGGTCTAATGATAAAATGTTTTTATTGTAAATTTTTATTTCCATCCACCCAAGTACTGGCTGCAAACTCCCAATTTACTTTTGCTATCTAATTTACCATGCAAATAGACAGCGTGTCCGAAACTCTTAACACATCAGGATGACAATCAAAACGTCAGATATTAAAAGTAAAACACCCCTGTAGTTTGTGTGCTAAATAGGCATAATTAAAAAAAAAATAAAAATCTTATTCCTGTCAGGATTTCAACTCTGACAAAGTAGTTTCAGAGGCTGATGCCTTACCATTGCACTATCAAGTCAAGTGATAGTAGCTGCCAGCTTTTCTTGTCTTATAAGATTAACCATGAAAATACTCAGGGTGAATAAAAGTCATTATGATTCTGATGTTTGAAGAAAGTCACACATCAGACTCACACATCAGAATCAAACATCATTTGAATGTGGCTGGCTTGCAGTCTGTGCATAAGTCCTAATGAGTTTTAGACAAGTTTGCACTGAAAATCATATAACCAAATAGAACTCATAGGTTTTTACAGCTAAGTTAATAGCTTATTGGTTAGTGTGCTGGCTTTGGAACACAGACTTTTGGGTTCAAGTCCTATTAGCGAACAGGTACTGTTTTTTTTATTATTATTATTACAGTTGTAAAAGTCACTCGTCAGAATCACTCGCCAGAGTCACTCGTCAGAATCATTCGTCAAAATCACTTGTCAGAGTCACTCGTCGGAGTCACTCATCAGAATCACTTATCAGAGTCACTCGTCAGAATCATTCGTCAAAATCACTTGTCAGAGTCACTCATCAGAATCACTTGTCAGAGTCACTCGTCAGAATCATTCGTCAAAATCACTTGTCAGTCACTTGTCAAAATCATTCGTCAAAATCACTCGTTAGAATCACTTGTCAAAATCATTTGACAGAATCACTTGTCAGAATTACGTGTCAGAATCACTTGTCAGAATCACTTGTCAGACAGGGTATTTAGCCTCAAACTGACATCATTCTGATGTTTGATTTTGATATCTGATCATGTCCTAAAATGGACACTGTAACAGAGACATATGTGAGGGGTGATGAGCGGTGTAAAGAGGAGATTCCTACATATGACTACACAGGTGAGTAGTAACCACTAAATGCAAAGAAGTCGCTGATTCTTCTCTTGGAAATATATATATGATGCGCCACATCAAAGGTAATTTGTATCTAATAAAATATAAGCTGGGTGACAGTTCTTTGTAAAACAACAACGATAAAGGATAAGACAAAATTACTTGGAGGGTGAGGGCTTTTTAGCTCCTTTACTTTAACCGGACAAAACCATCGGTCTGGAGGGATTTTTATACCATATAGATGTTTTTTTAGACTTAGATGCTTTTTAAAAACAAATAACATAAATAATGATGTAAATATGTAAGGCGCTTTCATGAATCTCCAGTTGATTGACAATTGAGATCAGAAGCAAATATTTAGCTCTTTTGTTCAGAACGGAACATGCATTATGGTTGTAGCTTTATTTTCTCCCATTCGATTAAAACTTGTGAACATTCGTCTTTTTTCATTCGTATTAACTATGTAAATATGTCAGATATTATTATTGTGCGATAACATGGAGATATATAGGCAAACAACAGAAGATTCCTAGGAGGATGGAAGGTCAGTGCCATGGGTGTCGAGAACGCTGCTCACCTTCCTTCTGCTGCAGATTTACTTCTGTTGAATCTGCTCAAAATATTCATCTGAAAGAGATTAAATGCTGGAAATATCTTCTGGTTTATCCAGCCTCAGAAAGCCTTTAATAATTAATAATAATAATAATTTTTATTTATATAGCGCCAGCATATTCCGCAGCACTGTACAATTAAGCGGGGACATGTACAGATACTAAATTCAATACAATTTAAGGACAGTTTAAACAGTTACATCAGGAGTGAGGTCCCTGCTCGCAAGCTTACATTCTACAAGGAAATGGTGGACACACTGGGTGAAAAGTGATTTGTTATTTCAGGTCAGGCAATTATAATAAATAGGGATATTCATGTAAAGCTGTATGATCCGGTCATCAGCCCATATGTTTAAGTGCAATACTCAAGTATTGAGTGCAGTTATCTTGTGCATGGAGAGTGTGGAGACAGATGAAGAGAAGGGAACAGATTCTGAATGATATTTAGAAGGAGGGAACAGGGGAAAGTTAATTTACTGAGTAGTTAAGGTGGTAGGATTGTTTAAAGAGATGGGTTTTTAAGGCGTGCTTTAAGACATCAGGGCTAGGCATCAGTCGGTTCCTCTGGGGTAGATTCCAGAGAACTAGCGCAGCATGGTAGAAGTCTTGGAGACGGAGATGCGAGGTTCTGATTATGGGGGATGTTAGTCTTAGGTCATTTCTAGAACGGAGGGCACGTGTAGGGCGATAGATAGAGACGAGAGAGGAGATATAAGACGGTGCAGAACTGTGGAGAGCTTTGTGGGTGAGAGCGATGATTTTATATTGGACCCTGTAGTCAATGGGCAACCAGTGTAATGACTGCCACAAGATGGAGGCATCGGTGAAATGACTGGACAGAAATACGACCCTGGCTGCCGCATTCAGGACGGATTAGAGAGGAGAAAGTTTGGTAAGAGGGAGACCGATCAGAAGAGAGTTGCAGTAGTCCAAACGAGAGTGAATCAGAGCGACTGTAAGACTTTTAGCAGTTTCCGAAGGGGTCGGATTCTGGAGATGTTTTTAAGATGCAGTTGACAAGAGCGAGTGAGTGATCGGATATAGGGAGAAAAGGAAAGGTTAGTGTCGAATATGACCCCAAGGCATCGGGCGTGCTGCTTGGGAGTTATGGTTGAACCCTCCAAGGTAATTTCGATGTGAGGTAGAGTTGGGTTAGTAGAGGGGAGAAACACAAAAAGGTCAGTTTTGGTGAGATTCAGTTTAAAATAGAGAGAGGACATGATGTTAGAGACAGCAGACAGACAATCCTTGATATTTTGTATTAGGGTAGGGGTGATGTTAGGGGGAGAAGTGTATAATTGGGTGTCATCAGCATAGAGATGATAATGAAACCCAAATCTGCTGATAGTTTGTCCAATAGGGGCAGTGTATAGAGTTAAGAGGAGGGGGCCTCTTCTCTCTGTACGTCTGTTTAAAGGGGGCTTTTAAACAGATGTATAGTGGGGAGAATAAGTATTTGATACACTACTAATTTTGCAAGTTTTCCCACCTACAAAGAATGGAGAGGTCTGTAATTTTTATCATAGGTATACTTCACCTGTGAGAGACAGAATCTAAAAATAAAAACCAGAAAATCACATTGTATGATTTTTAAACAATTAAATTGCATTTTGTTGCATAAAACAAGTATTTGATCACCTACCAATAAGCTAGAATTCTGGCTCTCACAGACCTGTTAGTTTTTCTTTATGAAACTGCGCTCATTACCTGTATTAACTGCAGCTGTTTGAACTCATTACCTGTATAAAAGACACCTGTCCACACACTCAACCAATCACACTCCAACCTCACCACCATGGCCAAGAATAAAGAGCAGTCTAAGGACACCAGGGACAAAATTTTAGATCTGCACAAGGCTGGGATGGGCTACAGGACAATAGGCAAGCAGCTTGGTGAGAAGGCAACAACTGTGGGTACAATTATTAGAAAATGGAAGAAACACAAGATGCCTTTCAATATTCCTTGATCTGGGCCTCCATACAAGATCTCGCCTCATGGGGTAAGAATGATTTTGAGAAAGGTCAGGAATCAGCTCAGAACTACAAGGGAGGACGTGATCAATGACCTGAAGAGAGCTGGGACCACAGTCTGAAACATTACCGTTAATAACACACTACGCCATCATGGATTAAAATCCTGCAGGCCATGCAAGATCCCCCTGCACATGCCAGCACATGTCTGGGAAACATCATTCTTTGGGGGTGCTTTTCTGCAGAGGGGACAGGACAACTGCACCGTATTGAAGGGAGGATGGATGGGGTTATGTATCGTGAGATTTTAGCCGACAACCTCCTTTGCTCAGTAAAAGCATTGAAGATGGGACGTGGTTGGGTCTGCCAGCATGACTTGATCTGAAACACACAGCCAGGGCAACTATGGAGTGGCTCCGTAAGAAACATTTCAATGTCCTGGAGTGTCCTAACCAGTCTCCAGACCTGAACTCAATATAAAATCTTTGGAGGGAGCTGAAACTCATGTTGCCCAGCGACAGCCCCGAAACCAGAAAGATCTGGAGAAAATCTGAATGGAGGAGGGGGCCACAATCCCCGCTGCAGTGTGTGCAAACCTGGCCAAGAATTACAGGAAACGTCTGACCTCTGTAATTGCAAACAAAGGTTTCTGTACCAAATATTAAGTTCTGTTTTTCTATTGTATCAAATACTTATTTCATGTAATAAAATGCTAATTAATTATGTAAAAATCATACAATGTGATTTTCTGGATTTTTTTTTATATTCTGTCTCTCACAGGTGAAGTGTACCTGGGAAATACAAGGAGGCCTTGTGTAGTAAGGTTGTAAGTCCATACTCTCAGTTTTGCACCGATTACCGCTGACCAATTCTTATTATTCTCTCTTTTCATGTTGTGTACATTATAATATTTAAGCCATATGACAAGAGCCTTGGGGCAGGGCCTTCATAACCCTTATCCCTTTTGCTGTATGAGGAGAAATTACTGGAAACCTCCGAGTATAGACCACTACTTTCAGAATGAGTTCCATCATTTAGACTGAATATAATTAGTTTGTCTCCTCTCTTTGTGTTATCCAGCAAACAAATGCAGGACAATTGTGACCTCTCTGAGCACAGGAGCGGCAGTTCAGTTTATTCAATAGTTTCATTAGGAAAGAAAATCCTCAGCTCTCACCGAATGTTGCAAATTATCCATTATTTTTTTAGTTAAAAGCCAGGAGTCGATTATAAGGGAAGGAAATATATGAAAAGTCCCCTTTTTATCCACTCCTAACTTTTTCTACATTCCCTTTTACAATTTTCCACTGAGGATTTAACTAGAAAAGACTGACGACGGCCAGCACTGATATATGAACCTACGAAAATAGTTTTGATTCATGAAAAATAAACTGCAGGAAAGTAGCATGAGGCGAAGTGTCATCTTCTGTTTTTGTTTTAAAGCCTACTGTTAGATTGTGGTCAGCGTTGCATCACTGTTTTTGTTAAAAAGCTAATTTTTCTGTATGCTTTGTAGTTTGGATGAAAACTTTTACATATTAAGGTTCTAAAATATCAGTAGCAGAGGCGTAGCTAGGGGTTTTGGTTCAGGGGGGGCGAAACTTCTGAGTAGGCCCCTAACCAGGTAATCCTGATTATAACTATGGTGGCGCACCCTAATAGTGGATGTAGGAGAACCTCAGCAGGTGACAGCGCTGTTACTAAAAATAATCTCTGCACTGATATTACCACCATATGGTGACATATATTGATAGATGCCAGTCCTGCAGAACATATAAGAGATCACAGTACAGTTATATATGGTGACTTACAGCTGACGTTCTTTCTGATTAAATTGTTCACTTTTCTCGTCTTTTCCATCTGGTCCAGACTGACACGACGACTTCTTCATCCAGGACTCAGAGTCTCAGGTCTGCAGAGATCACAACAAAGATACATTTGACTCCTTACATTTCAGGCACCGTCCCCCATCTATTCCGAACCTGCACAAACACCTCTTCCTGCTGATACCCCAATACTGAACCGCTGCTGCTGTATGTGTCCCTATAACTGCACCTACTGTGTGCTCTCTAGATGGTAAAACAAACCTCTAAAATATAGTAATGCTGTATGCAAGTGCCCTAGAAAACATTGCCAACATTTTGCCCCTAGAATGTTATAGTGCCCTCTGTGTGCCCCTCTCACTGTTATAATAACCTGAGTTCCCCTATAACGATAAGTGCCCACTTAAGATTTAATAATGTCCTGAGTCTCCCCCCATATACAGCCCCCTCTACACAGTATGATGCTCTCTTATACACAGTATAATTCCCCCTTACTGTATAGTACCCCCCACAGTATACTGACATCTTAGCAGCCTCCAAACTGATGTCTCCAACACTGTATGATGGCCCCCACACTGTGCAAAGACCCAACATTATCTCCCACACTGTATGATGGCCCCCACACTGTGCAAAGACCCCACATGTATGACCCAAATGTAATCCTCACACTGTATAAATAGCCCACATATAGTATAATGCCCCTCCCATAGGCAAAGTCTGTAGTATAATGTTCCCCCTCATAGGCAGAGTCTGTAGTATAATGTCCACCCCCCCATAGGCAGAGTCTGTAGTATAATCCCCCCCCCTCATAGGCCGAGTCTGTGGTATAATGTTTCTCCCCCCACCCCATAGGCAGAGTCTGTAGTATAATGTTCCCCCTCATGGGCAGAGTCTGTAGTATAATGTTCCCCCTCATAGGCAGAGTCTGTAGTATAATGTCCCCCCCTCATAGGCAGAGTCTGTAGTATAATGTTCCCCCTCATAGACAGAGTCTGTAGTATAATGTCCCCCCCCCATAGGCAGAGTCGGTAGTATAATTCCCCCCCCCCCTCATAGGCCGAGTCTGTGGTATAAAGTTTCTCCCCCCACCCCATAGGCAGAGTATGTAGTATAATGTCGCCCCCCTCTCACCCCCCGGCAAAAAATGACTAAGCAAATACTCACCTCTCCTCCTCGTTCCTTCACTGCTCCGAGTGCCGCTCCTGGCACGCACATCTTCAGAACAGCTGCCGGACGCCAAGTGATGAAGTCACTGATGTCAGACGCAGAGGGGACTGATGAGAGAGGGAGCATCGCGAGAGGGAACCATATACATGTTTGGAATGGGGAAAATGTTTTGACTGGAAATCAAAATTTATTCAACATAAGAGAAGTCACACAGGGGAGAAGACAATTTGTTGTGAAGATTGTGAGAAATGTTTTAGCGAAAGATCTTTTCTTTTTAGAGAAGCAACACAGGAGCAAAAACGTTTTCATTCTCACAATGTGGAAAATGCTTTAAATAGAAATGAGGCCTTGTAAAACATAAGAGAAGTCACACAGGGGAGAAGCCGTATTCATGTTCAGAATGTGATAAATGCTATAGTGATAAATCAAGTCTTGTGAGTAGTGTTGAGAAATATCGGGCATCGACCGATATTCGCTGTATCGGAGTTCCGATACTGAGTTCCGATACTTTTACAATATCGAATACCGGAATCGGAAGTTCCCATAATGCCTGCCCTCTGCAGTGTCTCTGAAGGATGACAAGCTGGATGGCAGCGCTCAGCTGCGATCCAGCCTGTCATCAGAATGCCATCCCAGCGTGAGAGAATTCTCCTGCTCAAGCGCTGACATTACATTATCTCCCTTACATTACAATTAAATGGAATAGCAGGAATTCATAATTTTTAAGACGTTAATGCCACAGCCATGGCGGTTGTGGCATTACAGTGGTTGCCCAAATCGATGGGAACAGTGCTCACAGTGAAACATGAAAAGCCGGCAATTCATCAGCGGCATATACAGGTACCCGACAATTTAGAACAGAAAGAATAGAGCTTCACACATAGATTAGATAGATAGAAACATGTTAGTCACATCTACTATATAATTGTCTTATCCCGTCTGTCTGTCTGTCTTTCTGTATGTCTGTCTGTCTGTCTGTCCTGGAAATCCCGGGTCGCTGATTGGTCTGGCCGCGTCCAATCAGCGATGCGGCATTTCTGAAAAACATGGCGGCCGTTAGCTGCTCATGTGTGGCACGGAGGTCAGCGGCGATGCAGCTGGGAGATGCAGCCGGCTACTCACAGCATAAGTCCCCCGACCGCAGGCGCCGCTGACCTACATGCGGCTATCATCGGGAGATCAGCGGCTATGGCCGCTTATCTCCCGAGGACAAGTGTGACGCCGATTCCCCTCCCCTCCTCTCCTCTCCTCTCCCCTCCACTCTCCTCCCGTCCCTCCCCCCGCTCGATCAGGACCCCGGCACCCGGCGTCATACTTACCCCTCCCCTCCCCTCCTCTCCCCTCCCCTCTCCTCTCCCCTCCCCTCTCTTCCCGTCCCTCCCCCAGCTCGATCAGGGCCCCGCCACCAGGCGTCATACTTACCCCTCCCCTCCCCTCCCCTCTCCTCTCCTCCCCCCTCCCCTCTCCTCCCGTCCCTCCCCCCACTCGATCAGGACCCCGACACCGGCGTCATACTTACCCCTCCCCATGCCTCCGCAGCAGCTCCTGTGTCTTCCGCTGATGCTCTGTGATGTCTCAGGTCAGAGGGCGCGGTGACGTCTTTACACCGCGTGCGCTCTCTCCTGACCGGTCACAGCGCACAGCGTCAACATGTGGGCTACGCTGGAGTCCAGAGAAGCAGCTGAGAAGGGAGGTGAGTATTGGATTTTTTTTTGTTTGTTTAGGGCCATAGGGGACCTGCATGGGGCACTATGGGGGGATGGATATACAGGGGATATGACTTCCTGCATGGGGCATTATATGGGGGGGAGAGGTGAAATCCTACATGGGGCATTATATGGGGGGAGAGGTGACATCCTACATGGGGCATTATATGGGAGAGAGGTGACATCCTGCATGGGGCATTATATGGGGGGAGAGGTCACATCCTGCATGGGCCATTATATGGGGGAGAGGTGACATCCTGCATGGGACATTATATGGGGGGAGAGGTCACATCCTGCATGGGGCATTATATGGGGGGAGAGGTGACATCCTACATGGGGCATTATATGGGTGAGAGGTGACATCCTGCATGGGACATTATATGGGGGGAGAGGTCACATCCTGCATGGGGCATTTTATGGGGGGAGAGGTGACATCCTACATGGGGCATTATATGGGGGAGAGGTGACACCCTGCATGGGGCATTATATGGGGGAGAGGTCACATCCTGCATGGGGTATTATATGGAGGGAGAGGTCACATCCTACATGGGGCATTATATGGGGGAGAGGTCACATCCTGCATGGGGCATTATATGGGGGGAGAGGTCACATCCTACATGGGGCATTATATGGGGGAGAGGTGACATCCTGCATGGGGCATTATATGCGGGGATGTGACATCCTGCATTGGGTATTATATACGGGGGATGTGACTTCCTGCATGGGGCATTATAAAGGAGGGTCGGGAGACATATGCTAGAATACCCGATGCGTTAGAATCGGGCCACCATCTAGTATATAATAAGTACAATGACAGTGTTGCTTACTGTACTTGTCATTTAGTGTAAAGGATTTATTTAAAAAAATATTAGTGTTTTCGTGCACCGTCTCTTTAAAAAAGCCGGCCGGCAATTCAGCAGCGGTACCCAACAATTTAGAACAGAAAGATAGAGCATCACACATAGATTAGATAGATAGAAACATGTCAGTCACATATATAAGAAGTACAGTGATAGTGTTGGTTATTGTACTTGTCATTTAGTGTTAAAATAAAAGATTTATTAAAAAAAAAAAAATTGGCGTGAGGTTCCCCCATAATTATAGTCTCTAGCGGAGGTTAAGCAGACAGCTGGGGCAGATGTTTGAAGCCTGGGAAGGGGGTAATACCCACGGAGCTTCCCAGGCTACTAATATCAGCCCCCAGCTAAATACCTAGTCTTTACTAGCTATTAAAATGGGGGACCCCCCCAAAAAATGACGTGGTGTCCCCCATATTTTAATAGCTAGCAAAGGCTAGGCAGACAGCTGGGGGCTGATATTAATAGCCCAGGAAGGGTGCCATAAATATTGGCCCCCTCCCAGGCTAGAAACACCAGCCGTCAGCCGCCCCAGAAATGGCGCATCCATAGGATGCACCAATTCTGGCACTTAGCCTCGCTCTTCCCACTGCCCTGTAGTGGTGGCAGTGGGGTAATAGGGCTGGGGTTGATGTCAGCTTATAATGCCAGCTGACATCAAGCCCAAGTTAGTAATGGAGAGGCGTCTATAAGACACCCCCATTACTAACCGCTTAGTCAAAGTTAAAAAAAAAACACAAACACCCAGAATAAAGTCCTTTAATTGAAATAAACACACAATTCTTTATTGTTCTAAATTAAACCATACTTACCGTCACGCCCATTCCAGCTGAAGCCAACGATCTCCTGCAATAAAAGTAAAATAATAAAGCAACATCATCCTTACCTTTCCATGGTTCCCACGACGGCTACAGCTCTGCTACATCGAGATGACAGGCTGGACCGCAGCAGAAAGCTGCCATCCAGCCTGTCATCCCGCAGATACTGAGAAGCGCAGGCATGCTTGCGCTCCTCAGTGTCTGGCTGTGACGGCATCCAGATGAGCCGACAATGAACTCAGCTCACCTCATGCACGTCACTGACAGTGTGGGAGAATTCTCCTGTGCATGCAGTGAGCGTGAGAGAATTCTCCTGCTGAAGCGCTGAGCGCAGGAGAATTTTCCCACGCTGTCAGTGACGTGCATGAGGTGAGCTGAGTTCATTGGACATGACCTCGGCTCATCTGGATGCCGTCACAGCCTGACACTGAGGAGCGCAAGCAAGCCTGCACTTCTCAGTGTCTGCGGGATGACAGGCTGGATGGCAGCTTTCTGCTGCGGTCCAGCCTGTCATCTCGATGTAGCAGAGCTGGAGCTGTCGTGGGAACCATGGAAAGGTAAGGATGATGTTGCTTTATTATTTTACTTTTATTGCAGGAGATCGTTGGCTTCAGCTGGAATGGGCGTGACGGTAAGTATGGTTTAATTTAGAACAATAAAGAATTGTGTGTTTATTTCAATTAAAGGACTTTATTCTGGGTGTTTGTGTTTTTTTTTTAACTTTGACTATGGGGTTAGTAATGGGGGTGTCTTATAGACGCCTCTCCATTACTAACCTGGGTTTGATGTCAGCTGGCATTATAAGCTGACATCAACCCCAGCCCTATTACCCCACTGCCACCGCTACAGGGCAGTGGGAAGAGCGAGGCTAAGAGCCAGAATTGGCGCATCCTATGGATGCGCCATTTCTGGGGCGGCTGACGGCTGGTGTTTCTAGCCTGGGAGGGGGCCAATATTCATGGCACCCTTCCTGGGCTATTAATATCAGCCCCCAGCTGTCTGCCTAGCCTTTGCTAGCTATTAAAATAGGGGGGACCCCACGTCATTTTTTTTGGGGGTCCCCCATTTTAATAGCTAGTAAAGGCTAGGTATTCAGCTGGGGGCTGATATTAGTAGCCTGGGAAGCTCCGTGGGTATTACCCCCTTCCCAGGCTTCAAACATCTGCCCCAGCCGTCTGCTTAACCTCCGCTAGAGACTAAAATTACGGGGAACCCCACGCCAATTTTTTTTTAAATAAATCCTTTATTTTAACACTAAATGACAAGTACAGTAACCAACACTGTCACTGTACTTCTTATATATGTGACTGACATGTTTCTATCTATCTAATCTATGTGTGATGTTCTATTCTTTCTGTTCTAAATTGTCGGGTACCACTGCTGAATTGCCAGCCGGCTTTTTTAAAGAGACGGTGCATGAAAACACTAATATTTTTTTAAATAAATCCTTTAACACTAAATGACAAGTACAGTAAGCAACACTGTCACTGTACGTATTATATATGTGACTGACATGTTTCTATCTATCTAATCTATGTGTGAAGCTCTATTCTTTCTGTTCTAAATTGTCGGGTACCGGTGTATGCCGCTGATGAATTGCCGGCTTTTCATGTTTCACTGTGAGCACTGTTCCCATCGATTTGGGCAACCACCTCCCCCAATACATTCTACATTATTGTTAGTTGTTTTCCTTCATGTAGAATTAACCTACAAGGAAAGAAAGGGTTTATTTTCATTCCGATATTTGTGTCCCATTGACTTGCATTGGTTTCCGGTATCGGAATCAGCGATATCCGATACCTTTTGAGTATCGGCCAATCCAATCCGATCCGATATTTCCTGATATCGGAAGGTATCGCTCAACACTACTTGTGAGACATCAGTGAATTCACACCGGGGCAAAGCCGCATTCATATTCAGAATGTGGGAAATGCTATAGTGATAAATCAAGTCTTGTGAGACATCAGTGGATTCACACAGGGGAGAAGCTGTATTCATGTTCAGAATGTGGGAAACTTTATAATAATAAAACACATCTTGCCACACATCAGTGGTGAAGCCATTTTCATGTTCAGAGTGTGGGGCATTTTTTACTGATAAATCATCTCTTGTTAACCATCAAAGCGTTCATACAGGATCAATGCCATATTCATGTTCAGAATATGGGAAATGTTTTATTAATAAATCAAATTTTGTTAGACATCAGTGGGTTCACAAGGAGGTGAAGCCGTTTACATGTTCAGAATGTGGGAAATGTTTTAGTCAGAAGTTGTAAGACATCAAAGAACTCACACAGGGGAGAAGCCATTTTCATGCAATAATGTCAGAAATATCTTACCAAGAAATCAAGTCTTAGGGTATGTGCTCACGTAGCGTTTTACAAGCGTATATGCTGCGGAATTTCCGCAGCATAAACGCTTGGGAAAAGCTTGGTAATCCGCCCCCCATGGTCCCCAATGACAAGCCGCAATGTCAATGCCCATGCTGCGGATTTTTCCGCAGCGTTTATGCTGCGCTCAAAAATCCGCAGCATGTCCATTAATTTGGCGGACACGCAGCGTAATCGCCGCCATTGACTTGCATTGAAACGCATAATATCCGTGTCAGTACATTTGTACACACGGATATTATGCGTTTCTATGTGCGGATGGTACCCAAGTCTGGAGGAGAGGAGACTCTCATCCAGACCTGGGTACCATAGAAACTGTAAAAAAAAGAATTTAAAATAAAAAATAAAGTTTATACTCACCTTCCGGTGTCCTCCCGGTGTTTTGTCTGCTCCTTCCGGTGTCTTTCACTGCTCGCGCTGTTGTGAAGGACCTGCCATGACATCACCGAGTCATGTGACCCATCACATGGCTCAATGACGTCACCACTGCGAGCATTGCAAGAGACCGAACGCAGCAGAGATAACACCGGGAAGACACGGGAAGGTGAGTATAATCTTTTTTTATTTTTTACCATTCTATTCTTTTTTTTAACTATTACTTGGTCACACTATATAAATCCATGCCGGTTGCATGGATTTATATAGTGTGAACAAGTTGTCAAGCACTTTCCAAGTGATGCTAAAATCGCTTGGAAAAGCGCTTGATAACCCGCATGCAGAAATGCATGCAAAGACGCTTGACAAACGCTTCTACCTGGCGGGAAAAACGCATGTAAAAAATGTTTTTCCTGCCAGGGAGAAGCGTAAAAAATATGCAGCATTTATGCATCGTGGGCACATAGCCTTAATAACTATTAAAAAACTCAAATATATCAGAGAAAACTTTCATCTACCCTATTCGGAGAGTGTTTTAATCAAAGCCAGCTCTAATTCTGCATCAGAAATCTTTTATCGGAAAACATTTCCAATTCCTGAATGTTTTACTCACAAATCAAATCTCCATTAAAAATAAATGGATTCATTCAGTGACAGCATTTTTTCAAGCTGTTTTATGTATTAAAATGATAATAGACATTCAATTTACAGTCAAAATAAATCATTGATGAGATAGGAAAAGATATAACATTGGTCAAGAACTTAAAGGGTTGTCCCCTTTCAGAAAATCCTCGTCCCATGCTGCCGTTTGTTATAAAATAACCATACACTCTTCACTCACCTTCTCTGGGTCCAACACTGAGTTTCTGGCTCTGCTCCCGGTGACCAGTATTGAATGCTGCGTTGACTTCATGGCAAAAGTGTGGCACCCAATCAGTGAGCTCAGCGACTCTGCACGTGTAGACTGAGCCCGCCCCATTCAGAGTTTCTGAGTTCTCTGATTGGCCGCCGCGCTGTCGACGTGGGGTCAGCACCGCAGCCAATACCAGACACCAGGAACAGGGGTAAAGACTTAGCGCTGGATCCTGGGACGGTGAGTAACGAGTGGTTGGTTATTTTATAACAAACTTCAGTTGGAGACGAAGATTTTCTAAAAGGGGATAACCCCTATAAAAATGTATATAAAAAAGTATTTGCCTTTTTGTAGTTTCTTTCAGTTTTATTTTTTTTGTCACATGTAAATGTTTGTGATCATCCAACTATTTTTACCATAAAATAAAGTTTAAACAAGTAACTACAAAATGCAGCTTCTAATTGATCATTCCATTTACTGAAGTTCAAAGATTTATACAAACCCTATAGATCCACCTTGTAAAAAAAGAATAATTGCTTTTCTAAACAAATAATTGGTCGTGCCATCCTCTACAGTAACAGATGCAAACCATTAGCTTGCGATAACCTGTAACCTGTGATGAGTTTTTTTACATCAATGTGGAGGAATTTTGGACACTTGCAGAATTGTTTTTATTCGGCTACATTGGAAGGTTCTCAAGCATAAACTGCCCGTTGAAAGTCTTACCACAGAATCTCAATGAAGTTCAAGTTAGGACTTTGACTAAGGCAATCCAACACCTTAGTTTTGTTTCTTTTTAGCCATTCAGAGAGAGACCAATTTCTGTGAATTTGTGATAGGGTTCAGAATACATGTTTCTGTCAATTCTGGTAACTCGACCACTTCTTGTAGAAGCAGCTCCACACCATCACAGTACCTCATTTGTCTCATTTTCTCCAGGTGTTCTCTGTTCTGGAGATTGCTACTTAACTGAGCTGTCTGCCATTGATCCCTGCCAGATGTAGTTTGTGCTTCCTGGTGAGTGTTTGCCTGGTTCTGTTCTGCTGAGTTCTGATCTTCCGCTGCCTGACCCTTTGTTATGACTATCCCTTCGTCTTGTCCTTTTGCCTTGATCCGCTCTCTCCTGGTATTTTGACCCCGGACCATTACCTGACTTATGTCTTTATCTATTCCCTATGGTTTTCTATGTGCTCTCTTGGTATTGACCCCGCAACGTCTGACTTCTCTGCCTCACGGTCTGTCCACAAGTAGTGACTAGTGTCACAAAACCTTTATGTTCTTTTTGGTCAGCCACGTTTTGCAACTCTCCCATGCAATTTCTGCCCATCTTTCTTATTGTGAAATTAAGGACATTTTACATTAACTGAGGAGAGAAACGAGGCCTTTAGTTCTTTAGACGTTCATCTTGGTTCTTTTGTGACATTCTGGATAAGTTCTAGGTGAAATTTTGGTAGGTTGGATCCTCCAAGGAAAATTCAACATGGTTCCAAATTTTTTTTCCATCTCACTCTCACTTTAATTCACTAGAATCCCCAGGGGCGGGCTGGGCCGGGTGGCAGAGGGCCAATTGCCTCCCCAGGCCGGTCCTCTAGCAGCGGTTTTGGGCCGCCCGGCTGTCAGCCATCGCCTCAGCCGGGCGACCCAAACTGTGCCGCCTGACTGCAATACTGCCGCGGCCACTCTCCTCTACGTGCACCCTCCCATCAGGGTGCGCGGCCTGATGGGAGGGCGCGCCGCCTGACAGGAGCTGCGGCGCTAGTGAAAGGGGGATGGCTCGTGGGCCCACAGGTAAGTAGGGATCAGCGCTGGAATGGCAGAGGTGAGTATTTATTTATTTTTTTAATCTGGGACTAATATACAATACACTATGCAGGGCCATATATACAATACCGAGCACTTTTCAGGGACATATATACAGTACAGAGCAATATGCGGGACCCTGTATACAGTACGGTGTCCAGAGCCCAAATCCAACGGGCTTCCAATTGTGCCAAACGTTGACTCCTCTTTCCACCTCTAGCAGTATTTGTAAGTAAATCTATACCCCGCACTTTAAGAAGTGTGCTGTCACAGTCATGATGTAATTGAAAGTGATGGGGAATGGTCCTAAGCGTCACTTAGGGCCATATATATAGTACGGAGAACTATGCAGGGCCATATATACAATATGGAGCACTATGCGGGGCCATATATATAGAACGGAGCACTATGCAGGGCCATATATACAGTACGGAGCACTATGCAGGGCCATATATATAGAACGGAGCACTATGCAGGGCCATATATACAGTACAGAGCACTATGCAGGGCCATATATATAGTACGGAGCACTATGCAGGGCCATATATATAGTACGGAGAACTATGCAGGGCCATATATACAGTATGGAGCACTATGCAGGGCCATATATATAGTACAGAGAACTATGCAGGGCCATATATATAGTACGGAGAACTATGCAGGGCCATATATACAGTACGGAGCACTATGCAGGGCCATATATATAGTAAGGAGAACTATGCAGGGCCATATATACAGTATGGAGCACTATGCAGGGCCATATATATAGTAAGGAGAACTATGCAGGGCCATATATACAGTACGGAGCACTATGCAGGGCCATATATATAGTACAGAGAACTATGCAGGGCCATATATATAGTACGGAGAACTATGCAGGGCCATATATACAGTACGGAGCACTATACAGGGCCATATATATAGTAAGGAGAACTATGCAGGGCCATATATACAGTACGGAGCACTATGCAGGGCCATATATATAGTAAGGAGAATTATGCAGGGCCATATATACAGTACGAAGCACTATGCTGGGCCATATATATAGAACGGAGAACTATACAGGGCCATATATACAGTACGGAGAACTATGCAGGGCCATATATATAGTACAGAGCACTATGCAGGGCCATATATATAGTACAGAGCACTATGCAGGGCCATATATATAGTACGGAGAACTATACAGGGCCATGTATATAGAACGGAGCACTATGCAGGGCCATATATATAGAACGGAGAACTATGCAGGACCATATATACAGTACAGAGCACTATGCAGGGCCATGTATACAGTACAGAGAACTATGCTGGGCCATATATATAGTACGGAGAACTATGCGGGGCCATATATACAGTACGGAGCGCTATGCGGGGCCATATATATAGAACGGAGCGCTATGCGGGGCCATATATATAGAACAGAGCACTATGCGGGGCCATGTATACAGTACGGAGCAATATGCAGGGCCATATATATAATACGCAGTACTATGCAGGGCCATATATACAGTACGGAGCACTATGCAGGGCCCTATATACAGTATGAAGCATTATGCAGGGCCATATATACAATACGGAGCACTATGCAGGGCCATATATATAGTACGGAGCACTATGCAGGGCCATATATACAGTACAGAGCACTATGCGGGGCCCTATATACAGTATGAAGCACTATGCAGGGCCATATATACAATACTGAGCACTATGCAGGGCCATATATACAGTACGGAGCACTATGCAGGACCATATATACAGTATGAAGCACTATACAGGGCCATATGTACAGTACGGAGCACTATGCAGGGCCATATATACAGTACGGAGCTCTATGCGGGGCCATATATACAGTACGGAGCACTATGCAGGGCCATATATACAGTACGGAGCACTATGCAGGGCCATATATACAGTACGGAGCACTATGCAGGGCCATATATACAGTACGGAGCACTATGCAAGGCAATATATACAGTATGGAGCACTATGCAGGGCCATATATACAGTACAGAGCACTATGCAGGACCATATATACAGTATGAAGCACTATACAGGGCCATATGTACAGTACGGAGCACTATGCAGGGCCATATATACAGTACGGAGCTCTATGCGGGGCCATATATACAGTACGGAGCACTATGCAGGGCCATATATACAGTACGGAGCTCTATGCGGGGCCATATATACAGTACGGAGCACTATGCAGGGCCATATATACAGTACGGAGCACTATGCAAGGCAATATATACAGTACGGAGCACTATGCAGGGCCATATATACAGTACGGAGCACCATGTAGAGCCATATATACAGTACGGAACTCTATGCGGGGCCCTGTATACAGTATGAAGCACTATGCAGGGCCATATATACAATACGGAGCACTATGCTGGGCCATATATACAGTACGGAGCACTATGTGGGGCCCTGTATACAGTACGGAGTAAATTTACTCAGCCTCAGAGCCAAAACCTCGGCCAATATTTTGATGTCTGTGGGTAGTAAAAATATTGGCCTATAAGAATCAGGTACAAGTGGATCCTTTTTTGGCTTCATGAAATGAGCTTGGTAAGCTATTGGCATCAGCAGCTTCATGGAAAGTGTGTAATACAAGGAAATTCACTCGAATGAGGCTCTGAATATTCTGTAACAACTCTTACTATGACAAAGCAATCTGATCTAAACAGATGCAATATGCACCTCAGTATATGGAGCTTCGAACAAGCCAGGATGCATTGAGGTAGAAGCTGTTGTAGCGTTTACCCTCCGTTTGCGACTTCCATCCATTGGTAAGGGACACAGCAGAAATTGAGTCCTTTTTCGGCAACAGGGTAATTGGCAATCACAGTTTCTGGATCTAACACCACCAGACTTCTTCCTTTTGGGGGATGCTCAAAGGAAGTTTATCAGAACTAGTCTTGCACTTCAGAAGTTTTGAAGGAAAATATCCAACGTGAAGTTACTGCTATACCCCCGATATTCTTGCCGATGCCTTCAGGAACATGGAACGCAACTTTGAAATGTGTCTGGCGGAAAACGAGTATCACTTCCAGCATGGCAAATGACGCAACCAATTATACATACGTCATGGTATATAGTATATTTTATTTTATTCAGATTACTTAATCTTAATGGAAATTACAACAGAATACATTGTTCTACATATTTTCAAAAGTTGTCAGGTTCATTTATGAAATGAGCCATTTGTTAATGATTTTGACCTCCTGAATTCAAATCTCACAATGAGAATTTTTAGTTGTCTCTTGTTTCTATGACATCAAAGAGTTTTCCTTTTACTGCTACATATAATGAAAGCTTAAAAGTTTCAGTACTTTGAAACATTATTATTTTTGCAAATATAAAAATGCAGAATATTTTGCTATGCCAATCTTCTGATATTTATGTAGAGGAAACTTAGCAACAATTCAAATAACTAAAACCTGTCTAAACACTATTGCGAATTATTGAGAGTTGCAGAAATTGCACTACAACATTTGCTCCTCAGTCAGTGACCACTCTTTCTTGCTTGTCTCTTGTACTCCTACACTGGATCATCTCTTACAATTGTATAACAGTAATCTGCAAGCATTGATGGCTTCCATTTTTCTTGATATCTTTCCTCCATAGCCGTAATATCTTGGTGAAATCTCTCACAGTGCTCTTCATTCACTGCTCCACAGTTTGGTGGAAAAAAGTCTAGATGCGAATGTAAGAAATTAATCTTTAAGGGCATGTTATAGCCAAGATCATTATATGTTTTGAGGAGAATTTCTCCCAATTTTTCATAGTTATCTACTCTGGAGTTTCCCAAAAAATTAGTTACCACTAATGTGAATGCTACCCATGCAGTCTTTTCATTGCCCTGCAATGGACAAACTGCTCATCTTGAAGAAGCTTAAGAATCTGAGGTCCAATAAAGAGTCCTTCCTTTATCTTTGCTTCTCTCAACCTTAGAAATGTATCAATGAGATACTTTTATGCTTTTGCATTTTTATCTATTGCCTTTACAAAGTTCTTCATTAGGCCCAACGTAATATGCAATGGTGGCAACAAAATCTTATCTAGGTCAAGAAGTGCTGGATGCAGGACATTTTTACTCCCTGGCTGAAGTGACTGTTGGAAAGGCAAGTCTTTTATTGTAGTGATATTCTCTTGCACAACTATTTCACTCAGAAAGAAGCAGTACTTTGTGTATCCAACCTGGAGACAAAGTTAGAGGGAAACCACCTTTAAGTCACCACAGAGGGGCTGCAAATGTTGGTCATAGTTCAGGCACCTCAACAGCTGTTTCATGTTGTTATAGGTTTCTTTCATGTGGACTGCATAACCTAATGGAATTGAAGGTAGCGGATGTTTTGGACGTTCGATGAAGAGCCTCCACTCCTCTGAATTATGACTTATCTTCAGAGCTTCCATTAAACTGTTCATGTTGTTACATAGACTGAAAAAAGATAATTAGCTCATATCACCTGATACTCACAGGAATCCCAGGCTCACGGATTAGTGTCCAGCATACACTTGCAAGGATATATAAGGAAGATAAAATCCGGTGCCACATGCGATAAATCCTTTTATTCCAAAATTAAAAATCACAACATGTCACTAGGAGGGGAACAACTGGACGCGTTTCGACGACACAGCCCCTTATTCATCAGTATCTTTTTATTTGCTAGTGTTTGTCTGAGAACGACGCTTACCACATATATGGCAGCCTCAGGCCACAGGAGATTGCAGAAGGCATCCGATCTCATTTCCTATGCTGTGGCTGCCATAGCAGTAGGGGAGTAAGGCACCATTTAATTGTATTATCACTGTATGCTCCAAAATGATACATAGCACTTCAATAACACTTGAAAGTTCACCAGTCTGTGACATAAAATGTCAAAGACAAAGAAAAGCTATATGATTATAATAAAATTTTAATTTTATTAAATTACATAATAAAAATTATAAAAGTGCAGACCATTAGATTGTGACTTTATCAGATTAGTAATATGCAGAAGTATATGTAAAATAAGAAAGAATTAATAAATTCTTAAATGCTAGTGCAATATATTATCCCTATATCTTAATAATTACCCGCAGTTTATATATCATTATTTAACCACTATTCCTATTTCATCACAGTTAAGCACCGCATAGGATCCTTATCAGGTAAACTTATTTCACTTGAATGAACATAGGGAATAGTAAATTTGTATACAAGTCAGTCCCCTTTTCCCCCGACGCGCGTTTCAGCGCTCTGGCTTCTTCCTTGCGGGCGTGTCTTAAGTGGGGGGCATGGCCTGGTTAAATATGTCACTGGACCAATCAGCTACAGATACGTTTTTACTCAATCAGCCATAGAAAATGGCATCTGACGTCATGAAGTGGGTGGTGTCGTTGGCGCATAACACTCCTGTGCCGCCCTATAAGGAAGTGATCTCCTTCATGTGCGAGGTGAACCACAAGCAGGATATGCTAGTGGTTACTATGATACGCACTGAGTTTGGTCTATGAGGTCCTCAGGAGACGCATGCGCACTACCGCCCATTATTACTTAGATGGTTCTCTGCGCTGTTTTTATATATGTTTGGATATTGAAGGGAGTAGTAGGGGGAAATAAAATAATTATATGTAGGAAAATGTTTGTATTACCAAAATAATCCAGACTATTTAGTATTTTTTGAATACTATATATGTGTTCAGATTACTATAAATTTTATACATTGTTATAGCCTATACCTATCACTAGGAAAACTGTACAACAAAAAGAGCCCATGGGAGAAGAATATTATTATACTTATTGTTTGGATAAGTGAAATTAGTATAGGAAAAATAATTTGCCCAAATGTGTGAAAAGAAATTGTGACTAAGGATGTATGATGGAAATGTCACGTGTTAAGCAGCAAATATGGAGAGGTGATGCTGAGAAATTGTAAGGAAAGAGCAAAAATATACAGACATGTAGAAGTGATGAAACGGGAATAGTGGATCAATAGAGAAAAGACTTTATATGATTTATAAACTGCGGGTAATTATTAACATCCAGGGAGAATATACAGTGCTGGCCAAAAGTATTGGCACCCTTGCAATTCTGTCAGATAATACTCAGTTTCTTCCTCAAAATGATTGCAATCACAAATTCTTTGGTGGTATTCTCTTCATTTAATTTGTCTTCAATGAAAAAAACACAAAAAGAATTGTCCTAAAGCCAAATTGGATATAATTCCACACCAAACCTAAAAAAGGGTGTGGACAAAAGTATTGGCACCCTTTGAAAAATCATGTGATGCTTCTCTAATTCGTGTAATTAACAGCACCTGTAACTTACCTGTGGCACCTAACAGGTGTTGGCAATAACTAAATCAAACTTGCAGCCAGTTAACATGGGTTAAAGTTGACTCAACCTCTGTCCTGTGTCCTTGTGTGTACCACATTGAGCATGGAGAAAAGAAAGAAGACCAAAGAACTGTCTCAGGACTTGAGAAACCAAATTGTGAGGAAGCATGAGCAATCTCAAGGCTACAAGTCCATCTCCAAAGACCTGAATGTTCCTGTGTCTTCCGTGCGCAGTGTCATCAAGAAGTTTAAAGCCCATGGCACTGTGGCTGACCTCCCAAGATGTGGACGGAAAAGAAAAATTTATGAGAGATTTCAACGCAAGATTGTGCGGATGGTGGATAAAGAACCTCGACTAACATCCAAACAAGTTCAAGCTGCCCTGCAGTCCGAGGGTACAACAGTGTCAACCCGTACTATCCGTCGACGTCTGAATGAAAAGGGACTGTATGGTAGGATACCCAGGAAGACCCCACTTCTTACCCCAAGACATAAAAAAGCCAGGCTGGAGTTTGCCAAAACTTACCTGAGAAAGCCTAAAACATTTTGGAAGAATGTTCTCTGGTCAGATGAGACAAAAGTAGAGCTTTTTGGGAAAAAGCATCAACATAGAGTGTACAGGGAAAAAAAGAGGCATTCAAAGAAAAGAACACGGTCCCTACAGTCAAACATGGCGGAGGTTCCCTGATGTTTTGGGGTTGCTTTGCTGCCTCTGGCACTGGACTGCTTGACCGTGTGCATGGCATTATGAAGTCTGAAGACTACCAACAAATTTTGCAGCATAAGGTAGGGCCCAGTGTGAGAAAGCTGAGTCTCCCTCAGAAGTCATGGGTCTTCCAGCAGGACAATGACCCAAAACACACTTCCAAAAGCACTATAAAATGGTTTTAGAGAAAGCACTGGAGACTTCTAAGGTGGCCAGCAGTGAGTCCAGACCTAAACCCCATAGAACACCTGTGGAGAGATCTCAAAATGGCAGTTTGGAGAAGGCACCCTTCAAATATCAGGGACCTGGAGCAGTTTGCCAAAGAAGAATGGTCTACAATTCCAGCAGAGCATTGTAAGAAACTCATTGATGGTTACGGGAAGCGGTTGTTCGCAGTTATTTTGGCTAAAAGTTGTGCAACCAAGTATTAGGCTGAGGGTGTCAATACTTTTGTCCGGCACTTTTTTGGAGTTTTGTGTGAAATGATCAATGATTTGATTTTTGCTTCATTCTCTTTTGTGTTTTTTCCTTGCAAGCAAATTAAATGAAGAGAATTATACCAAAGAATTTGTGATTGCAATCATTTTCAGGAAGAAACTGAGTATTATCTGACAGAATTGCAGGGGTGCCAATACTTTTGGCCAGCACTGTATTACACTAGCACTTAATCAGTTATTAATTCTTTCCTATTACACATATACTTCGGTATATTACTAACCTGATAGTCACAATCTAATGCTCTGCACTTTCCTGAGGTTTCCTTGTTTTTACATGATTTTTTGTAATCTTTTAAAAATATTTAAATTTGAGAGTCCTCAGTGGTTTATACCTTTTAATGACTAACTGAAAAGATAGTAACAGGTTGAAAGCTGGCTAACACAGTACAAAAAAAAATATATATATATATCGGGCCACCATCTAGTGTGTGTGTATGTATGTATATATATATATATATATATATATATATATATATACAGTGCCTACAAGTAGTATTCAACCCCCTGCAGATTTAGCTGGTTGACACATGCGGAATTAACTTGGCATTGTGACATTTGTACTGCAGATCAGCCTGGAAGTGGGAAATGCACTGCAGCAATTTTTTTTTTTTTAAAACGTAAAAAGTTAATTCAGAGTGTCATTTATTATTCAACCCCTCAAACCACAAGAATTAAAGTATTAAGAAGTAGTTCAGGCACCAAGAATAATGAGCTTCACATGTGTGGATTAAAGATCTCTTTTGCCAGCCTTTTCTGACTATTTAAGACCCTCCCCAAACTTGTGAACAGCACTCAGACATGGTCAACATGGGAAAGACAAAGGAGCATTCCAAGGCCATCAGAGACAAGATCGTGGAGGGTCACAAGGCTGGCAAGGGGTACAAAACCCTTTCCAAGGAGTTGGGCCTACCTGTCTCCACTGTTGGGAGCATCATCCGTAAGTGGAAGGCTTATGGAACTACTGTTAGCCTTCCACGGCCAGGACAGCCTTTGAAAGTGTCCTCCCGTGCCGAGGCCAGGCTTGTCCGAAGAGTCAAGGCTAACCCAAGGACAACAAGGAAGGAGCTCCGGGAAGATCTCATGGCAGTGGGGACATTGGTTTCAGTCAATACCATAAGTAACGTACTCCACCGCAATGGTCTCCGTTCCAGACGAGCCCGTAAGGTACCTTTATTTTCAAAGCGTCATGTCAAGGCTCGTCTACAGTTTGCTCATGATCACTTGGAGGACTCTGAGACAGACTGGTTCAAGGTTCTATGGTCTGATGAGACCAAGATCGAGATCTTTGGTGCCAACCACACACGTGACCTTTGGAGACTGGATGGCACTGCATACGACCCCAAGAATACCATCCCCACAGTCAAGCATGGTGGTGGCAGCATTATGCTGTGGGGCTGTTTCTCTGCCAAGGGGCTTGGCCATCTGGTCCGCATCCATGGGAAGATGGATAGCACGGCCTACCTGGAGATTTTGGCCAAGAACCTCCGCTCCTCCATCAAGGATCTTAAGATGGGTCGTAATTTCATCTTCCAACAAGACAACGACCCAAAGCACACAGCCAAGAAAACCAAGGCCTGGTTCAATAGGGAAAAAGTCAAGGTGTTGGAGTGGCCTAGTCAGTCTCCTGACCTTAACCCAATTGAAAACTTGTGGAAGGAGCTCAAGAATAAAGTCCACATGAGACACCCAAAGAACCTAGATAACTTTGAGAAGATTTGCATGGAGGAGTGGGCCAAGATAACTCCACAGACCTGTGCCGGCCTGATCAGGTCTTATAAAAGATGATTATTAGCTGTAATTGCAAACAAGGGTTATTCCACAAAATATTAAGCATAGGGGTTGTATAATAATTGACCCACACTTTTATGTTTAAAATTTAATAAAATTCAACTGAGCAACATAACTTTTTGGTTTGTAAGATTTATGCTTCTGTTCATAAAACCTACTCTCGTTTGCAGTTTGAAGGCTCTAACTTATTTGCATCTTATCAAACCAGCTAAATCTGCAGGGGGTTGAATACTACTTGTAGGCACTGTATATATATATATATATATATATATATATATATATATATACAGTATATAATATATATTTTATACTAGATGGTGGCTGTAGCGCCGGCGTCCCTGCCCTCTGCTAGGCAGGGACGCTGTTCCCCTCACCTCTCTGCTCCGTGCCCGGCGTCCTCCTCCCGCTCTGCTGGCAGCGCGCGCTCCTTCCCGGCCACTGTGCTTAGGGCGCGCGCGCGCGCTCTCCCTCCCTCTTAAAGGGGCCGCGCGCGCCGTCCTAAGGAGTCCCCGGCCAATGGCCGGAGGACTTCACCATATATAAGGCACCTCCTCCAAAATGGAGGTGCCCGAGCAATGTTGTTGCACTGTTCACTACTCTGCTTCAGCCCTCAGGTCCCGTTGCCAGTTACCTGCCAGCTTGCTGTCTTATTCCTGCCTGATATTCTGCTACCTGCCTGCTAGCCTGAGGTCCGACGGTCTGCCTTACAACTCCTGTCAGTCTGTCTAAGGACCAGCTTGCCCGCTCACCTGGGAGCGCACATCAGCTACCTGCCTGCTTGCCTGAGGTCCGACGGTCTGCCTTCCAACTCCTGTCAGTCTGTCTATGGACCAGCTTGCCCGCTCACCTGGGAGCGCACATCTGCTACCTGCCTGCTAGCCTACCTGGAGGCTCCGCCGTCACGTGCTGTGACCACCTGCCTGTCCAGTGACTCCTGCCCACTCACCTGGGAGCGCTCATCTGCTGCCTGTCTCCTAGCCTACCTGGAGGCTCTGCCGTCACGTGCTGTGACCACCCGCCTGTCCAGAGACTTCTGCCCGCTCACCTGGGAGCGCTCATCTGCCGCCTGTCTGTTGGTCTTCCTGGAGGCTCCGCCGTCACATGCCGTGACCACCCGTTTATCCAGAGACTCTCGCCTGCTCACCTGGGAGCTCACGTCTACCATCAGCCGCCACAGGTCGTACCAACCCTTTACCCAGAGACTGCCCCGGTCACTTGCCGTGACCATCTGCCCGTTCATCCAGAGACTGCCCCGGTCACTTGCCGTGACCATCTGCCCGTTCATCCAGAGACTGCCCCGGTCACTTGCCGTGACCATCTGCCCGTTCATCCAGAGACTGCCCCGGTCACTTGCCGTGACCATCTGCCCGTTCATCCAGAGACTGCCCCGGTCACTTGCCGTGACCTCCTGCCCGTTCTTCCAGAGACTGTCCCGGTCACCTGCTGTGACTGCCTGCCTGGTCGCCACCCGCTCCCTTACAAGGACCACCCCCTTGTATAGTAGCTCAGAGGTTCCGCCTCCCAGACCCGTTACAGTGGCCCGATTCTAACGCATCGGGTATTCTAGAATATGTATGCGGCCGACCGGGCGCGACTAATCAGCGAAGCAGTATTTAAATGGGTTGTGCACAGCTGGAAAGACACACAAGGGGGGTCCAAGTTGGACAGACACACAAGGGGGGGGCCCAGCTGGACAGAAACACAAGGGGGGACCCAGCTGGACAGACACACAAGGGGGGGCCAAGTTGGACAGACACACAAGGGGGGGGCCCAGCTGGACAGACACACAAGGGGGGGCCCAGCTGGACAGACACACAAGGGGGGGCCCAGCTGGACAGACACACAAGGGGGGGCCCAGCTGGACAGACACACAAGGGGGGCCCAGCTGGACAGACACACAAGGGGGGGCCCAGCTGGACAGACACACAAGGGGGGGCCCAGCTGGACAGACACACAAGGGGGGGCCCAGCTGGACAGACACACAAGGGGGGGCCCAGCTGGACAGACACACAAGGGGGGCCCAGCTGGACAGACACACAAGGGGAGGCCCAGCTGGACAGACACACAAGGGGGGGCCCAGCTGGACAGACACACAAGGGAGGCCCAGCTGGACAGACACACAAGGGGGGCCCAGCTGGACAGACACACAAGGGCGGGCCAAGTTGGACAGACACACAAGGGGGGGGCCCAGCTGGACAGACACACAAGGGGGGGCCCAGCTGGACAGACACACAAGGGGGGGCCCAGCTGGACAGACACACAAGGGGGGCCCAGCTGGACAGACACACAAGGGGGGGCCCAGCTGGACAGACACACAAGGGGGGGCCCAGCTGGAAAGACACACAAGGGGGGGCCCAGCTGAACAGACACACAAGGGGGGGCCCAGCTGGACAGACACACAAGGGGGGGCCCAGCTGGACAGACACACAAGGGGGGGCCCAGCTGGACAGACACACAAGGGGGGGCCCAGCTGGACAGACACACAAGGGGGGGCCCAGCTGGACAGACACACAAGGGGGGGCCCAGCTGGACAGACACACAAGGGGGGGCCCAGCTGGACAGACACACAAGGGGGGGCCCAGCTGGATGGACACACAAGGGGGGCCCAGCTGGATGGACACACAAGGGGGGCCCAGCTGGACGGACACACGAGGGGGGGCCCAGCTGGACGGACACACGAGGGGGGGCCCAGCTGGACGGACTCACGAGGGGGGGCCCAGCTGGACGGACACACGAGGGGGGGCCCAGCTGGACGGACACACGAGGGGGGGCCCAGCTGGACGGACACACGAGGGGGGGCCCAGCTGGACACACGAGGGGGGGCCAAGCTGGACACACGAGGGGGGAACCCTGGCTGGACACGCAAGGGGGGGGGCCCTGGCTGGACACGCAAGGGGGGGAGCCTTGGCTGGACACGCAAGGGGGGAGCCCTGGCTGGACACGCAAGGGAGGGGAGCCCTGGCTTGACACACAAGGGGGAGCCCTGGCAGGACACACAAGGGGGAACCAAGGTGGACCCAGGCAAAGGGGGGTGGGCAGGATGGGTATATGGGGGGCAGGCTTGACACATGGAGGCCAGGATGGATATATGGGGGGCAGGATGGATATATGGGGGGGCCAGGATGGATATATGGGGGGGGCAAGCTGGACTTATGGAGGCCAGGATGGATATATGGGGGAGGGGGGGCAGGCTGAACACATGGAGGCCAGGATGGATATATGGGGGGGGACAGGCTGGACACATGGGGGGCTAGGATGAATATGTGGGGGGGGCGGGCTCGATACACATGGGCTAGCATAAATATATGGAGGGGCACGCTGGATATATGGGGGGTGTCAGGATGGATATATGCAGGGGGTAAGGGCAGTATGGATATATGAGGGGAGAGGCTGGACACATGGAGGCCAGGATGAATATGTAGAGGGCAGGCTGGACACATGGAGGATATATGGGGGGGACATATGGGGGCGCAGGCTGGAAACATGGAGGCAAGGATGGATATGTGGGGGGGCAGACTGGCACATGGGGGGGCTAGGATGGGTATATGGGAGGGGGCAGGCTCGATACACATGTGCTAGGATAAATATATGGAGGGGTCACACTAGACAAATGGTGGCCAGAAGGGACATATGGGGGTGCCTGGCTAGACAAGGGACTTAATTACTGTTTGGGAGCCAGATTGAGGAACATACTTTATTAGTTTATGGTGACCAGTGGGGAACATTATTACTTTAGATTCCAATTATTATTACATTATTACTTCTGTAATATAATTTACTTTTTAGGAAATTGTTTTCCATGGGATGGGACAAAAGAGAGGTCCTGTTACTGTGCAGGACGGCACTATGTTGCTTTTTTTCTTCAACTGGTGTAGTGTAGAGGTCGGGGGGGGGGGGGAAGTGGGAATATTCTCTAGAAGAGATCAGTTATTAATAACTGTGTGTTATTTTCTGCAGAGATGATTCCTGGCTGGAAGAAGTGATGGCTGTCTGTGCCAGATGAAGAAGAAAAGCGAAGATGAAGGACTTCACCTAGAGACATCACTGGTGAGTCAGTGTATTACATGTACACTTACACTACACACGTGGTCAAAATTGTTGGTACTCCTCGTTTAATGAAAGAAAAACCCACAATGGTCACAGAAATAACTTCAATCTGATAAATTACAAATTTTTGAAAATGAAGAGATGAAGGTCAGACATTGATTTTCTGCTTCCACAGAATTTAAAAAAAAATTAACCTCTTCTTCTTAACTTAATATTTTGTTGAACCTTTTGAGGCAATCACTGCAATCAAACGATTCCTGTAACTGTCAATGAGACTTCTGCGCCTCTCGACAGGTATTTTGGCCGACTCCTCATGAGCAAACTGCTCCAGTTGTCTCGTGTTTGAAGGTTGCCTTTTCCAGAATGTTTCAGCTCTTTCCAAAGATGCTCCATAGGATTTAGGTCAGGGCTCATAGAAGCCACTTCAGAATAGTCCAATGTTTTCCTCTTAGCCATTCTTGGGTGTTTTTAGCTGTGTGTGTTTTGGGTCATTATCCTGTTGCTAGACCTGCGACTGAGACCAAGCTTTCTGACACTGGGCAGCACATTTCTCTCTAGAATCCCTTGATAGTCTTGAGATTTCATTGTACCCTGCACAGATTCAAGACACCCTGTGCCAGGTGCAGCAAAGCAGCCCCAGAACATAACAGAGCCTCCACCATGTTTCACAGTAGGGACAGTGTTCTTTTCTTGATATGCTTCATTTTTCCATCTGTGAACATAGAGCTGATGTGCCTTGCCAAAAACTTCAATTTTTGTCTCATCTGTCCATAGTACATTCTCCCAGAAGCTTTGTGGCTTGTCAACATGTAGTTTGGCAAATTCCAGTCTGGCTTTTTTACTATTTTTTTTTTCAACAATGGTGTTCTCCTTGGTCGTCTTACATGAAGTTCACTTTGGATCAAACAACGGTGGATAGTACGATCTGACACTGATGTTCCTTGAGCTTGAAGTTCACCTTTAATCTCTTTAGAAGTTATTCTGGGCTCTTTTGTTACCATTCATATTATCCGTCTCTTTGATTTGTCATCAATTTTCCTCCTGCACCCACGTCCAGGGAGGTTGGCTACAGTCCCATGGATCTTAAATTTCTGAATAATATGTGCACCTGTAGTCACAGAAACATCAAGCTGCTTGGAGATGGTCTTATAACCTTTACCTTTTAACATGCTTTTCTATAATTTTCTTTCTAATCTCCTGAGACAGCTCTTTCCTTTGCTTCTTCTGGTCCATGTTGAGTGTGGTACACACCATGTCACCAAACAACACAGTGAGTATCTGTAGCCCTATATACAAGCACAGTGAGTATCTGTAGCCCTATATACAAGCACAGTGAGTATCTGTAACCCTATATACAGGCACAGTGAATATCTGTAACCCTATATACAGGCACAGTGAGTATCTGTAACCCTATATACAGGCACAGTGAGTATCTGTAACCCTATATACAGGCACAGTGAGTATCTGTAGCCCTATATACAGGCACAGTGAGTATCTGCAGCCCTATATATAGCACAGTGAGTATCTGTAGCCCTATATACAGGCCCACTAACTGATTACAAGATTGTAGACACCTGTGATGCTAATTAGTGGACACAACTTTATTTAACATGTCCCTTTTGTCACATTATTTTCAGGGGTACCATCATTTCTGTCCAGGCCGATTTCATGAGTTTAATTTTTTTTTTAAATTCAGTGGAAGCAGAAAAGCAATGTCTGACTTTCATTTGTTCATTTTCATAGATTTTTAATTTATTATTACTTTTGTCAGATTCAAGTTATTTCTGTGACCATTGTGGGTTTTTCTTTCATTAAACGAGGGGTACCAACAATTCTGACCACGTGTGTATATAGTATATACAGAACTCCTGTGTATGTCACTGGTGATCACTATATTATGTATACACTATATACAGAGCTTCTGTGTATAATGTCACTTGTGACCACTGTATTACCTGTGCAATATATACAGAGCTCCTGTGTATAATGTCACTGGTGACCACTGCATTACCTGTACACTATATACAGAGCTCCTGTGTATAATGTCACTGGTGACCACTGTATTATCTGTACACTATATACAGAGCTCCTGTGTATAATGTCACTGGTGACCACTGTATTACCTGTGCACTATACACTATGTACAGAGCTCCTGTGTATAATGTCACTGGTGACCACTGTATTACCTGTACACTATATACAGAGCTCCTGTGTATAATGTCACTGGTGACCACTGTAATACCTGTACACTAAATACAGAGCTCCAGTGTATAATGTCACTGGTGATCACTGTATTACCTGTACACTGACACTCTATACAGAGCTCCTGTGTATAATGTCACTGGTGAACCCTGTATTACCTGTACACTGACACTATATACTGAGCTCCAGTGTATAATGTCACTGGTGGTCACTGTATTACCTGTACACTATATACAGAGCTCCTGTGTATAATGTCACTGGTGATCCCTGTATTACCTGTACACTGACACTATATACAGAGCTCCTGTGTATAATGTCACTGGTGATCCCTGTATTACCTGTACACTGACACTATATACAGAGCTCCTGTGTATAATGTCACTGGTGGTAATAACAGTGTTGTTAGTATTGTGGTTTGTATTCATGATCAGTATTGTAGTATTTGGTCACTTTGGGGTGGTAATATGTGGTCTGGTCATGGTGTGGCCGTATTTGTTCCTTGTATGTAGTATTATTCGGTCACTATGTGGTGGTAATATGTGATCTAGTCATGGTGTGGCGATATTTGTCTCTTTTGTAAGTGGTATTATTGGTGTTGATATAGTGGACTGTGTTGTGTATGGCAGTCATTTTGTTCTTGCTGATATTAACTAGGAAAAGATTTTTTTCCATTAGGCCACAGCCCCACCATCAGTATTCGGTCAGTATTTTTTCTCAGGAGTAGCTGCCAAAACCAGGAGTGGGTGATAAATACAGAATTGGTGACTTGTTTCTATTATACCTTTTCTCTGATTGTTCCTCACCTGGTTTTGGCTCCCACTCCTGAGAAAAATTACTGACCAAATACTGATAGTGGGGCCGCAGCCTTAGAGATTAAATACTTGGACCAGAGCGGCAGAGATGCACTTACAGGGGTTCTCTGGTGAAAACAAGTAATCACCTCTCCACAGGATCAGTGATGATATTGATTGGTGGGGGTCTGACTGCTGGGACACAATCGGCAGAATGTGGAGCTTTTCTCCCCATTAGACTGGAGCGGCATGTGAGATGCGACCACTCATCCAGTCATTCCCTCAGTGACTGTGAGCGCTGCTCTTTTTTGGAAGCTGCATTTTAAAATGGGGATAAGTGTCCTGTCAGGGATGAAACTTCCCCATTCTTCTGATAGGCGCCTTTTCCAATGTTCGGACCCAAACGATCAATAAGTGATCACCGATCCTGTGGATCCCATGGATCGGTGATAACTTGTTTTAACCAAAGAAGCCCTTTAATGCAAACTACCGTAATTGTACATCCCAGTTATAGTGGTGCACAGTAGATGTGCAGGAGCCGCCAGTCAATGCTCCACTATAACAGGGATAGCGGATAACAGATATTTGCATATGGCTGTAGGTGGGCCCCTAGAGTCAGTTCTCCCTGTGGGCCCCAGACACCCCAGTCCGACCCTGAGTATGTATATATTCTGTACTGTATGTATATAGGGTCAGTATGTATATATTCTGTACTGTATGTATATAGGATCAGTATGTACTGTATATATTCTGTACTGTATGTGTATAGGGTCAGTATGTATATATTCTGTACTGTATGTGTATAGGGTCAGTATGTATACATTCTGTACTGTATGTATATAGGGTCAGTATGTATATATTCTGTACTGTATAGGATCAGTATGTATATATTCTGTACTGTATGTATATAGGGTCAGTATGTATATATTCTGTAATGTATATATATATATATATATATAGGGTCAGTATGTATATATTCTGTACTGTATGTATATAGGGTCAGTATGTATATATTCTGTACTGTATGTGTATAGGGTCAGTATGTATATATTCTGTACTGTATGTATATAGGGTCAGTATGTGTATATTCTGTACTGTATATATATATAGGGTCAGTATGTATATATTCTGTACTGTATGTATATTGGGTCAGTATGTATACTATACTGTATGTGTATAGGGTCAGTATGTATATATTCTGTACTGTATGTGTATAGGGTTAGTATGTATATATTCTGTACTGTATGTGTATAGGGTCAGTATGTATATATTCTGTACTGTATGTGTATAGGGTCAGTATGTATATACAGTCATATGAAAAAGTTTGGGCACCCCTATTAATCTTAAGCTTAATGTTTTATAAAAATTGGTGTTTTTGCAACAGCTATTTCAGTTTGATATATGTAATAACTGTTGGACACAGTAATGTTTCTGCCTTGAAATGAGGTTTATTGTACTAACAGAAAATGTGCAATCTGCATTCAAACAAAATTTGAAAGGTGCATAAGTATGGGCACCCTTATCATTTTCTTGTTTTAAATACTCCTACCTACTTTTTACTGACTTACTAAAGCACTTTTTTTGGTTTTGTAACCTCATGGAGCTTTGAACTTTATAGCCAGGTGTATGCAATCATGAGAAAAGCTACTTAAAGTGGCCACTTGCAAGTTGTTCTCCTGTTTGAATCTCCTCTGAAGAGTGGCATCATGTGCTCCTCAAAACAACTGTCAAATGATCTGAAAACAAAGATTATTCAACATAGTTGTTCAGGGGAAGCATACAAAAAGCTGTCTCAGAGATTTAACCTGTCAGTTTCCACTGTGAGGAACATAGTAAGGAAATGGAAGAACACAGGGACAGTTCTTGTTAAGGCCAGAAGTGGCAGGCCAAGAAAAACATCAGAAAGGCAGAGAAGAAGAATGGTGAGATCAGTCAAGGACAATCCTCAGACCACCTCCAGAGAGCTGCAGCATCAACTTGCTGCAGATGGTGTCACTGTGCATCGGTCAACTATACAAGGCACTTTGCACAAGGAGAAGCTGTATGGGAGAGTGATGCGAAAGAAGCCGTTTCTGCAAGCACGCCACAAACAAAGTTGGCTGAGGTATGCAAAAGCACATTTGGAGAAGCCAATTTCTTTTTGGAAGAAGGTCCTGTGGACTGATGAAATCAAGATTGAGTTATTTGGTCATACAAAAAGGCGTTATGCATGGTGGCAAAAAAACACAGCATTCCAAGAAAAACACTTGCTACCCACAGTAAAATTTGGTGGAGGTTCCATCATGCTTTGGGGCTGTGTGGTCAATGCTGGCACTGGGAATCTTGTTAAAGTTGAGGGACGCATGGATTCCACTCAGTATCAGCAGATTCTTGACAATAGTGTTCAAGAATCAGTGATAAATATGAAGTTACAAAGTGGATGGATCTTTCAGCAAGACAATGATCCAAAACACCGCTCAAAATCTACTCAGGCATTCATGCAGAGGAACAACTACAATGTTCTGGAATGGCCATCCCAGTCCCCAGACCTGAATATCATTGAACATCTGTGGGATCATTTGAAGAGGGCTGTCCATGCTCGGCGACCATCAAACTTAACTGAACTGGAATTGTTTTGTAAAGAGGAATGGTCAAAAATACCTTCATCCAGGATCCAGGAACTCATTAAAAGCTACAGGAAGCGACTAGAGGCTGTTATTTTTGCAAAAGGAGGATCTACTAACTATTAATGTCACTTTTCTGGTGAGGTGCCCATACTTATGCACCTGTCAAATTTTGTTTGAATGCAGATTGCACATTTTCTGTTAGTACAATGAACCTCATTTCAAGGCAGAAACATTACTGTATCCAACAGTAATTACATATATCAAACTGAAATAGCTGTTGCAAAAACACCAATTTTTATAGAACATTAAGCTTAAGATTAATAGGGGTGCCCAAACTTTTTCATATGACTGTATTCTGTACTGTATGTATATAGGGTCAGTATGTATATATTCTGTACTGTATGTACATTTATAGAGATAAGCGATATACTGACCGTACACCTCGTACACGCGCGGCTCTGCTCCATACGCCTCGTACACGCGCGGCGGCTCCGCTCCGTACACCTCTCACACACAAGGCTCCGCTCCGTACACTTCGCACACGCGCGGCTCCGCTCCGTACACTTCGCACACGCGCGGCTCCGCTCCGTACACTTCGCACACGCGCGGCTCCGCTCCGTACGCCTCGTACACACGCGGCTCTGCTCCGTACGCCTTGTACACGCGGCTCCGCTCCGTACGCCTCGTACACGCGGCTCCGCTCCGTACGCCTCGTACACGCGCGGCTCCGCTCCGTACGCCTCGTACACGCGCGGCTCCGCTCCGTACGCCTCGTACACGCGCGGCTCCGCTCCGTACACCTCGTACACGCGCGGCTCCGCTCCGTACACCTCGTACACGCGCGGCTCCGCTCCGTACACCTCGTACACACGCGGCTCCGCTCCGTATACCTCGTACACACGCGGCTCCGCTCCGTACACCTCGCACACGCGGCTCTGCTCCGTACACCTCGTACACACGCGGCTCCGCTCCGTACACCTCATACACGCGCGGCTCTGCTCCGTACACCTCGTACACACGCGGCTCCGCTCCGTAGACCTCGTACACGCGCGGCTCTGCTCCGTACACCTCGTACACACACGGCTCTGCTCCGTAAACCTAGTACACACGCGGCTCTGCTCCGTGCACCTCGTACACACACGGCTCCGCTCGGTACTCCTCGTACACACGCGGCTCTGCTCCGTACGCCTCGTACACACGCGGCTCTGCTCCGTACACCTCGTACACACGCGGCTCTGCTCCGTACACCTCGTACACACGCGGCTCTGCTCCGTACACCTCGTACACACGCGGCTCTGCTCCGTACACCTCGTACACGCGCGGCTCTGCTCCGTACACCTCGTACACACGCGGCTCTGCTACATCCACACAGTAAACCCCTCCTGACCCCACACATAAACTTCAGCTCATCCAGCACCATGACAACCAGCACAGCAGAGTCCTGCATCTACTGAGGCCCCTGATCATGTGACCCCTGACTCCTCCCCTCCTGTGACCTCATCACAGCTCCTGTGCGCACAGAGCAGACATATATGTGGTGGCGGCTCTGCGGGTGGAGGTATGTGGAGACCCCATTACTGGGCGCAGGGGGCATTAACCCCTTCAGCATAGAGACTCTTTTAGGGTCTTGTGTTGCCCCTTTATAAGAATCATAAGGTTTTTGTTCTGTTTCCTGTAATAGATACATACGACCCAACTATGGAGACAGGAAGGGGGAAACGTATTGTTCTCATAGTACAGGACCCCTTTACTGCCCCACAGTGTAATGCCCCCATTATGCCCCTTATACAGGATGTATGATGCCCCCCACACAGTGTAATGCCCCCATTATGCCCCTTATGCAGTATGTATGATGCCCCCCACACAGTGTAATGCCCCCATTATGCCCCTTATGCAGGATGTATGATGCCCCCACACAGTGTAATGCCCCCATTATGCCCCTTATGCAGTATGTATGATGCCCCCACACAGTGTAATGCCCCCATTATGCCCCTTATGCAGTATGTATGATGCCCCCACACAGTGTAATGCCCCCATTATGCCCCTTGTACAGTATGTATGATGCCCCCCACACAGTGTAATGCCCCCATTATGCCCCTTATGCAGTATGTATGATGCCCCCACACAGTGTAATGCCCCCATTATGCCCCTTATGCAGGATGTATGATGCCCCCACACAGTGCAATGCCCCCATTATGCCCCTTATGCAGTATGTATGATGCCCCCCACACAGTGTAATGCCCCCATGATGCCTCTTATGCAGTATGTATGATGCCCCCCACACAGTGTAATGCCCCCATTATGCCCCTTATGCAGTATGTATGATGCCCCCCACACAGTGTAATGCCCCCATTATGCCCCTTATGCATGATGTATGATGCCCCCACAAAGTGTAATGCCCCCATTATGCCTCTTATGCAGTATGTATGATGCCCCCCACACAGTGTAATGCCCCCATTATGCCCCTTATGCAGTATGTATGATGCCCCCCACACAGTGTAATGCCCCCATTATGCCCCTTATGCATGATGTATGATGCCCCCACAAAGTGTAATGCCCCCATTATGCCCCTTATGCAGTATGTATGATGCCCCCACACAGTGTAATGCCCCCATGATGCCTCTTATGCAGAATGTATGATGCCCCCACAGTGTAATGCCCCTTATGCAGTATGCATGATGCCCCCACACAGTGTAATGCCCCCATTATGCCCCTTATGCAGTATGTATGATGCCCCCCACACAGTGTAATGCCCCCATTATGCCCCTTATGCAGTATGTATGATGCCCCCCACACAGTGTAATGCCCCCATTATGCATGATGTATGATGCCCCCACACAGTGTAATGCCCCCATTATGCCCCTTATGCAGTATGTATGATGCCCCCACACAGTGTAATGCCCCCATTATGCCCTTTATGCAGGATGTATGATGCCCCCACACAGTATAATGCCCCCATTATGCTGTTATGTAGGATGTATGATGCCCCCACACAGTGTAATGCCCTCATTATGCCCCTTATGCAGTATGTATGATGCCCCCCACACAGTGTAATGCCCCCATGATGCCTCTTATGCAGGATGTATGATGCCCCCACAGTGTAATGCCCCCATTATGCCCCTTATGCAGTATGTATGATGCCCCCACACAGTGTAATGCCCCCATTATGCCCCTTATGTAGGATGTATGATGCCCCCCACACAGTGTAATGCCCCCATTATGCCTCTTATGCAGTATGTATGATGCCCCCACACAGTGTAATGTCCCCATTATGCCCATTATGCAATATGTATGATGCCCCCACACAGTGTAATGCCCCCATTATGCCCCTTATGCAGTATGTATGATGCCCCCCCCACACAGGGTGTCGCTCCCATTATGCAGTGTGATGATGCCCCCCCCACACAGTGTAATGCCCCCATTATGCCCCTTATGCAGTATGTATGATGCCCCCACACAGTGTAATGCCCCCATGATGCCTCTTATGCAGGATGTATGATGCCCCCACAGTGTAATGCCCCCATTATGCCCCTTATGCAGTATGTATGATGCCCCCACACAGTGTAATGCCCCCATTATGCCCCTTATGCAGTATGTATGATGCCCCCCACACAGTGTAATGCCCCCATTATGCCCCTTATGCAGTATGTATGATGCCCCCACACAGTGTAATGCCCCCATTATGCCCCTTATGCAGGATGTATGATGCCCCCACACAGTGCAATGCCCCCATTATGCCCCTTATGCAGTATGTATGATGCCCCCCACACAGTGTAATGCCCCCATTATGCCCCTTATGCAGTATGTATGATGCCCCCCACACAGTGTAATGCCCCCATTATGCCCCTTATGCATGATGTATGATGCCCCCACAAAGTGTAATGCCCCCATTATGCCCCTTATGCAGTATGTATGATGCCCCCACACAGTGTAATGCCCCCATGATGCCTCTTATGCAGGATGTATGATGCCCCCACAGTGTAATGCCCCTTATGCAGTATGCATGATGCCCCCACACAGTGTAATGCCCCCATTATGCCCCTTATGCAGTATGTATGATGCCCCCCACACAGTGTAATGCCCCCATTATGCCCCTTATGCAGTATGTATGATGCCCCCCACACAGTGTAATGCCCCCATTATGCCCCTTATGCAGTATGTATGATGCCCCCCACACAGTGTAATGCCCCCATTATGCCCCTTATGCATGATGTATGATGCCCCCACACAGTGTAATGGCCCCATTATGCCCCTTATGCAGTATGTATGATGCCCACACACAGTGTAATGCCCCCATTATGCCCTTTATGCAGGATGTATGATGCCCCCACACAGTATAATGCCCCCATTATGCTCTTATGTAGGATGATGCCCCCACACAGTGCAATGCCCCCATTATGCCCCTTATGCAGTATGTATGATGCCCCCCACACAGTGTAATGCCCCCATGATGCCTCTTATGCAGTATGTATGATGCCCCCCACACAGTGTAATGCCCCCATTATGCCCCTTATGCAGTATGTATGATGCCCCCCACACAGTGTAATGCCCCCATTATGCCCCTTATGCATGATGTATGATGCCCCCACAAAGTGTAATGCCCCCATTATGCCTCTTATGCAGTATGTATGATGCCCCCCACACAGTGTAATGCCCCCATTATGCCCCTTATGCAGTATGTATGATGCCCCCCACACAGTGTAATGCCCCCATTATGCCCCTTATGCATGATGTATGATGCCCCCACAAAGTGTAATGCCCCCATTATGCCCCTTATGCAGTATGTATGATGCCCCCACACAGTGTAATGCCCCCATGATGCCTCTTATGCAGGATGTATGATGCCCCCACAGTGTAATGCCCCTTATGCAGTATGCATGATGCCCCCACACAATGTAATGCCCCCATTATGCCCCTTATGCAGTATGTATGATGCCCCCCCACACAGTGTAATGCCCCCATTATGCCCCTTATGCAGTATGTATGATGCCCCCCACACAGTGTAATGCCCCCATTATGCATGATGTATGATGCCCCCACACAGTGTAATGCCCCCATTATGCCCCTTATGCAGTATGTATGATGCCCCCACACAGTGTAATGCCCCCATTATGCCCTTTATGCAGGATGTATGATGCCCCCACACAGTATAATGCCCCCATTATGCTGTTATGTAGGATGTATGATGCCCCCACACAGTGTAATGCCCCCATTATGCCCCTTATGCAGTATGTATGATGCCCCCCACACAGTGTAATGCCCCCATGATGCCTCTTATGCAGGATGTATGATGCCCCCACAGTGTAATGCCCCCATTATGCCCCTTATGCAGTATGTATGATGCCCCCACACAGTGTAATGCCCCCATTATGCCCCTTATGTAGGATGTATGATGCCCCCCACACAGTGTAATGCCCCCATTATGCCTCTTATGCAGTATGTATGATGCCCCCACACAGTGTAATGTCCCCATTATGCCCATTATGCAATATGTATGATGCCCCCACACAGTGTAATGCCCCCATTATGCCCCTTATGCAGGATGTATGATGCCCCCCCACACAGGGTGTCGCCCCCATTATGCAGTGTGATGATGCCCCCCCCACACAGTGTAATGCCCCCATTATGCCCCTTATGCAGTATGTATGATGCCCCCACACAGTGTAATGCCCCCATGATGCCTCTTATGCAGGATGTATGATGCCCCCACAGTGTAATGCCCCCATTATGCCCCTTATGCAGTATGCATGATGCCCCCACACAGTGTAATGCCCCCATTATGCCCCTTATGCAGTATGTATGATGCCCCCACACAGTGTAATGCCCCCATTATGCCCCTTATGCAGTATGTATGATGCCCCCCACACAGTGTAATGCCCCCATTATGCCCCTTATGCAGTATGTATAATGCCCCCATTATGCCCCTTATGCAGGATGTATGATGCCCCCACACAGTGCAATGCCCCCATTATGCCCCTTATGCAGTATGTATGATGCCCCCCACACAGTGTAATGCCCCCATTATGCCCCTTATGCAGTATGTATGATGCCCCCCACACAGTGTAATGCCCCCATTATGCCTCTTATGCAGTATGTATGATGCCCCCACACAGTGTAATGTCCCCATTATGCCCCTTATGCAGTATGTATGATGCCCCCCACACAGTGTAATGCCCCCATTATGCCCCTTATGCAGTATGTATGATGCCCCCCACACAGTGTAATGCCCCCATTATGCCTCTTATGCAGTATGTATGATGCCCCCCACACAGTGTAATGCCCCCATTATGCCCCTTATGCATGATGTATGATGCCCCCACAAAGTGTAATGCCCCCATTATGCCCCTTATGCAGTATGTATGATGCCCCCACACAGTGTAATGCCCCCATTATGCCCCTTATGCAGTATGTATGATGCCCCCCACACAGTGTAATGCCCCCATTATGCCCCTTATGCAGTATGTATGATGCCCCCCACACAGTGTAATGCCCCCATTATGCCCCTTATGCATGATGTATGATGCCCCCACACAGTGTAATGGCCCCATTATGCCCTTTATGCAGGATGTATGATGCCCCCACACAGTATAATGCCCCCATTATGCTGTTATGTAGGATGTATGATGCCCCCACACAGTGTAATGCCCCCATTATGCCCCTTATGCAGTATGTATGATGCCCCCCACACAGTGTAATGCCCCCATGATGCCTCTTATGCAGGATGTATGATGCCCCCACAGTGTAATGCCCCTTATGCAGTATGCATGATGCCCCCACACAGTGTAATGCCCCCATTATGCCCCTTATGCAGTATGTATGATGCCCCCCACACAGTGTAATGCCCCCATTATGCCCCTTATGCAGTATGTATGATGCCCCCCACACAGTGTAATGCCCCCATTATGCCCCTTATGCAGTATGTATGATGCCCCCCACACAGTGTAATGCCCCCATTATGCCCCTTATGCATGATGTATGATGCCCCCACACAGTGTAATGGCCCCATTATGCCCTTTATGCAGGATGTATGATGCCCCCACACAGTATAATGCCCCCATTATGCTGTTATGTAGGATGTATGATGCCCCCACACAGTGTAATGCCCCCATTATTCCCCTTATGCAGTATGTATGATGCCCCCCACACAGTGTAATGCCCCCATGATGCCTCTTATGCAGGATGTATGATGCCCCCACAGTGTAATGCCCCCATTATGCCCCTTATGCAGTATGTATGATGCCCCCACACAGTGTAATGCCCCCATTATGCCCCTTATGTAGGATGTATGATGCCCCCCACACAGTGTAATGCCCCCATTATGCCTCTTATGCAGTATGTATGATGCCCCCACACAGTGTAATGTCCCCATTATGCAATATGTATGATGCCCCCACACAGTGTAATGCCCCCATTATGCCCCTTATGCAGGATGTATGATGCCCCCCCACACAGGGTGTCGCCCCCATTATGCAGTGTGATGATGCCCCCCCCACACAGTGTAATGCCCCCATTATGCCCCTTATGCAGTATGTATGATGCCCCCACACAGTGTAATGCCCCCATGATGCCTCTTATGCAGGATGTATGATGCCCCCACAGTGTAATGCCCCCATTATGCCCCTTATGCAGTATGCATGATGCCCCCACACAGTGTAATGCCCCCATTATGCCCCTTATGCAGTATGTATGATGCCCCCACACAGTGTAATGCCCCCATTATGCCCCTTATGCAGTATGTATGATGCCCCCCACACAGTGTAATGCCCCCATTATGCCCCTTATGCAGTATGTATGATGCCCCCACACAGTGTAATGCCCCCATTATGCCCCTTATGCAGGATGTATGATGCCCCCACACAGTGCAATGCCCCCATTATGCCCCTTATGCAGTATGTATGATGCCCCCCACACAGTGTAATGCCCCCTTTATGCCCCTTATGCAGTATGTATGATGCCCCCCACACAGTGTAATGCCCCCATTATGCCCCTTATGCATGATGTATGATGCCCCCACAAAGTGTAATGCCCCCATTATGCCCCTTATGCAGTATGTATGATGCCCCCACACAGTGTAATGCCCCCATGATGCCTCTTATGCAGGATGTATGATGCCCCCACAGTGTAATGCCCCTTATGCAGTATGCATGATGCCCCCACACAGTGTAATGCCCCCATTATGCCCCTTATGTAGTATGTATGATGCCCCCCACACAGTGTAATGCCCCCATTATGCCCCTTATGCAGTATGTATGATGCCCCCCACACAGTGTAATGCCCCCATTATGCCCCTTATGCAGTATGTATGATGCCCCCCACACAGTGTAATGCCCCCATTATGCCCCTTATGCAGTATGTATGATGCCCCCCACACAGTGTAATGCCCCCATTATGCCCCTTATGCATGATGTATGATGCCCCCACACAGTGTAATGGCCCCATTATGCCCCTTATGCAGTATGTATGATGCCCCCACACAGTGTAATGCCCCCATTATGCCCTTTATGCAGGATGTATGATGCCCCCACACAGTATAATGCCCCCATTATGCTCTTATGTAGGATGATGCCCCCACACAGTGTAATGCCCCCATGATGCCTCTTATGCAGGATGTATGATGCCCCCACAGTGTAATGCCCCCATTATGCCCCTTATGCAGTATGTATGATGCCCCCACAGTGTAATGCCCCCATTATGCCCCTTATGCAGTATGTATGATGCCCCCACACAGTGTAATGTCCCCATTATGCCCATTATGCAGTATGTATGATGCCCCCACACAGTGTAATGCCCCCATTATGCCCCTTATGTAGTATGTATGATGCCCCCCACACAGTGTAATGCCCCCATTATGCCTCTTATGCAGTATGTATGATGCCCCCACACAGTGTAATGTCCCCATTATGCCCATTATGCAGTATGTATGATGCCCCCACACAGTGTAATGCCCCCATTATGCCCCTTATGTAGGATGTATGATGCCCCCCACACAGTGTAATGCCCCCATTATGCATCTTATGCAGTATGTATGATGCCCCCACACAGTGTAATGTCCCCATTATGCCCATTATGCAGTATGTATGATGCCCCCACACAGTGTAATGCCCCCATTATGCCCCTTATGCAGGATGTATGATGCCCCCCCACACAGGGTTTCGCCCCCATTATGCAGTGTGATGATGCCCCCCCCCCACACAGTGTAATGCCCCCATTATGCCCCTTATGCAGTATGTATGATGCCCCCACACAGTGTAATGCCCCCATGATGCCTCTTATGCAGGATGTATGATGCCCCCACAGTGTAATGCCCCCATTATGCCCCTTATGCAGTATGCATGATGCCCCCACACAGTGTAATGCCCCCATTATGCCCCTTATGCAGTATGTATGATGCCCCCCACACAGTGTAATGCCCCCATTATGCCCCTTATGCAGTATGTATGATGCCCCCCACACAGTGTAATGCCCCCATTATGCCCCTTATGCAGTATGTATGATGCCCCCCACACAGTGTAATGCCCCCATTATGCCCCTTATGCATGATGTATGATGCCCCCACACAGTGTAGTGCCCCCATTATGCCCCTTATGCAGTATGTATGATGCCCCCACACAGTGTAATGCCCCCATGATGCCTCTTATGCAGGATGTATGATGCCCCCACAGTGTAATGCCCCCATTATGCCCCTTATGCAGTATGTATGATGCCCCCACACAGTGTAATGCCCCCATTATGCCCCTTATGTAGGATGTATGATGCCCCCCACACAGTGTAATGCCCCCATTATGCCTCTTATGCAGTATGTATGATGCCCCCACACAGTGTAATGCCCCCATTATGCCCCTTATGCAGTATGTATGATGCCCCCATTATGCCCCTTATGCAGGATGTATGATGCCCCCCCCACACAGGGTTTCACCCCCATTATGCAGTGTGATGATGCCCCCCCCACACAGTGTAATGCCCCCATTATGCCCCTTATGCAGTATGTATGATGCCCCCCACACAGTGTAATGCCCCCATTATGCCCCTTATACAGTATGTATGATGCCCCCCACACAGTGTAATGTCCCCATTATCCACCTTATGCAGGATGTATGATGCCCCCACTCAGTGTAATGCCCCCATTATGCCCTTTATGCAGGATGCATGATGCCCCCACACAGTGTAATGCCCCCATTATGCCCCTTATGCAGTGTGTATGATGCCCCCACACAGTTTAATGCCCCCATTATGCCCCTTATGCAGGATGTATGATGCCCCCACACAGTGTAATGCCCCCATTATGCCCCTTATGCAGTGTGTATGACCCCCCCCCCCCACAGTATAATGTTCCCCCAGTACCGCCTGAGGTCCTGCAGTTGGAATAATCCCTCTGGAGAATGTTTTTTCCTTTCCCTGCTCCCCTCCATATATACCCTCGAGCATGTATACATGCATGTAGGGGAGCAGGCCTTACTAGATATTGAGGCTTTGTACAGTAATATTCCGCATGAGGATGGTATCAGAGGAGTAAGACATTTCTTGAATTGAGATCAATAGAGTGTAGCAGACATAATGACTTGATGGAGGATCTTCTAAAATTCACTCTTATGCATAACTTCTTTCTTTTTGATAGGAAGTATTTCCACCAGCTCAGGGGTACTGCGATGGGTAGCCTCTGTACCCCCTTATATGCTAACCTATCCCTGGACTGGTGGGAGGAATCCTCAATATTCAGGGATGGCATCCATATATTGGGGTATGGTATAAATATATTGACTGCATTTTTATCACCTGGTCAGGGACGAGTGAACAATCTTTTTAATTTGTCGGGGAACTCAGCATCAATAGAGTGGGCCTTAGATTTACATCTGAATTTATTATAATAATAATTTTTATAGCGACAACATATTCCACAGCACTTTACAATTTTAAGGGGGACTTATATTGACAATACAGACTTTACAGAATAAGCATAACTCAGATATTAAAAGGAGTGAGGGCCCTGCTCGCAAGCTTACAGTCTATAAGGAAATAGGGGAGACACAAAAGGTAAAATGTACGTATATTGTATAATACAGCCTTAATATACTAAATAGAGTAAGTATATAACACCACATGAACTGGTCGCCAGCCAGTATGTGTACAGTACAGACAGAGGCTATTCAGTGCATGGATGGTATGAGCATGATTTTGAAGAAAATTTTAATATGGGCCAAACTGGGACAGTTAGATAAGTGTGTTGAGGTGATAGGCCAGTATAAAGAAATGGGTTTTTAGGGCACGCTTTAAACTGTGGGTATTGGGAATTAATCAAATTGTCCTGGGTAGTGCATTCCAAAGAATTGGAGCAGCATGCGAGAAATCTTGGAGACTGGAGTGGGAGGTTCGGATTACGGAGGATTTTAGTTTTAAGTCATTAGCAGAACGGAGGGCACGGGTAGGGTGGTAGACTGAGACGAGGGAGGTGATGTAGGGCGGTGCTGAATCATCAAGAGTTTTGTGGGTAAGAGCGATAAGTTTATATTGAACTCTGTATTGGATGGGCAATCAGTGCAATGACTGGCACAGGGAAGAGACATCGTTGTATCGGTTGGTGAGGAATATGACCCTGACTCCTGCGTTCAGGACGGATTGGAGAGGGGAAAGTTTATAAAGGGGGAGATCGATAAGTAAAGAGTTGCAATAGTCCAGACGAGAATGAATAAGAGCTACATAAGAGTTTTTACAGAGTCAAAGGTAAGAAAATTTCTGATTCTAGAGATGTTTTTGAGGTGTAGATGACACGAGCGAGCGAGTGATTTGATGTGAGGAGTGAAGGAAAGATCTGAATCAAGCTTGACCCCAAGACAGCCGGCATGTTGCTGGCGAGTAATGATGGAGTCACAAAACAGAAATGGCAATATCCGGCATAGATAGGTTAGTGGAGGGAGGAAATAGGAGTAGTTTAGTTTTTGACAGATTAAATTTTAGATAGAGGGAGGGCATAGTGTTAGAGACAGCGGAAAGACAATCACTGGTATTTTGTAATAATGCAGGGGTGATGTCCGGAGAAGAGGTGTATAATTGGGTGTCATCAGCATAGAGATGGTACTAAAAACCGAATCTGCTGATTGTTTGTCCAATAGGAGCGATATATAAGTAGAAAAGAAGGGCTTCTAGGACTGATCTTTGAGGAACCCCGACAATAAGGGGGAGGGGAGAAGAAGAGGAGCCAGCAAAAGACACAGTGAAGGAGCGGTCAGAGAGGTAGATCCACAGTGTCGAATGCTGCAGAGAGATCCAGGAGAATCAGCAGGGAGTAGTGACCATTAGATTTGGCTGTTAGTAGATCATTAGAAACTTTAGTGAGTTCAGTTTCAGTAGAATGTAAAGAGCGGAAACCAGATTGTAAAGGGTCAAGAAGGGAGTTATCTGAGAGATAGCGTATTATACAGGAGTGGACCAGTCGTTCCAGGAGTTTAGATATAAAGGGAAGATTGGAAACAGGTCTGTAGTTAGCAGCACAGTTCTGGTCGAGGGATGTTTTTTTAAGTAATGGATGTATGCTGGAGTGTTTAAAAAAGGAGGGAAAAATACAAGATGAGAGGTAGAGGTTGAATATTTTAGTTAGGTGAGTGGTGACAGCTGGAGAAAGGGACTGAAGGAGATGTGAAGGAATAGGGTGTAACGGGTCTGGGAGGCGGAACCTCTGGGCTACTATACAAGGGAGCGGTCCTTGTAAGGGAGCGGGTGGCGACCAGGCAGGCAGTCACAGCAGGTGACCGGGACAGTCTCTGGGTGTACGGGCAGGAGGTCACGGCAAGTGATCAGGGCAGTCTCTGGAAGAACGGGCTGGAGGTCACGGCAAGTGACCGGGGCAGTCTCTGGAAGAACGGGCTGGAGGTCACGGCAAGTGATCAGGGCAGTCTCTGGGTAAAGGGTAGGTACGACCTGTGATGGCTGAACCTCCAGGTAGGCTAGCAAGGCAGATGGAGGATGTGTGCTCCCAGGTGAGCAAGCGAGAGTCTCTGGAATAGCAGGTGGTCACAGCACGTGACGGCGGAGCCTCCAGGTAGGCAAGCAGGCAGGTAGCAGAGAAGCGCTCCCAGGTGAGCGGGCAAGAGTCTGGAATAGCTGGTGGTCACAGCACGTGACAGCGGAGCCTCCGGGCTGGCAAGCAGGCAGGTAGCGGAGAAGCGCTCCCAGGTGAGCGGGCAAGAGTCTGGAATAGCTGGTGGTCACAGCACGTGACAGCGGAGCCTCCGGGCAGGCAAGCAGGCAGGTAGCGGAGAAGCGCTCCCAGGCGAGCGGGCAAGCTGGTCCATAGACAGACTGACCGGAGTTGTAAGGCAGACCGTCGGACCTCAGGCAAGCAGGCAGGTAGCTGATGTGCGCTCCCAGGTGAGCGGGCAAGTTGGTCCTTAGACAGACTGACCGGAGTTGTAAGGCAGACCGTCGGACCTCAGGCAGGCAGGTAACAGGAAATCAGGCAGGATTAGGACAGCAAGCTGGCAGGAATCTGGCAGGTAACTGGCAAGGGACCTGAGGGCTGAAGCAGAGTAGAACGGTGCAACAACATTGCTCGGGCCCCTTCATTTTGGAGGAGGTGCCTTATATATGGTAAAGTCCTCCGGCCATTGGCCGGGGACTCCTTAGGACGGCGCGCGCGGCCCCTTTAAGAGGGAGGGAGGGCGCGCGCGCGCGCCCTAAGCACAGTGGCCGGGAAGGAGCGCGCGCTGCCAGCAGAGCGGGAGAGGGACGCCGGGCACGGAGCAGAGCGGTGAGGGGAACAGCGTCCCTGCCTAGCAGAGGGCAGGGACGCCGGCACTACAGTACCCCCCCCCCTTTAGGCCCCCCCTTTTTTAGGCCAGATAGAAATTTAGCTAGGATGAGAGGGGCATGGATGTTCTCCCGGGGCTCCCACGTTCTCTCCTCAGGACCAAACCCCTTCCAGTCTACCAGAAAAAAGGTCTTTCCTCTTACCCTTTTGGTGGCAAGAATGTTCTCTACCTCAAACTCGTCCTCAGCAGAAACCGGAGCAGGAGGCGTACCTGTAGACTTGGAAAAAGAGTTAAGCACCACGGGTTTGAGGAGAGATACATGGAAGGAGTTAGGGATCCGTAAGTTGGCCGGGAGTTTCAATTTATAGGCCACCGGGTTGATCTGACTGATGACCTCCAGAGGGCCGATGAACCGAGGTCCTAACTTGTAAGAAGGTATCTTGAGTCGAACATATTTAGATGAGAGCCAGACTTTATCTCCTGGACAAAATTGTGGAGGATCCAGGCGTTTTTTGTCAGCGTGTCTTTTCATACGCTCGGATGACAGAAGGAGTGCGGACCGGGTACTCTCCCATATGGAGGAAAATTTGCTAACGAGAGACTCCGCAGCCGGGTTGTCCACAGAGGTGGAGACAGGAAAAGGAATCCGAGGATGCTGACCAAAGACTACAAAAAACGGGGATTTGGAGGAGGATTCGCTCTCGTGATTATTATAAGAGAACTCGGCCCATGGTATGAGATCCACCCAGTCAGAATGGTGGGCATTAACGAAGTGCCGGAGGTAACTGGTCAGGTTCTGATTGATCCGCTCCACTTGACCATTGGACTGTGGGTGGTAAGCGGAAGAGAAGTCCAGGGTGACGTCTAGTAGTTTACAAGTGGCTCTCCAGAAACGTGAGGTGAACTGTACCCCACGATCCGACACGATGTGGAGGGGCAGGCCATGAACACGGAAGATGTGGCGGATAAAGTCTTTAGCCAGCTCGGGTGCAGACGGAAGGCCTGGCAGGGGAATAAAGTGAGCCATCTTGGAAAAGCGGTCAGCGACCACCCAAATGACCGTACAACCGGCAGAGACGGGGAGATCAGTTATAAAGTCCATTGCTATATGCTGCCAGGGGGCAGCAGGTACAGGAAGCGGAAGGAGGCGTCCGGCTGGCAGATGTCTCGGGACTTTGTTGCGGGCGCAGGACACACAGGCAGAAACAAAGTCTATTATGTCCTTGTGCAGGGTAGGCCACCAATAGTGCCGGGCAATAAGCTGGAGGGTCTTTTTCTGACCGGCGTAGCCAGCTAGTTTAGACGAATGGCCCCAGTGTAGGATCTTCTCCCGATCAGGTACTGAAACAAACGTCTTACCGGGAGGGAGACGATTTAGACTCACGGGAGCCACCTGCATTACTCTGGCGGGATCGATGATATGTTTAGGTTCTTCCTCGAGATCGGACACCAGAAAGGATCGGGACAAGGCGTCTGCTTTGACGTTTTTGTCAGCCGGGCGAAAATGAAGAACAAAATCAAAGCGAGCAAAAAACAAGGACCACCGGGCTTGGCGCGGGTTAAGTCTCTGGGCATGCTGGAGGTAAGCCAAGTTCTTGTGGTCAGTGTAAATTATTACCGGATGAAGAGCCCCCTCGAGTAGGTAACGCCACTCCTCCAACGCCAGCTTGATGGCCAATAACTCTCGGTCTCCTATGGAATAGTTGCGCTCAGAAGAGGAGAAGAGTTTGAAGAAGAAGCCACAAGTTACCATTCTCCCGGAAGATGATTTTTGAGTAAGTACCGCTCCGGCTCCAGAGGAGGAGGCGTCAACTTCCAGGAAGAACTGCTTGTTGCCGTCCGGGCGATGCAGCACCGGGGCGGAAGAGAAGGCCTGTTTTAGGGAAAGAAAGGCCTCCTCTGCTTCGGGCGGCCACTCTTTGGGATTAGTACCCTTACGGGTGAGCGCGGAAATTGGGGCAGTCCGGGAAGAGAAGTGCGGGATGAAGAGGCGGTAATAGTTGGCGAAACCCAGGAACCGTTGAATAGCCTTCAACCCCTCTGGTCAGGGCCATTTCTCGATGGCAGACAGTTTCTCAGGATCCATTTGTAGTCCGGTCTGAGAGATAATGTAGCCCAGAAACGGAAGTGAGGTCTGCTCAAAGAGGCACTTCTCATATTTAGCGTAGAGATGGTTCTGCCTGAGCCTGAGCAGGACCTGACGAACATCCCTCCGGTGAGTCTGGAGATCCGGAGAGAAGACCAAGATGTCGTCCAGGTACACCACTACGCAGGAGTAGAGAAGGTCCCGGAAGATGTCATTGACCAACTCTTGAAAGACGGCAGGAGCGTTACAGAGGCCAAAGGGCATTACCAGATATTCATAGTGGCCGTCCCGGGTGTTGAATGCCGTCTTCCATTCATCCCCCTGACGGATACGAACCAGGTTGTACGCCCCACGGAGGTCCAGTTTGGTGAAGATTCTAGCCCCCCTCAGACGATCAAATAACTCCGGAATGAGCGGAAGGGGGTACTTATTCTTCACCGTGATCTGGTTAAGGCCTCTATAGTCTATACAGGGACGGAGAGAGCCGTCCTTCTTTTTGACGAAAAAGAAGCCTGCTCCCGCCGGGGAGGTAGATTTCCGGATGAATCCCCTGGCCAGATTCTCCTCAATATATTCGGACATCGACCGGGTCTCAGCAGCGGATAATGGATAAATACGCCCACGGGGAGGAGAAGTACCAGGTAACAGGTCGATAGGGCAGTCGTATGGTCTATGAGGGGGTAGTGTCTCTGCCTCCTTTTTATTAAAGACATCAGCATAAGACCAATAAGGAATCGGAAGTCCAGGTAGATTAGCTGGGGTAGGAGAAGGACGGACGGGATGAACGGGAACCAGACAGGTCTTATGGCAGCCCTGTCCCCAGCGAAGGACTTCTCCGGTCTGCCAGTCAAGAACGGGTGCATGTTTCTGGAGCCAAGGTAGGCCTAGCAAGAGGGCGTGAGAGAGTCCAGGCAGAACATGGAAGGAGATACTTTCAGAATGCAGCATTCCCACCTGCAGAGTAATGGATTTGGTGATGAGTTGGATGGGGCGTGGTAAGAGCCCCCCATCCACGGCAGCAACAGACAAGGGTACAGCCAGAGGTTTGGTGGGGATGCGGTATTTCTCTACCAGGGACTGTGAAATAAGATTCCCGGCTGCTCCAGAGTCCAGTTGGGCTAGTTCGAAATAACGGTTCTCCCCGTAGACGATTGAAACTGACAACAGCAGGGATGGAGAGGATTTATTCTTGTCTAGGTGGACCTCTCTGAGCGAACCTAGACACAGGCGTTTCCCGACCTCTCCGGGCAGGCACGGATCCGGTGCTCCTTACTGCCACAGTAGAAGCAGGTCCCCTCGGCACGGCGTAAGTCCTGACGGGTCTTGACCATCTTGGTCTGGTCGACCTGCATAGGCTCAGGAGGGTGTACCTGGTTAGAGACAGAAGGAGTGACGGGTTTCTGAAAAGTAGGAGCTAGACGTGGTAACCTCCTCTCACGGGTGACCTCTCTGGCACGCTCCTGGAACCGTAGGTCAATCCGGGTGGCAAGAGTTATTAAGTCATCGAGAGTGGTAGGAATGTCCCGACCGGCAAGTTCATCTTTAATACGGCCGGACAGACCCTCCCAGAAGACGGAAACCAGAGCGTCGTTATCCCAGGCCAGCTCCGAGGCAAGGGTACGGAACCGTATGGCATATTGGCCCACGGTGAGATTTTCCTGACGGAGGCGTAGCAACGATGATGCGGATGAGGTCTTCCGTCCGGGTTCGTCGAAGACTTTCCGGAAAGCCGTGAGAAAAGCAGGCAAGTTGGACACCAGGGGGTCTCCTCTCTCCCATAGAGAATTTAGCCAGGCCAGGGCCTCCCCGGTGAGATGGGACATGATGAATGCAATTTTGGCTCGGTCGGAGTTAAACTGGTGGGACAATAGTTCAAAGTGCAGGGTGCACTGATTTATGAAGCCCCGAGCCTGGGCTGAGTCGCCTCCGAAGCGAGGAGGTGCAGAAAGCCGAGGTCCGGGGTAGGATATCATGGTGTTAGTGGACAGCGGAGCTGCCGGATTGCGAGACATGGCACTGGCGGAGGTTGTTGGTGGAGCAGTCAGAGTGTCCAGGCGAGTATTGACATTCCGCAGGTGACCCAGGATGGACTCCTGTTGGGACCTCTGACGGGACAGTTCATGACACAGGTCCGAGAGCGAGGGAGCTTGGGTGCCACCGGGTTCCATGGCCCGAGCAAACTGTAACGGGTCTGGGAGGCGGAACCTCTGGGCTACTATACAAGGGAGCGGTCCTTGTAAGGGAGCGGGTGGCGACCAGGCAGGCAGTCACAGCAGGTGACCGGGACAGTCTCTGGGTGTACGGGCAGGAGGTCACGGCAAGTGATCAGGGCAGTCTCTGGAAGAACGGGCTGGAGGTCACGGCAAGTGACCGGGGCAGTCTCTGGAAGAACGGGCTGGAGGTCACGGCAAGTGATCAGGGCAGTCTCTGGGTAAAGGGTAGGTACGACCTGTGATGGCTGAACCTCCAGGTAGGCTAGCAAGGCAGATGGAGGATGTGTGCTCCCAGGTGAGCAAGCGAGAGTCTCTGGAATAGCAGGTGGTCACAGCACGTGACGGCGGAGCCTCCAGGTAGGCAAGCAGGCAGGTAGCGGAGAAGCGCTCCCAGGTGAGCGGGCAAGAGTCTGGAATAGCTGGTGGTCACAGCACGTGACAGCGGAGCCTCCGGGCTGGCAAGCAGGCAGGTAGCGGAGAAGCGCTCCCAGGTGAGCGGGCAAAAGTCTGGAATAGCTGGTGGTCACAGCACGTGACAGCGGAGCCTCCGGGCAGGCAAGCAGGCAGGTAGCGGAGAAGCGCTCCCAGGTGAGCGGGCAAGCTGGTCCATAGACAGACTGACCGGAGTTGTAAGGCAGACCGTCGGACCTCAGGCAAGCAGGCAGGTAGCTGATGTGCGCTCCCAGGTGAGCTGGCAAGTTGGTCCTTAGACAGACTGACCGGAGTTGTAAGGCAGACCGTCGGACCTCAGGCAGGCAGGCAGGCAACAGGAAATCAGGCAGGATTAGGACAGCAAGCTGGCAGGAATCTGGCAGGTAACTGGCAAGGGACCTGAGGGCTGAAGCAGAGTAGAACGGTGCAACAACATTGCTCGGGCCCCTCCATTTTGGAGGAGGTGCCTTATATATGGTAAAGTCCTCCGGCCATTGGCCGGGGACTCCTTAGGACGGCGCGCGCGGCCCCTTTAAGAGGGAGGGAGGGCGCGCGCGCGCCCTAAGCACAGTGGCCGGGAAGGAGCGCGCGCTGCCAGCAGAGCGGGAGAGGGACGCCGGGCACGGAGCAGAGCGGTGAGGGGAACAGCGTCCCTGCCTAGCAGAGGGCAGGGACGCCGGCACTACATAGGGTCACTGGTGCAGGTGGTAGAGCGAGAGGAAGCAAGGAGTCTTGTCACTTCATCTTCCGTGACTGGTTCGAAGTCAGAAAATGATCAAGATACAATGTGGGAGGGAGGAGCATGCATAACATTTGGGGATTGAGAGAAAATTTCCTGTCGGATATGGTCAATTTTTTCTTTGAAATAATTGTCCAGATCGTCAGTGCTGAGGTTGTTGGTTGGGTCCTGTGCTGTTTGATTAAGGAGAGAATGAAAAGTGTCAAACAGGTGTTTAGGATTATTGGGCCATGAGATGATGAGGTTGTTAGGCTGCGTGCACACAATGCTTTTTTCATGCGTTTCCGCTGCGGAAACGCATCAAAAATGCATGGTAATCCGCACCCCATGGTCCCCAATGGCATTCCGCAATGTCAATGCACATGCTGCGGATTTTTCCGCAACGTTTCTGCAGCGCTCATAAATCCACAGCATGTTCATTAATTTTGCGGAAGCGCAGCGGAAGCCATGCCATTGGCTTGCATTGAGACGCATAGAATCCGTGTCTGTACATTTGTACAAGCGGATAATATGCGTTTCAATGTGCGGATGGTACCCAGTTCTGGAGGAGAGAAGACTCTCATCCAGACCTGGGTACCATTGTACCTGTAAAAAAAAAGAATAAAATAAAAAATAAAGTTTATATTCACCTGTCCGGCGGCCCCTGCAGCGCTTCTCCTTCCAGGACCTGAGATGACGTCGCGGTCATGTGACCGCAGGCTGTCTCGCGAGATGCCGGCAAGCCAGGAAGGAACCAGGAAGGAGCGCGACAGCACACACGGCGGCATCGGAGGTAAGTATAGCTTTATTTTTTTATTTTTACGTTCACACTGTATAAATCCATGCCGTTTGCATGGATTTATACAGTGTGACCTAGTTGTCAAGCACTTTCCAAGTGATGCTATCGCCTGGAAAGTGCTTGTCAGTCCGCATGCGGAAACACATGCGTTAACGCATGTGAATCCGCATGTATTCCGCATGTATTCTGCAGGAAAAATGCATGCACAATCTGCATGCGTTTTTTCCGCCAGGGAGATGCATAAATGCTGCAGAAATTTTCTGCTTCATTTCTGCATCGTGGGCACATAGCCTCAAAGTAGGTTTGTTTGGAGAGGTGAAGGGCGGAGTTATAGGTTTTAAGCATAAATTTATAATGGAGGAAATCTTCAGCCAGATTAGATTTTGTCCACAGCCGTTCGGCACACCTGGAGCCCCGCTGGAGAAAACGTGTTTGCAGCGTGTTCCAAGGTTGTCGCCGTCTGTGCCGAGTTGTTCTCTGTGTAGAAGGTGCGCCTTCATCCAAGGCACATTGCAATGTTTCGTTATAATTCTTCAGTGCAGAGTCAGGGCATGAGAGGGAGGAGATTGGGGCCAATGATGATTGCAACGTTTTCATAAATTTCTGGGTGTTAATGCCAATGTATATTTCTATAAGTGTGGAAAGTGGGGGTGTCTTGAGCAGGGTGACAGTTCTTGACAGAGAATGAAAGAAGGTTGTGATCAGAGAGTGGAAGAGGAGAGTTAGTAATGTCATGTATTGAACAGAGCCGGGTGAAGATCAGGTCAAAGAGTATTTCCATCTTCATGTGTAGGAGAATTAGTAAGCTGTGAAAGGCCGAAGGAGGAAGTTAGCGATAAAAGATGAGCGGCAGATGGGAAGAGGGAATCGCCTATTGGGATGTTAAAATCTCCCATGATGAGGGTGGGGATGTCATAGGATAGAAATTTTGGAAGCCAAGTGGCAAAGTGATCCACAAACTGACGGGAGGGGCCCAGAGGGCGATACACAACCGCCACTCGCAGGGAGAAGGGCCGGTAGAGTCTGACTGTGTGGACCTCAAAAGAAGGGATGAAAAGTGAGGGTACTGAGAATATAACCTGAAAAGTACATTTTATTTAAAGGAGCAGACCAACACCAATTATTACCAGTTGCCTTTCCTGCATGTACTGATCAAGAAGGATTGTAACGGGACCCTAGGGACACTCATCTACCAGAAACCTTCAAGCACTAATAAACTACTGAAGTGGGATAACCACCACCCCCATCCCCATAAAAAGAGGAAAATCCAAGGGACAATTTTTATGGTTGAGAAGGTACTGCTCGACTGTCACAGATTTTAATATACAGGCAATAGACCTGAACACCAGATTAAGGGATGAAGGGTACTCGTGGTACATTTTGGATTCCGCATCATCGTTTGCAGAAAAATGGTCTTATCCATCAGCTTATCTTTTCCTCATTCAGATCTCTAAAATACCGGATCCTCTCAGTGAAGATCGTCTATATAAGAAAATTTTCCTGATTTATCCAGGAAAATCATGGACAAGATGGTGGAGGGGATATTACACCTCACCCTAGAGATCCTCTTCCGGCTTACTGGAGAGGTGAGCGATTCTGATGACGTCACATTACAGCATTCTTGGAAATAACAGATGGACAGAACTAGAGAGGTGAGGACTCTGGAAATGTCTGTAGTGAGATTTATTAATGTGACTCTCCATAACCAGAGATTAATCACGGGGCCTCCACCTCACCCCCTAATACATGAGGACATCAATGACCAGAAGATCCTAGAACTCGCCTACAAGATAATTGAGCTGCTGACTGGAGAGGTGACACTGCTGGGAATGCTGGAACATTATACAGTAACGCTGTGAAGGGATCGGGGGGATGACGGTATCATTGTATGTGTCAGGTTCCTATAAGATGTCAGGATGTCGCCGTCTATTTCTCCATGGAGGAGTGGGAGTATTTAGAAGGACACAAAGATCTGTACAAGGACGTCATGATGGAGGTTCCCCAGCCCCTCACATCACCAGGTAATAGACAGGACTAAATACACACGGCCTATAATTATCTGTATGTAAAGAATGAATTCAGTCCCTGTATGTGTTTCCTCCAGATCTATCCAGTAAGAGGACAACACCAGAGAGATGTCCCCGTCGTCTTCTTCCACAGGACTGTAAACAAGAAAATCCAAATGTTCCTCAGGTAGATAGAGAGAAGGTGTCATGAGATCTCCCCTATGATGTGTAGACGGCTGTAAATGTCATGTCTTCAGTTCTGTTTTATCCATCATTATTATGTTTTATATTTGTGTAATGAGAATGGTGGAGATGGCAGGATTAGAGCTGATCATAGATGTGACTTCTCCATCTGTCAGTGACTTTTACAATATTTGTTTCAGGGTGAAGATCAGACCCATATTAATACTACAGAGACATATGGAAGGGCTGATGAGCAGTGTAAAGAGGAGATTCCTACATATGACTACTCAGGTGAGTAGTAACCACTGAATACAGAGAAGTCCCTGTCTGTGGCTGCTTTATCAGTGGTGTAGTCGTATCACAATCGTGTGATCACCATTTTGCCGCTAGACTCCAACATTCTCCTCTGTTCGAAAATATTCAAATTACTTTGTGTAATTGTGAAAGACCTTTTCTATAGAACTTACAACCTGAAGGATCCACCTACCCCCTGGGATTAGGAGACGCTGACCGTTACCTGCCCAGGTCTGTAAACTATAAAGCCAAATGACAGCGTACGTAGAATGTGCTGACAAATTAAAAAATCACTTGAAGAAAAATATGATGGGCCTGTGAGAGAAAGCGGAGGGTAATGATGCTGTTGGCTTCCTAGATCCCTGATATCTTATTAGATGAATCTACCTTCTCTCCCTTCTGTGCTGCTGAATGTCCTCATATGGTCCCTACAAGACCAGGTCCAGTCTTTCTGGCCAAACTTCACTTTTATGATCGACAACATTAAATGTCCAGTGAGGCCAAGTGTGAATTTCTGTACAATAAGAACAGAGTTTCCCTTTATCCTGACTTTTCAATTTCTTTTAAAACCAACTAACTTCAAACAGGATTGTCATAAACTACACAGAAAACATTACACCTGTGCCATGATATATCTCTAAGTTGTGCGTGGCTGATGGCTGTAATATACATTTATTCACGCCTGCAGGAGATGTGTTGGCATGGCTCCAGCCCTGGTTTCATGGATTCACTCCACGTCATAAATAGTATTGAGCGAATTTGTTCGGCATTTCAAATTCGGGTTAGTTTTCGGGGTTCCGGTTTGTTCGCGCCAAATGGTCCACCATAAATGAGTGCAACTCCAGTTTAGTGTTGGATTTCTCCCCTCATACATACGTGGTTGTTGGGGATGTTACATGTTTATATATTCTTTATTTTTTTTTACATATTTTTATTTATTTCACTCTTTATGATAGTTTCATTCTGGTGGGATCGGCCGGCCTCACTTATGTGAGTCTGTAACTCCCTGGTCGTCTTTCAAAAAGATCTCCATTACCTCTTCCAAATGCCTGAGATCTAAATTTAAGACACCTCAGCTCTTCAGTATTATAAAAAAGTTCTCTTTGAATGTCTAATATTTCTTCTTGACACTCATCTGCCAGAAAATATTGGCCCTTAGCGATAGTTTAGATTGAGAAGAGCCCCCGAGCCCCATACTCTAATTACCCCAGAGAGGTTTCACCACTAGTTACTCATTTTTCTCTGATGAAGACTGTTCAGTTTGATCATTTCAGTAGATGTGTTATTGTCTGTAGACACAGTTTTTGACTTCAGTAATCCTCTGCTTTAACCCCTTCCCGCAGTCAGTATTATGTTTCTAATCAGGCCCCATTTTTCAAATTTGACGTGTGTCACTTTATGTGGTGATAATTTTGGAATTCTTCACAAAGGATAATAGGAAACAAATGGACCTTACAAATTATTTTCCAACTTCTTTTGAATCTGACAATACCCTATATGCGGTTCTACACTACTGTTTGGGCACATGGGAGGTTGAGAAGGGAAGGAGCGCCATTTAGCTATTAGGAATGCTCAAAAGATGGCTAACATGAACAGGCTTATAACGATCTACCCTGTTTACAGATTTCACAAATTACTTTGCTCATCACCCTTTAACTCTTCTACATGGATCTGAACCTACACAGAGACCCCTAGGCTTGGGCCATGGTGTTACCTGCTATTCGGTGGAGTGAGATGGAAAGAAGAATAGTAAGGTAACCGGGTCAGAACCAGGAGGGCAGAGAAAATACAAAATCAGAAGACACCAGAGTAGTCAGTAAATGGGCCGAGGTCACAACAGGAAACAAATACACAAGCCGGGAGCTGAGCACAGAGGACTGAACCAGAGGAGAACAAGGCTGTATCTGGCAGCTTCCGGCAATATGCTTCCAGCTTTAGTAGGGTGCGGTGCTTTCCAAATTGCTGAAGCAGGGAGCAGATTACTCCAGCTGGACTGCACACACACCCATACTGCCAGACTCGATGGTACTACAGGTCCCAAGCACCTTAATCTTAGTGGCTGGACAGAGCCTGTACCTTTTACTCCATATTTGGGAGGCAGAATAAACAAACAGGTGAACACCACGCTCCACTGCTTCATCCTATGAGGTTTTCTATTAGATGGTCATTGTCCAGTGATTTTTTTTTTAATATAACTTGCCTTTTTTACAGACAATTTAAGTAGAAATGTTCAAAAATATAAAATTCAAGGATTCTTTATTAAAAAATAATAATTGTTTTTATTCTTGGCAGATGTCTGTACCAGGAGATCAGAGGGACAGCTGACACCTTCAATTTTCAAATCAGATAATTTTCAGATCCCACAGGATACAATTGAAGTGAATGCCATTACTGCAGATATACCATCATCCCTTCACAGCCAAGATCTGTCATCTGATCCTTTGAAACATGTCCTGTCTTCTGATTCATTACCGACTACTAAGGAAAATCAAAGTCACAAAATAAGCATTAAAAAACAAACTGCTCCTAAAGCAAAGAAGCCATTTTCACATTCAGAATATAGAAATAGTTTTCCTCTCAAAAAGTCTTTTCTTAAACATCAAAAAATTCACACAGCGAAAAATAGATTTTCTTGCTCCAAGTGTGGGAGATGTTTTAATCAGAAATCAAGTCTTGTTAGGCACCAGATAACTCACACAGGAGAGAAGCCATTTTCCTGTTCAGAATGTGGGAATTTTTTTACAGAGAAATCAAATCTTATCGCACACCAGAGAACCCACACAGAGGAGAATCCTTTTTCATGTTCAGATTGTGGGAAAAGTTTTGTACAGAAATCAAATCTTAATATACATCAGAGAACTCACACAGGGGAGAAGCCATTTTCATGTTCAGAATGTGGGAAATGTTTTATAGAGAAATCAACTCTTATCAACCATCAGAGAACACACACAGGGGAGAAGCCATTTTCATGTTCAGAATGTGGGAAATGTTTTGCAAAGAAATCAAATCTTATCAAACATCAGAGAACTCACACAGGGGAGAAGCCTTTTCCATGTTCAGAATGTGGGAAATGTTTTATAGAGAAATCAACTCTTATCAACCATCACAAAACTCACACAGTTGAGAAGCCTTTTTCATGTTCAGAATGTGGGAAATGTTTTACAGAGAAGTATACTCTTATTAAACATCAGACAACTCACACAGGGGAGAAGCCTTTTCCATGTTCAGAATGTGGAAAATGTTATAACCATAAATCTAGTTTTCTTAAGCACCAGAGAACCCACACAGTGGAGAAGCCATTTTCATGTTCAGATTGTGGGAAATGTTTTGTACAAAAATCATGTCTTAATATACATCAGAGAACTCACACAGGGGAGAAGCCATTTTCATGTTCAGAATGTGGGAAATGTTTTGCAAAGAAATCAAATCTTTTCAAACATCAGAGAACTCACACAGGGGAGAAGCCTTTTCCATGTTCAGAATGTGGAAAATGTTTTACAGAGAAATCAACTCTTATCAACCATCAGAGAACTCACACAGGAGAGAAGCCATTTTTATGTTCAGAATGTGGGAAATATTTTACAGAGAAATCAACTCTTATCATCCATCAGAGAACCCACACAGGGGCAAAGCCTTTTTCATGTGCAGATTGTGGGAAATGTTTTGGACAGAAATCACATCTTAATAAACATCAGAGAATTCACACAGGGAAGAAGCCTTTTTCATGTTGAAAATGTGGGAAATGTTTTAAACAGAAAGCGCATCTTGATAACCACCGGAGAACCCACACAGGGGAGAATGCCGCAACTACACCCAACTAGTCTCTGTACAGACAAGAAAGGCCCTAGCTGTACAACTAGAAACGCCACCACAGACCTAACTCCCTAATAAGTCGTTGAGGAGTTTCTCATACCTCCTGAGTAACCAGAGGGGAGGCTGCAACAAGGGGAAAGGAAAGTATGAAGTAAAATACGAAAACCCTGAATGAGAAGCAAAAACACATTCATATAGGGCAAAGAAGGCAAGCTAAGGAGAACCAAAAATAAAAGGAACAAGTATAATCTCCCAGAAACCTAACATTGTTAGACTTAAAAGGTACTGGGAGGAAAAGCAAACTGACCGGGAGGATAGTTTCACCTTTGTGGTGAAACTTTTATAAAATTCATCCTCACCTGTATACAGTGCCTACAAGTAGTATTCAACCCCCTGCAGATTTAGCTGGTTTGATAAGATGCAAATAAGTTAGAGCCTTCAAACTGCAAACGAGAGTAGGTTTTATGAACAGAAGCATAAATCTTACAAACCAAAAAGTTATGTTGCTCAGTTGAATTTTATTAAATTTTAAACATAAAAGTGTGGGTCAATTATTATACAACCCATATGCTTAATATTTTGTGGAATAACCCTTGTTTGCAATTACAGCTAATAATCATCTTTTATAAGACCTGATCAGGCCGGCACAGGTCTGTGGAGTTATCTTGGCCCACTCCTCCATGCAAATCTTCTCAAAGTTATCTAGGTTCTTTGGGTGTCTCATGTGGACTTTATTCTTGAGCTCCTTCCACAAGTTTTCAATTGGGTTAAGGTCAGGAGACTGACTAGGCCACTCCAACACCTTGACTTTTTCCCTCTTGAACCAGGCCTTGGTTTTCTTGGCTGTGTGCTTTGGGTCGTTGTCTTGTTGGAAGATGAAATTACGACCCATCTTAAGATCCTTGATGGAGGAGCGGAGGTTCTTGGCCAAAATCTCCAGGTAGGCCGTGCTATCCATCTTCCCATGGATGCGGACCAGATGGCCAGGCCCCTTGGCTGAGAAACAGCCCCACAGCATGATGCTGCCACCACCATGCTTGACTGTAGGGATGGTATTCTTGGGGTCGTATGTAGTGCCATCCAGTCACCAAACGTCACGTGTGTGGTTGGCACCAAAGATCTCGATCTTGGTCTCATCAGACCATAGAACCTTGAACCAGTCTGTCTCAGAGTCCTCCAAGTGATCATGAGCAAACTGTAGACGAGCCTTGACATGACGCTTTGAAAGTAAAGGTCTGGAACGGAGACCATTGCGGTGGAGTACGTTACTTATGGTATTGACTGAAACCAATGTCCCCACTGCCATGAGATCTTCCCGGAGCTCCTTCCTTGTTGTCCTTGGGTTAGCCTTGACTCTTCGGACAAGCCTGGCCTCGGCACGGGAGGACACTTTCAAAGGCTGTCCATGCCGTGGAAGGCTAACAGTAGTTCCATAAGCCTTCCACTTACGGATGATGCTCCCAACAGTGGAGACAGGTAGGCCCAACTCCTTGGAAAGGGTTTTGTACCCCTTGCCAGCCTTGTGACCCTCCACGATCTTGTCTCTGATGGCCTTGGAATGCTCCTTTGTCTTTCCCATGTTGACCATGTCTGAGTGCTGTTCACAAGTTTGGGGAGGGTCTTAAATAGTCAGAAAAGGCTGGCAAAAGAGATCTTTAATCCACACATGTGAAGCTCATTATTCTTGGTGCCTGAACTACTTCTTAATACTTTAGGGGGACCAAACAGAATTCTTTTGTTTTGAGGGGTTGAATAATAAATGACACTCTGAATTAACTTTTAACGTTTTTAAAGACAAAACAAAAACAAAATTTGCTGCAGTGCATTTCCCACTTCCAGGCTGATCTACAGTACAAATGTCACAATGCCAAGTTAATTCCGCATGTGTCAACCAGCTAAATCTGCAGGGGGTTGAATACTACTTGTAGGCACTGTATGTAAACCTGTCCGTTTATAATGACCACGGACAAGATAAAGATTCCCAACTTACATGAGGATTACAAGATCCCAGGTACTTTCAGCTGCATCAAATCTAATGTAATGTACTTAATTATATGTACCAATTATCCAACTGGGGGTCTGTATGTAGGGGAGACAGGGCAAAAACTTAAAACAAGTATGAATTCTCATCGCCACACAAAAAAAAGAATAGATCTACTTGTGGCCACACATTTTTACGGCCACAACTGCTTATCCTTTTCCGAAACTGATAGTTCTGCTTCACGTCACTTGTCTTATCTATTGCATTATTCCTGTGCCCTGTTGTGTATAAATATGTGACTCTTCAGATTTTGTGTTATACTATGTCTCATGAAGAGACCTGAGTAGTCTCGAAAGCTTACTGACTAATGGCTAACTCAAAAGATGGTATCAACCACTGAGGACTCTCAAATTGTAATATTTTTCTCCATACAGCAATTTTAAGATCTCTCCGCATGTGTTCAATGGGATTTAGATCCAGACTCATTGCTGGTCAGAACTCTCCAGCACTTTGTTTCCATCTATTTTCTAGGTGCTTCTTGAAGTATGTTTGGGCTCATTGTCATGCTGGAAGACCCATGACCTAGGACTAGTGTTGAGCGAGTGTGTTTTGTTCCGAGTATGCTCGGGCCGAGCTCCGAGTATTTACAGCTGCTCTGTGTTATGTGTGAATCACTCCCGTGTGCATGATTTGCGACTGTTTGACAGCTTTATTACATGTGAGGAATGTGTAAGAAATAGATATTCCTCACATGTAATAAAGCTGTCAAACAGTTGCAAATCATGCACATGGGAGTGATTCAAACATATCACTGAGCAGCTGTAAATACTCGGAACTCGGCCCGAGCATACTCGGCGAAAGGGTTAATCGAACATACTCGCTCAACACTACCTAGGATGCAAACCCAGCTTTCTGACACTAGGCACTATATTGTGACCCAAAATACTTTGCTAATCTTCAGATTTCATGATGCCTTGCACACAGTCGGAGGCAGCAAAGCAACCCCAAACCACCTTTGAACCGCCACTATATTTGACTGTATGGGTTGTAAATTCTTTATGCTGTGCACCTTGGGCAAAGTAACATATGGATCTCTAAAGATGGACTTATAACCTTGAAATTGTTGATATTGTTCAACAAATTTGGTTCTCAAGTCCTCAGACAGTTCTCTTCTCCTTTTTCTGTTTTCTCCATGCTTAGTGTGCCACACATTTTCACACAATGCAAATATTGAATCAACTTCTCCCTTTTTTATCTGGTTTTAGGTGTAATTTTCATATTGCCCACACCTGTTACTTGCCAAAATTGCATTTGACTAGGGGGTGCCGAAGCGGAAACAACGATCACATGGCCAATGATGTAGAAAACATGTATAAACTTTATTCAAAAAGATTTTTTACATAAAGAATAGAGCAGAGTGTCTAAGGAGACAAATCGGTGCCAAATCACCATACAAAACATTAAAACATAGATAAAAACAAGCAGGTAACACATAGGATGCCGGTATCTCGTCTCACAACTCCCTTCCTCCCCATTGTCAAATGTTTAAAGAGACTATAACGCATGTGAAGGGACAACATGAAAACAACCATCTATATGCTATAAATAGCTATATCTCAAAGATAGATATCCCTTCCCTTAGTATCTCACACGGTCAAAATCCAGCATAGTTACCTGAGTGGGAGACTGGGAACCTGCACGATGCGTGCTTCCCCAAAATTGCTTTTGAACAAGCTTCACATGCTTGAAACAAAGTTGTTTACCCACAATTTTGGCAAGGTGCCACCTATTTTGTCCGACCTATTTTGTGTGAAATTATGTTCAAAGTTGCCTTTTTTTTCTCTGTTTTCTTGTGTTGTTCCAATACATGCAAAGGAAATAAACGTGTATAACAAAACTTGTAATTGCAATAATTTTCTGAGAGAATGACTTCATTTTCTGGAACAATTTCAACACTTTTGACCATAACTTGTTTTTTTTGCCTTTTTAATTTGTTGCAGCATATCATCCTCTACGTGTTCAGCTATATTAGGAGGCTTGTAGCAAAGTCCAATTAGCAGCTTTGCATTATTGCCATTTCCATGTACATTACCCATACTGATTTTACATCAGGAATGTAAAGCGCAAAACATGCAGAGGGCCAAAATGAAAAACTTGGACAAAGTCGTGGGCCGACCAGTGTACAGTATAATGGGCCCCACATAGTCCTCCATACAGAATAATGGCCCCACATAGTCCTCCATACAGTATAATGGGCCCCACATAGTCTTCCATACATAAGAAACAAGAGGGAAAAACTTCAAGTCAGAGTCCCATATAACAGTGAAAAAATAACATTTTATTAATTATAATTTATACAGGAAAAAAATATGAATCACAGAGACAGTTAATAGTAAAACAATGGAGGATCACTAATGAGGAGCATGAGACAAATTAAGATGATTATTTTCTGATGTAAATACATAATTGGGCTGCCAAAAAAATAAGAGTATATTGTTAAAATGCCGTGAAGCATTCAATAAAAGTGCAGGTGCTTATGAGGCAGGTCAGAAGTAGTTGCTATATAAGATGTTAGTCATACCGCTGTCTATATATAGGTACTAATATAGATAGCTCATACCGGGGACAGCAGATCTTTATAAGTGGTATCAGTGTCCTGACCTCTTAGGCTACAGAGTAAAAGTATATCCTAATACATATTAAAGCCTAGAAAATGCACCTAAGTAGGAAAAAAGATTAAAGAACGGCAGCAAAAAGAGAGCATCATGAATCCTATAGAATACTTACAGCCACAGTGGATGTGAACACGCTCCTCAATGGCGCTCACCCTGATGCGCGTTTCAGCACGGCTGCCTTCGTCAGGAGGTGGCGTCAATGAAGGTGGGTAGGGTTTAGAAACCCTTGAGCCAATAGAAAAGGGGGTGTGTAGTCTCCGCCAATGGGTGTGGGAAGGGTGTGGCATGACACATGGCAATCACCGCTACACCGCCATCCACGGCAACCGCGTCATGTGAGCACATATTGATACAGCCAGTGAGGACACCACAGAGAACAGTGAAGCCATGCGTACCGCCCAGTCCACAGACATATATAGTCAAATACAAGCGGATAGAAAAAGAAACTAGCATAATGGGGTAAACTGTCAATAATAGCGTATCCCAAATGTATGTATGTATATATATATATATACAGTACAGACCAAAAGTTTGGACACATGTTCTCATTTAAAGATTTTTCTGTGTTTTCATGACTGAAAATTGTACATTCACACTGAAGGTATCAAGACTATTAATTAACACATGTGGAATTATATACTTAACAAACAAGTGTGAAACAACTGAAAATATGTCTTATATTCTAGGTTCTTCAAAGTAGCCACCTTTTGCTTTGATGACTGCTTTGCACACTCTTAGCATTCTCTTGATGAGCTTAAAGAGGTAGTCACCGGAAATGGTCTCCCAACAATCTTGAAGGAGTTCCCAGAGATGCTTAGCACTTGTTGGCCCTTTAGCCTTCACTCTGCGGTCCAGCTCACCCCAAACCATCTCGATTGGGTTCAGGTCTAGTGCCTGTGGAGGCCAGGTCATCTGGCGTAGCACCCCATCACTCTCCTTCTTGGTCAAATAGCCCTTACACAGCCTGGAGGTGTGTTTGGGGTCATTGTCCTGTTGAAAATTAAATGATGGTCCAACTAAACGCAAACCGGATGGAATAGCATGCCGCTGCAAGATGCTGTGGTAGCCATGCTGGTTCAGTATGCCTTCAATTTTGAATAAATCCCCAACAGTGTCACCAGCAAAGCACCCCCACACCATCACACCTCCTCCTCCATACTTCACGGTGGGAACCAGGCATGTAGAGTTCAACCATTCACCTTTTCTGCGTAGTACAAAGACACGGTGGTTGGAACCAAAGATCTCAAATTTGGACTCATCAGACCAAAGCACAGATTTCCACTGGTCTAATGTCCATTCCTTGTGTTCTTTAGCCCAAACAAGTCTCTTCTGCTTGTTGCCTGTCCTTAGCAGTGGTTTCCTAGCAGCTATTTTACCATGAAGGCCTGCTGCACAAAGTCTCCTTTTTACCAGTGTTGAGCATTCCGATACTGAAATATCGGGTATCGGCCGATATTCGCAGTATCGGAATTCCGATACTTAATTCCGATACTTTTACAATATCGTATACCGGAATCGGAAGTTCCCATAATGCAATGAGCCAGTTTCATTTTATTCAGCCAATGAGGATCCTAAGAAGTGTGGGCAGTTAAGGCATCTTAACTAATGGCATGGCTGTGATTGGCTGCTGAAATGATGTCATGATGCACTATAAAAGCCGCTGCCGCCATTTTGAGCTCACTCTGCTGTGAATTCAGTTAGGGATAGGACACTGTTGTTCTGAGGGACAGTTTTAGCTACCTATTTGGTCTATTCTGCTTTACCCAAGCTACTTTATAAATCGCTGTGCCTTGCAGCGCTACTGCACAGTTCTCTGTGCTGTTCACCGCTGTCTGCAAGGTCTCTGTGTGTGAGTGCAGCTCACCCTGTAGTGTGTGCTTCAGCCACGTCTGGTTGTAGTGCGCTCAGTGTGCATCACTGCCTCATACATTATCCTTTTTTGCTAATTGATAATTTTTCCTGATATCTCCTATTAGTGTGGTGGTTCCATCCGTATTCAGCTAAATTGGTTCCAAACACACTATATAGGAGTAGATAGAGAATTTTTTTTGGTCTTTCAGCGCTAGTGCACAGTGCTCTGCATCTGCACTGTTCACGCCTGTCTGCATGGTCTCTGTGTGTGAGTGCAGCTCACGCTGTAGTGTGTGCTTCAGCCACGTCTGGTTGTAGTGCACTCAGTGTGCGTCACTGCCTCATACATTGTCCTTTTTTGCTAATAGATCATTTTTCCTGATTTCTCCTATTAGTGTAGTGGTTCCATCCGTATTCAGCTACATTGGTTCCAAACGGCCCAAAAAGGAGGGAGGGGGAGGGGGCAGACTTGGTTGCCTGTAGCCTCCACTTCGGCACCCATTAGGAGCATGGCTCTTCCAAAATCCAAAGCGGGCGCTCCCAAGACTTGTAGTGCCTGGTCCTTTTTTGACACAGTTGCAGATGACATTTGCTTTGTCAAATGCAAGCTGTGTAATCAGAAGGTGAAAAGAGGGAAAAGTATCAGCAACCTCAATACGACAAATATGTGGAAACATGTGCGGACCAAGCACGTGGTGGAGTTACAAAAACACACTGAAGACCTAGGCCAACCTACAGCACCACCTACCACCTCTTCAGCTCGTGTTGTAGCCTCTTCCTCCAGCTCACACGCAGCTGGTTCGGCTTTCTCACAGGATCGCCATGGAAGAATCTCTGGCACTGTTGTACAGAGACACAGTGTAATTCCACCCACAGCACCACTTTCCCTGTCATCCTCACACTCCCAGGCCAGTCTACAGCCATCGTTAGCACAGGCATGGGAGAAAAGGCGCCCATACTCGGCAAACCACCCCCGAGCACAGGCTCTCAATGCTGGAATTGCTAAACTACTGGCCCTTGAAATGCTATGATTCAGGCTGGTGGAGACTGACACCTTCCGTAACTTTATGACATTGGCAGTCCCACAATACAACATGCCCAGCCGCTTTTATTTCAGCAGGCAAGCCGTCCCTGCCCTGCAACAGCATGTGGAGGAAAAAATTAAACATGCGCTACAAAACGCCGTCAGTAGCAAGGTCCACCTGACCACTGATGCGTGGACCAGTAAGCATGGACAGGGACGATACCTTTCCCTCACTGCCCATTGGGTAAATGTTGTGGAGCTGGGTACAGATCTTGAGAGTGGCGCTGTACGTGTTCTGCCAACTCCAAGGATTGCAGGAATCCAGTCTGTACACATTGACTCCTCCTCATACTCCAATTCCTCTGAATCAGCGCTGCAGGAGCCGTCACGGTCTACCTCCACATCGACCCGTGAACTGATGACCGATATGAGCACAGCCGTGGCCAAACGTCAACAGGCCGTATTAAAATTTATTTCTTTGGGGAATCGAAGCCACACAGCGCAGGAGCTCTGGAATGCCATCAAGCAGCAGAGCAACGTGTGGTTTGTGCCAGCGAATCTCCAGCCAGGCATGGTAGTGTGTGATAATGGCCGAAATCTGGTGGCAGCTCTGGGCCTATGCAACCTCTCTCACATCCCATGTCTGGCACATGTGCTCAACTTGGTCGTGCAGAGTTTTTTGAGGGACTATCCGGATCTTGATGCACTGCTTCACAAGGTCCCCATAGAGTGCGCTCACTTGCGGCGTTCCAGCAACGCAAGATCGCGCATTGCAGCTCTGCAGCGCCGATTATGTCTTCCGGAACATCGCATCATATGTGACCTACCCACCAGGTGGAATTCAACGTTACATATGTTGGAGAGGTTGTGTGAGCAGCAGGCAGCAGTAATGGAGTACCAGCTGCTGCAGGCGCAAACAAGTCGCAGTGCACGCCGTTCACACTTCACCACCACTGAGTGGGCCTCTATGAAGGACATTTGCCACGTTTTGCGTGCCTTCGATTATTCCACGCAGATGGCGAGTGCAGATGATGCACTAGTCAGCATGACTATCCCCCTTATCTGCCTGCTTGAAAAAACACTGCAAGCACTAAGGGACGAGGTTTTGGAGGATGAGGAGTCACAAATGCCATCTGCTTCTCTACAGTCTGCGCAACGTGGTTCCTCACAAAGGCCTAGGCAGGGGACACTCTGTGAGGAGGATGAGGAGGAAGACATCTGTCCAGAGGAGGGAGGTACACAATGCTCTAGTAGTCAGTATCTAGAGCGAGGGTGGGGTGATGCAGAGCAGGCAGAGATCACGCCTCAAGCAGGGGACAGCGTTTCTTGGCCAGTTGGCAGTCTGCAGCACATGGTTGATTTCATGCTGCAGTGCCTGAGAAACGACCGCCGCATCGCCCACATTCTCAACACGGCTGATTATTGGGTGTCCACCCTCCTAGATCCTTGCTACCGGGACAACTTACAAAGCCTCATAACACCGTTGAACCGGGAGCGTAAAATGTGGAGTACCAAGACGCACTGGTGCATTCCATCATGTTCTCCATTCCAACCGAGAGCAGTGCTGTTAGTGCTTTACAAAGCAGCTCAGTGCGTCGAGGCAGTGGAGGAAGCTCTGCACAAAGAGGGAGCAGAAGCAGCGCCTCAGCACAAGGCAAGACCAGTATGGCCCAAATGTGGCAAAGTTTTGTGTCCCCGCCGCCACAAATGTCTACACCATCACAGACGGCTCCAGTCAGCAGGAGGCAACGTTTCCGTCAGATGGTGACAGACTACATGTCTTGCCCTCTCAGTGTACTCCCAGACGGCTCTTCTCCCTTCAAGTTTTGGGTCTGTAAGCTGGATACATGGCCAGAGCTTAGCCAGTATGCATTGGAGGTGCTAGCTTGCCCTGCTGCTGGTGTATTATCGGAACGCGTCTTTAGTGCCGCAGGTGGTGTATAACAGACCGTCGCATGCGACTATCCTCCGATAACGTTGACCGACTTACTTTTCTCAAAATGAACAAGGCCTGGATCTCTCATGAATTTGCCAGTCCTCTTCCAGAATAAATAATTGGTTGGCAACAGTATCCAGGTCTCCTGTTGTGTTCATGTTTCTACCACCTGAACTGTAATCCCTGAGCTCCAACACCGCCAGTTGGCGCTCAGAAGTGCCATCTGCACAGTCAACACTTGCTGCCGTGTTATTGGGGTTCAGTAACGTCAGCTGTTCCCCTGCTGTGTGTCCGGCAAATTCTCCTGCTCTGTCCACATTCTCACTACTACAGATTTTAAAGTTGCTCCAATTACACCTCTGGCTCCTCTGTTTTCAGTATTATCCCTGAGCTCCAACACCGCCAGTTGGCGCTCAGAAGTGCTGTCTGCACAGTCAACACTTGCTGCCGTGTTATTGGGGTTCAGTAACGTCAGCTGTTTCCCTGCTGTGCGGACGGCAATTTCTCCTGCACTGTCTACATTCTCACTACTACAGATTTTAAAGTTACTCCAATTACACCTCTGGCTCCTCTGTTTTCAGTATTATCCCTGAGCTCCAACACCACCAGTTGGCGCTCAGAAGTGCTGTCTGCACAGTCAACACTTGCTGCCGTGTTATTGGGGTTCAGTAACGTCAGGTGTTCCCCTGCTGTGCGGACGGCAATTTCTCCTGCACTGTCTACATTCTCACTACTACAGATTTTAAAGTTGCTCCAATTACACCTCTGGCTCCTCTGTTTTCAGTATTATCCCTGAGCTCCAACACCGCCAGTTGGCGCTCAGAAGTGCTGTCTGCACAGTCAACACTTGCTGCCGTGTTATTGGGGTTCAGTAACGTCAGCTGTTCCCCTGCTGTGCGGACGGCAATTTCTCCTGCTCTGTCCACATTCACACTACTACAGATTTTAAAGTTGCTCCAATTACACCTCTGGCTCCTCTGTTTTCAGTATTATCCCTGAGCTCCAGCACCGCCAGTTGGCGCTCAGAAGTGCTGTCTGCACAGTCAACACTTGCTGCCGTGTTATTGGGGTTCAGTAACGTCAGCTGTTCCCATGCTGTGCGGACGGCAATTTCTCCTGCTCTGTCTTCATCCACTGTACTACTGATTTAAAACTTGCTCCAATCACACCTCTGGCTCCTCTGTTTTTAGTATTTACCCTGGCCTCCAATACCGCTAGTTGCTGCTCAGAAGTGCCGTCTGCACAGTCAACGCTTGCTGCCGTGTTATTGGGGTTCAGTAACGTCAGCTGATCCCCAGCTATGTGTCCGGCAAATTCTCCTGCTTTGTCCACATCCACTGTGCTACTGATTTAAAACTTGCTCCAATTACACCTCTGGCTCCTCTATGTTTAGTATTTACCCTGGGCTCCAATACCGCTAGTTGCTGCTCAGAAGTGCCGTCTGCACAGTCAACGCTTGCTGCCGTGTTATTGGGGTTCAGTAACGTCAGCTGTTCCCCTGCTGTGTGTCTGGCAAATTCTCCTGCTCTGTCCACATTCACACTACTACAGATTTTAAAGTTGCTCCAATTACGCCTCTGGCTCCACTCTGTTTTTAGTATTTACCCTGGGTTCCAGCACCGCCAGCTGTTTCCCAGCAGTGTCTTTGGCACGGGTACCCCTCCTGCCCAGCCTGGTTCCAGCACGTCAGCTGTTTCCGGGTAGTGTCAACGTCACTTTGCCTCCAATTCGTTGTCCTGTCGTGTTGCGGTCGGGTTAGCCGACTCTATGGTGCCTGCAGTTTAGGTGACTCCTATGTGGGCTGCGGGATCTGGCAATGAAGGCTGGTTCCATAGTGCCAATAGGACAAGCACCCCCTGTAGGACTGTGGGTTTTGGTATCTGCGGCCGGCTCGCGGCCTTGCAACTTTTTTTTTCATGGGTACCTTCTGCTACCCATCCGGCTTCCAGTGCCGTCAGCTGGTTCTCGGCAATGCCTTTGGCTTAGGTGCCTCCTCGGTATCCAAGTTCCACCAACGTCTGCTGGTCCTTGGTAGTACTTTCTGGCACAGGTACCTCCTGCTTAGTAACCGAGTTCCAGTACCGTCAGCTGGTCTTCGGTAGTTCCATTGGCTCTTGTACCTTCTGCTACCCATCCGGGTTCCAGTACCGTCAGCTGGTTCTCGGCAGTGTCTTTGGCACGGGTACTCCCTCCTGCCCAGCCTGGTTCCAGCACGCCAGCTGTTTCCGGGTAGTGTCAACGTCACTTTGCCTCCAATGCGTTGTGCTGTCGTGTTGCGGCCGGGTTAGCCGACTCTATGATGCCTTCAGTTTAGGTGACTCCTATGTGGGCTGCGGGATCTGGCAATGAAGGCTGGTTCCATAGTGGCAATAGGACAAGCACCCCCTGTAGGACTGTGGGATTTGGTAACTGCGGCCGGCTCGCGGCCTTGCAACTTTTTTTTTCATGGGTACCTTCTGCTACCCATCCGGGTTCCAGTACCGTCAGCTGGTTCTCGGCAGTGCCTTTCGGTTAGGTGCCTCCTTCGTGGTATCCAAGTTCCACCAACGTCTGCTGGTCCTTGGTAGTGCTTTCTGGCACAGGTACCTCCTGCTTAGTAACCGAGTTCCAGTACCGTCAGCTGGTCCTCGGTAGTTCCATTGGCTCTTGTACCTTCTGATACCCATCCAGGTTCCAGTACCGTCAGCTGGTCCTCGGTAGTTCCATTGGCTCTTGTACCTTCTGCTACCCATCCGGGTTCCAGTACCGTCAGCTGGTCCTCGGTAGTTCCATTTGCTCTTGTACCTTCTACTACCCATCCAGGTTCCAGTACCGTCAGCTGGTTCTCGGCAGTGCCTTTGGCTTAGGTGCCTCCTTCGCGGTATTCAAGTTCCACCAACGTCTGCTGGTCCTTGGTAGTGCTTTCTGCACAGGTACCTCCTGCTTAGTAACCGAGTTCCAGTACCGTCAGCTGGTCCTCGGTAGTTCCATTGGCTCTTGTACCTTCTGCTACCCATCCGGTTTCCAGTACCATCAGCTGGTTCTCGGCAGTTCCTCAGCCTTCTTGTACCTTCTGCTACATTTCCAAGTTCAAGCTTTTTGAAATGGTTCTTGGTAATCACACTGGATCTCCCTGACGAGGACCCTAAAGACGAGGACCCTGAAGACCAACCTGAAGAAGACGAGGACCCCGAAGACGACGACTCTGAACACGAGGACCCTGAAGACCACCCCGAAGAAGACAAGGACCCTGAAGACGACAACCCTGAAGACGACGACCCTGAAGATCACCCCGAAGAAGACGAGGACCCCGAAGATGACGACCCTGAACCTGAGGACCCTGAAGACCACCCCAAAGAAGACGAGGACCCCGAAGACGACAACCCTGAACACGAGGACCCTGAAGACCACCCCGAAGAAGACGAGGACCCCGAAGACGACGACCCTGAAGACGAGGACCCTGAAGACCACCCCGAAGAAGACGAGGACCCCGAAGACGACGACCCTGAAGATGACGACCCTGAAGACCACCCCAAAGAAGACCAAGAAGATGACCCTGAAGAAGTTGACCAAGAGGACAAAGAACAAGAAGACAACCACCAAGATACAGAAGAACAAGAGACAGAAAACCAAGAAACAGAAGTACAAGAAGCTGCAGAACAAAAAGCGGAAGAACATTAAGCATAAGACTAAAAATCAAAGCAAAAGATATTATCTAAATTATAAGCAGAAGATGACTAAGCAGTGTATGGGGGTGAGTCCGTTCCTCCTCGTGGTGCCCCTGGAAAAGACCTGCTGCTGCAGGCCAAACTGAATGCGGACAAATCCTGTTGTAAATCTTTTGTGACGGGCAGAACGAAAGGTGTAATGTTCAAACTTTTATAGATAACAACTACAGGAATGCCTGTCACAAATAAGAATATGATGAAGAAGAAGAATATGAAGAAGATGAAGAAGTAGAATATGAAGAAGAATAATAGTTGAATAAGAAGAATATGAAGAATGTAAAAAAAAAGAATAATACGAAGAAGGTGAAGAAGAAGTTGATGAAAAAGATGCTGATGCTGAGGATGATGAAGGAGAAAGTGTGGGAGTAGTAAAAAAGAAGGTGAAGAGCATGGAAGTAGTGAAACATAAATATCTGACAAAATATAAAAAAACTTAACATAGTCAATATTTCCGTAACTCAGAACGTCTTAAAAAAATATTAATTCCTGCTATTCCATTTGATTGGGCTAAACCTCTATGCCTTTATTGTCTCCCCCACCTCCCCCAATACATTCTACATTATTCTTAGTTGTTTTCCTTGATGTAGAATTAACCTACAAGGAAAGAAAGGGTTTATTTTTATTCCGATATTTCTGTCCCATTGACTTGCATTGGGTTCCGGTATCGGAATCGGCGATATCCAATACTTTTTGGGTATCGGTCCGATCCAATATTTCCCGATATCGGAAGGTATCGCTCAACACTACTCTTTACAGTTGTTGTAGAGATGTGTCTGCTGCTAGAACTCTGTGTGGCATTGACCTGGTCTCTAATCTGAGCTGCTGTTAACCTGCGATTTCTGAGGCTGGTGACTCGGATAAACTTACCCTCAGAAGCAGAGGTGACTCTTGGTCTTCCTTTCCTGGGGCGGTCCTCATGTGAGCCAGTTTCTTTGTAGCGCTTGATGGTTTTTGCAGTTGCACTTGGGGACACTTTCAAAGTTTGCCCACTCGTCTTTCTTTACTTAGCTGCTTTTTTCTTGCCATAATACAAATTCTAACAGTCTATTCAGTAGGACTATCAGCTGTGTATCCACCTGACTTCTGCACAACACAACTGATGGTCCCAACCCCATTTATAAGGCAAGAAACCCCACTTATTAAACCTGACAGGGCACACCTGTGAAGTGAAAACCATTTCCGGTGACTACCTCTTGAAGCTCATCAAGAGAATGCCAAGAGTGTGCAAAGCAGTCATCAAAGCAAAAGGTGGCTACTTTGAAGGACCTAGAATATAAGACATATTTTCAGTTGTTTCACACTTTTTTGTTAAGTATATAATTGCACATGTGATAATTCATAGTTTTGATGCCTTCAGTGTGAATGTACAATTTTCATAGTCATGAAAATACAGAAAAATCTTTAAATGAGAAGGTGTGTCAAAACTTTTGGTCTGTACTGTATATCTAAGGGGTGTAGGCGATAGACAATTATAAATAAGTCAGAGAAGTTAATTGACCATGACAAAACAAATAAAGTATATCTTTAAGAAAAGCATGAAATATAACATGATTATATGAGATTATAGTATAAATGCATAATAAGATATAAGAAAATATCGATCTATAAATGCGAAATATATACAATAATAACTGTATGGACAAAAAATGCGCACACAGAAAATAGTTACAGATCTTGAGAGACAATGCAGTGCCAGCAATTATGTCCATGTTATCAAATAGCAGAATGGAAGTCATCAACGTCATTGACGGATAGAAATGGAGATATCACGTATACAAACATGCCAATCACCATGTAATGCCTTTATGAAAATTTGGTAGAAAAAGACGGCGAACTCTCATGGAGGAACACTAAAGAAATAGAAAAAAGTTAAAATACAAAAAAAACTACCCAACCATACTAGATAAAAAGGTAAGACAAAATAGCTAAAACAATGTGGATATAGATCAGAGAAATGGGGCATAACTAATATTTTCCTTCAAGCCCAATGGATGGAGTGTTTTTAAAGTCCAAATCCATCTGCTCTCTTTCTGGGCTAATAGTTGGCTCACTCTACCTCCCCTAATATTAGTGGTGATCATGTCAATACCCTGAACTTTAAGTTTAGATGCATCACACGTATGGTGTATTCTAAAATGCTTGGGAATAGTTTTTAACGTAGAAATATCAGTTTAATTTACCGCCGCTTCAATACCTAGGACGTGTTCACGTATTCTTGTCCTAAGTTGTCTAGTTGTGAACCTTACATAGATTTTAGGACACAGGCATGTTGCATAATAGTCCACCGCTTTAGAGGTACAAGTTATCGGTTTGGTGATATAATAGGTCCTAGAGCCCTGAGAATCTGTGAAAGAGTTAGCATGTTCGACATTAGGACACGCCACACATCTACCACATGGTACACATCCATTTACTGGAGGTGGTCTTTTCATAAAATTAGGGGGAGTGGTAGGATAATAGTGGCTTCTCATAAGATGATCACAGAGATTTTTTGCCTTTCTGAAGGTGATTTGCTGCCTCTCTGGTAGATATTTTGCTAATATGGGGTCAGCCATTAAGATGGGCCATGATTTAATAAGACAGTCACGTAATTCTGTCGCTTTAGAGTGGAATGTTGTAATGAACCGTAACTAGTGATGAGCGAGCATGCTCGCTACTGCTCGGTGCTCGCCCGAGCATCTCACTGCTCTTGTGACACTTTCCGGGGTTGCTCGGTGGGAGTTTGGGTCCCCACCCTGCATGTTTGGCGCACTTTAGAACGCCAATCAACATGCAGGGATTTTCGGCCACACACTGTAATGCCGCAGCCATGTTGGTTGTGGCATTACAGTGATTGGCTGGCCGCACAGTGTCATCAGGTCTATATCAGACCTGGCGCCGCCATGCTAAGCAGGCAGGCAGGGTATATAGCAGACGGCAGTGCACATAGCAGGAGGATCCATTCAAGTTCTGTCTGCTGGTGCTTTTACAGGCAGCATGGTGGCGCAGTGCTTAGCACTGCAGCCTTGCAGCGCTGGGGTCCTGGGTTCAAATCCCACCAAGGACAACATCTGCAAGGAGTTTGTATGTTCTCCCCATGTTTGCGTGGGTTTTCTCCGGTTTCCTCCCACACTCCAAAGACATACTGATAGGGAATGTAGATTGTTAGCCCCGATGGGGACAGCGACAATAATGTATGTAAAGCACTGCGGAATATGTTAGCACTATATAAAAATAAAGATTATTATTTGTAGAAATAGGCCCAGGTATCAGGGGCCAGGAATAATTTATTTTTTATCTTAATCCTGATTATTTGCTTAAAAAGCAGTCCAGAGAATACCGTTTATCTGTGCCATTTGCTTGTTGGCAATGCAGAATACAGCCAGGTCCTTTCCATATTAAAGCGCTAAATATCCAGCTATTTAAAACTGTGGTTTGTCCGTCACACGGATCACATATAATTGTGCTGAAAATACTGCCATTTCTGGCCTCCATTGAAATTTTGTTGCAGTGTGTCAGTGAACTTATTGACACGAGGTCGATGCTGTTAAAAATAGTGACCTACAGGCCGGCTATTTTAAACTGTGGTTTGTCCGTCACACGGATCACATTTAAGTTTGCTCCAAATTCAGCCATTTGTAGTGAGCGTGGAAGATATTGTCCTCCATTTAAAATGGGCAAGGCACGTGACAAGGGACGGGGAACTGGATGTGATGGTGCATGCCGAGGCCGTGGGCAAGCTGAAATTGTGCCACAACAAACACCCACATCTTCTCGCTCGACCTTCCTGTCCCAGTTAATAGGGGACTGCAATACACCACTATTGAACACAGAGCAGTGTGAAAAGGCTATTGGTTGGATAGCAGATAATGCTTCCGTCACTTAGCCACCACCACCACCGTGTCTTCCACGCGGTCAAGTCTCAGTAGCTGTGAGTCTGGACCACATATTCCTCACCCTGAACCTCCTTCCTCCCACCATGCCGAGTGCCCAGAGACAACTGATCCCACACTTGGACAGGCTGAAGAGCTGTTCACTTTTCCATTTATAGATTCGGACGTCTCACCTGGTCCACTTGAAGCGGGGCAAGAGGAGATCGCATGTAGTGATGCCCAAATATTTGAGCAGCCACGGTCATACGAAGGTGACGGTAGGAAAGTGTCACAAGAGGTGGACGATGATGAGGTACAATTGCCAGAAAGTCAGAAGGAAGACCAGGGTGCGGAAGTGGAAGACAAGGTGGTGAATGATATAGTAACTGACCTAACCTGGCAGGAGGACATGCAGAGCAAGGACAGCAGCACACAGGAGGAGGGAGGCAGAGCGCCCCAACAGGCAGGAAGAAGCAGTGTGGTGACCACAGACAGAAGGCGGGCAACCGTTCCCCGTAACACCAACACGACTGAAGTTGCCAGTACAACTGTTACGTCTTCCCGAGTCTGGTTGTTTTTTAAATACTCTTCCGATAACCCCAAAAAGGTCATTTGCACCACCTGCCTGGCCAGCATCAGCAGGGGTAGCAAAACTACCAGCCTGACCACCACCAGCATGATCAGGCTCATGGCAGCAAAGCACCCGACTTTGTGGACCGAATCCCAGGGTCCAGGAACAGTGTCTGCGGGTGACACCGCTGCTTCTTCTGCTGTTGTGCATGCAAGCCAATCCCCTGCCCATGGCGCATGCCATGCGAAGATGCCTCCTGCCCTGCACCTCTCGTTGCACACTCTTAACTAGCACCATCAGCAAGCATGTCCTTGTCCCAGCACAGCGTTCAGTTGTCCATACCCCAGTCTTTGGAATGTAAGTGCAAATACGCAGCCGACGCCCCACAGGCCACACTATTAAATTCCCACATTTCACTACTCTTGCGCTCGAAATGTTGCCTTTTAGGCTCATGGAGACGGAAGCTTTCCGCAACCTGATTGCAGTGGCCATCCCTCTGTACTCGGTCCCCAGCCCCCACTATTTTTCCTGGTGTGCCGTCCCCGCATCACAGAAGCATGTGTCCCACAACATCAGCAGTGCCCTCAACAATGCAGATACAGGGAAAGTCCACCTAACCACGGACACGTGGAAAAGTGCTTGTGGGCAGGGACAGTACATGTCGCTGACGGCACACTGGGTTAACATAGTGGAAGCCGGGACCCACCAGATCTTGGGACGGAACACATCCTCCCAATGCCGAGGATTGTGGGCCCTAGGTCAATCAGGGTTGCCCCCACAGTCTACAGCTCCTGCACCTCATCCTCCTCCTACTCTTCAGCCTCCATCTCCGAAATGACCACATCACTCATAAGCTGGAAGCACTGCCTTGGCCAAGCGGTAACAGGCTGTGCTGAAGCTAATATGCTTAGGTAACAAACCGCACAATGCTGAAGAGTTGTGGACAGCTCTGAAAGAGCAGGCAGATCTGTGGCTGACACCGGTGAACCTACAGCGAAGCATGGTCGAGTGTGACAATGGCCGGAACCTGGTGGCGGCTCTGAGGCAAGGCGAGCTCACACATGTACCATGCCTGGCCCATGTGCTTAACCTCGTGTTTCAGCGGTTTCTCAAAAGCTACCGGAGCTGCCGGATCTGCTTGTCAAAATACGCCGCCTGTGTGCCCATTTTAGAAAGTCAGCTACAGCTTCCGCCGCCCTTGCCGTGCTTCAGCAGCGTTTGCAGCTTCCGGCTCACTGATTGGTGTGTGATGTCCCAACGCGTTGGAACTCTACACTGCAGATGTTGTGAACGATTTGTGAGAAGAAGGCAGTTGTTGACTACCTGCATCAACAAGGCCGTCGGTATTCAGTTCAGACTCCACACATAAGGCCTCAGGAGTGGATCCCGCTTCTCTGTCTTCTGAAACGCTCTCAGCTCACAGTCAAAGAGGATGCATTGCAGGCGTAGCACAAGAAGATGGAGCAAGGAACCATACAGGGTGATTACACACAGCCCAGCCCCATCTCGTCCCAACGTGGATTGGGTGACAATGAGGAAGAGGAGGAGGAAGAACAGGAGCTAGTTTCATGCGCTATAGATGGTACTATCTGTACAACTGTCATACCGTCTGTTCAGCGTGGATTGCCTGAAGACAGGGAGGAGGAGGAGGAGAGCATGGTCAGTCGTCCTCTTGGTGAGGACATGGAAGTCTTGCCTGTTAGCAATCTGGCACGCATGGCTGAGTTTATGTTATGCTGTCTTTCCCATGACCCTCGCGTTCTCAAAATTTTGAGTGACAGTCATTACTGGTTGGTGACACTTCTAGACCCATGCTACAAGGAGAACTTTATATCTCTTATTCTTGAGGCGGACAGGTCTGCAAAAATGGGGCAGTACCAGAAGGCCCTTCTTGCGGAACTATTAAAAAAATTCCCATCTGAAATTGCTGGCGGCAGAGGTCACAGTTCGTTGGAGAACCAAGGAGTACAGTCGAGAGAGACACAACTCCAACAGAGGCAGGGAAACACTGTCAAAGTTCTGTGAGAGTTTTCTCAGCCCCTCCCATCGCACAGGCCCTGAAGCGCTGGTTACTCTCAGAAAGAGTGCAAAGTTTGGGAAGATGCTGAGGAAGTACCTTGCCGACTGTACCAATGTCCTCCTTGATTCCTCTGTGCCTTATAATTATTGGGTATCCAAGCTGTACACGTGGAATGAACTGGCTCTCTATGCCTTGGAGGTCCTGGCCTGCCTGCCGTTAGCGTTTTATCAGGGCGGGTTTTTAGTGCCTCTGGTGGAATTATAACTGATAAGCGCATCCGCTTGTCAACTGAAAATGCTGACAGGCTGACTCTTATAAAAATGAACAAGGGCTGGATTGGGCCAGACCTATCAACACCACTGAACGATAGCAGGGTAACATAAACTCAAATCCAGTGTCTTTTTTTGGGAGGTGTATTCCCATGCACCTTTTCACACCCACACATGGGTATACGATTCCTGATTTTGGCTATTTGCTCTTGTCCTCCTCCTTCTCCTCATCCTCCACCACATATCACCAGGGTGACCATGGTCCGTGATGCAACACCCACCCAATTCTTTTAAAGGGTGTTTATGATGCCCGTAAAAAAAATTTTTTATACAGTATGTTCATGTATACCCCCAGGGGTAAATGTTTGTCAGCCCATACATTCATACACTTAGTACATGGGCATTACAAGTATAGGAGACCCACTCCATTCTAATAGGAGCATTTTTTTATGAGGCCCTCCTCCGCGTCTCTTCCAAGAGGCATTGGCGTGCCTCCCAATTTTTGTCAGCCCTTGCATTCACTGCATAGGCAAACACAATGGGAGACCCACTTCCTAATAATGGGAACATTGTTTTCAGGAGGCCCTCTGACCTCCGCGTCTCTTCCAAGGGGCATTGGAGTGCCTCCAAATTTTTGACAACCCTTGCATTCACTGCATAGGTAAACAGTATGGAGACACACTTCCTAATAATGGGAACATTGTTTTCAGGAGGCTCTCCTCTAAGTCGTCTCAAAGGGGTATTGGGGTGCATCGAAATTTTCAAAGGGGTATTGGGGTGCATCCAAATTTGGGGCAGCCCTGCCACTCACTGCATAAACAATAACAGTATAGGAGACCCACTCTTTAGTAATGGGAACAACAAAGCATAGCCGGCTGCTGGCCCTTTAAGAATAGTAAAGGCCGCCTGATGGCCCTATAAAAATAGGTTTTGTGACTTTCAGAGTCCCTCCTTCATAAATGAAACAGGATGTGTCTGATCATGACTCACACACCACATGGCCAGATAATGTTGTAAAATGTTAAAATGACATTTACTGGTGAATGCATATGTCAAGGTTGAAAGCAATACAAAAGTGCAAAACCGCATCAAAAACGCTACGTGTGAACATAGCCTATGGTGCGGAGGAGTGTTTTTGTTTATGGTTATTTATTTTGCCTTATATACAAGTCATTACCCTGGAAAGGATGTTCCTTAACATATTTCCCAGGAAAATCCATTTTGTTTTTGTATGTTTTATTGTGAGTCCGTAAAAGTGGCGTAATACCTCTGACAACATTGTTGACAGCAGTGACCTGGGAGTCAGAAATGCTTCCAGGGGTCTTCCCCATGCTGTTCCCATGCCATTTGAGCACTGTTCCCATCGATTTGGGCAATTTTTAGGCACTCTGCACACCGCTGGGGGGAGCCGCCTAAAAAATGCTCAAGCTTCCCATAGACTTACATTGGGCTCGTTGCTCGGGTCGAGAACCCGAGTATTCCAATGTGCTCGACCCGAGCAACGAGCACCCGAGCATTTTAGTGCTCGCCCTTCACTAATATTCATGTCTATTAATTTCCCCTAAATTTTCATTTTAAAGGGAACCGGTCAGGATCTCCAATCTGTAACCACGTATTTATTGATCCCTTTATACCTTTCTTACAAGGCTTTTTTTGGGCTTATTAATTGCTGCCTATGCATAAAATCAGTTTTATAACAGGGCTTGCAATTTGATAAGTAGTGGGGGACTAGTTGTGGGGGTGTTGTTTTCCCCAGACTAATTGTCCCACTAATCACGTTATACCCCTGTGAGCATGAGTCACATTAGTTACAAGAGCGTTGTTACCACTGGCTCTTTGACATTGCGCAGTAAGTCAGGCGTATGCACCCCAATTTTATCAGGGCACAGTGTATTAACTGCAGGCAATGATGACAGGACACAGCCAGCCTTCACAGACGGTTCTCTGCAAATTCCACAGTTGGCTGTGTCCTGCGTCCGTGCTGCATACCCCGCATGCTCAGTGTTCCGATGAAGCCAAGGTAGACACCTGGCTTATTGTGCATTATCAGCGATGCTGAAATTTACAAAGGGCTGTTAGTGGCACCGCTCTTGCAAATAATGTCACTTAAACCCACAGGGCATGATAACATGATTAGTGGGACTGTGGAACAATTAGTCTAAGGAAAACAGCGCCCACCAGACCAGTCACCCATTAGTTATATTTCAAGTCCAGTTGCAAAACTGATTTCTTGGGTATGCAGCAGCAGATAAAAGATATAAAGGTGTCATTGGATTTAGGTTTCAAGGACCTGCATGTCTATATATGTGGTTTTGGCCAGGTTCATATTATTAAATGATTCCCTTTAAAGAGGAACTAGTTACTTTACATTCAAGTGGCTGAAGATATGAATAAAACATGGTTTCTTTCATTTCTCATCTGCATTGAAGAGATATTTACTTGTAAACTTTACGCCAATTTTCCTTTCAACTAAGGGGGCGTTTACTTTTCCCCTGTATGACGTTGTCCAATAATATGCAAGAGGTGTCAGGCAGAGGATAAAGAGCACACCCCCAGAGAATATCAGAACTGGATTTCTCTGGATCTGATATAATACACGTCTAACTAGTTAAGAAAAAAATCTCACTTCCAGCAATTACTATGCTGAGATGTGTGATTCCATATACTGCTCTGCATCCGTCCCAGGCTTTGGGGAATAACTTCCCGGTACCTGGGATAAATGCTGATCGCACACTACAGCTCTCGTCTCACAGCAGCAGGACAGGACTGAGATGAGAGCTGCAGTGTCCGATCAGCACGTGTCACATACTGGAAATATGATACTGTAAATGTTTTCTAGAGTGTGTTGTGTGCTGCACTATTGATATGAAAAGCTTGTGACAATTGGAAAGAGACTTGTTTACATATTAAATTTGGTCTGTTCAATACTATGGCTTAAACAATCTTTTAACTGTAGGTAAATTTTATATTAATTGATGTTTTTTTTTGGTTATAGTTTCACTCAGCAGCTATTTTTTTCAGAAATAATCTGTTTCAGGTATATGATGACCCGTCATGTGACCTGTCGGGGGTCCACACAGTCTGAAGTGCCCGGGGCCTGGATCATTATGCCTTTTAACAATTCTGGACTGCCCATATAATTGGAAGTTGTTTTTTTTTTATTAACATCTGAGTTAATTTGAGACACACCTATTGATGTTTTTAAATGCACACCTGAAACACACTGCTTCTTTGTGTAGCATCATGGGAAAGTCTAAAGAAATCAGCCAAGATATCAGGAAGAGAATTGTGGACTTGCACAAGTCTGGCTCATCCTTGGGTACAATTTCAAGATACCTGAAGGTGCCTCGTTCATCTGTACAAACAATTATACGCAAGTACAAAAAAGATGGGAATGTCCAGCCATTATACCGCTGAGGAAAGAGATGGGTTCTGTGTTCCAGATATGAACATGCTTTTTTCTGATATTTGCATATCAACACAAGGACAAAAGAAAAAGACATTGTGAAGATGATGGCGGAAGCTGATAAGAGTGTGTCAATATCCACAGTGAAATGAGTAGTGTATCAACATGGGCTGAAAGGCCACTCTGCCAGGAAGAAGCCATTACTCCAAAAGAAACATAAAAAAGACAGATTAATGTTTGCAAATGCACACAGGAACATAGACCTTAATTTTTGGAGACGTCCTCTGGTCTGATGAAACTAAAATTTAACTTTTTGGGCATAATGACTATCGGTACGTTTGGAGGAAAAAGGGAGAAGCTTGTAAGCCTAAAAACACCATCCTAACTGTGAAACACAGGGGTGGAAGCATCATGGTGTGGGGTTGTTTTGCTGCAGGAGGGACTGGTGCACTTCACAAAATAGATGGCCGTGAAAACCCGGGGTTTTCAGACAACACAGGGTGAGGGTTAAACAGTGTGGCAATACTTTATTGAACCACAAAATAGGGCAATAAACACATAGAACAGTCCCAGCAAGTACACAAGATGGTGCAAATTACAGAATCCTCACCCTTCCACTGGCCCATCTGGGATAGAACAGTCGCGATTTTGGGGCTTCCAGGGCTGACTACCCCCACTAGTGGCACCCCGCATTTTGCGTGCCCCCAAAGAGAGGAGGTAATGACAAGCTTAGGAAACTAGCCGAGGGCAGTGAGATCTGGGGCCAGGTGACCTGTTTGTCCCAACCTGGATTCTTTAAGACGTCTCTGAGGGTTCAGCAATGGTCAATGGAGCCAATCTGTATTCCTCCAGCTGGGGCCGAAGTCCCCTAAGCTGACATGCTCACCGAATAGAGACAGAGACCCCCTTTTTATTGATCACAATTGTCCTTGCAGCCATCATTCACAAGTCAAGGGTCAGGGATGAAGGTGGAAAGAGCTCATGTTTGAGCATTTAATCAACTTGAATAGTTTGTCCTCTATTGCTCGGCAAATCAACAACTCCCTTTAGCTGGTATAATATGTAATCAGCATATTATCAAACAGTATTGCTCACCCTATCTTGCAAGATTTGCAGACAATAAGTTGTAGATCATCTTAACTCAAGTGTCAACAATCAGGATTATTCAAACAATAGTCTGTGTTAATCAACCACAGAAGATCACAGGTTAAAAAGTCAACATAAAAATAAAGGTATATTTCTCTTGCCATCAGAAAGTATGTCTGGCATAATTAAGAAGAAAAGCTGTGTTGTCACAATGACATCATGAGAAAAAAAGATTATGTGGCAATACTGAAACAATATCTCAACACATCAGCCAGGAAGTTAAAGTTTGGGCGGAGATGGGTCTTCCACATGGACAATGACCCGAAGTATACTGCCAAAATGGTAACAAAGTGGCTTAAGGGTAACAAAATCAATGTTTTGGAGCGGCCATCACAAAGCCCTGATCTCAATCCTATTGAAGATTTATGAGCAAAGCTGAAAAGACAGGTGCGAGTAAGGCGACCTACAAACCTGGATCAGTTACACCAGTTTTCTCCGGAGGAATGGGCCCAAATTCCAACCAACTATCGTGAGAAGCTTGTGGAAGGATATCTCAAACGTTTGACCCAAGTCATTCAGTTTAAGGGCAATGGTACCAAATACTAATGAAATGTATGGAAACTTTTGACTTTGCAGTAAGTAATAAAAATGCCTTAAACATTCTCTCTCTCTCTCATTATCCTGGCATTTGGCAAATATTGCAAATTATTGTAATCCTAATTGACCTGAAACGGGAAAGGTTTATTCTGATTTAATTTCAGATATTGAGAAAAACATGCAGATGTGTCTTTTTATATAGTGTATGTAAACTTCTGGTTTCAACTGTATATGTGTTATATTAAATTAACTCACAGCTGACGTTTTCTTTCTGATGTAGTCATTCACTTTTCCCGTCTTCTCCATCTGGTCCGGGCCGATATCACGACTTCTCCAGCAATGACTGCAGAGATTACAACTAAGACACATCTGACTTCTCACACCTCCAGCACCGTCCCCATCTATTCCCAACCTGCACAAACTCCTCATTCCACTGTCACCCCAATGCTGAACCGCTGCTGTGTCCCTATTCCTGATCCTCTTAGTGCCCACATAATAATGCCAACCAATGTGCCTCTTACAAAGTAAAATGCCTCCTTTGTGCCCTTAGATGGTAAAACTGTGCTCCCGAAAACAGTGCCCACATTTTTCCCATAGAAAATAATAATGCCTCCAGTGGGCACATTTGGCATTCACAATACCCTGAGTGTCCCTATATTAATTATGCATCTTAAGTGCACACTTAAAATGTAATAATGTCCCAAGTCCCCCATATATATTTCCCCTCTATACAGCATTATGGCCCCTACAGCTCCCACATACACAACATGTTGGGCCCACCGCTCCCTATACACAGTATGATGGCCCCCACAGTAGTTCTCCTACACTGTATGATGGCCCCCAGTAGTCCCTACACACTGTAAATGGCCCCCAGTAGTCCCCTACACTGTATGATGGTCCCCAATAGTCCCCCACACTGTATAATGGCCCCCAGTAGTTCCCCCACACTGTAAGTGGTCCCCAGTATTCCCTCCACACTGTATGGATGGCCCCCAGTTTCCTCCTACACTGTGTGGATGGCCTCAAGTAGTCCCCCTCACTGTATGGATAGCTCCCTGTAGTTCATTAGTCCCCCTACACTATGGATGGCCCCCAGTCTTTCCACACAGCGCATGGATGGCCCCCAGTAGTCCAGTAGCCCCTTACACTGTATGGCTGGAGCTCAGTCTTCCCCCCACAATGTATGATGGCTCCAGTAGTTGCCTCACACTGTGTGGATGGCCCCCAGTAGTCCCCCCTTGAGCGCTATTAAAATAAAAAGAAACATCTTATACTCAACCATGGTTCCCGAAAGTCCGCTGGCAGACCGGACCAAGGCATGAGAGGACCAATAGGGTGATATCATCATGCTGGGGCATGTAGAATCCACTTTGTCCTATCTCCCTACTTTTCTGTAGACCACAGGATTAATCGTTAAATCGACCTGCAGTCTACAGAATGTGAAGCGGAAGTGCAGAGAGATCATGTGTCCCCGCTCCACTGCAGTTTAACCAGATCGGCGCACTGCACACAGTGATAGTTTAGAGTAGCAGTTTCTCCGGGTGGGCCTGTCTGAGCAAGGAACCAGGAGCGACGCATCCTCTCCCCCCCAGTAGCTATGCTACCGCATTTGTTACAATTTTGTAGATATCCTAGAGATGAAAAAGTTCAAGGGTGATTTGAGAGGTTTTCCAACTCTAACTCTTATGCATAAAATTTGGTGGCCCTGCAAGAAATGGTTGAGAATGGATGTGTACTCGAAATATACTTCTATGTGGACCAACCCCTATTTGAAAGAATTACAAAAGGTCGGAGGGCTTTGGGACATGGAAAAGTAAGGGAATGAAATATCTACACCAATTATACGTGGAAGGGCACTTTTGCTCATCCGAATATTTAAAGCAAACTTTTAATTGGGATAACTCAGAATTTTTCAGATATTTACAATTGCGTCACGCCGTTAGAGCTCAGGAGTCTATCTCAGATTTGACCATTTCTCTTAATGGGATACTGGACTCAGTAATAAATGCAAAGAACATGAGAGATCTTATCTCTCTGATGTATAATTCTCTGCTATTAAAGATTGTGGGAGATCTTCTGGCTACAATTAAACCTAAATGGGAGAGGGATGTGAGATTAGTCACTCAGGAGGAGTGGGAGGAAAGCCTGGAGTCACCAGGAAAATTATCTATAAATTGGACCCAAAGAAGATCTCAATTATTTCTTTTACACAGAGCCTATAGAACTCCTAGAACACTGTTTAGAATGGGCATTAGAGCAGATGATCGGTGTCCATGGAGGGGAGGAAGGGGCAGATTTCATCCATATGTTCTAGCTCCCAAGGTATGTGTGCTGGGTATGTGGAGGAGGCTAGGGATTTGCCTCCTATACAATTGCCAATAGCCAAGATTCTATATCATACTAGAAAGACTATACATAGGCATTGGTTGGCAAGCAATGCTCCCTTAATAGAAGAAGTAGTGGAGCTTTAAACAGTACTATTCTAATGGAAAAACGGGTCTATATAAAAAGGGGCCACAGCTAAATTTGGGAAACAGTGGGGGGATTGGGTTAAATGCTCAAGTGTGGCGTTGGATGAGTTGGTCAGAGACATAATATTTAACATGCTAGTTCTTTAATAGCAACATAATAGGACGGATAGAATGTTGTGCAATTCATGATACATTTAGTATTTCTACATCAAGGAGGGACGATAGTCTTATGCAAAATCAGATGGGTAAGGGATGAAAAGGGGGGGTTCTGGAGGGGAAGGTTGAGGGTGTTTTTTTAAATCCTGTAAATGTGATGTTTTATTATATGTTATATTTTCTTTATCAAACAGTCTGTAAGATTTGTATCAAACCTCCGATGCCGGCGCCATTCTAGCGGTGTCGGCACGTGCGTTCCCGGGGCTCATGTGAGGTTGTTACGTCGTCTGAGCCCAGTGAGTGCTGGAATCACTGTCTCCACCTTCAGAAAAATCGAACATGAGGAAATCTGAGAGCAGCTGCAGCCCTGGCTCCCTGTTGATGTTCAATATGTCCGAAGGTGGTGACAGGTGATAGTGAAGTCAGCACTGACTGGGCGCAGGGCTCATGTGATGTAACAACCCCGGTAATGTGAGTCCCGACACCGCTGGAACGGCGCTGGCATGGGAGCTGAGTATGAGTGTTTTTATTTTAACTAGGCCAAACATGAGGAATGACACGGGTTGTCCTAGTAGTGAACAACCTCTTTAAGATTGTACAACTTTCAGTTAAAACATTTCCAACATTCTGGACATGGAAAAGGCTTCTCCCCTGTGTGACTTCTCTAAAGTTTATTAAGAGTTTATTTTCAAGAAAAACATTTCCCAAATTAAGAATATAAAAAAAGCTTCTACCCTGTGTGACTGCTCTGGTGACTAAGAAGAGATGATTTCTTCACAAAACATTTCCCACTTTCTGAACATGAAAAAGGCGTCTCCCCTGTGTCAGTTCTCTGATGTCTGATAAAACTAGTCATGTGTGGAAAACATTTTCCACATTCTGAACATGAAAAAGGCTTCTCCCCTGTGTGACTTCTCTGATGTCTGATAAAAGTTGATAACTGTGTAAAACATTTCCCACATTCTGAACAAGAAAAAGGCTTCTCCCTTGTGTGAGTTCTCTGGTGTATAACAACAGATGATTTCTGGTTAAAATATTTCCCACATTCTGAACATGAAAAAGGCTTCTCCCCTGTGTGAGTTCTCTGGTGTATAACAGCTGATTTCTGGTTAAAACATTTCCCACATTCTGAACATGAGAAAGGTTTCTCCCCTGTGTGAGTTCTCTGATGTCTGATAAAAGTTGATAACTGTGTAAAACATTTCCCACATTCTGAACAAGAAAAAGGCTTCTCCCTTGTGTGAGTTCTCTGGTGTATAACAGATGATTTCTGGTTAAAATATTTCCCACATTCTGAACATGAAAAAGGCTTCTCCCCTGTGTGAATTCTCTGATGTCTGATAAAATTAGTCATGTGTGGAAAACATTTTCCACATTCTGAACATGAAAAAGGCTTCTCCCCTGTGTGAATTCTCTGATGTCTGATAAAACTAGTCATGTGTGTAAAACATTTCCCACATTCTGAACATGAAAAAGGCTTCTCCCCTGTGTGAGTTCTCTGGTGTATAACAGCTGATTTCTGGTTAAAACATTTCCCACATTCTGAACATGAGAAAGGTTTCTCCCCTGTGTGAGTTCTCTGATGTCTGATAAAAGTTGATATCTGTGTAAAACATTTTCCACATTCTGAACATGAAAAAGGCTTCACCCCTGTGTGAATTATCTGATGTTTGATAAAACTAGTCATGTGTGGAAAGCATTTCCCACATTCTGAACATGAAAAAGGCTTCTCCCCTGTGTGAATTCTCTGATGTCTGACAAAACTAGTCATATGTGGAAAACATTTTCCACATTGTGAACATGAGAAAGGCTTCTCCCCTGTGTGGGTTCTCTGGTGGCTCTTAAGACTCTTTTTCTGGCTAAAACATTTCCCACATTCTGAACAGGAAAAAGGCTTCTCCCCTGTGTGTGTTCTCTGGTGAATAACAAGATTTGATTTCCTGCTAAAATATTTCCCACACTTGGAACAAGAAAATCTGTTCTCTGTCGTATTAATTTTTTGATGTATAGGAAAAGACTTTTCGTGGGGAAAACTATTACCACATTCTGAACGTGAAAATGGCGTCTTTGCTTTAGGAGCAGTTCGTTTTTTAATGCTTATTTTGTGACTATGATTTTCCTTAGTAGTCGGTAATGAATCAGAAGACAGGACCTGTTTCAAATGATCAGATGACAGATCTTTGCTGTGAAGGGATGATGGTATATCTGCAGTAATGGCATTCACTTCAATTGTATCCTGTGGGATCTCAAGATCATCTGATTTAAAAATTGAAGATGTCAGCTGTCCCTCTGATCTCCTGGTACAGTCATCTGCTATGATAAAAATCAATTATTATGTTTCAATAAAATATCCTTGAATTTTATATTCTTTAACATTTCTACTTAAACGCTCTGTAAAAATATGAATTATTCAGCAAGACAATGACAGTTCACAATCTAATAGAAAACCTCATAGGATGAACCTGTTATGTTGGGAAAAATAATACCAATAAAAAGTTCCACTCATTCCGCAAAGAACAAGCCCCCACTCAGGCCTATCATCTGTCGGTGGAAAAACGGAGGTTTCCACATTATTAGTGTCTCAAAGGCTCTTGAAGAGCAACATGGCTTCCATAAACCAATTAAGCAATATCTGCTCTCCCAAAGTAAAATCTCCCCCTCACTTCAGAGCCTTGCAGTGTGCTCAAACCACATTTAGCCTCCATGTATTTGGCATTACTATAGTGAGAAGAACCCATTTAATTTACAGAGTGTGTCTCCTGGAGCACAATCTGGGCACTATGTGTTGGGTAACAAAATGGCAAATGTGCAATTTTCACTCTATAACATCCACTGCGTGCTAATTTCTGGAAAGAGGCTGTGGAGTCAAAATATTCCCTACTTCTAAAGAGTAATTCATTCAGGGTTATAATTTCTAAAATGGAGTCACTTTATGGGGATTTCTACTGCTCTAGTTTTCAGCCTTTTGTCATATTATGGCTTCTGCAAATGGTGGGTCCCATCTCCTTTGGGTTCTGCTCCTGCGAGGTCTGCTTCTGTCACCAGGTGCCATCTTATTCATCCTGCAGGCAGCGCTGGTGATGGAGGAGACATCAGAACCAGAAGCTCTGGGCGGCCCAGGCCCTGTCCAGCCACTAAGATTAGGTTGCCTGGGACCTGTAGTACCATCCAGTCTGGCAGTATGGGTGTGTGTACTGTCCAACTGAAGTAATCTGCTCCCTACATCAGCCATTTGGAAAGCACCGCACCCTACTAAAGCTGGAAGCATATTGCCGGAAGCTGCCAGATACAGCCTTGTTCTCCTCTGGTTCAGTCCTCTGGGCTCAGCTCCTGGCTTGTGTATTTGTTTCCTGTTGTGACCCCGGCCCGTTTACTGACTACTTTTGTGTCTTCTGATTTTGCATTTTCTCTTCTCTCCAGGTTCTGACCCGGCTACCTGACTATTCTTCTTCTCATCTCACTCCACCGAATAGCAGGTAACACCGTGGCCCAAGCCTAGGGGTCTCTGTGTAAGTCCAGATACGGAGAAAACGGAGTAGATCGCGCCAAGCCTGTTCATGGTGACCATCTTTTGAGCTGTCAGGTGACCATGAACAGCGCCCCCAATACATTGTATCTGAAATATATTCCAGCAAAATCTGCATTCAAATAGCTAAATGGCGCTCCTTCCCTTCTTAACCCTCCGTCAGGGGCAATATGTTTCATAACGAGTTTAGGGGCATTGCGCCTGTCAGGCACAGCCTAGAAAATTGACTATATTTTCCTTTTTTTTAAATTTCAATGCTCTAAAAGTGATCAGTTACCTTAATAGGAATGTAATAAATGAGAATACACATAATCAGGTGGAAAAAAAATGTTTACTAACCAGACAAACCACTGAAAATAGAGAAATGAAACTAAGTGAGCTGCGCCTGTCAGATCAATTGCCCCTGACGGAGGGTTAACTCTGCCATGTGACCAGATAGTAGGATATAACCGTATATAGGGTATTGTTGGTGGAAGGTGGAAAATAATTTGTAAGGTCCATCTGTATCTTATTATCCTTTGTGAAGAATTCCAAAGATATCACCATTTAATGTGACACACGTCAGATTTAAAAAATGGGGCCTAATTAGGAACAGAAAACTGGCTGCGGGAAGTGGATTAATCAGAGTATTTTGGGAACTAACCACTGTAGTCGAAAACTGTAAGTATAGACAGTAACATCTACTGAAATGATCAAACTCAACAGTCTCCATCAGTAAGAAGTGAGTAACTAGTGGTGAAACCTCTCGGGGGTAATTAGAGTATGGGGCTCGGTGGCTCTTGGCAATCTAAACTATCGTAAGGGACAATATTTTCTGTCAGATGAGTTTCAAGATGAAATATTAGACGTTCAAAGAGAACTTTTTATAATAGTGCAGAACTGAGGTGTCTTAAATTTAGCTTAGAGATATATCATGGCACAGGTGTAATGTTTTTTATGTAGTTTATCGCAATCTTGTTTGAAGTTAGTTGGTTTTAAAATAAATTGAAAAGTGAGGATAAAGGCAAACTCTGTTGTTATTGTACAGAAATTCACACTTGGCCTCACTGCACATTTGATATTGTCGATTATAAAAGCAAAGTTTGGTCAAAAAGACTGGACCTGGTCTTGTAGGGACCATATGAGCACATTCAGTGGCACAGAAAGGACTTTTAATGCCCAAAGTCATTTGAACAGTTTTGTTTTGGGTCGAGGAGAATGTTGTGATCTAGCGGCAAAATGGTGATCACACAATTGTGATACAGCCGGACTACACCACTGATAAAGCAGCCACAGCCGGTGATTGAGAAGAATCTGTGACTTCTCTGCATTTAGTGGTTACTACTCACCTGGGTAGTCATATGTAGGAATCTCCTCTTTACACCACTCATCACCCCTCACATATGCCTCTATAGTATTAATATGGGTCGGATCTTCACCCTGAAACAAATATTGTAAAAGTCACAGACAGATGAGAAGTCCCATCTATGATCAGCTCTAATCCTGCCATCTCCACCGTCCTCAGTACACAAGTATAAAACATACAATACTGGTGGATAAAACAAGACTCAACACAAGACCTTCACAGCCGTCTACGCATCATAGGGTGTAACGGGTCTGGGAGGCGGAGCCTCTGAGCAACAATACAAGGGGGCGGTCCTTGTAAGGAAGCGGGTGGCTCCCGGGGAAGACGGGCAGGTAGTCACGGCAAGTGACAGGGACAGTCTCTGGGTAGAAGGGCAGGTAGTCACGGCAAGTGACAGGGACAGTCTCTGGGTAGAAGGGCAGGTAGTCACGGCAAGTGACAGGGACAGTCTCTGAGTAGAAGGACGGGTACTCACGGCAAGTGACAGGGACAGTCTCTGGGTAGAAGGACAGCAGACAGGTGGCTGGTGAGAGCTCCCTGGTGAGCGGGCGAGAGTCTCTGGACAGGCAGGTGGTCACGGCAAGTGACAGCAGAGCCTCCAGGTAGGCTAGCAGACAGGTAGCAGGTGAGCGCTCCCAGGTGAGCAGGCAAGAGTCTCTGGACAGGCAGGTGGTCACGGCAAGTGACGGCAGAGCCTCCAGGAAGGCTAGCAGGCAGGTAGCAGGTGAGCGCTCCCAGGTGAGCGGGCAGGCTGGTCCATAGACAGACTGACAGGTGTCGGAAGGCAGACCGTCGGACCGCAGGCTTGCAAGCAGGTAAACGGATATCAGGCAGGTATCAAGCAGGAATCTGGCAGGTGACTGGCAGGTAACTGGTAACGGGACCTGAGGGCTGAAGCAGAGTGAAGGCTTTGCAACAACATTGCTCGGACACCTCCATTTTGGAGGAGGTGCCTTATATATGATGAGGTCCTCCGGCCATTGGCCGGGGACTCCTTAGGACGGCGCGCGCGGCCCCTTTAAGAGAGGGGGAGCGCGCGCGCGCGCCCTAAGCACAGTGGCCGGGAAGCAGCGCGCGCTGCCAGCAGAGCGGGAGGAGGACGCCGGGCACGGAGTGGAGAGGTGAGGGGAACAGCGTCCCTGCCTAGCAGGAGGCAGGGACGCCGACGCTACAGTACCCCCCCCTTTAGGCCCCCCCCTTTTTTAGGCCAGACAGAAATTTATCAAGGATGAGAGGGGCATGGATGTTCTCACGGGGCTCCCACGTTCTCTCCTCAGGACCAAACCCCTTCCAATCTACCAGAAAAAAGGTCTTTCCTCTTACCCTTTTGGTGGCCAGAATGTTCTCTACCTCAAACTCGTTTTCAGCGGAAACCGGAGCAGGAGGCGTACCTGTAGACTTGGAAAAAGAGTTAAGTACCACGGGTTTGAGGAGAGATACATGGAAGGAGTTAGGGATCCGCAAGTTGGCCGGGAGTTTCAATTTATAGGCCACTGGGTTGATTTGTTTGATAACTTCTAGTGGGCCGATGAACCGAGGCCCTAACTTGTAGGAAGGAATCTTGAGCCGGACATACTTGGACGAGAGCCAGACTTTATCTCCAGGACGGAATTGTGGAGGATCCAGGCGTTTTTTGTCAGCGTGTTTTTTCATCCGCTCGGACGACTGAAGGAGTGCGGATCGGGTACTCTCCCAAATGGAGGAAAATTTGCTAACGAGAGATTCCGCAGCCGGATTGTCCACCGAGGTGGAGACGGGAAATGGGATCCGAGGATGCTGACCGAAGACTACAAAAATCGGGGATCTGGAGGAAGATTCGCTCTCGTGATTATTGTAAGAGAATTCGGCCCATGGCAGGAGATCCACCCAGTCTGAATGGTGGGCATTAACGAAGTGCCGGAGGTAACTGGTCAGGATCTGATTGATCCGCTCCACTTGACCATTGGACTGTGGGTGGTATGCGGAGGAGAAGTCCAGGGTGACGTCTAGCAGCTTACATGTGGCTCTCCAGAAGCGTGAGGTGAACTGAACCCCACGATCTGACACGATGTGGAGGGGCAGGCCATGGAGACGGAAGATGTGGCGGATAAAGTCTTTAGCCAGCTCGGGTGCAGACGGGAGGCCTGGCAGGGGAATGAAATGAGCCATTTTGGAAAAGCGGTCAGCGACCACCCAAATGACCGTACAATCGGCAGAGACAGGGAGATCTGTTATGAAGTCCATTGCTATATGCTGCCAGGGGGCAGCAGGTACTGGAAGAGGAAGGAGGCGACCGGCTGGCAGGTGTCTCGGAACCTTGTTGCGGGCGCAGGACACACAGGCAGAAACAAAGTCTATTACGTCCTTGTGCAGGGTAGGCCACCAGTAGTGCCGGGTGATAAGCTGGAGGGTCTTTTTCTGACCGGCATGGCCAGCAAGCTTAGACGAGTGACCCCAGTGTAGGATCTTCTCCCGATCAGGTACCATTACAAACGTCTTACCGGGAGGGAGACGATTTAGACTCACTGGGGCCACCTGCATTACTCTGGCGGGATTGATGATGTGTTTAGGTTCCTCCTCAAGATCAGACACCAGGAAGGATCGGGACAAGGCGTCAGCTTTGATGTTTTTGTCAGCCGGGCGAAAATGAAGAACAAAATCAAAGCGAGCAAAAAACAAGGACCACCGGGCTTGGCGCGGGTTAAGTCTCTGGGCAGTCTGGAGGTAAGCCAAGTTCTTGTGGTCTGTGTAAATTATTACCGGGTGAAGAGCCCCCTCGAGCAGGTAACGCCACTCCTCCAATGCCAGCTTAATGGCCAATAATTCTCGGTCTCCTATGGAATAGTTGCGCTCGGAAGAGGAGAAGAGTTTGGAGAAGAAGCCGCAAGTTACCATTCTCCGGAAGACGATTTTTGGGTAAGTACCGCTCCGGCTCCAGAGGAGGAGGCGTCAACTTCCAGGAAGAATTGCTTGTTGCCGTCCGGGCGATGCAGCACCGGGGCGGAAGAGAAAGCCTGTTTTAAGGAAAGAAAGGCTTCCTCAGCTTCGGGCGGCCATTCTCTGGGATTAGTGCCCTTACGGGTGAGCGCAGAGATTGGGGCAGTCCGGGAAGAGAAGTGCGGTATGAAGAGGCGGTAGTAGTTGGCGAAGCCCAGGAACCGCTGAATAGCCTTCAACCCCTCTGGTCGAGGCCACTTCTCGATGGCAGACAGTTTCTCAGGATCCATTCGTAGGCCGGTCTGAGAAATTATGTAGCCCAAAAACGGAAGCGAGGTCTGCTCAAAGAGGCACTTCTCATATTTAGCGTAGAGGTGGTTCTGCCTGAGCCTGAGCAGAACCTGACGAACATCCCTCCGGTGTGTGGGGAGATCCGGAGAGAAGACCAAGATGTCGTCCAGGTACACCACTACGCAGGAGTAGAGAAGGTCCCGGAAGATGTCATTGACCAACTCTTGAAAGACGGAGGGAGCGTTACAGAGACCGAAGGGCATTACTAGGTATTCATAGTGGCCGTCCCGGGTGTTGAATGCCGTCTTCCATTCATCCCCCCGACGGATACGGACCAGGTTATACGTCCCACGGAGGTCAAGCTTGGTGAAGATTCTAGCCCCCCTCAGACAGTCAAATAATTCCGGAATGAGCGGAAGGGGGTATTTATTCTTCACCGTGATCTGGTTAAGGCCTCTATAGTCTATACAGGGACGGAGTGAGCCATCCTTCTTTTTGACGAAGAAGAAGCCTGCTCCCGCCGGGGAAGTAGATTTCCGGATGAATCCCCGGGCCAGATTCTCCTCAATATATTCTGACATGGATCGGGTCTCAGCAGCGGACAAAGGGTAAATGCGCCCACGGGGAGGAGTAGCGCCGGGCATCAGGTCGATTGGGCAGTCGTATGGTCTATGAGGGGGTAATGTCTCTGCCTCCTTTTTATTAAAGACGTCCGCATACGACCAATAAGGAGCCGGAAGACCAGGTAGATTGGCTGGAGTAGGAGAAGGACGGACAGGATGGACGGGAACTAAACAAGTCTTATGACAGTCCTGTCCCCAGCGAAGGACTTCTCCGGTCTGCCAATCAAGCACGGGTGCATGTCTCTGAAGCCAAGGTAGGCCTAGCAATAGAGCGTGAGAGAGTCCAGGCAGAACATGAAAGAAGATGCTCTCAGAGTGCAGCATTCCCACCTGCAGGGTTATGGATTCGGTGATGAGTTGGATGGGATGTGGTAAGAGGCCCCCATCCACGGCAGCGACAGATAAGGGTACAGCTAGAGGTTTGGTGGGAATGCGGTATTTCTCTACCAGAGACTGAAAAATGAGATTTCCGGCAGCTCCAGAGTCAAGTTGGGCTAGTTCAAAATAACGGTTCTCCCCACAGATGATAGAGACCGACAGCAACAGAGATGGAGAGGGTTTACTCTTGTCTAGGACAACCTCTCTGAGCGATCCTAGACACAGGCGTTTCCCGACCTCTCTGGGCAGGAACGGATCCGGTGCTCCTTACTGCCACAGTAGAAGCAGCTCCACTCGGCACGGCGTAACTCTTGACGGGTTTTGACCATCTTGGTCTGGTCGACCTGCATAGGCTCGGGTGAGTGCGCCTGGGGAGTAGCGGGAGAAGGGACAGGTTTCTGAAAGGTAGGGGCTAGACGTGGAAACCTCCTCTCATGGGTGACCTCTTTGGCGCGTTCCTGGAACCGGATGTCAATCCGGGTGGCAAGAGTTATTAAGTCGTCGAGAGTGGTAGGTATGTCCCGACCGGCGAGTTCATCTTTAATACGGCCGGATAGACCCTCCCAAAAGACAGACACCAGGGCGTCGTTATCCCAGGCCAGCTCCGAAGCAAGGGTACGGAACCGTATGGCATATTGGCCCACGGTGAGATTTCCTTGATGGAGGCGTAGCAGAGATTATGCGGATGAGGTCTTCCGTCCGGGTTTGTCGAAGACTTTCCGGAAAGCCGTGAGAAAGGCTGGCAGGTTGGACACCAGGGGGTCTCCTCTCTCCCACAGAGGATTTAGCCAAGCCAGTGCCTCCCCCGTGAGATGGGACATGATGAAGGATACTTTGGCCCGGTCGGAGATAAACTGGTAGGACAGGAGTTCAAAGTGCAGGGTGCACTGGTTTATGAAGCCCCGAGCTTGAGCGGGGTCGCCTCCGAAGCGAGGAGGTGCAGAAAGCCGGGGTCCGGGGCAGGATGCCATGGTATTGGTGGGCAGCGGCGCTGCCGGGCTGCGAGTCATGACACTAGCGGTGGTTGCTGGTGGAGCAGTCAGAGTGTCCAGGCGAGAGTTGACATTCCGCAGATGACTCAGGATGGACTCCTGTTGGGACCTCTGACGGGACAGTTCATGACATAGGTCTGAGAGCGAGGGAGCTTGGGTGCCACCGGGTTCTATGGCCCGAGCAAACTGTAACGGGTCCGGGAGGCGGAACCTCTGAGCAACTATACAAGGGGGCAGTCCTTGTAAGGAAGCGGGTGGCTCCCGGGGAAGACGGGCAGGTAGTTACGGCAAGTGACAGGGACAGTCTCTGGGTAGAAGGGCAGGTAGTCACGGCAAGTGACAGGGACAGTCTCTGGGTAGAAGGGCAGGTAGTCACGGCAAGTGACAGGGACAGTCTCTGAGTAGAAGGACGGGTACTCACGGCTTCTACCCAGAGACTGACAGGGACAGTCTCTGGGTAGAAGGACAGCAGGCAGGTGGCTGGTGAGCGCTCCCTGGTGAGCGGGCGAGAGTCTCTGGACAGGCAGGTGGTCACGGCAAGTGACGGCAGAGCCTCCAGGTAGGCTAGCAGGCAGGTAGCAGGTGAGCGCTCCCAGGTGAGCAGGCAAGAGTCTCTGGACAGGCAGGTGGTCACGGCAAGTGACAGCAGAGCCTCCAGGTAGGCTAGCAGACAGGTAGCAGGTGAGCGCTCCCAGGTGAGCAGGCAAGAGTCTCTGGACAGGCAGGTGGTCACGGCAAGTGACAGCAGAGCCTCCAGGTAGGCTAGCAGACAGGTAGCAGGTGAGCGCTCCCAGGTGAGCAGGCAAGAGTCTCTGGACAGGCAGGTGGTCACGGCAAGTGACGGCAGAGCCTCCAGGAAGGCTAGAAGGCAGGTAGCAGGTGAGCGCTCCCAGGTGAGCGGGCAGGCTGGTCCATAGACAGACTGACAGGTGTCGGAAGGCAGACCGTCGGACCGCAGGCTTGGAAGCAGGTAAACGGATATCAGGCAGGTATCAAGCAGGAATCTGGCAGGTGACTGGCAGGTAACTGGTAACGGGACCTGAGGGCTGAAGCAGAGTGAAGGCTTTGCAACAACATTGCTCGGGCACCTCCATTTCGGAGGAGGTGCCTTATATATGATGAGGTCCTCCGGCCATTGGCCGGGGACTCCTTAGGACGGCGCGCGCGGCCCATTTAAGAGAGGGGGAGCGCGTGCGCGCGCGCCCTAAGCACAGTGGCCGGGAAGCAGCGCGCGCTGCCAGCAGAGCGGGAGGAGGACGCCGGTCACGGAGTGGAGAGGTGAGGGGAACAGCGTCCCTTCCTAGCAGGAGGCAGGGACGCCGACGCTACATAGGGGAGATCTCATGACACCTTCTCTCCATCAACCTGATGATCCTGAGGAGCAATGGGATCTTCTTGTTTACAGTCATGTGGAAGAAGAGGATGGGGACATCTCTCTGGTGTTGTCCTCTTACTGGATAGATCTAGAGGAAACACATAGAGGGACTGAATTCATTCTTTATATACAGATAATTATAGGCCGTGTGTATTTAGTCCTGTCTATTACCTGGTGATGTGAGGGGCTGGGGAACCTCCATCATGACGTCCTTGTACACATCTTTGTGTCCTTCTAAATACTCCCACTCCTCCATGGAGAAATAGACAGCGACATCCTGATACCTTATAGGAACCTGACACATACAATGATATCGTCATCCCCCCGATCCCTTCATAGCGTTACTGTATAATGTCCCAGCATTCCCAGCAGTGTCACCTCTCCAGTCAGCAGCTCAATCATCTTGTAGGCGAGTTCTAGGATCTTGTGGTCATTGATGTCCTCATGTATCAGGGGGTGAGGTGGAGGTCCTGTGATTGGGCTCGGGGGTCTTCCCCATCCCTCAGACACAGGGTCCTGAGAGCGCTCACTAGAGGTCTTCTTCACTACTGTGTAATCCTGGTTATGGAGAGACACATTAATAAATCTCACTACAGACATTTCCAGAGTCCTCACCTCTCCAGTTCTGTCCATCTGTTATTCCCATAGATAAGAATGATGTAATGTGACGTCATCAGAATCTCTCACCTCTCCAGTAAGCCGGAAGAGGATCTCTAGGGTGAGGTGTAATATCCTCTCCGCCATCTTGTCTCTGTCCATATCCCTCTTTGATGGGTAAATCAGGAAAATTCTCTTATATAGAAGATCTTCACTGAAAGGATCTGATATTGTAGAGACCTGAATGAGAAGATGATGAGCTGATGGAACATCATAAAAATCCTGTGTAATAATACAATTACTGGAGATAATAAGGGGAAACATATGAGGAGATTTATTATTACAGTATTTTGTTTTCTTGTATACATCTAGTAATAAAACCTATATATTTTAGGCCACAGACAACAAGCAGTTTCTTCCTCGGAGTCTGCAGCTAAACACCTTTCTCACAAGATGGTGGTCTGATAGTTTTATGAGATGGTTGTTTGTTCTCGGCCCCGACCCTTTCACAACTCCTGTCTCCTGGTTTAATCGGAAGAGAAACACATAATGAGAACCTGGCTTACACCTCTGGGGTTTCACAGATGCGGCATTGATAAATGTCCACCATGTAAATATGCCGAACACAAGAAATAGATTTAATCACATTAAATAAAACATTTCATTACACTATGTATCACCTGCAGCAGAGAATTTGTAGTATATTGTATTCAGTGTCTGGGATGTAATGTCAGATATGTCGGCTGCACCTCCTGTAAATAAGGCAGAGAATTAATGAGCACATAGGAGACCCCACTAATCCCGCGGCCATTAACCCCTCCAACATTCCTAAGAGAACACAATGGTGACTGAAAGAACTTTCAGTTTTGTGGCATTGAAAGGGTAAATAGTTCAGGTGGAGGGAGATGGCAGAGGAGCATTGCTGAACCGTGAAGCTTCCTGGACTCTAAGGGTAAATCCATCGTACCGGAGGTTGTAAAGAGAAGGACGGATCTGATCTTACATTACTAGACAGGTGAAGGGGCCATATTGTGATGACCGGTGACTACCTCTTGAAGCTCATCAAGAGAATGCCAAGAGTGTACAAAGCAGTCATCAAAGCAAAAGGTGGCTACTTTGAAGAACCTAGAATATAAGACATATTTTCAGTTGTTTCACACTTTTTTGTTAAGTATATAATTCCACATGTGTTAATTCATAGTTTTGATGCCTTCAGTGTGAATGTACAATTTTCATAGTCATGAAAATACAGAAAAATCTTTAAATGAGAAGGTGTGTCCAAACTTTTGGTCTGTACTGTACGTATTAGTACGCCCTGGGCTGTAAAGGGGTTAAGACCCGTAGTGGTGGAGATTGGTTCCCATGGTGAAACATTAAGTGCTTGGATGGATTTTTACCTACAGCCTCTGGTTCAGGAAACTCCGAGTTACATTAGGGATTCAAAATTCATAGTGACCATTTTTGATAAATTTGAATGGCCAAAAAACTTTGGATGATTGTCCTGTGATGTGGTGGCATTATACCCCCTCAATTCCACACCATATTGCTTTAGCATGTTTAACCTACCACCTTGACACATACAGTTCGTACACTATAGAAATAAAAGAATTTCTGGTCATAGCAGTACAGTTCCTCTTAGAGCGTAATTATTTTAGCTTTGATAAAAGTTTTTTTTTACAGAAAAGAGGAGTCAGCATGGGCAGTAAATTTTCTCCTTCGCTAGTCAACATAGTGATGTGTAGGTGGAAGGAGCTTTTCATTTACCATAATGATAACACATATAGTGGACACATTGTGTGGTACGGTAGATTTATTGATAACCTCCTCCTGGTGTGGGGGGCACACAGGAGGAGGTGGTACAATTTGTACAGTACATCAACTGCAATCATTTTAATCTTAAATTCACTTAGTTCTACCATTCATCCAAAATTACTTTTTTGGATCTCGAACTTGAGGCTACCAAGGAGAAAGAATTGGTCAAAATTAATCCCCACAGAAAATCTACAGCCTCAAATTCTATTCTATCAGCTAAATGTTGTCATCCGCCACATATTAAGAGAAATATCCCTTACGGTGAGCTAATACGAACAATACGAAATTGTTCAGATAACATCACTTTTCAGAAGGAATCAGAAAAAATTTGTACCAGACTATCCAATAGGTGCTATCCCGAGTGGTCTTTAAGAAAAGCGAGTAGAATTGTCTCCAATATAAATCGGAAAGATATACTCCGAAATAAACAGAAAAATAACATTAACACATTGGATACTAGGGTAACGTTTTCTACCACCTATAGTCCTCAGTATAATAAAATTACATCTAGAATTAAAAAGTATAACCCTATTATATATCAGAGCAAGAAACTAAAAAACCTACTTTCTAATGCCATCCGCTTTGTAGCCAGGAAAGCGCCCGCTCTGGGAACCATCCTTTCTCCTAGCTTATACACCAGTGAGACTAATACTGTACAACCAAATTGGCTCAGCACAAAAGGTTTCTTCAGATGTGGAGCCAATCGGTGCAAAGCGTGTCTACATGCGGTTAAAACAGATCGTTTTATGTCCTTAAGTAATGATAGAGAATATAAAATTCATGATTTCCTCAATTGTAATTCATCAGGGGTTATATACCTTATAGAATGCACCTTGTGTAAGGTCCACTATGTGGGTTGTACCACAGGTGCGCTGAAAGTCCGTATCAGAAGACATCTTTCTGATGCGATTAATTTGGAAGCCATAAATACATCAGCAGTATCGAGGCATTTTGCGAGAGTTCATAAAAGTGACGCCTCATTCTTTAAATATATGGAGATAGAGAAGGTATATAGATCCACACGAGGGGGGGATCATAAGTGCAAACTTCTGAACCGGGAGTCCCGGTGGATTTTCACATTGGATACCACAGGGGTTAAATTCAAGACAGGATCTGATACTGCAGTATTAAGAAATATAATTCTGCATTTATTTCCATGCATGTACACTGGGTACGGAAAGTATTCAGACCCCTTTACATTTTTCACTCTTTGTTTCATTGCAGCCATTTGGTAAATTCTAAAAAGTTCATTTTTTCTCATTAAAGTACACTCTGCACCCCATCTTGACTGAAAAAAACAGCAATGTAGAATTTTTTGCAAATTTAATAAAAAAGAAAAACTGAAATATCACACGGGCATAAGTATTCAGACCCTTTGCTCAGTATTGAGTAGAAGCACCCTTTTGGGCTAGTACAGCCATGAGTCTTCTTGGAAATGATACAAGTTTTTCACACCTGCATTTTGGGATCCTCTGCCATTCTTCCTTGCAGATCCTCTCCAGTTCCGTCAGGATGAATGGTAAACGTTGGTGGACAGCCATTTTCAGGTCTCTCCAAAGATGCTCAATTGGGTTTAGGTCAGGGCTCTGGCTGGGCCAGTCAAGAATGGTCACATAGTTGTTCTGAAGCCACTCCTTTGTTATTTTATCTGTGTGCTTAGGGTCATTGTCTTGTTGGAAGGTGAACCTTTGGCCAAGTCTGAGGTGCAGAGCACTCTGGAAGAGGTTTTCATCCAGGATATCTCTGTACTTGGCCGCATTCATGTTTCCTTCAATTGCAACCAGTCGTCCTGTCCCTGCAGCTGAAAAACACACCCATAGCATGATACTGCTGTTATGATCTGCTACAAGAACTAAGGAAAGAGAGGAAATCTGTCCATACAATAGGACTAAGCTGATTCTCTACGATGCAGCGGGCAAACTGTTCCTTGTGAACAGACCCGTCTTCGTCCGCGGCTTGTCTGAACGCAGACCTATAGATTAAAGGGAGGGGTCCCTTATCTGCATCTCCAGAAGTTTCCCATTTCTCTATTATACTCTTCAAATTACATTTTGAGACTTTCTCCTCCTGTTGTTGCACATATTTTTTTTCCCTTCATCTGCACAGGTATCATTAATCTATCAACTATAATGGCCGTACCAGGTCCTGCAGGTCCTGTATCACGCACACATGACGTGGGCAGTGCACGGCATGCCGCTAGTTTTTATTCTGAGTGCTCTTATATACGGTGGTAGTTTTACACAATGTTGAGCCTGTGATCTGCAGAGTGAAATGTCTGACTACTAGAACAGAAGTATACGGCAGATTCTACAGCATGGATACATAAAGGACGTCCTGGGGGAATATACCTCCCTCCAACACTCGTCCAGTCCCTGCCTCACACTAGAGACATTTATAATAACTCCAGGACTATGGAGCTGGTCATTTTCTCATAATCTGTGGCCATTATTAGTGATCTCGCATTGTACGGTAATATCACCCTGGAGGTTGTGTTGTATTTAGTGTAATAGCGCCATCTAGAATATACAGTATATATCAGGCGATACCATGCTTTCTATAGTTAGTCGTCTTCTGTGACCTCTATAGCTATCTATTATACTTTATATTTCTTTATAATAATTTATAATAAATTACTCGATAGTTTTACAGCTTTATGATGTTTATTAATCTGCTGTAATTATAAAAGAAAGTCCAACCTTACAGTGGACACAGGTGGAAGTGTCCTCCATGATGGTGTAGGCTGAGGTAGAGCAAGTATATAGTCAGTGGGGGATCAAGATGACCAGTATTCCCCAGGGTTCCTTGTTATCAGGGAGGGACCCGGTGTATGCAATCAAAAGATCTTGTCCTCTGACCGGCTGTGTGCCATCAACAGGTAATGATCCTCTTTCCGGCTGTGTGCCATCAACAGGTAATGACCATCCGGCAGTGCGCCATCAACAGGTAATGACCCTCTGGCTATGGCCATCAATAGGTCATCACCCTCCGGCTGTGTGCCATCAACAGGTAATGACCATCCGGCAGTGCGCCATGAACAGGTAATGACCATCCGGCTGTGTGCCATCAACAGGTAATGATCCTCTGCCCGGCTGTGTGCCATCAACAGGTAATGACCCTCTGGTTATGGCCATCAATAGGTCATCATCCTCCGGCTGTGTGCCATCAACAGGTAATGACCATCCGGCAGTGCGCCATGAACAGGTAATGACCATCCGGCTGTGTGCCATCAACAGGTAATGATCCTCTGTCCGGCTGTGTGCCATCAACAGGTAATGACCCTCTGGCTATGGCCATCAATAGGTCATCACCCTCCGGCTGTGTGCCATCAAATGTTTTTATCTTCTGTCCAGTTTTGTGCCATCAAGAGGTAATGACTCTCCAGCTGTGGGCCATCAACAGGTCATCACCCTTCGGCATTTAGGCTTCTTGTCTTCTGTAAGATGCGATTCTTGAGTCTCCTGATGTTAAAAAATGTTTAAAAAATCACCGATTAAACTAATAATCTATCTAGTACATAAGCATCACAATTTATAATCTATCTAGTTCATAAGTATGACAATTTAGCTCACAGAACATACACTATGCTAAAACATTAGACCCTACAAGCAGAAATTTGCTAAACTAACATAAATATAACTGACAAATCAGTAGAAAAATCGCTACCAATGGCACAGCTCTCTTCACATCAACCTGTAACCATAGTAGATAAGAAATAGAGGACAATGCTCATAGTCAGTTATCAACAATTCGGCATGGGGCATCTCACCAGAGACATTATAATATCTAGTAGATTATAGATGGCAATAGAATTTACCAACAAGCACATAGTACGCCAAACTCAAGTACATAGTATGCCAAACCTCGACACGTTTTCCTAAAATAGGGATAAGCACTCCTGATATCCAGAAGATATATATAACCATATCATATTATTGATACAAAATATAAATGCACAGAGTCAATAAAATCACTTAAAAACACCAAACCCCATCCTTACTTTGCAAGATACCTATTCCAAAGGTGTATCTAGGTTTTCTGGCACCCGGTGCAGCAGGGGCTGGCTGGCACATTTTAGCCTGGGGGGCAAGCACACAGCAGTGGCCCATGAGTAGCGGCCCATCCTTAACATGTTTATTACCAGATGCATCATAAGCCTATATTCACACGACCGTATTGTCTAAGTGTTGCCCGTGAAAAAAGTTGACAGCACTTGGACCAGTTCAGATGAGTGTTTGTAGTGGTCAGACATAGTACATATTATTCTTATGTATTACTATTTTTAAAGCAGATATACCTTTTTAGAGATGTAGTACCAGGGGCGGACCTACCGCCCGTGCAGCCGGTTCATTGAATGGGGGCCCCCGAGGGAGAGGGGGCCCCTCCAGCCTCCAGCAGGGCCGCCATCGTGGCATGACTGCACTGACTCCAGCATGGGGCCCTCGGAGCCCCCCTCTTGTGCCTCTCCTCATGGGCCCCCCCCCGCAGGACCCCCCGCCGTCACATGACCGGAGATGTGCCTGCGCTCAGCATGGGCCCCATGCTGAGCGCAGGGACATCTCCGGTCATGTGACGGCGCCGGTACAATACTTACCCCTCCCCGTGCCTCCGCAGCGTCTGCCGCGTCCTCTGACTGTGACGTCTCAGGTCAGAGGGCGCGGTGACTTCTTTACACCGCGCGCTCTCTCCTGAGCTGTCACATCACAGAGCGGGAAGACGTGCGCAACGCTGGAGTCCGGATCAGCAGCAAGTAAGTATTTGATTTTTTTTTTTTTATGTATGGGGGCATGGGGCATTTAATGTTGGGGGGAGAGTGGGTGTGACATCCTGCATGGGGCATTATATGGGGGGGGTGACATCCTGCATGGGGCATTATATAGGGGGGGGATTGGCATCCTGAATGGGGCATTATATGGGGGAGGGGGGAATTGACATCCTGCATGGGGGAATTATATGGGGGTGGGGGGGAGGGATGTGACATCCTGCATGGGGCATTATAAGAGGGGAAGGGGGAAGTGACATCCTGCATGGGGCATTATAAGAGGGGAAGGGGGGAAGTGACATCCTGCATGGGGCATTATAAGAGGGGAAGGTGGGAAGTGACATCCTGCATGGGGCATTATAAGAGGGGAAGGGGGGAAGTGACATCCTGCATGGGGCATTATAAGAGAGGGGGGGCGTGACATTCTGCATGGGGCATTATAAGGGAGGTGGTGTGACATCCTGCATGGGGCATTATAAGGGAGGGGGAGGGGGGAATTTACATCCTGCATGGGGCATTATATAGAGGGTGGGTGTGTGACATACTGCATGGGGCATTATAAGGAGGGGGGGGTGACCTCCTGCATGGGGCATTATAAGGGAGGGGGTGGTCTGACATGCTGCATGGGGCATTGAAAAGGGGGGAAGTGACATCCTGCAAGGGGCATTATATGGGGGGAAGAGGTGACATCCTGTATGGGGCATTTTATGGGGGGTAGATGTGACATCCTGCATAGCGCATTAAAAGGGGGGTGTCATCCTGCATGGGGCATTATAAGGGGGGAACAGCTTGCATGGAGCGGTACATGGGGGCCAATATTCTGTATGGAGAGTTATATGGGGACCAGTATCCTGTATGGAGCATTATATGGGGACCAGTGTCCTGTATGGAACATTATAAGGGGGTCAGTATCCTGTATGGAGCATTATATGGTGCCCATATTACTGCATGGAGGACTATACTGTCCGGTCTGCACTGTGCACTATGAGGATTCGCCGGTTTCTGAGCTATTGTAGAATTTACAATAGATATCGCTTGTGTAATGGGGCATTATAAGGGGGGAACAGCCTGCATGGAGCGTTATATGGGGGCCAATATTCTGTATGGAGTGTTATATGGGGGTCAGTATTCTGTATGGAGCGATATATGGGGGACAGTATTCGGTAGGGAGCGTTATATGGGGGCCAGTATTCTGTATGCAGTGTTATATGGGGACCAGTATCCTCTATGGAGCGTTATATGGGGACCAGTATCCTGTATGGAGCATTATATGGGGACCAGCATCCTGTATGGAGCATTATAAGGGGGTCAGTATCCTGTATGGAGCATGATATGGTGCCCATAATACTGTATGGAGGACTATACTGTCCGGTCTGCACTGTGCGTTGTGAGGATTTGCCGGTTTCTGAGCTATTGTAGAATTTACAATAGATATCGCTCATGTAATGTAGTAAGTGAAATCCTTGGCCTTGTACTATATATATATATTTCTCTGCGGTATCTGTGCATCATGAATCATGGTATGTGTTAAAGGGGCCCACTGAAACTCTGTCACCCAGGGCCCACAAAAACCTGGAGCCGGCCCTGGGGGTAAGTATAACAAGTTGTATTTTTTTTTACATACAATTAATTAACTTGGAGTGGGGGGAATCAGAGATGCACGGGGGGGATGAGAGATGCACTGGGGGGGGGGGCCCACTACAGTCTGTGTCCGCCCCTGTGTAGTACGCTGTGTTTTTCTGCACTCCTAAAATAACATATCAGCAGAGTAAAGGTGGTCACACATAAGCCCAGGTCTGCTAGATAGATACCTATGAATTATTATTTTGTATATGTTTTCAAACATACTTGATCAATGAAATCTTCATTGTAAACTTCAACTCCACATAATAGTATATGATGTAGCAGTCACTAATTATCTTGAGTGCTTCGTCTGATGTCCGTGCACATAGTATACATAGTATACCACATACAGTACAATATATATAGGAGAATATACAGTATGACTGGTATATAGAGACGAGCAATTTGTAGAACCGTGGTCCAGTGGTCAGATGAATATTCTGTGGCTGCTGAACAGGAGCCACCACATAGTCTCCTTTTTACAGCCCCACATAGCCTTCCATATACTGTACAGTGTGAGCCCCACATAGCCTCCTATATACAATGTGAGCCCTCACACAACCTCCTATATGAGTATGAGCCCTCACATAGCCTCCTATATACAATGTGAGCCCTCACACAACCTCCTATATGAGTATGAGCCCTCACATAGCCTCCTATATACAATGTGAACCCTCACACAACCTCCTATATGAGTATGAGCCCTCACATAGCCTCCTATATACAGTATCAGTCCTCACACAGCCTCCTGCATATAGTGTGAGGACCCACACAGCCTCCTGCATACAGTGTGAGGACCCACTGTGTGAGTACAGTGTGAGGACTGGTCGTCGGATATGTTGCACGCTTATTGAGATGTGTTATTGACAGCTCTATCATTTTTCTTGCCACTGTCTTGTTAAATATACAGGTTGGATACATTTGGTGTTCATGCCATATAAATTCCTGTTTATAACGAGTACATATTTATGATAGGTAGCTTTGTTTTTCTACCATTGGCAGGCATTAACTGGATTTTAGGTCCTAGTGACGTTTTATATCTATTTTACCTACGTATTCATTAAAGGTTATGTTTTAACCTCGTTCACTACTTTAATTGCTTCATATTACCTTTATTGAGTGGTGACCTGTATGATAGTGTGTGAGCACCAGCTCCAGGCGTCCCTGAAGAGGGGCAGGGAAAAAGTAAAGGGGGCAGTGGAAAGGGGGTTTATCCAAGGAGGGGTGAGTTCAGCAGAGTATGAGAGACAGACTCATCCTAAACCAGAGGTCTCAAACACGCAGGTCGCATGTGGCCCTTCAGACTGGTTCATGCGGCCTGTGTGCACCATAGACCCCGATCGCGGCCCGGTCCAGGAGCTGCCGACAGCTGCACTTTAGTTCAGTGTATTGCTGCGCAGAGACCGGCTCTCTGCATGATACAATACCAATGCCAGCCACCGGCCTATCAGAGGCCAGCAGCGGACATCCGCGTCCCAGCGCAGCGGTGCATGACATCACTAACATGGGTAGATGTCAGCTGCTGTCCTCTGATAGGCCGTGGCAGGCATTGGTCTCTGCGCAGCAATACATTGAACTAAAGCGCAGCAGCCGGAAGCTCCTGGACCAGGCCGCGATCGCCAAGGGGTCTATGGTGTCTGCGCCCGCATATGCAGAAAGGACACCGAGGGAACGGAGGACAGGTGAGAAGAGACTTTTTTTTTTTTTTATATATATGCATGTGAAGAATGGAACAGCGGACATTCCTACAATATAGGGACCTGAATGGGGACATTCCTACAATATGGGAACCTGGATAGGAACATTCCTACAATGTGGGACCTGGATGGGGACATTCCTACAATATAGGGACCTGAATGGGGACATTCCTACAATATGGGGACCTGGATAGGAACATTCCTACAATGTGGGACCTGGATGGGGACATTCCTACAATGTGGGACCTGAATGGGGACATTCCTGCAATATGGGGACCTGGATGGGGACATATCTACAATGTGGGGACCTGGACATGGACATTCCTACAATGTGGGGACCTGGATGGGGACATATCTACAATATGGGGAACTGGATTGGGACATATCTACAATGTGGGGACCTGGATAGGAACATTCCTACAATGTGGGGACCTGGATAGGAACATTTCTACAATGTGAGGACCTGGATGGGGGACATTCCTACAAGATTGGGACATTATAACAAGATGGGGACCTAGATGGGGGATATTATGACAAGATGGGGACCTGGATGGGGGACATTACGAAAAGTTGGGGACCTGAATGGGGGACATTACGACAAGATGGGGACCTGGATGGGGCATTACTACAAGATGAGGACCAGGATGGTGCATTACTACAAGTTGAGGACCAGGATGGGGCATTACTACAAGATGAGGACCAGGATGGTGCATTACTACAAGATGAGGACCAGGATGGGTCATTACTAAAAGATGAGGACCAGGATGAGACATTACTACAAGATGAGGACCAGGATGAGGCATTAGATGAGGCATTACTACAAGATGAGGACCAGGATGAGTCATTAACACCTTTACAACCCAAGGTGGTTTGCACATTAATGACCAGGCCAATTTTTACAATTCTGACCACTGTCATTTTATGAGGTAAATACTCTGGAATGCTTCAACAGATCTCCCTGATTCTGAGATTGTTTTTTTGTGACATATCGTACTTCATGATTGTGGTAAAACTTCTTCGATATCACTTGCATTTATTTGTGAAAAAAATGGAAATTTGGCAAAAATTTTGAAAATTTTGCAATTTTCAAAATTTGAATTTTTATGCCCTTAAATCAGAGAGATATGTCACACAAAATAGTTAATAAATAACATTTCCCACATGTCTACTTTACATCAGCACAATTTTGGAACCAAAATTTTTTTTTACTGGGGAGCTATAAGGGTTAAAATTTGACCAGCGATTTCTCATTTTTCCAACAAAATTTAGAAAACCATTTTTTAGGGACCACATCATATTTAAAGTCACTTTGAGGGGTCTTTATGACAGAAAATACCCAAAAGTGACACCATTCTAAAAACTGCACCCCTCAAGGTGCTCAAAACCACATTCAAGAACTTTATTAACCCTTCAGGTGCTTCACAGGAAATTTTGGAATGTGGAAGAAAAAAATTCACATTTAACTTTTTTCACAAAAATGTTACTTTAGACCCAATTTTTTTTATTTTCGCAGGGGTAACAGGAAAAAATAGACCCCAAAATTTGTTGATCAATTTCTTCTGAGTAAGCAGATACCCCATATGTGGGGGAAAACCACTGTTTGGGCGCACGGCAGGGTACGGAATGGAAGGAGCGCCATTTAACTTTTTAAATGTAAAATTTGCTTGAATAATTAGCGGACACCATATTGCATTTGGGGAGCCCCTGATGTGCCTAAAAAGTGGAAACCCCACACAAGTGACCCCATTTTGGAAACTAGACCCCTCAGGGAACTTATCTAGATGTGTGGTGAGCACATTGAACCCCCAGGTGCTTCACAGAAGTTTACAACATTGAGCCGTAAAAATAAAATTTTCACATTTTTCCCACAAAAATGTTTTTCAGCCCTCACTTTTGCATTTTCATAAGGGTAACAGGAGAAATTGCACCATGCAGTTTGTTGCTCAATTTCTTCTGAGCAAGCAGATACCCCATATGTGGGGGAAAACCACTGTTTGGGCGCATGGCAGGGTTCGGAAGGGAAGGAGCGCCATTTGACTTTTTAAATGTAAAATTTACTTGAATAATTAGCGGACGCCATATTGCATTTGGGGAGCCCCTGATGTGCTATTATACCACTATTATACCACTGATAATCATACTATGTTTATGGCTAGGTACCCATTGGGGTTGTATCCGTGCGCCAAGTATATGTTTTCGTTATCTGATATATATTACATTCAGTATAATGTGTGTTACTCATTTGACACTTTGTAATATAGGTACCTTGCAAACCAGATAGGGTGAAGTTTAGGACCGCATACAGGTCTAGTAACCCCATAAGTATTTATATTATACCTGTGTGTAATTATTATACTTTGGTGCCGGAACTTTCTATGTCATCTACTTGCTGTACTATGAGTACCTTGTGACCACACTGCCTCATTTTTAATGGGGTTTTCCTTTTGGTTTTAGGAGCTTAACTGTCAATTTATGGGGTGTCTAATAGTTTTTTGTGACAATAAAGATTTTTTTCGATTTAATATATTTATTGAGTATTTGATCTCTTTATTTATTTACTAATTTGAATATGAGGAATGAGAATTAATATATCGCATTTTGGATATCCTCAATTTTTCAATTGTATATATGCATATATCTGAGATGAATCTTAGTATCCTTTTTTGCTTACAATTGTTTGTTTTTCTGGTGGATATAGGTTCTACAATGGACTTTCGCAGTCGAGATGCTAATTGGTCCACAAAACTTACAGACATTTTTGGTAATGGGGACACAGCCATGGGTGAGTCATCATCGCAACAGTGTCATGAATTACAAAATAGTCTTTCCAAACTCCTATATAAACGTACCAGAACCTGGTGGAACAAGGCTTCACTAGAGCAATATCTCAGTAAAGAAATTATCCCTAGAGGACTCCGGATACAGGTATTCCCATCATTTCCTATAGACGATGTTAACTTTAAATTACGATGGGAGGAAGCAAGTAAGAACTGTTCACGCATTATGCTCGAACTCCTGATAGGTCATGATAAAAAACAATTGGACAATCAGGAAATAGAAATTGAGGGTATACAAAAAGAGTTGAAAAAAACATTATCTAAGGAGGCATGGGATACTTTAGATAAAGAACTCATGAAGGATCTTGATAAATGGGAGCAAGAAATTAAGCATTACAAAATGAAAAAATTCCATCGAGGCACATTGGACTATAAAAATGGGCGCGTCTATAAATGGTATCAAGGCCAACCCTCTGCTCGAATATCTCGCCCCCAGTCTAGACATAGCTCGATCTCTTCTAGCGACAGTTCTTCTGCGGTTCATTTTTTGGACATGCGCCAAACATCGGAAGACGATCCAGATCCAAAAGAACCAAACGGACGAATGGTAACCCGTTATACAGCCTCCAAGAATTACAAAAAGAATCAGGGACCTCAATGGAGGAAACGTTAAAGCGGGATGAACTCAAGGTAATTAATTTATCTGACAAAGTTCTTAGTACTGGACAAATAGAGGTATTAGAGAAGGGATTGACCTTCTCACCTGTGGCTAATTTTGATTGTTTTACGACCATAAAGGACGTTCAACTTTTTGGCCGTAAACTTATGCTCAAGAGATATTTCTCTGGATCACAAGATGAGTTTTGTCGTGATGCCACCGTGAGGAAAAAGAGGCTATTTTAGCTCTAGATTCCCTTCTAAAGGAGCAGGAAGATATACCTAACTTCCCAACCTTTGTAAAGAAAAAATCAACGACCTTTCCCCCTCTGTCCGCCTGTCCCCCAATTGAGTTATTCACGAGATTGGTTACACAGGATCTGAGAATGCTTCCTAGCTATAGATCCCATGATAACCTTAATTATAAACAAAGGATTGCCTTAAAGGAACTTAGAACAATGAATGACATAGTCATTAAGAGGGCGGACAAAGGGGGAAATGTCATTATTTGGCCGACTGATAAATATGAAAAAGAAGTTTATCGACAACTTTCAGATACATCTTGTTACCGGAAACTTGATTATAACCCAACATTGAAGTTTTGTAAGGAATTGGTTACAATTTTGGAAACTGCGGTGGATCAGAATATTATCCCTAAATCCATACTTGACGGCCTAATTGCCAAAAATCCCATCATACCTAGACTGTACCTTCTCCCGAAGGTTCACAAAGACACCACCGATCCTCCTGGATGACCAATAGTGTCAGGAAGGAATGGATTATGTGAGCCGGTCTGTAGATTTTTGGATTATTATCTTAAACCATTAGTGCAAAATTTGCCATCTTACATTAGGGACTCAACGGATCTGCTGGTCAGACTCCAGGACATTGCACTGGATTCCAATACCATTATGGCCACTGCAGACGTTGAGTCCCTATATACGTCTATTAATCATGATGATGGACTAAAAGCAGTAAAATTTTTTCTTGATTCGACTAATATGGAGTATCAACTGATTGAATTGTTGCTTCAGTTGGTGCGTTATGTTCTTACGCATAACTTTTTCCTTTTTAAGGATCGGATATATTTACAGAAGAGGGGCACGGCTATGGGGGCGTCTTGTGCGCCCTCATATGCGTGCCTCTTCCTAGGATATTGGGAACACTATATCGATTTTCCGGACTATGAAGATGGGGCGGTCCATATGTGGGTCCGCTTCATTGATGATGTTTTTCTGATATGGCAAGGAAGTGAACAAAATTTAAGATGCTTTCTTGAGAAATTGAATGACAATAGGCAGAACATAAGACTGACATACTCTTTGAGCCCTGTGGAAATAGACTTTTTGGATATACATATCAGAAGGAGGAGTGATGGTTATATTTCAACCGACATTCATAGCAAAAAAAACGGTAAATTCCTTATTAAATGCTAAATCCTCCCATCCTCCTCAAGTGATTAAATCAATCCCAACGGGACAATTCCTTCGGGCTCGGAGAGTATGTTCCTCGGATGTCCTGTTCGAAGGTCAGGCTAGCGAATTGAAAAAGCGCTTTAAAGCCCGTAATTATAATTCTGATATTATCCAACAGGGCTACATGAGGGCAAAGGCAACCCCAAGAGAACAGCTGTTGAGGAAAAGTAGAAAGGACAAAGACGATCAGGTGAGACTGATTACACCTTACCATACACATTGGAGAGAAATGGCGGCAATTTTCACCAGATATTGGCCCATTCTCTTATCAGACCCTGTTCTTAAAAACATTATTTCTCCAAAACCTCTAATAACTCCTAGAAGATCTAAGAATCTGACTGATATATTAGTGAGGAGTCACTATATACCACCCTCAGTAGACGGCCCTTTCTCTGGCCATGTAAAACCAAAATGGGGCTGCTATCCTTGCGGCTCGTGCAGTGCCTGTTCACAGATAGATAGGGCATTTACTTTCCATGACTCTCCAAATACTCGTAATTTCAAGATCCTCCAACGGTTAACCTGTCGATCTATTAATATTATTTACTGGGCAATTTGCCCATGTAAATTGATCTATGTTGGATTAACGTCAAGAGAGTTTCGTGTGAGAGTTCTGGAACATCTGAGAGACATTAAAAATGCGGCAAAAATGACAGATCCGGAACAAATAGTAAAGCTTAAAAATATCCCAAAACATTTTCGCGAATCTCATAATTGTAACTGGCGGCTTCTACGTTTTCGAGCAATAGATCAGATCCATTTAGGAGCAAGGGGAGGTGATGCCAGAAATCTACTTTATAAAACAGAGACTAAATGGATTACTATTCTTGACACTATTAAACCAAAAGGTCTAAAAGACTCAGTGAGTTTTGCACCATTTCTGGTATAATTACCTTTTATAATTACCCTTTATAGGACTAGTTATCATGATGTTGTTGCGACTGTGGCTGTCCCAATTTAACTGTGTTTATGCTTTGTTACATTGCTATTCCTGGTCTATTTGTGTTTCTCATTTAGATTTAATATGGTGGAGCTGTATTATTTATGCTGCTATATGGCATGTTATCATATGGGGTAGTGATTTATATTTATTAAATAAACTTTGTATGACATGGATTAAGCAATGGTATTGGTATACTGATATGGTTATGTCACTTTTTACATACAGTCTGATTCTTATATAATTGGTGTTAACTTGAATATTTATTATTATTATCTCCTTTTACTCTTTAAGATTGTGATTCGGACTGAACAGTATCTCGCCATTCAAGAAACTTAGTTCATCTACCTCAATATGAAACATCTTTGTAATCGTCTGTTTATGCACTGCCTAATAATGTTGATTTATGTCTATGGGAAAAGGGCAACATTGCCCATACTTAAAATGGGGCTCGCACACACCCTGTGAGGTGCGCGTGCGCACCGCATCATTGGGGCCTCGCCGGGCGAGAGCGATGCGCAATGAGCGGTGCGCGCGCCCAATCACGCAGGGTAACCAGATGTGTTGTGCCCACATTTGTTCATAAATGACCAGGTCTGGCACTGCCTCCGTTCCCCCCGACAAAGCAGCACGCGAAACGCGCGTTGGGGTACGAGGCAGTGTGGTCTTCTCACTTACTTGGTAATCAATGTCTACCATATTTACTTGTGGCCACTATGGTCTATTATACCACTGATAATCATACTATGTTTATGGCTAGGTACCCATTGGGGTTGTATCTGTGCGCCAAGTATATGTTTTCGTTATCTGATATATATTACATTCAGTATAATGTGTGTTACTCATTTGACACTTTGTAATATAGGTACCTTGAAAACCAGATAGGGTGAAGTTTAGGACCGCATACAGGTCTAGTAACCCCATAAGTATTTATATTATACCTGTGTGTAATTATTATACTTTGGTGCCGGAACTTTCTATGTAATCTACTTGCTGTACTATGAGTACCTTGTGACCACACTGCCTCATTTTTAATGGGGTTTCCCTTTTGGTTTTAGGGGCCTAACTGTCAATTTTATGGGGTGTCTAATAGTTTTTTGTGACAATAAAGATTTTTTTGATTTAATATATTTATTGAGTATTTGATCTCTTTATTTATTTACTAATTTAAATATGAGGAATGAGAATTAATATATTGCATTTTGGGTATCCTCAATTTTTCAATTGTATATATGCATATATCTGAGAGGAATCTTAGTATCCTTTTTTGCTTACAAATGCACCATGTATCACAGGTGCTCAAGTGAAATGCTCGAGTCCCCTCCGCATGTTTCACGGTTATTAGACACCCCCAAAAAAACATGCGGGGATCGCTCGAGCATGACAGGCAATCCCCGCGAGGTTATTTTGTCCGCGAAGCATATGGGGCGAGACTCAAGCACCCGCGATACTCAATGCATACCCGAGTACCCGATGCAAACTCAAGTAGCGAGCACTTGTGTTCAACACTAGTGTTGAGCCACCCCCATAGTGTTCGAGTTCGGTTCGGTTCGTCGAACACCCGTGTGTTCGCCGAACTGTTCGTCGAACACCTTCGAACACTGTTAAAACCAATGGCAGGCAAACAAAAACACATAGAAACACATAGAAAACACCTTCAAAGGTGTCCAAAAGCTGACAAACTGCTCAGAAGACATAACTAACACATGGAAAAGTGACAAGTACATATAGTCATGCGAAAATAAAAGAGGTGGAGGAGTAAAAGGAGGGGGAGACACAGATATAGGCATGTCATGCCCTTCTAAAATCCAAAAAGTGAGAAGCCGACACGGCCAGTCCGCTCCTGCCCGTGCCACCTCCGTGTCGCCGGGTTTGTGCCAGAGCCGCGGTGAACCCTGATGGCCAGCCCCCCTCTCCCAATACTGGTGCCTGTCCGCTGGTGGGTCGAGCGAGCCCCCCTGTGGTGGAGGCAGCTCTAAGCTTTTTAATTTAAATTGTCTCTCTAATTTGAATGAATACACTTTAAATCCATTTACAAGGATCTATTGGAGGGCAAGTCTCATGCCAACAGCCGCGTAATTCCAGCTCCAGTAGCGTCCACTAAAGCTGCTGCAGTTAAAAAGCTTTTATAAGGATCGAGCTCGGCTGTCCACCGCAAGGCATCCTACTGCCAGTCCCAGCCCCTATGCCTTGGGGTGCCTCCTGATGCTCTTCACTGAGTATCCCATGGTCCCGAAGCATTTCCTTTGAAAAAATTAAGTGTCTAAACTACAGGTGGTGTAGCTTGCTTAACAGCCGGGATAATCCGCTGACTAGCAGACACTGCTACTAGGCACAAAGTATTTCCTGGGCTAGATGCAGTTAAAAATTTGTAATTAGATACTCTCGTTGGATGCTGAGAAAGCATTCCATAGAGTCTCCTGGCACGCCATATATGATTCTCTTAAAAAGCTTGGGGTAGGGGTCTAGGGGACCCTTTTATAGCCAAAATCACGGCCCTGTATCACAATAAGTCACCTAGGCTGAAGATAAATGGAACTGTAGCACCCTGAGGGCTCGGTTGCTACAGAGGTATTGCACCTCACCCAGAGGTGTGATATCTCACTCTCAGGTAAGGATGGAGTGTGGATCAGGACCCGACACCTGCATGCATTACACCACATTGCCGTGGGGCAGGGCGACCAATATGCCTCTGAGATGGACACGACAGTCCCTGTCCCTGGCTGGAGTGGGGGGAGGGAACACTGAGGAAGGGGAACCCTGTAGTGCAGGAGCAGGGAGGAAGCAGTTCCTGGGTGCATTGAGAAGGGAGTATAAAAGGTGGGCACCATCTTAGTTCAGTGCAGAGAAGTCTGAGCAGAAGTGGCAGGGAGCAGGGGCTCTGCATGAGCTCTGCTCCGGAGGCGGGCCTAGTAACAGAGGCCCAGGCCTGGAAGAGGGAGAAGGAAGGAAGAGGAGCGGAGAAGGCTCCAGGAACGAGGAATGAAGGGATCCCAGGGGTGCGGACGGGCGAGTCGCCACCGCACGCCCGAATCCACCTGCGTGGAGGGGTCAGGCCAAAGGGGGAGACCGGTCCCCGAAACTAGTGGAGGCAGGAAACGACCCTCAGCTAGAAACTGGAGGCTGTGACATTTTATGTGGCGCAGCCCCTCGCTACACCCGCTAGGAAGGCACCACATAGGGTCAGGGAAACTGGCGCCAAGTTTACCAAGAGGAGGCCCGAGGCAGCCGGACAGAAGGGTTGGTAAGAAAGGCCAGACAAAGGACACACAAAGGGGGTCCTGTGAAGCGCTCCAAAGTTATCTGGGAGTTGTCTGAGCCCCTCACCTGGTGAGCACAGTACGACGTGGGCAGCCGTTACCTGCAGACGTGGTCTGGATAATAAGAACTGTGAGTAAAGGCCCTGGACTGCATCACTGACTCCGTGTCGTTACTGCTGCTGCCCTGCACCATCACCCCCATCCTCCGCATACACTGCCCTGAGGCTATACTCCTCCCGTGGGGAGTTATGCTACGCTCTGCTGCACCCACAACACCAGCCTCAGCGGTCTGCCCTGCAGCGGCGGTTCACTCTGACCGCAATCCACGGGTGGCGTAGTCGGACATTTAAACATCAAAACCACATAAATAGTTCCGCCACTAGTTTGACCACCCTGAGCCACGGAACCGGGTCGCCGCCACGAAGACTACAACCACCAGCATCCACCAAAAAGGGTCCGGCTCCGGGTGTCCCAAGGCCCAGGGGGTGCATCAGAACATTTTCATCACCTTTCACAATCACCAATGGGACAAGGCAGGGATGTCCTCTGTCCCCTCTCTTATACATCCTAGTGACGGAGCACCTGCTCTCATCAATTCGCCATAACCCCAATATTAGGTGGATTGAGGTGGGAGGCACCGAGTACAAGTGCTCTCTATTTGCTGATGATGTCCTAGTATATATCACTCAATCACATATATCCATCCATGCTGTTATGGCTGAAATAGATCACTTTGTTACATGGTCAAATTTTAAAATCAATGCAGCGAAGTCTGAGGCCCTCGATGTCTCCCTCCCCAAATCCATATAGGATTCCATCCAGTCCAACTTTCCCTTTGCCTGGCCCTCACAGGGTATCAAATACTTAGGAATTCCTATTCATAGAGACCTCTCCCATCTATGTTATCTTAATTTTGGGCCCTTTATTGAACAACTCCATACAGACCACGGTTGGCAAGTTAGAACTGTAAGATTCACTACGTGAACCACTGGTGTTTTGTGGAAAAGCACATGTACACTGCGTTCCAAATTATTATGCAAAAAGTGTTTAGGAGTGATAAGGGAAGAATTTGTTTGTTTGTCACTTAAACTCATTGATGGTGATGTGTGTCAGGGCTCTTTATATCACTGTAAGCAATTGCAGACACCTGTGCTAATTAGTTTGGCAGGTGTGTCCAATGAAAGGCAAGACTACTTAAGAAGGCTGTCTCACATTATTAAGCAGCCTACATTTTCTGCCAAAATGGGAAAGAAAAAGGATGTGTCGGCTGCTGAGAAGCAACAAATTGTGGAGTGTTTAGGTCAAGGCATGACTACAATCAACATTGTGCGATGATCAGGATGAAGTGTCTTGGCAATCAAGAAGTATGTAGCTGATTCACAGTACACACGTGTGCGTGCTGATAAGGGCAAATTGAGGACTCTTTCCTACAGGCAATTACGTCAGGTTGAAAGAGCAGCGGCAAAAAAGCCTTGTCATAGCAGCAGACAAGTTTTTGAAGCTGCTTGTGCCTCCAACGTCCCCCGAACAACAAGATGCAGGGTCCTTCAGAGGTTTGCAGCTGTGCATACGCCATCCTGTCGACCTCCTCTATCCACTTCACACAAGCAGAAACGGCTCCAGTGGGCCAAACATTACATGAAGACTGATTTCAAAACTGTTTTGTTCACGGATAAGTGCCGTGCAGCGCTCGATGGTCCAGATGGATGGAGTGGAGGATGGTTGGTTGATGGACACCCCACGCAAACACGGCTACAGCGCCAACAAGGAGGAGGTGGAGTAATGTTTTGGGCTGGAATCATGGGGAGAGAGATTGTCGGCCCCTTTAGGATCCCTGAAGGCGCTAAAGATGAACTCCATAATGTATGTGGATTTTCTCAAACAGCACTTCCTGCCATGGTTCAAGAAGAAGAACCGTGTATTTCACAGCAAGATCATTTTTCTGCATGATAATGCACCATCTCATGCTGCACATAAAACATCTGCATCTCTGGCTGATATGGGCATAAAAGGGGATAAACTTATGGTGTGACCCCCATGCTCCCCTGACCTGTACCCCATTCAGAACCTTTGGAGCATCATTAAAAGGAGTGTCTATGATGGCGGGAGGCAGTTCACATCTAAGCAACAGCTCTGGGAGGGTATTCTGTCCTCATGCAAAACAATTGAAGCAGAAACCATCCAAAACCTGACAAATTCAATGGACGAGAGAGTTCAGAAGCTCCTTTCGAACAAGGGGTCCTATGTGAAAATGTAACATCACCTAGAATAAAGTTTTGAGTTGAAAACTGTTTGATTTCAGTTTCTAACAACCTGCTAATGCTTATAATTTCAAAAATGACCATTTTTTTGGTCTTTATTAAAATGAAAAGGTTGATCGAAAAGTTTGGGGGATCTAAGAGTGTGGCAACCCAGTAGTCATGATTACTTCGAATTCTGACAATATGAGGGTCATGCTGCAGGTAGTGCAGCAAGAAGGCACTTATGTGTCTTGCGCATCTCGGAGCCCCAAAATTATTTTCCGGGCTAGATGCACTAAAAATTATTATTAATTTTAAATCTGGTGAAGCTTTAGTATAGATGGCCTAATAGGATCAGTGCTGCACACTGCTACAAAGCCCAAATTATTTTCCAGCCAAGATACAGATAAACATGATTAGTAATTTGAAAGCTTAAAACGGTTGGTAGGGTGATTTTAACCAATCATCAAGCTTTTACTCTCCCCAGGATGACACAGGGGTAGAAAAGTCGTTTCGGATCTGACGCGCCCCTGGGCCTGTGTCGCGCTGCGTTGCGCACGTGGGAGCCTACCCGGAGCCGGATCAGTGGAGGGTTGTAGTCTCGTGGCGGTGACCCGGTCCGTGCCCAGGGAGTCAAACTAGACGGCTGTCTATTAGTAGTAAATAGTTGATGACTACGCCACCCGTTGAGTGCAGCCAGGGAGCTGCCGCTGCAGGGCAGACCGCCGAGGCCGGTGGTAGGATTGTGCAGCGTGATAGTATAACCCCCAACGGGAGGGGTATGGCCTCAGGGCAGCCGACGTGGATGATGGGGGTAGCAGGAACCACTCAGAGACGGTACGGTGTAGTTCAGGGTCTTTACTGGTAACAACGATAGACCCTCCCGGAGTACTTGCTAGCAAACGGGGCCTGGTCAGTCTTTGAGCAGATGGGATCTCCCCTGGCCAGGCGTAGTTGTAGGCCTCCCAAACTGACTGTACTCTTCTGGCTACCTTGCTAGAAGCTGATGTAAGTAGCCCACGTCCCTGAGTGTACCGTGTGGTGCTCACCCGTATGGCCGGTGACTCGGGGCCTTCTAATGGCTTCCGCTTCACGATGGCGGTGCTGGTCCCACGCGTGTGACCGTGCCTTCGGGCTTCTGGGCCAGAGGACCTGAAATCCCCTGCCTGACGGATTCTGCTGCTGGGTAGGAGTTAGTCCCCACAGCCTCGGACTCCGGGTCCGGTAAAGAATCTTCTTAGTCAGGGCGAACTCTACAGCTGCCAGCCCCTGACTCCTTGTAACTCTGCTGTTTCCTATGCTGCTTCTTGTCTCCACTCTCCTTGTCTGACTCACCCTGCCTCAGCCCCGGGTTTATACAGGGGAAGTTCTTCCCCTCCCAAGACTGGGCAGGAGGTGTGGCATGCACAGGATCCCTGACCAAAGGACCTCCCACCTGCTCTCAGACATAACATTACATTACTGTGGAAAACCAGACCCCTGGGGTGCCACACATCCATGATTTGTTCATCTTTATGAACGTGAGTCTGTCTACATTATCAGTGGGGAGCCGCGTGCGCTTATCTGTCAGCACACCACCAGCAGCGCTGAACACACGTTCAGACAGAACGCTGGCTGCGGGGCATGACAAGATCTCCAAGGCGTAAGTGGCTAGCTCCGGCCATTTATCCAGATTGGAAGCCCAAAAAGAGCAAGGGTCCAGTGACACAGTCGTGGCTTCAATGTTTACTTGGAGATACTCCTGTACCATCGTCTCTAGGCGTTGACTATGTGTCAGACTTCTTGTCTCCTGTGGCCTTGCAAAGGATGGGCTAAAAAAGTGGTGAAATGATTCCGCAAAATTGATGTTACCAGCAGATACTGTGGTTCTGTTACGGTTTGAGTGCTGAACACTTGACGGTCCCACGGTTGGCAAGTTGGAACTGTGAGATTCACTACGTGCACCACTGGTATTTTGTGGAAAAGCACATGTAAGATTCTGCAACAGTCTCTGCTGATACTCCTGCATGCGTGCATCCCTTTCTATGGCAGGAATAATTTCTGCAAATTTACTTTTGTACCGGGGATCTCACAGTGTGGCAACCCAGTAGTCAGGATTATTTCTAATTCTCACAATTCGAGGGTCATGTTGCAGGTAGTGCAGCAAGAAGGCACTCATGTGTGTTGCGCATCCAGGAGCACCAAGTCCCTGTTGTGTTGATGGCGAGGTAACAATCATGCTTCCTTCCTCTGTCCTCTCCCCCCGACCTCGCACAACAGAAATGTGATCAAGGTCTCCCTCATCTGATGAGTCTTCCATCAGTTCGTCCTCCACTTCTTCCTGGGCTCCTGCACCTTCCTCACTAGTTTGGCTGCTACCATGCGCCCTGGTAAAACCATCTCCCCCACCCTCACATGCCTGCCGCCTTGGTGCTGCCGACCGTCTGGACCTTGCAGATATTAGCCCTTCCGCATACAACTCCTCCTCCTCTACTTCCTCCACCTCCTCTTGTGCCACCACCTGACTCCGAATTCTGTTTAACATGTGCTCCAGCATGTAAATCACCGGAATAGTCATGCTGATAATGGCATCGTCAGCACTAAACATCTTCGTCGCCATTTCAAAACTGTGCAGAAGGGTGCATAGGTCCCTGATCTGAGACCACTCCTCCAGCGTGATTTGCCCCACCTCTGAATCTCGTTGGCCCAGGCTATACGTCAGAACGTATTGCACCAGGGCTTGTCGGTGCTGCCACAGTCGCTGCAACATGTGCAGAGTTGAATTCCACCGGGTAGGCACATCGCATTTTAGCCGGTGAAGTGGCAGGCCCAACGACTTCTGTAGAGATGTAAGTCGCTGAGCTGCGGGATGCAAACGGCGGAAGTGAGCACACAGCGACCGTGCCCTCTGCAGAAGGCCATCTAGTCTGGGATAGTGGGCTAAAAATTGCTGGACAACCAGGTTCAACACGTGAGCCATACAAGGCACGTGTGTGACATTGCCCCGGCGAAGGGCCGCACCCAGGTTTGCAGCATTGTCGCACACGGCCTTCCCTGGTTTCAGGTCCAGTGGAGACAACCATTCATGAAATTGGTTCTCCAGAGCTGACCACAACTCCTCAGCTGTGTGACTCACATTTCCCAGACATTTCAATGTAAAAACCGCCTGATGACGTTGAGCCCTACTGCCAGCATAGTAAGGAGGTGTGCAGGATCCCTTCTGCGCAGTTAGAAAGATTGTGGCATGACCAGACAGGCTTTGGGTGGAGGTGGAAGACCGAGAGGAGGTTGAGGAGGCAGAAGCAGTGGAGGAACTTTGACATAAAGAGGATTGACGCACAACTCGTGGGGACGGCAAGACTTGGACAGCAGCCCCTTGTCCTGCTGTCACCATAGTTACCCAGTGCCCAGTCAGCGACATGTAACGCCCCTGTCCATGCCTACTCGTCCAAGTGTCTGTGGTGAAATGCACCCTGTCACACACAGAGTTTCTCAAAGAAGCAGTGATGTTGTGTGCGACATGCTGGTGGAGCGCAGGCACACCTTTCTTTGAGAAGTAGTGCCGACTGGGCATCTGGTACTGGGGCACTGCGACGGACATAAGGTCTCGAAAATCCTCTATGTCCACCAGGCGGAAAGGCAGCATTTCTGTAGCCAAGAGCTTGCAGATGGTGAAATTCAACCTCTTAGCTTTCTCATGGCTAGGAGGAAATGGTCTTTTACTTGTCCACATCTGAGGGACCGAGGGCTGGCTATTGTGCTTAGACGGGGTTGATAAGGGTGTCCCCGGCAAACTGCCGGTCTGTGAGGAAGATGCAGGCGGACATGTTAGGTTGCCTTGATCCAAAGGTGGTGCTATCGATGTCGGACAGCGCTCAACACCAGCTGGTGTTACCACCTCCAAAGAAAATGATGACCTGCCAATCACGCTGGCTGTTGCGGGTAAAGAGGTGGCAGGTCTGCGCCCCAAAACAGGTGTGACTGCTGTCCCCCCAGTCACAGAGGATGAAGAGGCCGCGGATGCACAAGATATGGCAGACGGTGGTTGGCCCGGCCGGCTAGACCGCATTGTAGCACACTGAGCTTCCCACTGCAACTTATGCTTCATGTCCATGTGCCGGTTCATGCATGAAGTACTCAAATTATGTATTTTTTGGCCTCTACTTAGCTTTTGCTGACAAATGTTACAGATAACACGAGTTGGGTCATCTTTATCGATCTGAAAAAATGCCCAGACTATGCAAGGCTTAGCACCCATGCGACCTGAAGTGCCACCACGACTTGTGGTGAGAGGCAGAGTTGTGTTTGAGGATGCAGTTGTTGACGTGCTTCCAGTACTACGTCTCTGTCCAGGAAGGCGCAACCTGACCTCGTCGTCACTAGCATCTTCCTCCACCTCCTCTGCTGACCTCATCTCTTGGCTGACTGTGGGTTGACAGTAAGTGGGATCTCCAACCTCATCATCATCACCCTGTGCGTTATCACACCCGTCGTCCTCAGAGCCAACCTGTTCCTGCCCTGACAAAAAACTAAAGTTGTCGCTCCAATCAGGTATTTGAGTCTTATCATCGTCTACATTATGGTCAGAACCTTCTGCGTCTGGTCCTGGATCCGACTCATAAAGATTCTGGGCATCAGTGCAGATCATTTCCTCGTCTGGATTCACAGAAGCGCTGGAGTCGACCTCTGATTCCCAGGCTATAGTATGAGTAAACAGCTCTGCAGACTCAACCATCTGTTCTACCTCATACTCAGACGGGCAGCTGGAGATTTGGGAGCTGTGAGGAAGCAAGTGCGATTGGGGTGACACCTTTGAGGACTGGAGTATTTGTGATGTTGAAGTTGATGTGGAGGAGAGCCCACTTAAAGGAGCACTTGATATCCGTTGAAGCACCTGCTGTTTTTGTGTCTCATCTGGAATTTGTAGCGATTGGCGTGGCCGTAAGAAAGGGATCTTATCACATTGTCCGCTAAAAGAAGTAGACATTTTAGTTTGGCTGGAAGATGGTCTTTCTTCTGCAGATGTTACTGTTGCTTTAACACCTACCCCACGGACACAACCTTTTTTCCCCTTCCCAACACGCCTATTCCCCTTTCCACCACCAGCAGGCCTTTTTCCACTCATTTTGGTGATTAACTAATTCACAACTCTGGAGTTGTTTGCACAAAAAAGCAATGGATGGGAACCGAGCAGAGCTGAGTGGCCAAACTGTGGTATTAGGCCAAAACTATTGGCTGGGTTAGATGCAGAAAAAAATTATATTCAATTTGCAACCTGATGGAGGTCTGTATAGATGGATTAATAGAACAAGTCCCACACACAGCTAGAAGCCCAATATTTTTTCAGAGGTAGATGCAGAAAAAAATATATTCAGTTTGCAACCTGATGGAGGTCTGTATAGATGGATTAATAGAACAAGTCCCACACACAGCTAGAAGCCCAATATTTTTTCAGAGGTAGATGCAGAAAAAAATATATTCAGTTTGCAACCTGATGGAGGTCTGTATAGATGGATTAATAGAACAAGTCCCACACACAGCTAGAAGCCCAATATTTTTTCAGAGCTAGATGCAGAAAAAAATATATTCAGTTTGCAACCTGATGGAGGTCTGTATAGATGGATTAATAGAACAAGTCCCACACACAGCTAGAAGCCCAATATTTTTTCAGAGGTAGATGCAGAAAAAAATATATTCAGTTTGCAACCTGATGGAGGTCAGTATAGATGGACTAATACAACAAGTCCCACACACAGCTAGAAGCCCAATATTTTTTCAGAGGTAGACGCAGAAAAAAATATATTCAGTTTGCAACCTGATGGAGGTCAGTATAGATGGACTAATACAACAAGTCCCACACACAGCTAGAAGCCCAATATTTTTTCAGAGGAAGATGCAGAAAAAAATATATTCAGTTTGCAACCTGATGGAGGTCTGTATAGATGGATTAATAGAACAAGTCCCACACACAGCTAGAAGCCCAATATTTTTTCAGAGGTAGATGCAGAAAAAAATATATTCAGTTTGCAACCTGATGGAGGTCTGTATAGATGGATTAATAGAACAAGTCCCACACACAGCTAGAAGCCCAATATTTTTTCAGAGGTAGATGCAGAAAAAAATATATTCAGTTTGCAACCTGATGGAGGTCTGTATAGATGGATTAATAGAACAAGTCCCACACACAGCTAGAACCCCAATATTTTTTCAGAGGTAGATGCAAAAAAAATATATTCAGTTTGCAACCTGATGGAGGTCAGTATAGATGGACTAATACAACAAGTCCCACACACAGCTAGAAGCCCAATATTTTTTCAGAGGTAGATGCAGAAAAAAATATATTCAGTTTGCAACCAGATGGAGGTCAGTATAGATGGACTAATACAACAAGTCCCACACACAGCTAGAAGCCCAATATTTTTTCAGAGGTAGATGCAGAAAAAAATATATTCAGTTTGCAACCTGATGGAGGTCAGTATAGATGGACTAATACAACAAGTCCCACACACAGCTAGAAGCCCAATATTTTTTCAGAGGTAGATGCAGAAAAAAATATATTCAGTTTGCAACCTGATGGAGGTCAGTATAGATGGACTAATACAACAAGTCCCACACACAGCTAGAAGCCCAATATTTTTTCAGAGGTAGATGCAGAAAAAAATATATTCAGTTTGCAACCTGATGGAGGTCAGTATAGATGGACTAATACAACAAGTCCCAAACACAGCTAGAAGCCCAATATTTTTTCAGAGGTAGATGCAGAAAAAAATATATTCAGTTTGCAACCTGATGGAGGTCTGTATAGATGGATTAATAGAACAAGTCCCACACACAGCTAGAAGCCCAATATTTTTTCAGAGGTAGATGCAGAAAAAAATATATTCAGTTTGCAACCTGATGGAGGTCTGTATAGATGGATTAATAGAACAAGTCCCACACACAGCTAGAAGCCCAATATTTTTTCAGAGGTAGATGCAGAAAAAAATATATTCAGTTTGCAACCTGATGGAGGTCTGTATAGATGGATTAATAGAACAAGTCCCACACACAGCTAGAAGCCCAATATTTTTTCAGAGGTAGATGCAGAAAAAAATATATTCAGTTTGCAACCTGATGGAGGTCAGTATAGATGGACTAATACAACAAGTCCCACACACAGCTAGAAGCCCAATATTTTTTCAGAGGTAGATGCAGAAAAAAATATATTCAGTTTGCAACCTGATGGAGGTCAGTATAGATGGACTAATACAACAAGTCCCACACACAGCTAGAAGCCCAATATTTTTTCAGAGGTAGATGCAGAAAAAAATATATTCAGTTTGCAACCTGATGGAGGTCTGTATAGATGGATTAATAGAACAAGTCCCACACACAGCTAGAAGCCCAATATTTTTTCAGAGGTAGATGCAGAAAAAAATATATTCAGTTTGCAACCTGATGGAGGTCTGTATAGATGGATTAATAGAACAAGTCCCACACACAGCTAGAAGCCCAATATTTTTTCAGAGGTAGATGCAGAAAAAAATATATTCAGTTTGCAACCTGATGGAGGTCTGTATAGATGGATTAATAGAACAAGTCCCACACACAGCTAGAAGCCCAATATTTTTTCAGAGCTAGATGCAGAAAAAAATGATATTCAATTTGCAACCTGATGGAGGTCAGTATAGATGGACTAATAGAATGATGCTATGCCCAAAAGATTTTACTTCACTAGGTGCAGTAAAAAAATTGGTATTCTATACACAGGTGGTATATCTTGCAACACAGATAGGCTACTCCACTGACTAACACACTCTGGAATAGGCCAAAAAGGATTAGCTTTGCTAGATTCAGCCAAATGCTGTGAAAAAAACTTGCACAGCACTGGCACAGACCTGCCTGGCAAAAACTGATAGGAACTGATGTAACCTAGTCCTGAAAAGGACTCCAATTACAATTAGTCTTTACTCCCACAACCTATCTATTTAAGAGCACAGACCTGCCTGATAAAAGTCGTAGGAAATGCTGTAACCTAGTCCTTAAAAGGACTGCAATCACAACTATTCCCTACTCCCAAGCTATCTGTAGATTTGTGCGAAAATTGGCTTGAAATTAACAAGGTATAGCGCACACAGCAACAGCGGTGCCGTCTAACACGCAGCTGCAGCAGTGAGAAAATGGTGGCGACGGGGAAAATGGCTTGGTCTTATAGGGCAAGGACGTGTGACATACACTGCCAATGACACATGCCCTTGCTTGTGTGAAAAAAAGCACTTCGCTCCGTGTGTGCGCTGCTGATAGGCTGACAGATTGCACCTCCCCACTGCAAATGCGGGAAAGAGAAAAAAAAATGGAGATCTTCATTGTTCCTGCAGAGAGCCATCCCCTGCCCCTCCCCCCACCCCGCTGTACACTCAAACTGCGTATTAACATTAATTTTCATCATTACTGAGAAAAAATCCAGTTATGATTTTGGTGCACGAACAGTTATCGAACATAACCTCGAACAGCCGAATTTTTCTCAAATTGTTCGTGTTCGCCGAACGGCTCGAACACCGCCCAAAACAGCTCGAATTTGAGATTGGCGAACAGTTCGAGTAGAACAACGCTCATCTCTATTCAACACTAGTTGCCATATCGTCATATTTTTTTTTTGTAAAAAAAAACAACCCTTACCCCCAACCCTAACCCTACCCTAGCCCAACCCTGACCCCAACCCTAACATTAGCACAACCCTAACCCCAACCTCAGCCCTAGTGTTTATTTTTTACGCCATTCCTCGTGCGGTATAAGTGATTAGACGACCTTATTCTTCGGGTCGGTGCGACTACAGAGATACCAGAATGATATCGGGTTTTTATGATTGACAGCTGTCACACACTAAAAGACACATATTTTGTAAAATCTAGTTTTTGCATCGCCATATTTTGAGAGCTATAATTTTTCCATATTTTGGCCGACAGAGTCATGTGATGGATTTTTTTTTGCGGGACAAGTTGACGTTTTTATTGGTGCCATTTTCAGGCACGTGACATATTTTGATCGCTTTCTATTCCAGCTTTTGAGAGGCAGAATAAACAGAAACCTACAATTCAGGAATTGTTTTTGTTTTTTTATTCTACTCCGTGTGTGGTAAAATTGATAAGGTAACTTTATTCTTCGGGTCAGTACGTTTACAGCGGGCCCACATTTATATAGTTTTTCTATGTTTTGGCGCTTTTACACAATAAAAGACATTTTATAGAAAAAATTATTTTTTTGCATCGCTTTATTCTGAGAGCTATAACTTTTTAAATTTTCGGATTATGGAGCTGTATGGCGGCTTGATTTTTGCGGGACAAGATTACGTGTTATTCCATTTTTTGTTTGGCGGTATGATGATAAAGTATTGTTTTTTGCTTTTTTTTTTTTTTTTTTTTTTACCGTGTTCAATGAAGGGGTTAACTAGTGGGACAGTTTTATAGGTCAGGTCGTTCCAGACGCGGCGATACCAAATATGTGTACTTTTATTGTTTTGTTTTTTTTCATAATAATATTTATTGATGGGTACATTATATTTTTATTTTTGGTGGATTATTATTATTTTTTTTTTTTTTAATATTTTTACAATTTTTTTTAAACATTTTTTTCACTTCCTGAGAGGTTTTACACTTTTTTACTTTGTCCCACTCTGGGACTTTCACTTTTTTTATTCTGATCGCCTGCATAGCATAGGGATGGAGCACCATCCCTGAGCCATGCAGGCAGTCAGCGCTGCACAGTGAGAAGATTGTTCGGTCATGCACTGCGCATGACCAAACAATCTTCCTGCTGTCTGGTGACCCGGATGTTGTCATGACGATATCGGGTCATCATGGCAACACCCGGGAAGCCGCGGCAGACAGCGCTGGAGGCCGGAAGAGGAGGCGAGTATTGCGATCCCCTCCCCTTGCCACCGCAATAATGCGATCGACTTCGATCGCAGCATTGCAGGGGTTAATGTGCCGGGAGCAGTGCGGGACCGCTCCCTGCACATAGTACCGGGTGTCAGCTGTGACAATCAGCTGACACCCGGCGGCGATCGCGCCCGCACAGCCTGTGTGCGCGCACGATCGCCATGACGTACTAATACGGGTCAGGCTCTTGAAGCCCAGGGCACAGACGCGTATTAGTACGTCATGGGCTGTAAAGGGGTTAATACAAGATGAGGACAAATTCAAAAGGTGTATAGAAAAAAAAATGATATCACTAAAAATGTCATTTTGTCATGCAAAGAATGCGGACCATCTACCCAGCCGAGTTTGAGACCCTTGCTTTATAAAGTATCTTTGCTTAACACACAGTTGTTTCTGAGAAGCTAATGATAGCAAATGATCAGGCAATATTTTCTGTGCATTTTCCCATTTCATTCTACTTGTGCCTCCTTTTCGCAAACATTCTGTTGCAATTTTTGGGTTAACTCCTTTATTTTGGATTTTATCTTATTGATCTCCCCTATGCATATTCCCCGTACATATGCTTTCATAGCATCCCATATAAATCTCGTAGATGACGACCCATTATTAAAACGAAAATATTCTAAGATTCTAGAGCTAAGAGTAGGACCAATTAGTTGCAGCCAAAAAGGATTGATGTGCCGTGTATATTCCCCCGGAGACCTCACAACACCCATCTGCAGTTGTACTTGTATAGGCGAGTGGTCAGAGACACTCCTTGGCAGATACCTCACCGATTTAATATAGGGTATGATTGATTCAAAGCCAATAGCTTGGTCTATTCTTGACAAAGAATAATGGGAGGCGAAGTAACAGGAATATTGTCTGACATCAGGGTGCCGTATTCTCCATAGGTCCACTATGCCTACCTCCTCTAGCAGATAATGTAGAGATGTATATTGTGCATTTTGAAAAATATTTCCAGTATGGAATTTATCCCAGAAAGGGTGGAGGTAGGTGGTAACATCCCCTCCCCCTGCGAGGTTTGGATTTAGGAGGATGTTAGTTTTAGATCAGTTGCAGAACGGAGGGCACGGGAGGGGTGATAGACAGAAATGAGGGATGAGATATAGGGTGGTGCAGAACTGTGGAGGGCTTTATGGGTGAGAGAGATGAGTTTGTATTGTATTCTGTGGTGAATGGATAACCAGTGCAATGACTGGCACTGGTTAGAGGCATTGGTGAAGCGGCCTGATAAAAATACGACCCTGGCTGCTGCATTCAGAATGGATTGGAGAGGAGAGAGTTTGTTTAGAGAGAGACCGATTAGAAGAGAGTTGCAGTAGTCCAGACGAGAGTGAATAAGAGTGACAGTAAGAGTTTTTGCAGTATCAAAGGTGAGAAATGTGGGGTTCTGGAGATGTTTTTAAGGTGCAGGTGACATGAGTGAGTGAGTGATTGTAGCCCAGTCAAGAGAGCTTGTAAAAGAACTTCTACATGATGTTTCAAGGATGGAAAGAGACTGCCATCTACTGGCCAGACGCAGTCAAGCGGAACCAAGATATGCAAGGGAAGTTGCAGGGAGAGCAAGTTCAGACGCTGGACCTGATCAGGTGACTTCCAGGAAGGAGTTCCGCAAATTAAGAGGCCAGCGCGCCAAACCTGAGGGGTCTTTGGCGCCAAGCAGCAGAAAGGAGCAGATGTGTTCCCTGCGTCCTGAGAAACCCCGCGTGACAGGCCTAAGCTAGAGGCCTGTGAGGTGCCACAGCCGGGCACCGGTAAAAGAGCTCCGGATATCTCGCGGATGTTACCTGAGTGTTGTGCCTGCTGAGGAGACTAGGAACCTAATTGCGGTGCTGAGTGAGTTCGCGGAACCTGACGTCGCCCGCCGACAGACGAGGCCTGGACCCCCCTATCCAAGGCTCGAGAGACTGCCTCCAACAGCCAAGCAGAGAGGAGTTGAGAGACGGTTGCCCCAGGAAAGTCACGGCAGCGGAAGCGGAGGAGCTGCATACGTGAACAGGGCCGTCACTTCCACTGTTCACCCACAGTACCGGGGACAATTGGGTTTAGATAATCAGGTTGGTAGGGGACCGGTCTGGCTCCGTGAGCAAGAACGAGCCTTTCCCTAGGTGGAGGTACCTGGACTAAGCGGCCCCGGAGGCTGTACCTTTGAGTTGACTTGTTGATTGTTTATGTTTATTACCATGTTTTCCTCCCGGTTTAGAGAGACATTTGTCCCTGCGGACTGACAGTAGACAGACTCTATTGTATATAGTTATGCATCTATTTAGGTACTCCCTATTGGTTTTATACAAAACCCACTTCTACTTCTACCTCAGACCTCAGAAGCAAAACCTGTCTGGAGTGGCTCTCCTGGAGGTCCAACACAGGATCTCCATGCCCTGCAGCCACCCCAGGGCCTACGTTGAGGGTTTGGGACAGGTCCCTCTTGCTGCTGAACTGCCTCTTTTTCTATTTTCCTACCAAGCTGTCTACATGCATAATGTCTCTTTGATGTTTTTATAATTTTGTACTATTTATCTGCAACGTTTAAGAATCAGAGCCTCCCATAATGGGAAGATTGATGATTGTTGTGAAAAAGCATATAAAAAGTCTGTACCATGTTTTGCTCTCTTTGCAGCCCGCGGACGTGCGGTGTTTCACCAGGGGGGAATGTGGCGCCCCTGAAGGTTCGGTCGCCACAGGGGGGTACTGCATCTTGTGAAAGAGGTGTTGTATCTCCTCTCCCAGGTAAGGATGGAGTACCTGTCAGGACCCCACCTCATAACTCAACACTACACACTCATGTCCTATGGGGGGCTAGTATGCACTAGTGTGCTGCCCCAGCAGGATAATGGAGATGAGGGAACCAAAGATAGGGGGAACCAAGTAGTGGGTGAGGGTGGAGGACGCACTTTTAGGTTACACTTGTAGATACAGTACATATTTAATGGCCAGCCATCTTAAGTTCAAGGTTGTTTGATTGTGGTCTTCACAGCTGGCAGTTGCCTTGTGTAGGAGCCTGCAGCGTGCTGGAGATGCACGGTCCTCGTGCTCTGGCCTTGAGACGAGGAGCGGGTTAGAGTTAACGGAGGTCTCTACCCGGTCAAGGTCCCTGCTTAAGAAGGCCTGGAGGGGAGCTGAGGAGGAGAGCTCCGCAGGCAAAAGGATCCCAGGGAATACGGACAGAGTGGCATACGCCACCTGTACTCTCCATTTTGGCCTAGTTAGAGGGACTCCTGCTGCAAGAGGGGTACTGGCCCCCAATATCTGACTTTGTTACTTCACGTCTCAGTCGGAAAAGCCCGGAGGCTAAGTGGTTCCCACTGGGTAACGGACGGAGCGGAGTCGCCACCCATGCCCTTGTTCTGTGTATAGCCAGAGGGAGACACAGCCTTGCAACACGCACCGCACACGGACAGGAGAGGCCCAAGGGGGAGATTTCTAGGAACACGCTGGTGCTGGGGGTCCTGATAGACGCACCTGAACTACCGGGGTGTGCCGAACCCCCTTCTCTGGTGGCCACAGCACGCCATGAGGAGCAAGGAGAAGCCTTGCAGCTGACCTCTAACAACGTGAGTAAAGCTTGGAAGACTACATTCATTACCTCCGGTCCATTATTGCAGCGCGACACCACACCGCACCACTGCACCTACTACGACTCCCCTCATCCTCCTTTTTCCTCTGCCCTGAGGCCCTGCTCCGCCTGTGGGGAGTAGTACTACCATCGGCTGCCACAACATCCCGCCTCAGAGGACTGCAGCAGCGCTGGTGGCGCATCACCAGACACCACAGGTGGCGTAGTCGTTTATCCACTCATAATTGCCACTCATCAACTGGCTACTATTTTTAATGTGTGCGCCCTGGGCACGGACCGGTCCGAGGCCGCGACTGCATCCCCATTCTACCAACTGGGCCCGACGTCCGAGTACACCACTTTCCAAGGGAGGGCTAGCCGCTACTGAAACAGCTAGTGGCGGGTCACACAAGGGCGGGACGTAAGCGTAAATGCAAACAAGTACCCAACACAGAGCAAAAAATGGCATTATTAGAGTCACCTGTTTGGAATCTCTCTAGCTACATCTTATCTGAGAGTCAAATTTCTCTCCTGGCTAAAGGCCTGAGCTTTTCACCTTCTAACGAATTCGACATTTTCAGAACAATTCTGGATGTTAACAAACTAGCACGTAACCTCACCATCCGATGTCATTTTATGGACATGAAAAATCCACAGAATACAGCTTCAGAAGAAGTTTCTCCTAGGACAAGCCAGGATTCCATGTTATTATTCACAGAACAACAGTCTTTATTACAAATGAAACAATTCGAGACGGAATCTTTAATTCCAAATGTAAATTTAAATGACGACTTTCGGGCTGGTAATCCTTTCTTTTACCCACTTCAGTCCAGACCATTGGTTCTGGATCAGTTCCAGGACTTAATTGAAAAAGAACTAGTGGATAGTGTTGAGCCACCCCCGTAGTGTTCGAGCTCGGTTCGGTTCGTCGAACACCCGTGTGTTCGTCGAACTGTTCGTCGAACTGTTCGTCGAACACCTTCGAACACCGTTAAAACCAATGGCAGGCAAACAAAAACACATAGAAACACATAGAAAACACCTTCAAAGGTGTCCAAAAGCTGACAAACTGCTCAGAAGACACAACTAACACATGGAAAAGTGACAAGTATATATAGTCATGCGAAAAGAAAAGAGGTGGAGGAGTAAAAGGGGGGGGAGACACAAATATAGGCATGTCATGCCCTTCTAAAATCCAAAAAGTGAGAAGCCGACACGTTCAGTCCGCTCCTGCCCGTGCCACCTCCGTGTCGCCGGGTTTGTGCCAGAGCCGCGGTGAACCCTGACGGCCAGCCCCCCTCTCCCAATACTGGTGCCTGTCCGCTGGTGGGTCGAGCGAGCCCCCCTGTGGTGGAGGCAGCTCTAAGCTTTTTAATTTAAATTGTCTCTCTAATTTGAATGAATACACTTTAAATCCATTTACAAGGATCTATTGGAGGGCAAGTCTCATGCCAGCAGCCGCGTAATTCCAGCTCCAGTAGCATCCACTAAAGCTGCTGCAGTTAAAAAGCTTTTATAAGGATCGAGCTCGGCTGTCCACCGCAAGGCATCCTACTGCCAGTCCCAGCCCCTATGCCTTGGGGTGCCTCCTGATGCTCTTCACTGGTCCCGAAGCATTTCCTTTGAAAAATTTAAGTGTCCAAACTACAGGTGGTGTAGCTTGCTTAACAGCCGGGATAATCCGCTGACTAGCAGACACTGCTACTAGGCACAAAGTATTTCCTGGGCTAGATGCAGTTAAAAATTTGTAATTAGATACTCTCGTTGGATGCTGAGAAAGCATTCCATAGAGTCTCCTGGCACGCCATATATGATTCTCTTAAAAAGCTTGGGGTAGGGGTCTAGGGGACCCTTTTATAGCCAAAATCACGGCCCTGTATCACAATACGTCACCTAGGCTGAAGATAAATGGAACTGTAGCACCCTGAGGGCTCGGTTGCTACAGAGGTATTGCACCTCACCCAGAGGTGTGATATCTCACTCTCAGGTAAGGATGAAGTGTGGATCAGGACCCGACACCTGCATGCATTACACCACATTGCCGTGGGGCAGGGCGACCAATATGCCTCTGAGATGGGCACGACAGTCCCTGTCCCTGGCTGGAGTGGGGGGAGGGAACACTGAGGAAGGGGAACCCTGTAGTGCAGGAGCAGGGAGGAAGCAGTTCCTGGGTGCATTGAGAAGGGAGTATAAAAGGTGGGCACCATCTTAGTTCAGTGCAGAGAAGTCTGAGCAGAAGTGGCAGGGAGCAGGGGCTCTGCATGAGCTCTGCTCCGGAGGCGGGCCTAGTAACAGAGGCCCAGGCCTGGAAGAGGGAGAAGGAAGGAAGAGGAGCGAAGAAGGCTCCAGGAACGAGGAATGAAGGGATCCCAGGGGTGCGGACGGGCGAGTCGCCACCGCACGCCCGAATCCACCTGCGTGGAGGGGTCAGGCCAAAGGGGGAGACCGGTCCCCGAAACTAGTGGAGGCAGGAAACGACCCTCAGCTAGAAACCGGAAGCTCTGACATTTTATGTGGCGCAGCCCCTCGCTACACCCGCTAGGAAGGCACCACATAGGGTCAGGGAAACTGGCGCCAAGTTTACCAAGAGGAGGCCCGAGGCAGCCGGACAGAAGGGTTGGTAAGAAAGGCCAGACAAAGGACACACAAAGGGGGTCCTGTGAAGCGCTCCAAAGTTATCTGGGAGTTGTCTGAGCCCCTCACCTGGTGAGCACAGTATGACGTGGGCAGCCGTTACCTGCAGACGTGGTCTGGATAATAAGAACTGTGAGTAAAGGCCCTGGACTGCATCACTGACTCCGTGTCGTTACTGCTGCTGCCCTGCACCATCACCCCCATCCTCCGCATACACTGCCCTGAGGCTATACTCCTCCCGTGGGGAGTTATGCTACGCTCTGCTGCACCCACAACACCAGCCTCAGCGGTCTGCCCTGCAGCGGCGGTTCACTCTGACCGCAATCCACGGGTGGCGTAGTCGGACATTTAAACATCAAAACCACATAAATAGTTCCGCCACTGGTTTAACCACCCTGAGCCACGGAACCGGGTCGCCGCCACGAAGACTACAACCACCAGCATCCACCAAAAAGGGTCCGGCTCCGGGTGTCCCAAGGCCCAGGGGGTGCATCAGAACATTTTCATCACCTTTCACAATCACCAATGGGACAAGGCAGGGATGTCCTCTGTCCCCTCTCTTATACATCCTAGTGACGGAGCACCTGCTCTCATCAATTCGCCATAACCCCAATATTAGGTGGATTGAGGTGGGAGGCACCGAGTACAAGTGCTCTCTATTTGCTGATGATGTCCTAGTATATATCATTCAATCACATATATCCATCCATGCTGTTATGGCTGAAATAGATCACTTTGTTACATGGTCAAATTTTAAAATCAATGCAGCGAAGTCTGAGGCCCTCGATGTCTCCCTCCCCAAATCCATATAGGATTCCATCCAGTCCAACTTTCCCTTTGCCTGGCCCTCACAGGGTATCAAATACTTAGGAATTCCTATTCATAGAGACCTCTCCCATCTATGTTATCTTAATTTTGGGCCCTTTATTGAACAACTCCATACAGACCACGGTTGGCAAGTTAGAACTGTAAGATTCACTACGTGAACCACTGGTGTTTTGTGGAAAAGCACATGTACACTGTGTTCCATATTATTATCCAAAATGTGTTTAGGAGTGATAAGGGAAGAATTTGTTTGTTTGTCAGTTAAACTCATTGATGGTGATGTGTGTCAGGGCTCTTTATATCACTGTAAGCAATTGCAGACACCTGTGCTAATTAGTTTGGCAGGTGTGTCCAATGAAAGGCAAGACTACTTAAGAAGGCTGTCTCACATTATTAAGCAGCCTACATTTTCTGCCAAAATGGGAAAGAAAAAGGATGTGTCGGCTGCTGAGAAGCAACAAATTGTGGAGTGTTTAGGTCAAGGCATGACTACAATCAACATTGTGCGATGATCAGGATGAAGTGTCTTGGCAATCAAGAAGTATGTAGCTGATTCACAGTATACACGTGTGCGTGCTGATAAGGGCAAATTGAGGACTCTTTCCTACAGGCAATTACGTCAGGTTAAAAGAGCAGCGGCAAAAAAGCCTTGTCATAGCAGCAGACAAGTTTTTGAAGCTGCTGGTGCCTCCAACGTCCCCCGAACAACAAGATGCAGGGTCCTTCAGAGGTTTGCAGCTGTGCATACGCCATCCTGTCGACCTCCTCTATCCACTTCACACAAGCAGAAACGGCTCCAGTGGGCTAAACATTACATGAAGACTGATTTCAAAACTGTTTTGTTCACGGATGAGTGCCGTGCAGCGCTCGATGGTCCAGATGGATGGAGTGGAGGATGGCTGGTTGATGGACACCCCACGCAAACACGGCTACAGCGCCAACAAGGAGGAGGTGGAGTAATGTTTTGGGCTGGAATCATGGTGAGAGAGATTGTCGGCCCCTTTAGGATCCCTGAAGGCGCTAAAGATGAACTCCATAATGTATGTGGATTTTCTCAAACAGCACTTCCTGCCATGGTTCAAGAAGAAGAACCGTGTATTTCACAGCAAGATCATTTTTTTGCATGATAATGCACCATCTCATGCTGCACATAAAACATCTGCATCTCTGGCTGATATGGGCATAAAAGGGGACAAACTTATGGTGTGACCCCCATGCTCCCCTGACCTCTACCCCATTCAGAACCTCTGGAGCATCATCAAAAGGAGTGTCTATGATGGCGGGAGGCAGTTCACATCTAAGCAACAGCTCTGGGAGGGTATTCTGTCCTCATGCAAAACAATTGAAGCAGAAACCATCCAAAACCTGACAAATTCAATGGACGAGAGAGTTCAGAAGCTCCTTTCGAACAAGGGGTCCTATGTGAAAATGTAACATCACCTAGAATAAAGTTTTGAGTTGAAAACTGTTTGATTTCAGTTTCTAATAACCTGCTAATGCTTATAATTTCAAAAATGACAATTTTTTTGGTCTTTATTAACATGAAAAGGTTGATCGAAAAGTTTGGGGGATCTAAGAGTGTGGCAACTTCGAATTCTGACAATATGAGGGTCATGTTGCAGGTAGTGCAGCAAGAAGGCACTTATGTGTCTTGCGCATCTCGGAGCCCCAAAATTATTTTCCGGGCTAGATGCAGCTAAAAATTATTATTAATTTTAAATCTGGTGGAGCTTAGTATAGATGGCCTAATACGATCAGTGCTGCACACTGCTACAAAGCCCAAATTATTTTCCAGCCAAGATACAGATAAACATGATTAGTAATTTTAAATCTGGCGGAGCTTATTATAGATGGCCTAATAGAATCAGTGCTGCACACTGCTACAAAGCCCAAATTATTTTCCAGCCAAGATACAGATAAACATGATTAGTAATTTGAAAGCTTAAAACGGTTGGTAGGGTGATTTTAACCAATCATCAAGCTTTTACTCTCCCCAGGATGACACAGGGGTAGAAAAGTCATTTCGGATCCATGATTTGTTCATCTTTATGAACGTGAGTCTGTCTACATTATCAGTGGAGAGCCGCGTGCGCTTATCTGTCAGCACACCACCAGCAGCGCTGAACACACGTTCAGACAGAACGCTGGCTGCGGGGCATGACAAGATCTCCAAGGTGTAAGTGGCTAGCTCCGGCCATTTATCCAGATTGGAAGCCCAAAAAGAGCAAGGGTCCAGTGACACAGTCATGGCTTCAATGTTTACTTGGAGATACTCCTGTACCATCGTCTCTAGGCGTTGACTATGTGTCAGACTTCTTGTCTCCTGTGGCCTTGCAAAGGATGGGCTAAAAAAGTGGTGAAATGATTCCGCAAAATTGATGTTACCAGCAGATACTGTGGTTCTGTTACGGTTTGAGTGCTGAACACTTGACGGTCCCACGGTTGGCAAGTTGGAACTGTGAGATTCACTACGTGCACCACTGGTGTTTTGTGGAAAAGCACATGTAAGATTCTGCAACAGTCTCTGCTGATACTCCTGCATGCATGCATCCCTTTCTATGGCAGGAATAATTTCGGCAAATTTACTTTGTACCGGGGATCTAACAGTGTGGCAACCCAGTAGTCAGGATTATTTCTAATTCTCACAATTCGAGGATCATGTTGCAGGTAGTGCAGCAAGAAGGCACTCATGTGTGTTGCGCATCCAGGAGCACCAAGTCCCTGTTGTGTTGGTGGCGAGGTAACAATCATGCTTCCTTCCTCTGTCCTCTCCCCCCAACCTCGCACAACAGAAATGTGATCAAGGTCTCCCTCATCTGATGAGTCTTCCATCAGTTCGTCCTCCACTTCTTCCTGGGCTCCTGCACCTTCCTCACTAGTTTGGCTGCTACCATGCGCCCTGGTAAAACCATCTCCCCCACCCTCACATGCCTGCCGCCTTGGTGCTGCCGACCGTCTGGACCTTGCAGATGTTAGCCCTTCCGCATACAACTCCTCCTCCTCTACTTCCTCCACCTCCTCTTGTGCCACCACCTGACTCCGAATTCTGTTTAACATGTGCTCCAGCATGTAAATCACCGGAATAGTCATGCTGATAATGGCATCGTCAGCACTAAACATCTTCGTCGCCATTTCAAAACTGTGCAGAAGGGTGCATAGGTCCCTGATCTGAGACCACTCCTCCAGCGTGATTTGCCCCACCTCTGGATCTCGTTGGCCCAGGCTATACGTCAGAACGTATTGCACCAGGGCTTGTCGGTGCTGCCACAGTCGCTGCAACATGTGCAGAGTTGAATTCCACCGGGTAGGCAAATCGCATTTTAGCCGGTGAAGTGGCAGGCCCAACGACTTCTGTAGAGATGTAAGTCGCTGAGCTGCGGGATGCGAACGGCGGAAGTGAGCACACAGCGACCGTGCCCTCTGCAGAAGGCCATTTAGTCTGGGATAGTGGGCTAAAAATTGCTGGACAACCAGGTTCAACACGTGAGCCATACAAGGCACGTGTGTGACATTGCCCCGGCGAAGGGCCGCACCCTGGTTTGCAGCATTGTCGCACACGGCCTTCCCTGGTTTCAGGTCCAGTGGAGACAACCATTCATGAAATTGGTTCTCCAGAGCTGACCACAACTCCTCAGCTGTGTGACTCACATTTCCCAGACATTTCAAAGTAAAAACCGCCTGATGACGTTGAGCCCTACTGCCAGCATAGTAAGGAGGTGTGCAGGATCCCTTCTGCGCAGTTAGAAAGATTGTGGCATGACCAGACAGGCTTTGGGTGCAGGTGGAAGACCGAGAGGAGGTTGAGGAGGCAGAAGCAGTGGAGGAACTTTGACATAAAGAGGATTGATGCACAACTCGTGGGGACGGCAAGACTTGGACAGCAGCCCCTTGTCCTGCTGTCACCATAGTTACCCAGTGCCCAGTCAGCGACATGTAACGCCCCTGTCCATGCCTACTCGTCCAAGTGTCTGTGGTGAAATGCACCCTGTCACACACAGAGTTTCTCAAAGAAGCGGTGATGTTGTGTGCGACATGCTGGTGGAGCGCAGGCACACCTTTCTTTGAGAAGTAGTGCCGACTGGGCATCTGGTACTGGGGCACTGCGACGGACATAAGGTCTCGAAAATCCTCTGTGTCCACCAGGCGGAAAGGCAGCATTTCTGTAGCCAAGAGCTTGCAGATGGTGAAATTCAACCTCTTAGCTTTCTCATGGCTAGGAGGAAATGGTCTTTTACTTGTCCACATCTGAGGGACCGAGGGCTGGCTATTGTGCTTAGACGGGGTTGATAAGGGTGTCCCCGGCAAACTGCCGGTCTGTGAGGAAGATGCAGGCGGACATGTTAGGTTGCCTTGATCCAAAGGTGGTGCTATCGATGTCGGACAGCGCTCAACACCAGCTGGTGTTACCACCTCCAAAGAAAATGATGACCTGCCAATCACGCTGGCTGTTGCGGGTAAAGAGGTGGCAGGTCTGCGCCCCAAAACAGGTGTGACTGCTGTCCCCCCAGTCACAGAGGATGAAGAGGCCGCGGATGCACAAGATATGGCAGACGGTGGTTGGCCCGGCCGGCTAGGCCGCATTGTAGCACACTGAGCTTCCCACTGCAACTTATGCTTCATGTCCATGTGCCGGTTCATGCATGAAGTACTCAAACTATGTATTTTTTGGCCTCTACTTAGCTTTTGCTGACAAATGTTACAGATAACACGAGTTGGGTCATCTTTATCGATCTGAAAAAATGCCCAGGCTATGCAAGGCTTAGCACCCATGCGACCTGAAGAGCCACCACGACTTGTGGTGAGAGGCAGAGTTGTGTTTGAGGATGCAGTTGTTGACGTGCTTCCAGTACTACGTCTCTGTCCAGGAAGGCGCAACCTGACCTCGTCGTCACTAGCATCTTCCTCCACCTCCTCTGCTGACCTCATCTCTTGGCTGACTGTGGGTTGACAGTAAGTGGGATCTCCAACCTCATCATCATCACCCTGTGCGTTATCACACCCGTCGTCCTCAGAGCCAACCTGTTCCTGCCCTGACAAAAAACTAAAGTTGTCGCTCCAATCAGGTATTTGAGTCTCATCATCGTCTTCCTCATTGTCTTCACCAACAGGAGTTACAGTTTGGGAATGAGGGTCTACATTATGGTCAGAACCTTCTGCGTCTGGTCCTGGATCCGACTCATAAAGATTCTGGGCATCAGTGCAGATCATTTCCTCGTCTGGATTCACAGAAGCGCTGGAGTCGACCTCTGATTCCCAGGCTATAGTATGAGTAAACAGCTCTGCAGACTCAACCATCTGTTCTACCTCATACTCAGACGGTCAGCTGGAGATTTGGGAGCTGTGAGGAAGCAAGTGCGATTGGGGTGACACCTTTGAGGACTGGAGTATTTGTGATGTTGAAGTTGATGTGGAGGAGAGCCCACTTAAAGGAGCACTTGATATCCGTTGAAGCACCTGCTGTTTTTGTGCCTCATCTGGAATTTGTAGCGATTGGCGTGGCCGTAAGAAAGGGATCTTATCACATTGTCCGCTAAAAAAAGTAGACATTTTAGTTTGGCTGGAAGATGGTCTTTCTTCTGCAGATGTTACTGTTGCTTTAACACCTACCCCACGGACACAACCTTTTTTCCCCTTCCCAACACGCCTATTCCCCTTTCCACCAGCAGCAGGCCTTTTTCCACTCATTTTGGTGGTTAACTAATTCACAACTCTGGAGTTGTTTGCACAAAAAAACAATGGATGGGAACCGAGCAGAGCTGAGTGGCCAAACTGTGGTATTAGGCCAAAACTATTGGCTGGGTTAGATGGAGAAAAAAATTATATTCGATTTGCAACCTGATGGAGGTCAGTATAGATGGACTAATAGAACAAGTCCCACACACAACTAGAAGCCCAAATATTTTTTCAGAGGTAGATGCAGAAAAAAAATATATTCAGTTTGCAACCTGATGGAGGTCAGTATAGATGGACTAATAGAGAAAGTCCCACACACTGCTAGAAGGCCAAATATTTTTTCAGAGCTAGATGCAGACAAAAAATTATTTTGAATTTGCAACCTGATGGAGGTCAGTATAGGTGGACTAATAGAACAAGTCCCACACACTGCTAGAAGGCCAAATATTTTTTCAGAGCTAGATGCAGAAAAAAATTATATTCAGTTTGCAACCTGATGGAGGTCAGTATAGATGGACTAATAGAACAAGTCCCACACACAGTTAGAAGCCCAAATATTGTTTTAGAGGTAGATGCAGAAAAAAATTATATTCAGTTTGCAACCTGATGGAGGTCTGTATAGATGGATTAATAGAACAAGTCCCACACACAGCTAGAAGCCCAATATTTTTTCAGAGGTAGACGCAGAAAAAAAATATTTTTAATTTGCAACCTGATGGAGGTCAGTATAGATGGACTAATAGAGAAAGTCCCACACACTGCTAGTAGGCCAAATATTTTTTCAGAGCTAGATGCAGAATAAAATTATATTCAGTTTGCAACCTGATGGAGGTCAGTATAGATGGACTAATAGAACAAGTCCCACACACAGCTAGAAGCCCAAATATTTTTTCAGAGGTAGATGCAGATAAAAATTATTTTTAATTTGCAACCTGATGGAGGTCAGTATAGATGGACTAATAGAGAAAGTCCCACACACTGCTAGAAGGCCAAATATTTTTTCAGAGCTAGATGCAGATAAAAATTATTTTTAATTTGCAACCTGATGGAGGTCAGTATAGATAGACTAATAGAACAAGTCCCACACACAGCTAGAAGCCCAAATATTTTTTCAGAGGTAGATGCAGATAAAAATTATTTTTAATTTGCAACCTGATGGAGGTCAGTATAGATGGACTAATAGAGAAAGTCCCACACACTGCTAGAAGGCCAACTATTTTTTCAGAGCTAGATGCAGAAAAAAATTATATTCAGTTTGCAACCTGATGGAGGTCTGTATAGATGGATTAATAGAACAAGTCCCACACACAGCTAGAAGCCCAATATTTTTTCAGAGGTAGATGCAGAAAAAAAATATATTCAGTTTGCAACCTGATGGAGGTCTGTATAGATGGATTAATAGAACAAGTCCCACACACAGCTAGAAGCCCAATATTTTTTCAGAGGTAGATGCAGAAAAAAAATATATTCAGTTTGCAACCTGATGGAGGTCAGTATAGATGGACTAATAGAGAAAGTCCCACACACTGCTAGAAGGCCAAATATTTTTTCAGAGCTAGATGCAGAAAAAAATTATATTCAGTTTGCAACCTGATGGAGGTCAGTATAGATGGACTAATAGAACAAGTCCCACACACAGCTAGAAGCCCAAATATTTTTTCAGAGGTAGATGCAGATAAAAATTATTTTTAATTTGCAACCTGATGGAAGTCAGTATAGATGGACTAATAGAGAAAGTCCCACACACTGCTAGAAGGCCAAATATTTTTTCAGATCTAGATGCAGATAAAAATTATTTTTAATTTGCAACCTGATGGAGGTCAGTGTAGATGGACTAATAGAGAAAGTCCCACACACTGCTAGAAGGCAAAATATTTTTTCAGAGCTAGATGCAGAAAAAAATTATATTCAGTTTGCAACCTGATGGAGGTCAGTATAGATGGACTAATAGAACAAGTCCCACACACTGCTAGAAGCCCAAATATTTTTTCAGAGCTAGATGCAGAAAAAAATTATATTCAATTTGCAACCTGATGGAGGTCAGTATAGATGGACTAATAGAATGATGCTATGCCCAAAAGATTTTACTTCACTAGGTGCAGTAAAAAAATTGGTATTCTATACACAGGTGGTATATCTTGCAACACAGATAGGCTACTCCACTGACTAACACTCTGCAATAGGCCAAAAAGGATTAGCTTTGCTAGATTCAGCCAAATGCTGTGAAAAAAACTTACACAGCACTGGTACAGACCTGCCTGGCAAAAACTGATAGGAACTGATGTAACCTAGTCCTGAAAAGGACTGCAATTAGTCTTTACTCCCACAATCTATCTATTTAAGAGCACAGACCTGCCTGATAAAAGTCGTAGGAAATGCTGTAACCTAGTCCTTAAAAGGACTGCAATCACAACTATTCCCTACTCCCAAGCTATCTGTAGATTTGTGCGAAAATTGGCTTGAAATTAACAAGGTATAGCGCACACAGCAACAGCGGTGCCGTCTAACACGCAGCTGCAGCAGTGAGAAAATGGTGGCGATGGGGAAAATGGCTTGGTCTTATAGGGCAAGGACATGTGACATACACTGCCAATGACGCATGCCCTTGCTTGTGTGAAAAACAGCAGTTCGCTCCGTGTGTGCGCTGCTGATAGACTGACAGACTGCACCTCCCCACTGCAAATGCGGGAAAGAGAAAAAAAAATGGAGATCTTCATTATTCCTGCAGAGATCCATCCCCTGCCCCTCCCCCCACCCCGCTGTACACTCAAACTGCGTATTAACATTAATTTTCATCATTACTGAGAAAAAATCCAGTTATGATTTTGGTGCACGAACAGTTATCGAACATAACCTCGAACAGCCGAATTTTTCTCAAATCGTTCGGCTCGAACACCGCCCAAAACAGCTCGAATTTGAGATTGGCGAACAGTTCGAGTAGAACAACGCTCATCTCTACTAGTGGAATTAAAGAATGAATTATCTTCTACTAATCATTTGGACTCTAATCTGACATATAGAGAAAAAGACGCTCTGAAAAAATTAAAGGATAATTCAGACATACTAGTCCGCTCAGCGGATAAAGGTGGCACTATAGTACTGAATGCAGGATTGCATAAAAAATTGAATTTGATGGATTTAGAAAATAGGGATGTTTATTTGGAGTTAGCTAGAGATCCTACTGTTGAGTTTAATGCTGCTATGTATAATCTATTAAACGAAGGTTTGCACTGAGGGGCCCTAAAAAAAAATTAATGGAATATTTATACGTAGATCACCCAATTGTTCCAGTTTACCATTCGCTGCCAAAAATACATAAAAATATTTTCCCACCACCTTTAACCCCTTTACTACCCAAGGTGGTTTGTGTAGCACCCTGAGGATTCGGCTGCTACAGGGGTATTACGCCTCAACCCAGAGGTGTGGTATTCCACTCCCGGGTAAGGATGGAGTGTGGAACTGAGCTCAGTAGGCTGCATGCACTACATACATCCCATTTCCGGGGGACAGATCAATGGTACTCCCACTAGAGAAATGTGCAGGTACGACAGTGTCTGTCCCTGGCTGGAGTGGGAGGGGGGTGGAACATCCCAGTAGTGTAGGGGCAGATAGGGGGAGCAGTCTGGGTAGTGCTAGGAGCTCATTGGGTGCTGGTCACCTGAGCTCACACATAGAGGGAGTATATAAGGTGGGAACCATCTTAGATCAGGGTCAGTCAGTCTGTCAGTCTTTTGTCAGAGTAGAGTCAGAGGAAGAGAGCAGAGGAGAAGAGCAGCTCCAAGGCCCAAAGAGAGAGAGGAGAAAGAAGGACCCAGAGGGGGAGAAGAGAGAACTCCAAGAACCCAAGATTAGATCAGAGGGTGAAGAGTTGGCACAAGGGTACCGGATCCCAAGCTGGTGGAGGGCACTAATCCTTAGCCAGAGACCGGAGGTCGTGGGCAGGATCTGCCACGACCACCCACTAAATCCACCCGGAAGGCAAACCAAGAATAGGGTCAGGGAACCCAGAGACAAGGGTTTACCAACAAGAGGCCCAAGGGAGCCGGACTTAGGTGGATCCCTGGTGGGGAAGGCCAGAGAGAAGGAACGTCAGAAAGGGAGCTCAGGATCACGCTCCAGAATTGCTTGGGAGTTGGCCGAGTCCAGGACCTGGTGGACGCAGCACGGCTCGGGCGGTCACTCAAGGCCGGAGTGACCAGCATAACAGCAGTAAGTAAAGACCCTGAACTGCACAGCCCGACTCTGAGTCTCATTACCATCCTCACTGCACCTCCACAACCACCATCCTCTACACCTGACCCCCTGAGGCTATACCCATCCCGTTGGGGGTTATACTATCAGAGCTGCACAAACACCACCAGCCTCAGAGGACCCTGCTGCAGCGGCGGCCGTATTGACCGCAAATCAACGGGTGGCGTAGTCGACACAAAAGAACATCCAGTAACATCTGTAGGACTGCCACACACGGAGCTTGACACCCTGGGCACGGACCGGGTCACCGCCACTCGGAGACTACAACCCCCATCTGATCCGGCTCCGGGTATCCCCCAAACAACACTGGCCCAGGGGGCGCGTCAACTTTGGCGTAGTTGGCAGGATTACGTGCCCGCAACCACCGGGTACTGCGTGCCTGAAGAAAAGTTCACCGTTACCTTAAAAAGAAGTCTCCCGCCGGTTCCGGAGGGTCCCCGCCAACGGACCCCATCACAGGTCGTTTCCCGCCGGTTGTCCGCCATTTGCAGCTTTTTCCCGCCATCCATGGAGTTTCCCGCCACTGGGAGACGATTCCCGCCATTTCCAAAGATTTCCCGCCTTGGAAGAGCGGACGCCATTATGGGCGTGCCAGAGGGTGGCAAGAGGCCACCTCCCATCGTGGGCCAGGTCGAAGAATGGCGCCAAAAGCGGAAACCGCGCCCACCAACAGAGACTGTGATGCTGGAAGTGTCCATCAGCGTGAGAGAACTGCCCCTGGAACTGACAATCACTAAGTTGCCCCGGGACCACCCCAAATGTGGGCGGAGACAGAACAAGAGAGCAAAGATGGGTGTCGCCTGGAGCAGTCTGGAGAGAGCGCACCCGGAGACAAGAAGTCTGGAGAGGAGTCCAGAGAAAGCCTACCCGGAGATGGAGGGAGAGACAGGCAGCACCGACCCAGTGGTCAGGAGCCTGCTGCAAGCAACGACCCCACTAGGCTTAGTGGAGATCCTGGCACAGCTCCCCCGAGACCGGGAGTGGGCACAGACTGCGCTGGAGGGCCTCGCACGGAGGATGGCCCGGGTGCAGCGAGAGACGTTGGCGGAGTGGAGCCGAGAGATGGCCCAGCAGACCGAAACCCGTCAGCGGAGCACGCCACCCGAGACGAGGAGACAGACCGCCTCTGAGGATGGTGCAGGAGGAGTGAAGGCCGGAGACGGCGCCGAGAAGGGAGCCGAACGGACGGAGGCAGGTAAAGGGGACGTCTCTACCCCGAGCCGGGAAACCGTGTACCTGCCCCAGCTCCCCGTCGCAGAGCCCGAAATTCCCCCTGCCGTGCCCGTCGCTGCATCGTCACCGCCGCAGACTAGGCCTCAACCGGAAACCGCGGCCGCGACCCCTGTGACGTCACGCGCTTCGACCCTGAGCGCGGCAAAGCAGGAAATACCATCGGCCTGGTTGCAAGGCCTAGCACCCCCGGGCGCCGCCATTCCAACAGCGCCCCCTACCTCCGCGGAGCCACCAGCCTGGTCGCAGGGCCGAGTAACCACGGGCGCCGCCGTTCTTACGCTGCCCTTTTCCTTTAGCGTGCCCCAAGCCTGGTCGCAAGGTCTGGTCAACCCGGGCGCCGCTACCACCACAGCGCCCATAACACCTAAAGTACCGCACCTGGGTGAGGACCTGTTCGCCCAGCATACGTGCCCGGATGGGCAGCCCTTTGTATGGCCCCAGGAGTACATTCAGCTGGAACTCCAGAGAGCAAGGCCCATGTGCGAGCCCCTGATTCCGGCTCCGAAGCCTGTAAAGAGGACCTCACCCCCGCTGGAGGAGGCACAGTTCGAGTGGGACCCCACCGGAGGAGACCTCATGGGGTTCACTCAAGAAACGCGGGCAGCCGCAGCAGAGCGAGTGGAGTGCTGCCGCCAGCAGTTGGCAGCCTTCGAGCAAGAGCGGAGAGAGAGGCGGGTCCGGGAACAGCAGATGCAGATAAGAAGCGCGGAGCAGAAGAGCCGGACCAGGAGGAATCCCCGTGCAGCTCATGGTCCCCCTTCCACCGGGACTGTGATTAAATTCAACCTGCACCATGGGTGGGGCTTCATTAGAGACCATCATACCCCCGGCGACGTCTTTGTGACCCGCAGAGACGTAGAAAGCCATCTGCCAGAGGGACACAGAGGTCGTGACCTGTATGTAGGGGACGAGGTCACGTTCACCCGGCACAAATGTGCCAAAGGACCCTACGCCCTCCATGTGCATCGCCTGACGGAGGAGGAGCTGCGGTGTGAGGAGGAGCAAGAGGACCCGGACGGGTCTGAAACTGAAACCAACCAACAAGAAAGAGCAGGAGGATGCCGTCGTTGAAGTACGGTAGAGAGAGACTGTATAAAGTTGCCCGTCGGGGTACCAAGAACTGTTACTTATTTAAAATATGTTCCCCGTTGGGACAAAGTGTGAACTGATGCCCGTGTGTCCCTAGTTCCTAATAGCTGGCCGAGGACTGAGAGCGGCCATATCCCCTTTGTATATAGTTGCGCTTCCTAAAGCGCCCCCTACTGGTTTTATGGGAAAACCATTTTTCTTCAAGAGACTGTCGCACTTTACCCGGTCACAAGTTGCACCGTGACCGGAGGAACCAGCGACAGGAATGTTTACAAGAATGTTATTTATGAAAACGTTTTATTGCTGATATATATATGATGTTTTATATGTTTATATGTTGATGTTTATGAAAAATAATTGTATGTTTTGGATGTTTTTATCTTTAACAGCCCGAGGACGTGCTGTGATTTACCAGGGGGGAATGTAGCACCCTGAGGATTCGGCTGCTACAGGGGTATTACGCCTCAACCCAGAGGTGTGGTATTCCACTCCCGGGTAAGGATGGAGTGTGGAACTGAGCTCAGTAGGCTGCATGCACTACATACATCCCATTTCCGGGGGACAGATCAATGGTACTCCCACTAGAGAAATGTGCAGGTACGACAGTGTCTGTCCCTGGCTGGAGTGGGAGGGGGGTGGAACATCCCAGTAGTGTAGGGGCAGATAGGGGGAGCAGTCTGGGTAGTGCTAGGAGCTCATTGGGTGCTGGTCACCTGAGCTCACACATAGAGGGAGTATATAAGGTGGGAACCATCTTAGATCAGGGTCAGTCAGTCTGTCAGTCTTTTGTCAGAGTAGAGTCAGAGGAAGAGAGCAGAGGAGAAGAGCAGCTCCAAGGCCCAAAGAGAGAGAGGAGAAAGAAGGACCCAGAGGGGGAGAAGAGAGAACTCCAAGAACCCAAGATTAGATCAGAGGGTGAAGAGTTGGCACAAGGGTACCGGATCCCAAGCTGGTGGAGGGCACTAATCCTTAGCCAGAGACCGGAGGTCGTGGGCAGGATCTGCCACGACCACCCACTAAATCCACCCGGAAGGCAAACCAAGAATAGGGTCAGGGAACCCAGAGACAAGGGTTTACCAACAAGAGGCCCGAGGGAGCCGGACTTAGGTGGATCCCTGGTGGGGAAGGCCAGAGAGAAGGAACGTCAGAAAGGGAGCTCAGGATCACGCTCCAGAATTACTTGGGAGTTGGCCGAGTCCAGGACCTGGTGGACGCAGCACGGCTCGGGCGGTCACTCAAGGCCGGAGTGACCAGCATAACAGCAGTAAGTAAAGACCCTGAACTGCACAGCCCGACTCTGAGTCTCATTACCATCCTCACTGCACCTCCACAACCACCATCCTCTACACCTGACCCCCTGAGGCTATACCCCTCCCGTTGGGGGTTATACTATCAGAGCTGCACAAACACCACCAGCCTCAGAGGACCCTGCTGCAGCGGCGGCCGTATTGACCGCAAATCAACGGGTGGCGTAGTCGACACAAAAGAACATCCAGTAACATCTGTAGGACTGCCACACACGGAGCTTGACACCCTGGGCACGGACCGGGTCACCGCCACTCGGAGACTACAACCCCCATCTGATCCGGCTCCGGGTATCCCCCAAACAACACTGGCCCAGGGGGCGCGTCATTTGCACATTAATGACCAGGCCAATTTTTACAATTCTGACCACTGTCACTTTATGAGGTAATTACTCTGGAACGCTTCAACGGATCCCCCTTATTCTGAGAATGTTTTTTCGTGACATATTGTACTTCATGATTGTTGTAAAATTTCTCCGATAACACTTGCATTTATTTGTGAAAAAAACTGAAATTTGGCAAAAATTTTTGAAAATTTAGCAATTTTCAAAATTTGAATTTTTATGCCCTTAAATCAGAGAGATATGTCACACAAAATAGTTAATAAATAACATTTCCCACTTGTCTACTTTACCTCAGCACAATTTTGGAACCAAATTTTTTTTTTATTAGAGAGCTATAAGGGTTAAAAGTTGACCAGAGATTTCTCATTTTTCCAACAAAATTTACAAAACCATTTTTTTAGGGACCACATCACATTTGAAGTCACTTTGAGGGGTCTTTATGACAGAAAATACCCAAAAGTAAGACCACTCTAAAATCTGCACCCCCAAGGTGCTCAAAACCACATTCAAGAAATTTATTAACCCTTCAAGTGCTTCACAGAAATTTTTGGAATGTGGAAGAAAAAAATTAACATTTAACTTTTTTCACAAAAATGTTACTTTAGACCCATTTTTTTTTTTTATTTTCACAGGGTTAGCAGAACAAAATGGACCCCAAAATTTGTTGTGCAATTTCCCCTGACCACGCAGATACCCCATATGTGGGGAAAAACCACTGTTTAGGCGTACGGCAGGGTTCGGAAGGGAAGGAACACCATTTGACTTATTGAAAGTAAAATTTGCTTGAATAATTAGCTGACTCCATGTTGTGTTTGGGGAGCCCCTGATGTGCCTAAACAGTGGAAACCCCTCACAAGTGACACCATTTTGGAAACTAGACTCCTCAGAGAACCTTTACAGAAGTTTATAACATGGAGCCATGAAAATAAAAAATTATGTTTTAGCCCCAATTTTTTTATTTTCACAAGGGTAAGAGGAGAAAATAGACCCCAAAAACTTTTTGCAATTTCTCCTGAGTACGCCAATACCCTATATGTGGGGAAAATACAGTGTTTGGGTGCACGACAGAGTTCAGAAGGGAAGGAGCACTGTGTGACTTTTTGAACGCAAAATTGGCTGGAATTGAGGGCGGACGCCATGTCACGTTTGAAGAGCCCCTGATGTGCCTAAATAGTTGAAACCCCCCACAAGTGACCCCATTTTGGAAACTACAACCCTCAAGGATTTTATCAAGGGGTATAATGAACATTTTGAACCCGGTACGACACATAATTTGATAACATTAGGTCATCATATTGAATAAGTTGTCATTAGTCTTGAGCGCAAGTGCTCGCCACTTGAGTTTGCATCGTGTACTCGGGTATGCACCATGTATCGCACGTGCTTGAGTGACATGCTCAAGTCCTGCCCACATGTTTCACGGTTATTAGACACCCAAAACAAACATGCAGGGATTGCTGGTGCATGGCAGGCAATCCTCGCACGTTTTTTTTGACTGTGAAGCATATGGAGCAGAGACTCGAGCACCCGCGATACTCAATGCATACCCGAGCACCCGATGCAAACTCAAGTAGCGAGCACTTGTGCTCAACACTAGTCGCCATATCGTCATCTTTTTTTTTTTTTGCTTTTGAAAAAAATCCCAACCCTAGCACAACCCTAACCCTAGAGTTTATTTTTTACATCGTTCCTTGTGCAGTATAAGTGATTAGACGACTTTATTCTTTGGGTCGGTGCGATTACAGCGAAGCTCATCAAGAGAATGCCAAGAGTGTGCAAAGCAGTCATCAAAGCAAGAGGTGGCTACTTTGAAGAACCTAGAATATAAGACATATTTTCAGTTGTTTCACATTTTTTTGTTAACTATATAATTCCACATGTGTTAATTCATAGTTTTGATGCCTTCAGTGTGAATGTACAATTTTCATAGTCATGAAAATAGAGAAAAATATTTAAATGAGAAGGTGTGTCCAAACTTTTGGTCTGTACTGTACGTATTAGTACGCCCTGGGCTGTAAAGGGGTAAAGACCCATAGTGGTGGGGATTGGTTCCCATGGTGAAAAATTAAGTGCCTGGATGGATTTTTACCTACAGCCTCTGGTTCAGGAAACTCCGAGTTACATTAGGGATTCGAAATTCATAGTGACCATTTTTGATAAATTTGAATGGCAAAAAAACTTTGGATGATTGTCCTGTGATGTGGTGGCATTATACCCCCTCAATTCCACACCATATTGCTTTAGCATGTTTAACCTACCACCTTGACACATACAGTTCGTACTCTATGGAAATAAAAGAATTTCTGGTCATAGCAGTACAGTTCCTCTTAGAGCGTAATTATTTTAGCTTTGATAAAAGTTTTTTTTTTTTACAGAAAAGAGGAGTCAGCATGGGCAGTAAATTTTCTCCTTCGCTAGCGAACATAGTGATGTGTAGGTGGAGGAGCTTTTCATTTACCATAATGATAACACATATAGTGGACACATTGTGTGGTACGGTAGATTTATTGATGACCTCCTCCTGGTGTGGGGGGCACACAGGAGGAGGTGGTACAATTTGTACAGTACATCAACTGCAATAATTTTAATCTTAAATTCACTTAGTTCTACCATTCATCCAAAATTACTTTTTTGGATCTCGAACTTGAGGCTACCAAGGAGAAAGAATTGGTCAAAATTAATCCCCACAGAAAATCTACAGCCTCAAATTCTATTCTATCAGCTAAATGTTGTCATCCGCCACATATTAAGAGAAATATCCCTTACGGTGAGCTAATACGAACAATGCAAAATTGTTCAGATAACATCACTTTTCAGAAGGAATCAGAAAAAATTTGTAACAGACTATCCAATAGGTGCTATCCCGAGTGGTCTTTAAGAAAAGCGAGTAGATTTGTCTCCAATATAAATCGGAAAGATATACTCCGAAATAAACAGAAAAATAACATTAACACATTGGATACTAGGGTAATGTTTTCTACCACCTATAGTCCTCAGTATAATAAAATTACATCTAGAATTAAAAAGTATAACCCTATTATATATCAGAACAAGAAACTAAAAAACCTACTTTCTAATGCCATCCGCTTTGTAGCCAGGAAAGCGCCCGCTCTGGGAACCATCCTTTCTCCTGGCTTATACACCAGTGAGACTAATACTGTACAACCAAATTGGCTCAGCACAAAAGGTTTCTTCAGATGTGGAGCCAATCGGTGCAAAGCGTGTCTACACGCGGTTAAAACAGATCGTTTTATGTCCTTAAGTAATGATAGAGAATATAAAATTCATGATTTCCTCAATTGTAATTCATCAGGGGTTATATACCTTATAGAATGCACCTTGTGTAAGGTCCACTATGTGGGTTGTACCACAGGTGCGCTGAAAGTCCGTATCAGAAGACATCTTTCTGATGCGATTAATTTGGAAGCCATACATACATCAGCAGTATCGACGCATTTTGCAAGAGTTCATAAAGGTGACACCTCATTCTTTAAATATATGGAGATAGAGAAGGTATATAGATCCACACGAGGGGGGGATCATAAGTGCAAACTTCTGAACCGGGAGTCCCGGTGGATTTTCACATTGGATACCACAGGGGTTAAATTCAAGACAGGATCTGATACTGCAGTATTAAGAAATATAATTCTGCATTTATTTCCATGCATGTACACTGGGTACGGAAAGTATTCAGACCCCTTTACATTTTTCACTCTTTGTTTCATTGCAGCCATTTGGTAAATTCTAAAAAGTTCATTTTTTTCTCATTAAAGTACACTCTGCACCCCATCTTGACTGAAAGAAAACAGAAATGTAGAAATTTTTGAAAATTTAATAAAAAAGAAAAACTGAAATATCACACGGGCATAAGTATTCAGACCCTTTGCTCAGTATTGAGTAGAAGCCCCCTTTTGTGCTAGTACAGCTATGAGTCTTCTTGGAAATGATGCAACAAGTTTTTCACACCTGCATTTTGGGATCCTCTGCCATTCTTCCTTGCAGATCCTCTCCAGTTCCGTCAGGATGAATGGTAAACGTTGGTGGACAGCCATTTTCAGGTCTCTCCAAAGATGCTCAATTGGGTTTAGGTCAGGGCTCTGGCTGGGCCAGTCAAGAATGGTCACATAGTTGTTCTGAAGCCACTCCTTTGTTATTTTAGCTGTGTGCTTAGGGTCATTGTCTTGTTGGAAGGTGAACCTTTGGCCAAGTCTGAGGTGCAGAGCACTCTGGAAGAGGTTTTCATCCAGGATATCTCTGTACTTGGCCGCATTCATGTTTCCTTGCAACCAGTCGTCCTGTCCCTGCAGCTGAAAAACACACCCATAGCATGATACTGCTGTTATGATCTGCTACAAGAACAAGGAAAGAGAGGAAATCTGTCCATACAATAGGACTAAGCTGATTCCCCAAGATGCAGCCTGTTCCTTGTGAACAGATCCGCCTTCGTCCGCGGCTAGTCTGAACGCAGACCTATGTATTTAAGGGAGGGGTCCCTAAAAGAACTAAGGACTGGGACAAAATTGGACACCTCCTGGCAGAAGTAGTAGCAGAACAAGACAAACAGACAAAAGTACTTAGTGGTCCAAGGACCAAACAAACTAGAGAGATACAGTAGGTACAAAGCACCTGGCTAGATTAAGAGTCAAAGTAACACTGAAGTCCAGCAAAGCCTGAAGGGCGGAGCTGGAATAAAGAGGCAGAAGGTCACGTGACCACAAAATAGAAAAAACTAACAGGAGGGTTCTAACAACTGCCACCACCATGTTTCACTGTTGGGATTGTATTAGGCAGGTGATGAGCAGTGCCTGGTTTTCTCCACACATACCACTTAGAATTATCACCAAAAAGTTCTATCTTTGTCTCATCAGACCAGAGAATCTTATTTCTCAGAGTCTGGGAGTCCTTCATCTGTTTTTGAGCAAACTCTATGAGGGCTTTCATATGTCTTGCACTGAGGAGAGGCTTCCGTCTGGCCACTCTGCCATAAAGGCCCAACTGGTGGTTGATAGTTGACTTTGTGGAACTTTCTCCCATCTCCCTACTGCATCTCTGGAGCTCAGCCACAGTGATCTTGGGGTTCTTCTTTACCTCTCTCACCAAGGCTCTTCTCCCACGATTGCTCAGTTTGGCTGGATGGCCAGGTCTAGGAAGACTTCTGGTGGTCCCAAACTTCTTCCATTTAAGGATTATGGAGGCCACTGTGCTCTTATGAACCTTGAGTAATGCAGAAATTCTTTTATAACCTTGGCTAGATCTGTGCCTTGCCACAATTCTGTCTCTGAGCTCCTTGGGCAGTTCCTTTGAGCTCATGATTCTCATTTGGTCTGACATGCACTTTGAGCTGTGGCGTCTTATATAGACAGGTGTGTGCCTTTCCAAATCAAGTCCTATCAGTTTAATTAAACACATTTGGATTCCATTGAAGGAGTAGAACCATCTCAAGGAGGATCACAAGGAAATGGACAGCATGTGACTTAAATATGAGTGTCTGAGCAAAGGATCTGAATACTTATGACCATGTGATATTTCAGTTTTTCTTTTTTAATAAATTTGCAAAAAAATTCTACATTGCTGTTTTTTTTCAGTCAAGATGGGGTGCAGAGTGTACTTTAATGAGAAAAAAATGAACTTTTTAGAATTTATCAAATGGCTGCAATGAAACAAAGAGTGAAAAATTTAAAGGAGTCTGAATACTTTCCGTACTCACTGTATGTATCTATATACACTGCTCCAAAAATAAAGGGAACACTTAAAACAACAGAATATAACTCCAAGTAAATCAAACGTCTGTGAAATCAAACTGTCCACTTAGGAAGCAACACTGATTGACAATCAATTTCACATGCTGATGTGCAAATGGAATAGACGATAGATGGAAATTATTGGCAATTATCAAGACACCCTCAATAAAGGAGTGGTTCTGCAGGTGGGGACCACAGACCACATCTTAGTAACAATGCGTTCTGGCTGATGTTTTGGTCACTTTTGAATGTTGGTTGTGCTTTCACACTCGTGGTAGCATGAGACAGACTCTACAACCCACAGAAGTTGCTCAGATAGTGCAGCTCATCCAGGATGGCACATCAATGCGAGCTGTGGCAAGAAGGTTGGCTGTGTCCAGAGGCTGGAGGCGCTACCAGGAGACAGGCCAGTACACCAGGAGATGTGGAGGAGCCCGTAGGAGGGCAACAACCCAGCAGCAGGACCGCTACCTCCGCCTTTGTTCAAGGAGGAACAGGAGTAGCACTGCCAGAGCCCTGCAAAATGACCTCCAGAAGGCCACAAATGTGCATGTGTCAGCACAAACGGTTAGATACCGACTCCATGAGGGTGGTATGAGGGCCCGACGTCCACAGATAGGGGTTGTGCTCACAGCCCAACACCATGCAGAACGCTTGGCATTTGCCACAGAACACCAGGATTGGCAAAGTCGCCACTCACGCCCTGTGCTCTTCACAGATGAAAGCAGGTTCACACTGAGCACATGTGACAGACGTGACAGAGTCTGGAGGCGCCGTGGAGAGCGACATCCTTCAGCATGACCGGTTTGGGAGTGGGTGAGTAATGGTGTGGGGTGGCATTTCTTTGGAGGGCCGCACAGCCCTCCATGTGCTCGCCAGAGGTAGCGTGACTTCCATTAGGTACTGAGATGAGATCCTCAGACCCCTTGTGAGACCATATGCTGGTGCGTTTGGCCATGGGTTCCTCCTAATGCAGGACAATGCCAGACCTCATGTGGCTGGAGTGTGTCAGCAGTTCCTGCAAGATGAAGGCATTGAAGCTATGGACTGGCCCGCCCGTTCCCCAGACCTGAATCCGATTGAGCACATCTGGGACATCATGTCTCGCTCCATCCGCCAACGTCACGTTGCACCACAGACTGTTCAGGAGTCGGCGGATGCTTTAGTCCAGGTCTGGGAGGAGATCTCACCAGAGACCATCCGCAACCTCATCAGGAGCATGCCCAGGCGTTGTAGGGAGGTCATACAGGCACGTGGATATATATATATATATATATATATATATATATATATATGCCTTTTTGTCATTCTAGTAGTAGGGCCATAATTAAGATATGATTTGTTGAAACGCGTAGGTCTGTAAGCTATGATAGTTGCACATTTGCTGTATTCTTTGTGGAGCAGTGTTTTATATGGCTAATAAAAGCTAAGTTTTAATATTTTTTCTACTAAACAAACCTTCACGCTGGATCATTTGCACTTTTCCCTTGTCTGACTACACTTACGTTTCGCCCTGGTACCACTTATCTGCATCTCCAGAAGTTTCCTATTTCTCTATTATACTCTTCAAATTACATTTTGAGACTTTCTCCTCCTGTTGTTGCACATATTTTTTTCCCTACATCTCCACAGGTATCATTAATCTATCAACTATAATGGTCGTACCAGGTCCTGCAGGTCCTGTATCCCGTACACATGACGTGGGCAGTGCACGGCATGCCGCTAGTTTTTATTCTGAGTGCTCTTATATACGGTGGTAGTTTTACACAATGTTGAGCCTGTGATTTGCAGAGTGAAATGTCTGACTGCTAGAACAGAAGTATACGGCAGATTCTACAGCATGGATACATAAAGGACGTCCTGGGGGAATATACCTCCCTCCAACACTCGTCCACTCCCTGCCTCACACTAGAGACATTTATAATAACTCCAGGACTATGGAGCTGGTCATTTTCTCATAATCTGTGGCCATTATTAGTGATCTCGCATTGTACGGTAACATCACCCTGGAGGTTGTGATGTATTTAGTGTAATAGCGCCATCTAGAATATACAGTATATATCAGGCGATACCATGCTTTCTATAGTTAGTCGTCTTATGTGCCCTCTATAGCTATCTATTATACTTTATATTTCTTTATAATAATTTATAATAAATTACTCGATAATTTTCCAGCTTTATGATGTTTATTAATCTGCTGTAATTATAAAACAAAGTCCAACCTTACAGTGGACACAGGTGGAAGTGTCCTCCATGATGGTGTAGGCTGAGGTGGAGCAAGTATATTGTCAGTGGGGGATCAAGATGACCAGTATTCCCCAGGGTTCCTTGTTATCAGGGAGGGACCCGGTGTATGCAATCAAAAGATCTTATCCTCTGACCGGCTGTGTGCCATCAACAGGTAATGATCCTCTTTCCGGCTGTGTGCCATCAACAGGTAATGACCATCCGGCAGTGCGACATCAACTGGTCATCACCTTCCAGCTGTGTGCTATCAACAGGTAATGACCATCCGGCAGTGCGCCATCAACAGGTAATGACCCTCTGGCTATGGCCATCAATAGGTCATCACCCTCCGGCTGTGTGCGATCAACAGGTAATGACCATCCGGCAGTGCAACATCAACTGGTCATCACCCTCCAGCTGTGTGCCATCAACAGGTAATGACCATCCGGTAGTGTGCCATCATCAGGTAATGACCCTCTGGCTATGGCCATCAGTAGGTCATCACCCTCCGGCTGTGTGCCATCAACAGGTAATGACCATCCGGCAGTGCGCCATGAACAGGTAATGACCATCCGGCTGTGTGCCATCAACAGGTAATGATCCTCTGTCCGGCTGTGTGCCATCAACAGGTAATGACCCTCTGGCTATGGCCATCAATAGGTCATCACCCTCCGGCTGTGTGCCATCAAATGTTTTTATCTTCTGTCCAGTTTTGTGCCATCAAGAGGTAATGACCCTCCAGCTGTGGGCCATCAACAGGTCATCACCCTTCGGCATTTAGGCTTCTTGTCTTCTGTAAGATGCGATTCTTGAGTCTCCTGATGTTAAAAAATATTTAAAAAATCACCGATTAAACTAATAATCTATCTAGTACATAAGCATCACAATTTATAATCTATCTAGTGCATAAGTATGACAATTTAGCTCACAGAACATACACTATGCTAAAACATTAGACCCTACAAGCAGAAATTTGCTAAACTAACATAAATATAACTGACAAATCAGTAGAAAAATCGCTACCAATGGCACAGCTCTCTTCACATCAACCTGTAACCATATTAGATAAGAAATAGAGGACAATGCTCATAGTCAGTTATCAACAATTCGGCATGGGGCATCCCACCAGAGACATTATAATATCTAGTAAATTATAGATGGCAATAGAATTTACCAACAAGCACATAGTACGCCAAGCTCAAGTACATAGTATGCCAAACCTCGACACGTTTTCCTAAAATAGGTTCATCAGAAGCACATACTAGACAGTGATACTTAGCAAAGCGTTCATAGATATATGCGCCATATGATAAGGTGCTAAAGTGCAAGTGTGTGACAAAATATCCATTCGATTTCAGGTGCAATGCTGCATTGTATGTAGTAAGATGGTGCCCATCAGACAGCATGTATAGGACTAACCTGTGATGAAGACACGAGCAATGGGAAAGTTCAAGCAGTTGCCTTCTCAATCTTCCTCGCCTCTAAGACATCTAAGGAAACATCTTCTCCTCTTGATTTTGGGTGGAGGTGTTGTAGGCATTTCAGGCTCTGGCATTCTAGGTTCTGACATACTAGGTTCTGACATGGTAGGTTCTGGTGTTCTAGGTTCTGGTGCTCTTGGCTCTGGAATTCTGGGTTGTTGGCTTCTCTGAAAAATCAGTAACCTCTCTTTATGCTCTGTGGAACTTCGAGCTCTTCTTCCTATATTGTTGTGAGGGATCGTTCTGAACGCCTCTTTATAGTTGCAACTAGGAACCTTTTTCGCATCCTGCGGTGCAGGAGCCATGGATGGAGTAGAACATTTGCCATTGGGCAGGACAGGTGTTCTCCTGGAGTCTTGCTCCTGAATCTGAGGGATGCAAATCGGCTCCTTACAAGCACTTTGTTCCTTCAGAATGGTTTTGTTCTCATGAGTTTTCTGATTGTTTCACCAGGTTCAGACATTGCCCACTTGCTCAGGACAAGACTTAAGGCCAAATACTCTAGTATTGTCAGTAGTGTCATCACCGCAACAAAAACTGCGTCACGGAAGAGCCAAAGAGGAAGATTGATGGAAGCTTGATAGGTGCTTCTCCTGAGATCCACGGGTAGTGGGTCATCCTATAATAAAGAAAAAAAACATAATAAAGTCCTGTATTTTTATACCCAATCCAGTCAAACAGAGAGCCCTTGTTAATATACAGTGATGGATACATTATCAAGCAACTTTCAGAAATATCCCATTGAGAAGATCAGGAAGAAGTTTGGGATTCACCTCCAGGGTCCATGGAATATTATTTACAGTTGGACTTTCATATGACTGACGGTCACGTGTCCAGTATGAGAAGTCCTGCAAGAGGCGATATTCTCATTAGCTGATCCTTGTGACCTCCATATTGATGAGAACATACTCGCCCTCAGTGTACTGTAATGTGGGGGGTAGAGCAACGTAAAGCACAGAAATGATAGGGTGATACTCATCATCTCCAGAGGTCTCTCAGCACCAAGGTATGGTCAATGAGATACAAGCTGCAGATGGGCCGAGGCTTCTAATATACCCAGGGGTGACATCACAAAGCCCTCTGTGACATCATTGCACAGTTCTATCCATCATGTCACTGATACTTTGGACCTAACTAAATGTCTAAAAGAGAACCCTTCCACATGATTTCCAATCACGGAGCAGCTTCAGTTTTTCAAGAAAAGTTTAAAAAATATAATCTGTGCTGTGATTGGTCACAATGGCACATGAAGCAGAACGTCTTTAGATCTTTTAAAGGGAAAGTGTCAGCAATTTTTTTACAATTGTAAAATTGTAAAGTATTTATATTTATATATAAATACACATATATATTTAAAAAGGTTTCAATGGTATAAAATCTGAAAAAATATTTTAACTGTTTTAATGTTTTCATCTTGTAAACACTAGGGGGAGCAGCTGCTGACATTTCCATGAAAACAGAACACAGCTAGCTCGCATTACGACTGCAGTAAAAGTGGGCGGGATCTGCTCACATGGGTGTGATGTCACTCCTCCCCTTCTGGGCATTTGCAAAAAGGTAAATGAGACTGTAGTTTAGGATCACAGTGCGGAGCGATCACTGGTGACTGCAAAGTGATATATAAGGGACAACACCAAAGTCATTAATCACTACAAGGACAAGGCAGGAATGTGGGAGTCAGAGGGGTCACCCCACACTTATATCCCCTCTGACTGTCACTTCCTAAGCTCCTTTCCCTGCCATAACCTCTTATTCCCGCAGGTAAATTCTTACAGGACCCTCCTCCCCATCCCCTTCCCCTGCCGCAGCTGATTCTAAACGTCCTCCATATGTAATAATAGACAGGTACTCACCGGCAGCCTATGGTAATTCACAGGGTAGAACAGGGTACAGCACAGAAACAATATGGCGATCCTCATTGTCTCCAGGGGGTATCTCAGCACCAAGATATGGCCAATGAGATATGAGCTCCAGGTGGATGGAGCCCCCTTATATACCCCAAGGGTGACATCACAACGCCCTCTGTGACATCATCACCCACAACATTCCGTCACATGACATCACCCAGCACCAGCATCATGTGACCCAGCGTAAATAGAAATGGTCCCTGTTGCCTATAGCAACTATTCAAAACTAAGTTTAAACTTTTCCAACAGCTAAAGGCGGCTCTGTGATGGCAGTTTCTTCTTGTGGACGGTTGTGATAAATCTGCAGAACATCTACATAACGCGACATGTAGAAAATCCTGTCTTTTCCCCTCTGTTCTTCCTCTGGTGCTACAGAGACGGATAGAAGGAGCTTTTCCAGACCTTACAGTGCACAATATGGGACCTAATCACTGATATCCCAGATCTCCTCAGTACAAGCATACCGCCAACCTATGAGGACTAGAAAGAGGGCGAAACCATGCGGCACGCGTAGTCTGACCACACCCCTATCCACACCCCAAGCTACTCCCATTACCATGTCTTTCTCCCCCGGCAGGAAGAGTTATCAGAGGGGCGGTGGCAGTGAGGGACATTCAGCAGAAACTCGGGACTGCAGGGCATAGACCTAAATCCGGGACTGTCTGCTGTATCCAGGACGGCTGGGACTAGAGATGAGAGGATCGACTCATGGGACTCAGGTCCAGCATCCAGGTCAGTGGTAATTGGTGGCTGGACGGGAGGCCCTGTCGCGGCTTTAGATTAGCCCGGGCTGCTGCAATATCATCTGTGCGTCCTGCTCTTCTCTAGTTGGGACCTGTGGATTATTTTTTGTTCCCTCATTCACAGTCGGACCCTTCAGAACTTTCTCATCTCTGTGTAGTTTCACTATATGACATCTGGCTTTTTTGTGTCTGTAAGGCCGTGTTCACACGTAGCATAAATACTGTGCACCAATCTACACAATAACAATCTCCTCTGGTTATTGCATCTTTGGTGCACTATTTTAGGCTTTTTCCCCCTTATTTGATGCATTTTGGTGCAGATGTGAAACCGCGTTTTTAATTGTTTTTTACAGTACAGAAAAGCTTTGATTCTGCACTTAAAAAAGTATCTGCAGTTTCTTACAGACGTTTTTTTATACTCCACATAGAAGTCTATAGAGGAAAAAAAAATCACCAAAACCGCACAGGGTGGGGGCAGGGTGAGGGACACTGAGGGCAGAATGGAGGCATGGGGGGGTCGAATGGGAAACATGGAGGCAGAATGGGAGACATTGGGGGCAGAATGGAGTCACATTTGGGGAGAATGGAGTCATATTGGAGGCAGAATGGAAACACATTGAGGGCAAAATGGAGACATGGGGGGCAGAATGGAGACGGGGCAGAATGGAGACAGGGGAGAAGAATGGAGACATGGGGGGCAGAATGGAGACGGGGCAGAATGGAGACAGGGGAGAAGAATGGAGACAGGGGGGCAGAATGGAGACAGGGCAGAATAGAGACCGGGGGGCAGAATGGAGATAGGGGGCAGAATGGAGACAGGGGGCAGAATGGAGACAGGGGGGCAGAATGGAGATAGGGGGCGGAATGGAGACATGGGGACAGTATGGAGACATTGGGGGCAGAATAGAAACCAAAGGGCAATGTGGATGGAGACAAGGGTGGCAGAATAGAAACATGGGGGAAGAATGGAGACAGGGGGGCAGAATGGATACAGGGGGGCAGAATGGAGAGGGGGCAGAATAGAGACCGGGGGGCAGAATGGAGATAGGGGGCAGAATGGAGACAGGGGACAGAATGGAGACATTGGGGGCAGAATCGAAACCAGAGGGCAGTATGGATGGAGACAAGGGTGGCAGAATAGAAACATGGGGGCAAAATGGAGACAGGGGAGAAGAATGGAGACAGGGGGGCAGAATGGAGACGGGGCAGAATGGAGACGGGGGGCAGAATGGAGATGGGGCAGAATAGAGACCGGGGGGCAGAATGGAGATAGGGGGCAGAATGGAGACATGGGGACAGTATGGAGACATTGAGGGCATAATAGAAACCAAAGGGCAGTATGGATGGAGACAAGGGTGGCAGAATAGAAACATGGGGGAAGAATGGAGACAGGGGGGCAGAATGAAGACGGGGCAGAATAGAGACCGGGGGGCAGAATGGAGACAGGGGGCAGAATGGAGATAGGGGTCAGAATGGAGACGGGGCAGAATAGAGACCGGGGGGCAGAATGGAGATAGGGGGCAGAATTGAGACATGGGAACAGTATGGAGACATTGGGGGCAGAATAGAAACCAAAGGGCAGTATGGATGGAGACAAGGGTGGCAGAATAGAAACATGGGGGAAGAATGGAGACAGGGGGGCAGAATGGAGACGGGGCAGAATAGAGACCGGGGGGCAGAATGGAGATAGGGGGCAGAATGGAGACGGGGCAGAATAGAGACCGGGGGAAGAATGGAGATAGGGGGCAGAATGGAGACATGGGGACAGTATGGAGACATTGGGGCCAGAATAGAAACCAGAGGGCAGTATGGATGGAGACAAGGATGGCAGAATAGAAACATGGGGGCAGAATGGAGACAAGGAGGACAGAATGGAGACATGGAGGGAAGAATAGAAACATGGGGGGCAGAATGGAGACGGGGGCAGAATGGAGACATTGGGGGCAGAATAGAAACCAGGGGGTAGTATGGAGACAAGGGGGGCAGAATGGAGACAGGGGGGCAGAATGGAGTCACATTGGGGGAGAATGGAATCATATTGGAGGCAGAATGGAAACACATTGAGGGCAGAATGGAGACATGGGGGGCAGAATGGAGACGGGGCAGAATGGAGACATGGGAGAAGAATGGAGACAGGGGGGCAGAATGGAGACGGGGCAGAATAGAGACCGGGGGGCAGAATGGAGATAGAGGGCAGAATGGACACAGGGGGCAGAATGGAGACAGGGGGGCAGAATGGAGACGGGGCAGAATAGAGACCAGGGGACAGAATGGAGATAGGGGGCATAATGGAGACATGGGGACAGTATGGAGACATTGGGGGCAGAATAGAAACCAAAGGGCAGTATGGATGGAGACAAGGGTGGCAGAATAGAAACATGGGGGAAGAATGGAGACAGGGGGGCAGAATGGAGACGGGGCAGAATAGAGACCGGGGGGCAGAATGGAGATAGAGGGCAGAATGGAGATAGGGGGCAGAATGGAGACGGGGCAGAATAGAGAACGGGGGGCAGAATGGAGATAGGGGGCAGAATGGAGACATGGGGACAGTATGGAGACATTGGGGGCAAAATAGAAACCAGAGGGCAGTATGGATGGAGACAAGGGTGGCAGAATAGAAACATGGGGGCAGAATGAAGACAAGGGGGACAGAATGGAGACATGGAGGGAAGAATAGAAACATGGGGGGCAGAATGGAGACGGGGGCAGAATGGAGTCATTGGGGGCAGAATAGAAACCAGGGGGTAGTTTGGAGACAAGGGGGGCAGAATGGAGACAGGGGGGCAGAATGGAGACAGGGAGGGCAGAATGGAGACAAGGGGGACAGAATGGAGACATTGGGGCAGAATAGAAACATTGGGGCAGAATGGAGGCAAGGGGGGCAGAATGGAGAAAGGGGAGCAGAATGGAGACATTGGATGCATAATAGAAACATGGAGGCAGAATAGAAACATGGTGGCAGAATGGAGACGGGGCAGAATGGAGAGACATTGGGGCAGAATGGAGATGGGGCAGAATTGAGACGGGGCAAAATGGAGACATTGGAGGCAGAATGGAGAGACATTGGGGGCAGAATGGAAACATGTTGCAAAATAGACACATGGAGGCAGAATGGAGACGTGGGCAGAATGGAGAGACATTGGCAGAATGGAAAGAAATGGGGGCAGAATGGAGAGACATTGGGGCAGAATGGAAAAACATTGGGGCTGAATGGAGATACATTGGGGGCAGGATGGAGAGACATTGGGGGCAGAATGGAGTGACATTGGGGGCAGAATGGAGACATGGGGCAAAATAGACACATGGAGGCAGAATGGAGACGCGTGCAGAATGGAGAGACATTGGCAGAATGGAAAGAAATGGGGGCAGAATGGAGAGACATTGGGGCAGAATGGAATGACATTGGGGCAGAATGGAGAGACATTGGGGGCAGGATGGAGAGACATTGGGGGCAGGATGGAGAGACATTGGGGGCAGGATGGAGACAAATGGAAACATGGGGGCAGGATGGAAACTATGGAGGCAGAATGGAGACAATGGGGGCAGGATGAAGACAATGGGAGTAGGATGTGGGACATTATTACTGTAGGGGCTAATTAAAGGATATTATTACTGCTGTAATGTATTTTATTTTTGAGGATACTGTTTTCTGTGGGGGGTTCATGTTACTGTGCAGGGCGGCACTATATCACTTTTTTTCTTCATCTGGTGTAGTGTAGAAGTTTGGGAAATATTGGGGAATGTGCTCTGTAAGCTGCTCTAGATGACTGTGTTATTTTATGCAGAGACGAGTCCTGGCGAGAAGAAGTGATGGCGGTCTGCGATGGATGAAGAGGAAAAGTGGAGATGAAGGACTTCAACTAGAGACATCACCAGTGAGTCAGTGTGTTATCTGTACACTGACACTATACACTGTATACTATACACAGAGATCCTGTGAATAATGGCACTATTAGTAATGGTAATATTAGTATTCTGTTTTTGTATTAATGCTCAGTATGGTAGTATTCGGTCACTATGTGGTGGTAATATGTGATCTGGTCATGGTGTGGCGGTATTTGTCCCTTGTCCACTACAGGATATTGGCCCCTCATGCCGTCCACATGGAGTTTGTTTCCGTCCTCTTGAGACTGTGCTGCGAGATATAGCAAACCTTCTTGTGACGGCTCGTATGGATGCCGTCCTGGCAGAGCCAGACCACCTGTACAACGTGAATGGGCCGCCTCATGTTACCCACAATTACCAAGACACAACAGAAATGGAAAACTAGAGAAGTCAGGGAGGAGGAAGAGAGAGGAATTGTCTGTAGCAATGTCATGCTCCAGGATTTGATCCCTTCAGTTTGTGCTCTGTGGTCGGCTTCTCTTTCTGCCGAGCCACATGACACACACCTTTTCACTGGGTGTTTGGGTTATGCTTTTCTGGCTGCAGCCTGCTTAGCTTTACACATTTGTATTTTTATTTGGATGCCTATCACATTTTGGGTGCAGCTTTATAGTCTGCGTTTCCTGCTGGTGATAGATTCATTTGGATATTCTGACTTTCTGTTGATATTAGGAGCTAGGGTTTTTCACTTTGCTGTTTATTTGCTATACTTTGCACTTTTCTTCTTTTTATCATTTGAAAATAGGCAGTATATTTGTTAACTGTAATTGCTGTATTCTTTGTTTGGTATTTTGTTTCTTACTTTACTTGCTTTGGGATTATTCCTTTGTTCAGCACACTTCTCTTCTTTTAGATAATTCACTCTCTGCTCTGCCCTATGGTTCTTTAGGAGGAACGTGAAGCAACTTGTCTGCCTCTTAGGCAGTTAAGGCCATAGTTGCCATCTCCTAGTCTGTGGTTAGGTCTATCTCTTCACCCGCAGGTACCGCTGGGGACTGTGTAGTCAAGGTATCTAGTCTGTACAGGAGCAAGCAGGGTCAGTTGTAGTTTTTAGTGTTTAACCTATTTTCCCAAGTAAGTTGCTACACAAGCATAGATAAACTAGGAGTTGTTAGGAGCATTCAGGGTGAGCCACTATTGATAGGGGGCGCTGACGCGCCCCTGGGCCTGCTGTGTCGTGCGGCATCGCGCGCACGGGGGCTTACCCGGAGCCGGATCAGATGGGGGTAGTAGTCTCGTGGCGATGACCCGGTCCGTGCCCATGGAGTCAAACTGAGCGGCAGTCTTAGCAGTAGATGTTAGAATGTTCAACTACGCCACCCGTTGAATGCGGCTATGAAGCCGTCGCTGCAGGGCAGACCGCTGAGGCCGGTGGTACGGATGTGCAGCGTGGATGGTATAACCCCCAACGGGAGGGGTATGGCCTCAGGGCAGCAGATGTGGATGATAGTGGTAGTGATGGTGCAGCAAGGAAGCTCAGAGACGTGTGGTGCAGTTTCAAGGCTTTTACTCACAGGTGTTGCTCCGGTCACTTCGGCCAGCAGTGACCACCCGAGCCGTGCTGCGTCCACCAGGTGCGGGACTCGGCCAACTCCCAGGCAGTTCCAGAGCGTGGTCCCAAGCTCCCCTCTATTCCTTCCTACAGGCCGTCCTCACCAGGGACCCCCCTTTGTCCGGCTCCCTCGGGTCTTTTGGTGGCGAAACCTTTCCCGGCTTCCCTGACCCTATGCGTGGTTTGCCTTCCTGGTGGATATGGTGAGGGGTCGCGCCAAAACTTGTCCACGACCTCCGGTTCCTGGCTAAGGATGTTTAGCCTCTACCAGTTTGGGATCCGGTACCCTCTGCTGCCAACCCTTCACCCGTCTTAGTTCACTTGTGGGATCTCAGGGTTCCCTCTGCTTGTGTCTCTGGGCCTTTCACTGGGTTTTTCCTCTTCTTCCTCTTTCTCTGCGCTTCAGGCCTGGCCCTGGAGCTGGGCCCAGCCGGAGCCACAGCTCCCTGTCAGCCCTCTCTGGCTGAGCTCCTCTCTGCACAGGCTCTCCTCTGAACAGGACCCTGTCTAAAGATGGTGCCCACCTCTTATACTCCCTCTGACACCCGAGCCCAGGTGACTAGCACCCAATGGGCTCCTTCCTATGCCCAGGGTCCCTCCCCTGACTGCTCCTACACTACTGGGATGTTCCTCCCCCCCTCCCACTCCAGCCAGGGACAGACGCTGTCGTACCTGCACATCTACCTAGTGGGAGTACCGTTGTTCTCTCCCCCGGAAATGGGATGAGTGTAGTGCATGCAACTAACTGAGCTTGGTCCCACACTCCATCCTTACCCGGGAGTGGAATACCACACCTCTGGTTTGAGGTGCAATACCCCTGTAGCAGCCGAGTCCTCGGGGTACTACAGCGCCATTGCGTTATCTTAGGGTGCCAACCTCCACCATCATGTAGGGACAGACCAGGGTCAGAGTAGTGCTTCTACCTGTCTGAATTTGGATCTGCCAGGTTCAGGTATTTGTTCCCCTTGTTCGTACGCTACCAATGTACATGGGCTTGTGCAGTCATAATAGGCCACTATCTGCACCATTCCCTCTTTCGGGGTGTCTCGCTGTTCCTCTCCCGGGCTCCTGTTGTCACTTTCATCTGCACCAGAAGAGGTGACATTGATTCACAATCACTTCTGCCCCTAACTAGACAGATCGATGTCCCTGACATTTAAGTGACTCGTGGTTATACAGTAAAAGTGTGTGAAGATGTCGGACACAGTCCCAGAAGACTTTTACAGTTTGTGTCATTATAACATGTATAATGGTTGAGCAATGTTTAATGCTGAATTTAATGTAATATCTCCCATCAGAGCTGTAGTAGATTGGACATCTGGGTAAGGAAGACTTAACAGTCAGCTGGCCCTACAGATGGGTGGAGTGTTTGGAAGTAAGAAGAAAGTTTCTTCCTGCTTAGAGAAGTCAGCACTGGAATGAGTAGTGAGGTGACGCCAAATACAGAGAGTGTGACAGATGAGGCCGCATAGTGAGGAGTGTGAGACTGGAAGGAAGCAGAACAGAGATAGCAAGATTCTGTAACTGGATCCAGTGGCAGAGTAATATGGCCAGAGCAGCCTGTACCCTGTGTGGTGAAGTGGACTATAGACAGAAAGAGGTCAGCTGCACTGGATACGGCCAGGAGCTTAAGGAGGTAGAGCTGTGGGTTAGCGGGTAACCCTGAGACAGCACAGGCAAAGTAACATAGTAACATAGTTTTTAAGGTTGAAGGAAGACTAAGTCCATCTAGTTCAACCCATAGCCTAACATGTTGATCCAGAGGAAGGCAAAAAAAAACCATGTGGCAAACACTAAGCTCCACATTGGGGAAAAAAATTCCTTCCCGACTCCATACGACAATCAGACTAGTTCCCTGGATCAACGCCCTATCAAGGAATCTAGTATATATAACCTGTAATATTATACTTTTCAAGAAAGGAATCCATGCCCTTCTTAAATTTTATTAGTGAATCACTCATTACAACATCATGTGGCAGAGAGCTCCATAGTCTCACTGCTCTTACAGTAAAGAATCCCCGTCTGTGATTATGATTAAACCTTCTTTTCTCCAGACATAGAAGATGCCCCCTTGTCCCCGTCTCTGGCCTCAGAGTAAAAAGATCAGTAGACAGGTCTTTGTACTGTCCTCTCATATACTTGTACATAGTAATAAGATCACCCCTAAGCCTTCGTTTTTCCACAGTAAATAACCCCAAGTGTAATAACCTGTCTTGGTATTGCAGACCCCCCAGTCCTCTAATAAGCTTTGTCGCTCTTCTCTGCACCCTCTCTAGTTCAGCTATGTCTTTCTTATACGCCGGAGACCAGAACTAAACACAGTATTCTAAGTGTGGTTGCACTAGTGACTTGTATAGAGGTAAAATTATGCTCTCCTCATGAGCATCTATGCTTCTTTTAATGCATCCCATTATTTTATTTGCCTTTGCAGCAGCTGCCTGACACTGGCCACTAAACGTGAGCTTGTCGTCCACCAATACACCCAGGTCTTTTTCAGTTACAGTTTTGCCCAGTGTTTTACAATTAAGCATATAATTATACATTTTATTTCCTCTGCCCAAGTGCATTACCTTACATTTATCCCCATTAAAGTTCATTTACCATTTATCAGCCCAAGCTTCTAGTTTACATAGATCCTCCTGTAATATAAAATTGTCCTCCTCTGTATTCATTACCCTGCAGAGTTTAGTGTCATCTGCAAATATTGAAATATTACTCTGTATGCCCCCTACAAGGTCATTAATAAATATGTTAAAAAGAAGGGGGCCCAATACTGACCCCTGTGGTACCCCACTGTTAACTGAGACCCAGTCTGAGTGTTTTCCATTAATAACCATCCTTTGATTCCTATCACTGAGCCAATTCTTAACCCACATACATATATTTTCCCCTATCCCCATTGTTCTCATTTTATGTATCAACCTTTTGTGTGGAACCGTATCAAAAGCTTTTGAAAAGTCCATATACACAACATCCACTACATTTCCTCGGTCCAGTCCGGAACTTGCCTCCTCATAAAAGCTGATCAGATTAGTCTGACAGAAACGGTCCCTCACAAACCCATGTTGATATTGGGTCATGAGGTTATTCTTCTTCAGATACTCTAGTATAGCATCTCTTAGGAAACCCTCCAGGATTTTACCCACAGTAGAGGTTAAGCTTACTGGCCTATAATTTCCAAGTTCAGTTTTTGTCCCCTTTTTGAATATTGGCACCACATTTGCTATACGCCAGTCCTATGGTACAGACCCTGTTATTATGGAATCTTTAAAGATTAAAAATAATGGTCTATCTATGACGTTACTTAATTCCTGCAGTACTCGCGGGTGTATCCCATTGGGGCCCGGGGATTTGTCAACTTTAGTGATTTTTAGACGCCGCCATACTTCCTGCTGGGTTAAGCAAGTGACATTTAATGGAGAATTTTTGTTATCACTGATCATGTTTTCTGTCATGCGATTTTCTTGTGTAAATACGGTTGAAAAAAAATCATTTAGCATATTGGCTTTTTCCTCATCCTCATCCACCATTTCCCCCAGACTATTTTTAAGGGGGCCAACACTATCATTTTTTAGTTTTTTACTATTTATGTAGCTAAAGAATATTTTGGGGCTATTTTTACTTTCTCTGGCAATGATTCTCTCTGCCTCAATCTTTGCTGCCTTGATTTGGTTTTTACAGAATTTATTTAATTTTCTATATTTATTTAATGTCTCATCACTACCTACTTGCTTTAGTTCTCTAAATGCTTTCTTTTTCTCACATATTGCGCCCCTTACAGTTCTATTTAGCCATAGTGGTTTCCTCCTATTTCTAGCATGTTTATTCCCATAGGGTATATATTGTGCACAGGTCCTATTCAGGATGCTAATAAATGTCTCCCATTTGCTTTGTGTAGCTTTATGTCTCAGGATATCGTCCCAGTTTATTGCACTAAGATCATCTCTCAACCGTTGGAAATTTGCCTTCCTGAAGTTTAGTGTCCTTGAAACCTCTCTACTACACATCTTATTAAAGGTTACATGAAATTGTATTATTTTGTGATCACTATTACCCAAGTGACCCCCAACTCGTATATTTGATATGCGGTCTGGCCTGTTGGTTAATATTAGGTCTTGCAGTGCCCCCCTTCTTGTTGGGTCCTGAACCAGTTGTGAAAGGTAATTGTCTCTCATAGTTGTCAAAAACCTATTACCTTTGCTTGAACTACAGGTTTCTGTCCCCCAATGTATTTCAGGGTAGTTGAAGTCCCCCATAATAATGACTTCTCCTTGAGTCGCTGCTTCATCTATTTGCTTTACGAGGATATTCTCCGCTGCTTCCATTATTTTTGGAGACTTATAACAAACCCCTATCAGTAATTTATTATTTTTTCCCCCTCCCCTTATCTCCACCCACAGGGACTCTACATTTCCATTAGATTCATATATATCCTCCCGCAAGATGGGTTTTAAGGATGATTTTACATATAAACAACCCCCCCCCCCATTGTTTGTACGGTTATTTCTGAACAGACTATAGCCCTGTAAATTAACTGCCCAGTCATGGTTCTCGTCCAGCCACGTCTCAGATATCCCCACCATGTCATAATTATTTTCCAACAAAATTAATTCTAATTCCTCCATTTTGTTGGTGAGGCTTCTGGCATTAGTGTACATGCATTTTATGTATCTCTCTGTACCTCTATTCCTTCTTACTTTATTGACTGTTCTAACCCCACCCCCAATTTCTTTATTTGTGCCCAGGTCACTATCTGCACTATCTTCCCCACCTATAAAATGAATACCCTCCCCCCAATCCCTAGTTTAAACACTCCTCCAACCTTCTAGCCGTTTTCTCCCCCAGCACCCATTGAGGTGCAGCCGGTCCCTAGCGTAGAGTCTGTAGCCAACTGAGAAGTCAGCCCAGTTCTCCAGGAACCCAAATCCCTTCTTCCTTCACCAGTTCTTGAGCCACTTATTTATCTTCCTAATCTCCGGTTGCCTCTCTGGCTTGGCACATGGTACCGGTAGTATTTCAGAGAATACCACCTTGGAGGTCCTTGCTTTCAGCTTGCAGCCTAATTCCCTGAAATCATCTTCAAGGACCTTCCATCTACCTCTACCTTTGTCATTTGTTCCAATGTGCACCATGACCGCTGGGTCCTCACCAGCCCCTCCCAGTAATCTGTCAACCCGATCAGCGATGTGCCGGACTCGAGCGCCAGGTAGGCAGCACACTGTTCGACGATCCCTGTCTTTGTGACAGATTGCCCTATCTGTTTCCCTAATAATTGAGTCCCCCACTACCAGCACCTGCCTGTCCTGCCCTGCTCTCCTATTTCTTGACACTCCTCTGGCTTTCAGGGGACATGTCTTGCTGAAGCAGTGCTACCCCTGTACCGTCACCCCCCTCATATGCCAACTTTGCAAACTTATTGGGGTGTGCCAGATCATGACTAGCCTCCCTGGTACTCTTCCCTCTACCCCCCCTCACTGTCCTGCAGCTCCCTACTGCCACCCTCCCCCACATCTACCCCAGTGAGCAGCAGACTCCTTTCCATATTGTCAATGGACAGTACGACTGAAGAGAAGGTAACGTGTAGGCTACACCTGGGAGTCATAGTGAGTAAATACTGGATTTTCCAGGCTGGGGCAAGGGAATTACTGGAAGAGCAGTGGTCAGTGAAGGGCAGAAAAAAGGAATGGAGTTTTCAGGCCCAGCAACTGTACTGCTTTAAAGTCATTTACAAGTGAAGCACCACCACCAGGATATAAAATGATTCTGCCTCTATGTAAAACAGATGAAGATGTGAGTAATAAGTGTTGTGGCTGCTATCTCTTGTACAGGCGTTACACCAGTTTCATCAGTGTGAGGAGCTGGCCACGGACTAAAGACTATTGGACCAATGGACGTAGAGCAGAGTGCACGTCTCTAAGGGATACAGACTTTTTCCAGCACGGAGCACTGGTTATGTCGGTCTTATTGTTGTGTTTTATTGGAGATTTGCTTGCTCATGAGATTGAGGTGCACGGGTCTCTCCTGGAGAGCGTTCAGTGTCGGGAATCACTGTTTCCATTCAGTAATAGTAAGCAGAGAAAAACATGCAAGCTGGATCTTATGTATCCATAAGGCCAGACACAAAATTGGTAATCAGGTAAATCAATCGTTCCATTACTCTTGTTAGTCTCTCAGAGGCCTCAATTGAGTCATTGTTTCATATGAGACTGTACGTTCACTCTTGTGGTATGTTCATTTGTAAATGCCTGCTGAGTATATATTGCATCAGCCCACTGCAGTTTACTAATTACACAATTTAGGACAAATATGCTGGTTAGTTGAACAGTGAAGTATCACCTCCCCCCAACTTCTCCAATCCTGTGGAGGAATGTCCTGAATGGGAACTGTGGGTATAAAGTCTCTGACTCCCACTCCAGAGGGTCTCTTCAGTAACAGTCCAAAACACCATGGCTCCATCTGGTGGAATGCAGGTCTGCTCCTCTGCCCAACACTGAACCCACAAATAAGTTTGGAGAACCCCAGTTGAGACTGTACTATATGTTGCTGGAGTTAGATAGATGTTCTGCGGTCATGGTATCCATCGTCTTTATGTGATGAACTATGTATGTGAGAACTGTAGTTGCTGACTGGATACATGTGCGATGGACGTGATATCTGTTGTCTGGACTAGCATGAACTGTAACCAGGGCTGGACTGGAGAAATGGGACCATAGGCGGATTATAATGAGGGCAATCCGGGCGACCGCCCAGGGCCCCGAGCCTTCAGGGGGCCCGAGGCTCCGGACGGGGAGTCTATGGCCGGATTGCCCTCATTATATGTGCGGGCCGCGGCGGCACATACCGGCAGCAGTGGTGGGAGGGGGGGGGGCCCGGACCGCTCCCCCAACAGCGAGCGGCTACTTCTTCATCGGCCAGGCCAGCACTGCAGCAGTTAACTTACCTGTGCTGGCCCGGCCGCGTCACTGCTAGGAGACACGGCCCTGTGCGCGGCCGTGTCTCCTAGCTGTGACGTCACACGGTGTGCGCCCGGCCTGCACTGCTGCCCCAGAGAAGTCAGAGCAGGCAGGAGGAATGGAGCCGGGGGATGGTGAGTCTGTCTGTCTGTCTGTCTGTGTGTGTGTGTGTGTGTGTGCGTGCGTGCGTGCCTGCGTGCATGTATGTATGTATGTATGTGTGTGTGTGTGCTGGTGTGCAGGCAGATATCATTGTGTGATGTCTGTTTATATGTATTTTTGTGTTTCAAATGTGTTTATGCGTGTATGTATATCTGTATATGTTTGTGTGTGTGTGCGTGACTGCGTGCATGACTGAGTGCGGCCTCCTGCTGAGTATAGATGACTGCGTGCGGCCTCCTGCTATCTCTGGGGGGGGGCGCCATGCGGCCTCCCACTGTGTATAGATGGCGCCGTGCGGCCCCCTGCTGTGTATAGATGGTGCCGTGCGGCCCCCTGCTGTGTATAGATGGCGCCATGCGGCCCCCTGCTGTGTATAGATGGCGCCGTGCGGCCCTCTGCTGTGTATAGATGGCGCCGTGCGGCCCCCTGCTGTGTATAGATGGCGCCGTGCGGCCTCCTGCTGTGTATAGATGGCACTGTGCGGCCCCCTGCTGTGTATAGATGGCGCCGTGCGGCCCCCTGCTGTGTATAGATGGCGCCGTGCAGCCCCCTGCTGTGTATAGATGGCGCCGTGCGGCCCCATGCTGTGCATAGATGGCGTCGTGCGGCCCCATGCTGTGTATAGATGGCACCGTGCGGCCTCCTGCTGTGTATAGATTGCTACGTGCGGCCTCCTGCTGTCTCTGGGGGGGAGCCGTGCGGCCTCCCGCTGGGTATAGATGGCTATGTGCGGCCTCCTGCTGTGTATAGATGGCTACGTGCGGCCTCCTGCTGTCTCTGGGGGGGCTACGTGCGGCCTCCTGCTGTGTATAGATGGCTACATGCGGCCTCCTGCTGTCTCTGGGGGGGCGCCGTGCGGCCTCCTGCTGGGTATAGATGGCTACGTGCGACCTCCCGCTGTGTATAGATGGCACCATGCTGCCTCCCGCTGTGTATAGATGGCACCGTGCTGCCTCCCGCTGTGTATAGGTGGCACCGTGCTGCCTCCCGCTGTGTATAGATGGCACCGTGCTGCCTCCCGCTGTGTATAGATGGCACCGTGCTGCCTCCCGCTGTGTATAGATGGCTACGTGTGCTCAATATTGAGTCATACAATTAATGTAAGGCTATGTGCCCACGATACCGAAATGTTCCGGATTTTTTTTGAGCGTTTCTGCATCTCCCTGGCAGAAAAAACGCATGCGGATTGTACATGCGGATTTTACATGCGCATTGTACATTCGTTTTTCCTGCCAGGGACAAGCGGATGTGAAGCGTTCTTCACATGCATTTCCGCGTGCGGGTTGACAAGCGCTTTCAAAGCGATTTTAGCATCACTTGGAAAGTGCTTGACAACTTGGTCACACTATATAAATCCATGCAACCGGCATGGATTTATATAGTGTGCCCGTAAAAGAATGGTAGAAAATAAAAAAATATATACTTACCTTCTGATGGCCTGCCGACGTCAGCAGTCGCGTGACCCGTCACATGACTAAATGATGTCACGGCAGGTCCTTTTCAGACCATCGCGAGCTGCCGGCAAGCCAGGACGCATCGGATAAAGACACCGGGGGCCATCAGAAGGTAAGTATAATATTTATTTTTTATTTTATTCTTTTTTTACAGGTTCTACGGTACCCGGGTCCGGAGGAGAGTCTCCTGTCCTCCACACCCGGGTACCATCCGCACATTGAAACGCATGGAATCCGCATGTACAGATGCAGTGATGCGGATTCCATGCGTTCTAATGCAAGTCAATGGCGGCGAAAACGCAGCTCTTCCACAAAATAATTGGTAATGCTGCAGATTTTACCGCAAAGATAATCCGCAGCGGAAATTTCCGCAGCATGTACACAGCACATGCGGATTATCATTGGGGAACATGGCAGACCTTCTACCAAGCGTTTTTTAAGCGTTTCTGCAGCGGAATTGCCGCTGCGGAAACGCTTAAAAAATGCATAGTGGGCACACAGCCTAAAAAGAAAATATTATAATTAATATTGTGCCAAATTAATTTCACGTGAACTATCACATGATCTATCACAGGGGATCATGTGACATGTCAAGTGATAAATCAGGTGTGTGTGTGTGTGTGGGGGGGGCCCGCGCCTTCTAAACTGCCCGGGGCCCTTGCTACTCTTAATCCACCCCTGAATGGGACATCGGACAACTCTTCGGTGGGCCCAGATCTTTGGCGTGTCCCCGAGCAGGACATAGAGTGGGCCCACTGGTTTCAACTGAATGTATATCCGAGGACACACATTCAATTGAAATGTATTGGTGTTCCATGGGGGATACAAAAGGGAGGTCCTGTTACTGTGCAGGGCTGCACTACATCGCCTTTTTTCTTCATCTGGCGTAGTGTATAAGTCAGGGAATAAGTGGAGACCGTGCCACCTGACGAAGGCTGGTTCGAAATGCGCGTCAGGGGTGGACGCACTAATAGTTAGAGCTCCTGCATATTTGGTGTCCAAAGTATTTCATAATGCTAATTGTTTGGTGCATTAGCATAGTTCTAGTGGGATAATTTGTCACATATACCTTGATAACGCTATTTATTGGTATAACGGCAGGATTTCTTTTTTATGACATAGTATTCCTTTACATCTGTTATGATAGTGTGACACCCCAGGGGTCTGGTTGCCACAGTAATAGAGATATTATGTCTGAGAGCAAGTGGGAGGTTTCTCTGGTCAGGAGCCCTAAGCATGCAACACGGCCCACCCAGACCTAGGAGGGGAGGAATCTGCCCTTATAAACTGGGTCTGGGGCGGGATTAGGTGAGACAGAGCCTGCAGAACAAGCAGAGCAGTCAGAGCCTGGAAAGGGAAAGTGACAACAGGAGCTCTGTAGGAGCAGGAGCGAGTGCCAGAGGCTGGAAGCTAGAAAGCTCGCCTTGGCTGAAGACACTAACCCGGACACGGAGTCCGAGGCTGTGGGGACATCCAGGTCCAGCAGCAGAATCCAACCGGCAGGGGATTCCATGTCCTCTGGCCTTAGAAACCCGAAGGCACGGTCACAAGCAAGGGACCAGCACCGCCATTGTGAAGCGAAGGCTAACGGAAGGCCCCAAGTCACCGGCCATACAGATGAGCACCGCACGGTATACTCAGGGACGTGGGCTACTTCTACCCGCATAGAGCAAGGTAGCCAGGAAAGAGTGCAGATAGTCTGGGAGGCCTACAACTCCACCTGGCCAGGGGAGATCCTGCTTGCTCACAGACTGACCAGGCCCCTACTGCTAACCAGTACTCCCGGGAGGGTCTGCTTTATACCATCAGTAAAGACCCTGAACTGCACCACACGTCTCTGTGATTCCTTGCCGCACCAGCACCATTACTACTGGGACGCTCACACCATCACTCCCATCATCCACATTAGCTGCCCTGAGGCAATACTTCTCCCGTGGGGAGTTATCCCATACTCGGCTGCGCAAACAACATCAGCCTCAGCGGTCGGCAGCGCAGCGGCGGTCCCCACTGACCGCAATCCACGGGTGGCGTAGTCGGACATTGCTCTTACTTAAGGCCGCCACTGGTTTGACCGCCCTGGGCACGGACCGGGTTACCGCCACGGAGAACTACAACCCCCAGCGATCCGGCTCCGGGTATCCCCCTGCACAGCACAGGCCCCAGGGGGTGCGTCAACTTTGGCGTAGTCGGCAGGATTTCGTGCCCGCAACCTCCGGGTACTGCGTGCCTGAACAAGAGACTTTTATACTTACCTGTGGGGAAGTTTCCCGCCGTCCGGAGTCGTTTCCCGCCATCCGGAGCCGATTCCCGCCATCAGACGCCATCTTGGACCGTTTCCCGCCGTCTTCTGCCTTCTTCCCGCCATCCGCAGCTGCTTCCCGCCTTCGGACGCCATCTTCGGGACGCCGCGCGGGAAGAAGAGGGGCGTGGACGGCGAAAGCGCGCGAGATCCGAAGCTCCGCCCCACGCTCCGCCCCACACTCCGACGCTGCGTAAGGTCCTGGAAGGAAGGAAGAGCGACGCTGACGTCATCGGAGCGCGACGCCAGGTCCTCAACCCCGACGATCGACTGTGGAGCCGCGGCCTACGGAAGAAGAGCATCGCAAGGTAGGCCACGGTCCACTAGGGGGGAAGGAGGATGTCAGACACCGAGGGGAGCTCCACCACCACACCGGCCGCCAGCGCAACCGCTGCAGCGGTCATGCCATTCACCATGCCCTATATCCCGGGGGCAACCTGGCTACCCCAGTACTCAGGAGAGTCACATACCCTGAGTGACTTTAGGGAAAGACTTGATAGCCTCTTCCAGGTATACCCCCTCACAGAAGAGCAAAAAGTGAGCATTCTGGTGGCCCAGTTAATCGGGGCAGCCCAAAGGGAGGTAAAGTCCTGGTCACCTGGGAAGAAGAGGACTGTCAGAGAGATACTAGCCCGGCTGAAAGACACGTTTGACACCCGCACCTCAGCCGAGATAAAACTAATATTTTATGGGTGCAAACAACGGGCACATGAAAGTATAAGAGACTATGCTCTAAACCTACAAGAGGCCCTGAGAGCCATTAAGCAGGCAGACCCTGACAACGTGGGAAATGAAGACAAGCTGTTGACCGAACAATTTATAGAGGGTCTAATGTGCAATGCCCACCGAACCCAGTTGCGGGCAATGGCCTTACAGGACCCTGACCTGGACTTTGCACAGTTCAAGGACAGAGCCATCCGGGTGCTCTGAGAACCAGCACCAGGTGGCGCTGTGACCCACAGGCGCCCTGCTATCACTTATTACCAGGACACGGCGCCCTTGTCTGCAGGGCCTGTGGGAGCTGATGCGCAGGCTTTGAACAATGACCCGGCAACAGACCTGCACCATCAGGTCCAAGAGCTGACTAAGAGTGTTGCCGCGCTAACCAGAACTGTGCAGTCTTTACAGGTCTCTTCTCCAGAAAAGATCCAGCTGGCATCCGGACCGGAGGACGTTCCGTGGCGCCGACTGAGGAGGACCCCACCGGCCAGAGGAAGACCCCACCGACCAGAGGAAGACCCAGCGACCGGTACAACGAGGACGGACGACCAATCTGCCGCCGCTGCAATCAACCCGGACATATGGCAAGGTACTGTCATTTAAACGGGCACAACCTGGGGTAGAGGGCCAACCCCCAGGCATAAGATCATCAGGCCCATCGAACTGGCGTGAAAAATATGTAGGGGGACGTCCGGTCTTGCCTGTGGTACTGGATGGCATTCCTATGAGTGCCCTACTAGACACCGGGTCACAGGTCACCACCATCCCGTACGTGCTCTTCAAGCGGAACTGGAATGACTCGGACATAACCCGCTACCCAGATGACGACCTGAGCATTATCGCCAGCAATGGTCAGCCCGTGCCACAGATAGGATTTAAGGAAGTGACCATCAAGGTCGGTAAAGTTGAACTGCCGGCACAAGGACTGATCATTGTGGACATTGACCGTCGCGAGAGTCACCCAAAAATAACCCTAGGTACTAATGTAATCGAAAACTGTCTTGCAGAGGTGATTCTTATTTTGCAGCAGGTTGCCAAGAACGCCAGTTCCAGCCAGCAGCGTGTGCTCCAAAAAGAGATCCGGGCACTGATGAAGCGGCAACAAGTGGAACTATCTGGTGGTGAGATAGGTAGCGTCAGAATGTGTGACCCGTTCCCTATTGCCATGCCCCCGAAAAGTGAGATGATGATTTGGTGCCGGGCAGCTATTGGTCTAAGAGGTAGAGACTACCAAGCAATGGTAGAACCCGTCTACTCAGACCATTTTGACAGCACGGGGGGTGGTCGATGTACGCCATGGGAGGGTGCCCGTCCGCATCATAAATATCGGGGAGAGAGAAGTATACCTGCCCCGGTATGCCACGCTAGCCAAATTGTTCACCATCAACCAGAACTCTGTACAGGCCGTGGAACCCTTGCCTCCATCTCAACCAGAAGAGGGTAACGGCTCTAAGAAACCAATGGAGGACTGGTGTCAGCAACTGCATTTGGGTACTGACTCCACTCCCTCACACCAAAAACAGGGAGTCTATCGGGTGGTTCAAGAGTACGAGAGAGTGTTTAGCAAACACCCGTTAGACTTTGGGCGAGTAAAGGGGGTAGAACATCACATCCCAATGGGAGACCACCCTCCTATAAAGGAGAGATACCGACCCGTACCCCCTGCACACTATCAACACGCCAAGGGGATGCTAAAAGACATGAAGAAGACTGGGGTAATTAGGGACAGCTGTAGCCCCTGGGCAGCTCCACTAGTCTTAGTGAAAAAGAAAGACAACACCATGAGAATGTGTGTAGACTACAGGAAGGTCAACCGTATCACACACAAAGATGCGTACCCGTTACCAAGGATAGAAGAGTCCTTAGCTGCATTAAAATCTGCTAACTTCTTCTCTACTTTGGATCTCACTAGCGGGTACTGGCAGGTTCCTGTAGCAGAGGCGGACCGGGAGAAAACCGCATTCACCACCCCAATGGGACTCAGCGAATTTAACTGTATGCCGTTCGGGCTCTGCAACGCACCAGGAACCTTCCAACGGTTGATGGAATGCTGTCTGTGACACCGGAACTTCGAGACGGTCCTATTATACCTGGACGACGTCATCGTCTATTCCAAGACCTATGAGGACCATCTGGAACACCTGGCAGAAGTGTTTGAAGCCCTGGCAAACTATGGCCTAAAGGTAAAACCCTCAAAGTGTCATCTACTGAAGCCAAAGGTACAATACCTGGGACACGTGGTGAGTGCTGACGGAGTAGCCCCCGACCCTGACAAGATCACCGTGATTAAGGACTGGCCAAGACCATCCAGCATAAAGGAAGTGCGGCAGTTCCTCGGGTTGGTAGGCTACTACCGAAGATTCATTCCCGGTTTTACCAAGAAGGCAGCTCCTATGCAGGACCTCCTGATATGCCAGTCCAGGAAGGCCAAAAACCAGAAGCCACCCTTCAAATGGGAAAAGCTGGAAGAGGAGTCCTTCCGCCAGCTGAAGATGGCCCTCACGGGGGATGAAATCCTGGCGTACCCTGATTACAGCCAGCCCTTTATCCTCTACACGGACGCAAGCAACATCGGGCTAGGAGCCGTACTGTCCCAGATCCAGCAGGGGAGAGAACGGGTAATTGCTTACGCCAGCCGAAAACTGCGACCCACGGAAAGAAACCCTGAGAATTACAGCTCGTTCAAGCTAGAGTTCCTGGCAGTGGTGTGGGCAGTAACCGAACGTTTCAAGCATTACCTTGCCTCTTCCAGGTTCACCGTGTACACGGACAACAACCTGTTGACACACCTGGACACTGCAAGACTGGGTGCCCTGGAGCAGAGATGGATGGCCCGCCTGTCCAATTTTGAGTTCACCATCAAATACCGGGCAGGACGCTCCAATACCAACGCGGACGCCCTGTCCAGGATGCCAAACCTACCTGACGAAGGGGAGGATCCAGAAGAATTGGAAGAGTTCGAACTCCCTGCGTTTCAACGTCATGGGATTACCCAGTATTCCCACCGTGTGAGGGGCCAGCGAACCGCTACGTTCAACCCCTTACCCCACTACAACTGGGCGGAGACGCAAGATAGTGACCCCGCAGTCCGTCTAGTGAAGGAGATGCTGACCCAGGCTGACGCCCGCCTGGACCCAGACGCTCCGGAAGAGACCAAGCAACTGTGGACGGAGAAGAGCAGACTGTTTCTCTACAAGGAGAAGTTGTGCCGCAGAATGGTCAATTCCCGGACACATGAGCTGATCTGGCAGGTGGTGGTACCGAGACGGGACGCGGCTATGGTGCTGGAGGCCTACCACAATGGAGCCGGGCACTTCGGATGGAAGAAGCTGGAGTTCCTGCTGCGTGAACGGTTCTACTGGATAGGCATGAGAGGAGCCATTGAGAGGTGGTGTAGAGACTGTGGCCCGTGCAATCTAAGAAGAAAGGACCGTGCCAGCCAGAGGACTTCCCTGCAGCCCATCATCACCAGGCAGCCGCTGGAACTGGTCGCTCTGGACCATGTTAAACTGGCTCCAAGCAGAAGCGGGTATGTCTACGCCCTAACCATCGTGGATCACTACTCCCGATTCCTAGTGGTGGTCCCCGTCAAAGACTTAACAGCACAAACAGCAGCTAGAGCCTTCCAGCTGCACTTCTGCCGCCCACACGGGTACCCGGACCAAGTGCTGACGGACCAAGGACCAGCCTTCGAAGCGGAGGTCTTCCAGGAGTTCTGCAACCTGTATGGCTGCAAGAAGATAAGAACAACACCCTATCACCCCCAAACCAATGGACTCTGCGAGAAGATGAACCAGGTGGTGATAGATCTGCTAAAAACATTGCCCCTGGAAGAACGCAGTCTGTGGCCTGAGAAACTGCCCGATCTGGTGGACCTGTATAACCACATCCCGGTAGGTTCCACCAACTGTACCCCAGCTTACCTAATGCGAGCAAGACCTGGTAAGCTGCCTGTTGACCTGGATATGGGAGTCCTGATATCCGAGGACACCTCACCAGAGACAGACTGGGATACAGAACGGCAGCAGCAGTACCGGAAAGTACAGGAGAGCGTCGAGCGAAGTCTCTGTCAATCAAGAGAAAGGCAGGAGAGAACTTATAACCAACATGCTCCCGCTGTTCCCCTGGTACCTGGAGAGCAGGTCTTGAAAAGAAAAAGGCGGCTCCATAAGTTGGACGACCAGTGGGAAAAGGACCCGTACACCGTACTGCCCTCAAGCCACCATAATCCAAAGGTGTACGTCATCAGCAAGGATGGAGGAGAGACCACAGCCACTGTCTCCAGAGACCACCTGAAAAAGTGCCCCGAGAAGTTGCAAAGCACGGATGAAGATCAGGAAGACCCTCAACCCGTAGAGGAAAAGGAGGAAATGATCACCACCGTACTCGGAGACTTTCCCCGGTCCTGGACACAAGTAAACAACGCTATCGTGGTGCCCATCCTCACCTTTCTCCAGCCAGCCCCTCAAGTGCCTACAGAAGACCAGGTAGAGCTGGAAGAGCAGCCGGCCCAGGAGGCAGAAGAGTCCACACCAGCAGCACAGGAGAATCATCCCTCTGCTAGTAGTGAGCCTGCCGTGCCCCTAGTGAGCCAAAGAGTGCGCAGACAGCTGCCCAGCTTACCCATAACACCTCCTACACCCTGTAGTGCAGGACCAGTTAGTGAGCTCCGTAGGTCCACTAGAGTCACTAGAGGTCAAATGCCCGCTCGCTGGAGAATATAACTAATGCACTGTGAGTTTACCTGTTTCTTGAAAATGTTTATGGTTTATGTTTGTTGCCTGTTATTAATTATGTTTCTCAGTTACCCTGCAGATTTATTTGGACTAACAGGTTATGGACACTGGATAACCGGAACAATCTTGTAGATAGTTGCACCATTTGTGCCTCTTGTGAAGACGGCCGCGGAAGAGAAAACCTGTCTGGCGTGGCCTACTTGCGGCCCAAAGTAGCTAGCTCCAGCCTTGCAGCCACGCCCAAGGACAACGCAAGGGGTTTGCTTTGGACAGGTCCCCTACTTCGCTTAAAGCTTCACCTTGGGTGATATGGACACCCGGTTGCGGACACGCCGTGACCTTTAAAGAACTAAAGCTTCTTGTAAATATGTTATTGTGTTATTGTTATACCCTGTATTTATGTTTCTTTAAAAAATGTGTTTAGTCCCGGAGTACTAAAATTTACTAGGGGGGAATGTGACACCCCAGGGGTCTGGTTGCCACAGTAATAGAGATATTATGTCTGAGAGCAAGTGGGAGGTTTCTCTGGTCAGGAGCCCTAAGCATGCAACACGGCCCACCCAGACCTGGGAGGGGAGGAATCTGCCCTTATAAACTGGGTCTGGGGCGGGATTAGGTGAGACAGAGCCTGCAGAACAAGCAGAGCAGTCAGAGCCTGGAAAGGGAAAGTGACAACAGGAGCTCTGTAGGAGCAGGAGCGAGTGCCAGAGGCTGGAAGCTAGAAAGCTCGCCTTGGCTGAAGACACTAACCCGGACACGGAGTCCGAGGCTGTGGGGACATCCAGGTCCAGCAGCAGAATCCAACCGGCAGGGGATTCCATGTCCTCTGGCCTTAGAAACCCGAAGGCACGGTCACAAGCAAGGACCAGCACCGCCATCGTGAAGCGAAGGCTAACGGAAGGCCCCAAGTCACCGGCCATACGGGTGAGCACCACACGGTATACTCAGGGACGTGGGCTACTTCTACCCGCATAGAGCAAGGTAGCCAGGAAAGAGTGCAGATAGTCGGGGAGGCCTACAACTCCACCTGGCCAGGGGAGATCTTGCTTGCTCACAGACTGACCAGGCCCCTACTGCTAACCAGTACTCCCGGGAGGGTCTGCTTTATACCATCAGTAAAGACCCTGAACTGCACCACACGTCTCTGTGATTCCTTGCCGCACCAGCACCATTACTACTGGGACGCTCACACCATCACTTCCATCATCCACATTAGCTGCCCTGAGGCAATACTTCTCCCGTGGGGAGTTATCCCATACTCGGCTGCGCAAACAACATCAGCCTCAGCAGTCGGGAGCGCAGCGGCGGTCCCCACTGACCGCAATCCACGGGTGGCGCAGTCGGACATTTTTCTTACTTAAGGCCGCCATTGGTTTGACCGCCCTGGGCACGGACCGGGTTACCGCCACGGAGAACTACAACCCCCAGCGATCCGGCTCCGGGTATCCCCCTGCACAGCACAGGCCCAGGGGGTGCGTCAATAGTACATATGATAATGTATATGATATTTGATATATACTATTATTAATGTTCCTATGTTGCGTGCCCCTTTTTTCCACAGTTTGTCTTCACACGTGGATGTGTGTCCTATTCCCCCCTGCCCTGTTCATGTATATTTTTATCCATCAATAAATTTTCTACTTTTGAACATTGAAACAAAAGAGGAAAAAAAAGTCAGCTCAACTTACTCAGACATCAGGTGCACGGAACAGCCGGCAGTGCCCCGGGAGATTAGCAGGAAAAAACAAGGAGTGATCCGGCATCCAAAAGTCTTCTTTAATATCAATAATCCTATATTAGAAAACTATTTTAAAAATCATATGCAGAGAAGTCACAGCCCCCACAGGAGGAGGTGATGTACAGACGAGTTTCAGACCTTATGGTCCTTAATCATTGTATGATGTGACTTTTCTGCATATGATTTTTAAAATAGTTTTCCAATATAGGATTATTGATTTTAAAGAAGACTTTTGGATGCTGGATCACTCCTTGTTTTTTCCTACTTTTGGACATTACCCTGGACTATTGCTCGTCATTTTTTGTCTCCGTATATATGTATTTCATGACGAGTTGTCCACCTGAGTCCTTCAATACCTGCATGTGTATTATGCCATTATATAACCTTTGATTTTTTTATACTGGGTTTAACATGCTACTATTTCCTATGAGTTATTACTAAGAACTAACAGGCAGGTAATTGCTAACTACCTGCCTGTTTTAGCCGGTGGCGACTCAGATCGCTCCTGAACTGCTCCTAACAGCAATTCTGGTGTTTCACGTCAACAGGACAGCTCTTCCTTTTCCTATCTGCTCTGTCATGGAGGCATGACTGCCAACTTCATGCTGATTGGCAGCCGGCTCCCTGCTGTTAGGCAGCGGGGAGCCAGCTGTCAGTCAGCATGACACCAGCAGTCATGCCCCATCAACAGAGCAGAGCGGGAGCTGGAGAATCACCTGCAGGAGCGGGCTGTGACCACTGTTAGCAGGCAAAGATCGGCCTGTAAGTTCTTAGGTCCACGGTAAAAAAAAAAAAATAGTCCCGGACAACCCCTTTAAATATTAAGGAGCAGGAATTCTCCGAATGATTCTATAATCAAAAGAACATAAAATTCTCTCCTGCCCAGTCAGTCTGCCCGGTCTGTTACACCATGATTACCAAAACTTCGACTCATTTCCCTGCCCATTTATTATAACCACATACCCGACTCTGCTTGACCCGTTTCCAGGTCATTGTGTTGTCTGACTACACTTACGTTTCTCCCTGGTACCACTTATCTGCATCTCATACTCTTCAAATTACATTTTGAGACTTTCTCCTGTTGTTGCACATATTTTTTTCCCTTCATCTGCACAGGTATCATTAATCTAATCTATCAACTCTAATGGCCGAACCAGGTCCTGCAGATCCTGTATCCCGTACACATGACGTGGGCAGTGCACGGCATGCCGCTAGTTTTTATTCTGAGTGCTCTTATATACGGTGGTAGTTTTACACAATGTTGAGCCTGTGATCTGCAGAGTGAAATGTCTGACTGCTAGAACAGAAGTATACGGCAGATTCTACAGCATGGATACATAAAGGACGTCCTGGGGGAATATACCTCCCTCCAACACTCGTCCAGTCCCTGCCTCACACTAGAGACATTTATAATAACTCCAGGACTATGGAGCTGGTCATTTTCTCATAATCTGTGGCCATTATTAGTGATCTCGCATTGTACGGTAATATCACCCTGGAGGTTGTGATGTATTTAGTGTAATAGCGCCATCTAGAATATACAGTATATATCAGGCGATACTATGCTTTCTATAGTTAGTCATCTTATGTGCCCTCTATAGATATATATTATACTTTATATTTATTAATAATAAAATTACTCGACACTTTTTCAGCTTTATGATATTTATTAATCTGCTGTAATTATAAAAGAAAGTCCAACCTTTCAGTGGACACAGGTGGAAGTGTCCTCCATGATGGTATAGGGTGAGGTGGAGCAAGTATATAGTCAGTGGGGGTTCAGAATGATCAGTATTCACTAGGGTCCCTTGTAATCAGGGTGGAACCTGGATGTGTCCCATCAAAAGTTATTGACCCACTGTCCAGCTGTGTACCATCAACAGGTAATGAACCTCTGGCTGTGGGCCATCAATAGGTCATCACCCTCCAGCATTTAGCCACCCAGAAATCTGAACTTCAAGTTTATCGTCATCTGTAGGATGTGAACCACAGATGGTTACGATGCTGATGACATCAGTAGGTATCCCTCAAATCTGTGATGGATCGGGAATAGGTGAGATGCAAGCGATGGAAACTACAGGCAGATGTTTTCTCAATCTTTTTTGCCTCTTAGACATCTGCAGAAAATTCTTCTCCTCTCGATTCTGTGTTGCAGTATCGTGGGCTTTCTAGGCTCCAGCATTCAAGGTTCTGAATCTCTAGGCTCTGGTATTCTTGGTACTGGTGTGCTCAACTCTGGCGTTCTCGGCTCTGAAATTCTAGGTTATTGGTTATTGGTTTCATTCAAAGATCAGAAACCTCTTTTTGCTCTGTAGAACTTCGAGCTCTTCTTCTGCTGTAATATGGTACAGTATGGACCCAGACAATATCACTGAAACCCTCTTTATAGTTGCGTCTAGGAACTTTATTCGCATCCTATGGTGCAGGAGCCATGGATGGACCAGAACATTTGCCATTTGGCAGAACAGTTATTCTCCTGGAAACTTGCTCCTGAATCTGAGGGAAACAAATTGGTTCCTTACAAGTACTTTGTTCTTCCAGAATGTTTTTGCTCTTAGGAGTGGGTTTTATAGTTGTTTCACCAGGTTTAGACTTTGCCTTCTTGCTCAGGACAAGCCTTAAAGCGCACATGTGAGCAGGACTGTGCTTAGTAAACTACATACACTGACCGGTGGGCGCCATTACACTGAGTAAAATGATACCTTTGTTGATGAAATCCGTCCAGAGGTTCTTTTGTAATCTTTATTTTCAGTTCTGCCATAATGATATGCTCTTGCTCTGGGGTGGGACTTTAGGGAGGGGCTGTAAGTGGTGCTCTCATTATGTATTCCTATCTCTGGGCTCTGACAGGTCACTGTGCTTCTGCTTCTATTTTAAATATTGCCTTTGTAATTTCTCTGTCAATTTGAAATTTACATCCCCCAAAATGGCCGCCGGGGCCCGCGCATGCGCAGTAGCATCTTTCGGTTGCTGGGTGCCATATTGCTGCAGGCAAGTTTCTTTTTCCTTTAGCAAAATGGCAACTGCGTGTGTGCAGTAGCATCTTTCGGCCACCGAAAGATGCTATTGCGCATGCGCGGGCCTTTGCTGCCATTTTGGGGATGTAAATTTCAAATTGGCAGAGAAATTACAAAGGCAATATTTAAAATATTAGGCCGGCGACTGAAAGCACAGTGACCTGTCAGAGATAGGCATACATAATGAGAGCACCAGCTACAGCACCTCCCTAAAGTCCCGCCCCAGAGCACGAGTATCTTATTATGGCAAAACTGAAACTAAAGATTATAAAAGAACCTCTGGACGGATTTCATCAACAAAGCTATCATTTTACTCAGTGTAATGGCGCCCACCGGTCAGTGTATGTGGTTTACTAAGCACAATCCTGCTGACAGGTGCGCTTTAAAGCCAAGTTCTCTAGTATTGTCACAAGTGTCATCAGCGCAACAAAAACTGTGGCACAGAAGATCCAAAGAGGAAGCTTGATGGAATCTTCAGAGGAATTTTTCCAGGGAACCGCACGTAGTGGGTCATCCTGTAATAAAAAAAAAAACATTTAGAAATTCTCTTATACATAATCTAATCAACCAGAGAGCCCTTGTTATTATACAGTCATGGATAAAATATAAAGCAGCTTCATGAAAATCCCATAGAGAAGATCAGGGAGAAGTTTGGGATTTACCTTGAGGGTCCATGGAATATTGTTTATGGTTGGACTTTCATATGATGGGCGGTGATGTATCCAGTATGAAAAGCCCTGCAAAAGGCGATAACATTAGCTGAACCTTTGTGACCCCATATGGATGAGACCATACTCAACGTCAGTGTACTGTGAAGAAGGGAGTAAAGCAACGTAAAGCTCAGAAATGGATAGTATAATACTCATCATCTTCAGGGGTCTCGCAGCAACAATTGAAAAAATGTAAAGCACTAAAGTTTTAATTTAAAAAAAAAAATCTTTTAATGGTAATAAAATATAAAAATTGTAAAAGTTTTGATATTTTCAACTTTTAAACACTAGGGGGAGCAGCTGCAGACATTTCCCATGAATCTAGTGTAGTGTTAGATTGCATTAAGACTGCAGTAAAAGTGGGCGGGATGTGCTCACATGGTGTGATGTCTCCTCCCCTCTTTTTCTGGTCCTTTGCAAAAAGATAAGTGAGAATATAGTTTAAGGTCACAGTGCGGAGACATTCTGTTGGCTGCTGCAAAGTGATACCAAGAGGTAAACAGTGTAAAACTGTAAAGGGCAGGTAGGATCCAGCATTAATTAAAAGCCTTAGGCACGTTCATAAATTCATATAAAACCGTTACCGGAAAAACACCATCTATAATATAACACTGCAAGCGTGCCTCTGTCTGAAGCCTCGATAGACTGCGCATGCGCGACGCGCTGTCTGGCTCCAGACAGAATCACCCATCCAGCCGTTACAGGTAAGAGGAGTGTATGGCGCCGGAGATCGCGGTATGCGTAGGCACTGAACGCATACCGCGATCTCCGACGCCATACTTACATACTTAGCTGACCGGGAGAAGTGTTGCCGCAGCGCCTTTCTTCGCCGGAGACCGGGGCAGGAGTGGGGTGCCGGATCGGCGCATACACATAGCGCTATCTTGCGCCATTTTACTGAAGACACATTTGCAGTGTGTCTTCAGCAAAATGGCGCCGGACAGCGCGGTGCTCCGTCGCCACACTCCTCCCCCGGCCTCCGGCAGAACAGGACGCAGCAGCGCTGGAGCACAGAGAAGAAAGGTGAGTATAACTGTTTCTTTTTTTGTATGTGTGTACAGTGTGAAAGGGATGAGGGGGCCACACATACCAGAATTGTGGGGTGAGGGGACCATGCATACCAGGATTGTGGGGTGGGGGGATCAAGCATACCAGGATGAGGGGTACCACGCATACCAGGATTGGGGGGTGAGGGGACCATGCATACCAGGATTGGGGGGTGAGGGGTACCACACATAACAGGATTGGAGGGTGAGGGGTACCACACATGCCAGGATTGGGGGGTGAGGGGACCATGCATACCAGGATTGGGGGGTGAGGGGACCATGCATACCAGGATGAGGGGCACCACACATACCATTATTGGGGGGTGAGGGGACCACGCATACCAGGATTGAGGGTTGAGGGGACCATGTATACCAGCATTGGGGGGATGAGGAGACCATGCATATCAGGACTGGGGGTGAGGGGACCATGCATACCAGGATTAGGGGGTGGGGGGACCATGCATACCAGGGTTAAGGGGTGAGGGGACCATGCATACTAGGATTGGGGGGTGAGGGGACCGTGCATACCAGGATTGGGGGGTGAGGGGACCATGCATACCAGGATTGGGGGGTGAGGGGACCATGCATACCAGGATTGGGGGGTGAGGGGACCATGCATACCAAGATTGGGGTGTGAGGGGTGCCATGTATAACAGAATAGGGATGTGAGGGGTGCCATGCATACCAGAATAGGGATGAGGGGTACCATACATACCAGGATAGGAATGCGGGGTACCATGCATACCAGGATGAGGGGTACCATACATACCATGATAGGGATGAGGGGTACCATGTATGCCAGGATTGGGGATGAGGGGTACTATGTATACCAGGATTGGGGATGAGGGACCCATGCATACCAGGATAGGGATGAGGAGTGCCATGCATACCAGGATGGGGATGAGGGGTGCCATGCATACCAGGATGAGGGTGAGCGGCCCATGCATACCAGGATCTGGGATACCATACATACCAGGATAGGGATGAGGGATGGGGTACCACACATACCAGGATTGGGGGTGAGGGGTGCCATGCATACCAAGATTGGGGGTGAGGGGTGCCATGCATACCAGGATTGGGGGTGAGGGGTGCCATGCATACCAGGATTGGGGGTGAGGGGTGCCATGCATACCAGGATTGGGGGTGAGGGGTGCCTTGTATACCAGGATTGGGGGTGAGAGGTGCCATGCATACCAGGATGGGATGGTGGGGACAGGATGGGGGCAGCACAAATACCAGGAGGGGGGCAGCACATACCAGCATGGGAGACCATATACCAATAAAAATGCTTGCCACCCGGGCGTAGAACGGGTTGAATAGCTAGTAGGTTATAATTGGCACGTGTGGTATCCATGAAAAAAACGGATGACACACGTAACTCAGACACGTACATGTGAAGGGGGCCTTAGGCTGATCAGAGGAGTGCACAGTCAGAAAAGGAGGCTGTCACAATTAGAGATGAGCGGTGTTCGACTAGAACTGTTCGCCAATCTCAAATTCGAGCTGTTTTGGGCGGTGTTCGAGTTGTTCGACGAACCCGAACGATTTGCAAAAAATTCGGCTGTTCGAGGTTATGTTCGATAACTGTTCGTGCACCAAAAGCGTGTCCTGCATGTCTGGCGCTATTTAGAGCACCAATCATGCAGGGATTGTCTGCCACTCACTGTAATGCCACAGCCATGGTGGTTGTGGCATTAGAGTGATTGCCCAAATCGATGGGATCAGTGCTCACAGTGAAACATGAAAAGCCGGCAATTCAGCAGCGGCGTACACCGGTACCTGACAATTTAGAACCGAAAGAATAGAGCTTCACACATAGATTAGATAGATAGAAACATGTCAGTCACGTATATAAGAAGTACAGTGACAGTGTTGCTTACTGTACTTGTCATTTAGTGTAAAGGATTTATTAAAAAAATATATTAGTGTTTTCATGCACCATCTCTTTAAAAAAGCCGGCCGGCAATTCAGCAGCGGTACCCGACAATTTAGAATGGAAGGAATAGAGAATCACACATAGATTAGATAGATAGAAACATGTCAGTCACACATATAAGAAGTACAGTGACAGTGTTGATTACTGTACTTGTCATTTAGTGTAAAGGATTTATTAAAAAAAATATTAGTGTTTTCATGCACTGTCTCTTTAAAAAAGCCGGCCGGCAATTCAGCAGGGTACCCGACAATTTAGAATGGAAGGAATAGAGCATCACACATAAATTAGATAGATAGAAACATGTCAGTCACATATATAATAAGTACCGTGATAGTGTTGGTTACTGTACTTGTCATTTAGTGTTAAAATAAAGGATTTATTTTAAAAAAAATTGGCGTGGGGTTCCCCCTAATTTTAGGCTCTAGCGGAGGTTAAGCAGACGGCTGGGGCAGATGTTTGAAGCCTGGGAAGGGGGTAATACCCACGGAGCTTCCCAGGCTACTAATATGAGCCCCCAGCTGAATACCTAGCCTTTACTAGCTATTAAAATGGGGGACCCCCCAAAAAAATGACGTGGGGTCCTCCCTATTTTAATAGCTAGCAAAGGCTAGGCAGACAGCTGGGGGCTGATATTAATAGCCCAGGAAGGGTGCCATGAATATTGGCCCCCTCCCAGGCTAGAAACACCAGCCGTCAGCCGCCCCAGAAATGGCACATCCATAGGATGCGCCAATTCTGGCACTTAGCCTCGCTCTTCCCACTGCCCTGTAGCGGTGGCAGTGGGGTAATAGGGTTGGGGTTGATGTCAGCTTATAATGCCAGCTGACATCAAGCCCAGGTTAGTAATGGAGAGGCGTCTATAAGACACCCCCATTACTAACCCCATAGTCAAAGTTAAAAAAACCCACAAACACCCAGAATAAAGTCCTTTAATTGAAATAAACACACAATTCTTTATTGTTCTAAATTAAACCATACTTACAATCACGCCCATTCCAGCTGAAGCCAACGATCCCCTGCAATAAAAGAAAAATAATAAAGCAACATAATCCTTACCTTTCCATGGTTCCCACGACAGCTTCAGCTCTGCTACATCGAGATGACAGGCTGGACCGCAGCAGAAAGCTGCCATCCAGCCTGTCATCCCGCAGACACTGAGAAGCGCAGGCATGCTTGCGCTCCTCAGCGTCTCTCTGTGACGGCATCCAGATGAGCCGAGTTCATGTCCAATGAACTCGGCACACCTCATGCACGTCACTGACAGCGTGGGAAAATTCTCACGCTGAAGCGCTGAGTGCAGGAGAATTCTCCCACGCTGTCAGTGACGTGCATGAGGTGAGCTCATGTCCAATGAACTCATTAACTCGGCTCATCTGGATGCCCTCACAGAGAGACACTGTGGAGCGCAAGCAAGCCTGCGCTTCTCAGTGTCTTCGGGATGACAGGCTGGATGGCAGCGTTCTGCTGTGGTCCAGCCTGTCATCTCGATGTAGCAGAGCTGAAGCTGTCATGGGAACCATGGAAAGGTAAGGATGATGTTGCTTTATTATTTTTCTTTTATTTCAGGAGATCGTTGGCTTCAGCTGGAATGGGCGTGACGGTAAGTATGGTTTAATTTAGAACAATAAAGAATTGTGTGTTTATTTCAATTAAAGGACTTTTTTCTTGGTGTTGTGTTTTTTTTAAATACTTTACTAGAAATTCATGGTGGTCATGTCTAATATTGGCGTGACCCCATGAATTTCGGGCTTAGGGCCAGCTGATAATGCCAAGCTGGCCCTAACCCCTTTATTACCCAGTGAGCCACCGCACCAGGGCCCTGGATGAGTTGGGTACAGCGCCAGAAGATGGCGCTTCTATGAACGCGCCATTTTCCGGGGCGGCTGCGGACTGCAATTTGCAGCGGGGGTGGCCCAGAAAGCTTGGTCCTCCCTGCGCTGCGGATTCCAGCCCCCAGCTGCCTAGTTGTACCTGGCTGGACACAAAAACAGGGCGAAGCCCCACGTCAATTTTCTTTAAATTATTTCATGAAATAATTAAGAAAAAAAGGGCTTCCCTACATTGTTGTGTCCGGCCAGGTACAAATAGGCAGCTGTTGGTTGGGGGCAGCCCGTTCCTGCCTGCTGTACCTGGCTGGACACAAATATAGTGCGAAGCCCCACGTCAATTTTTTTTTAATTATTTCATGAAAGAATTAAAAAAAAAAGGCCTTCCCTATATTGTTGTGTCCGGCCAGGTACAAATAGGCAGCCGGTGGTTGGGGGCAGCCCATTCCTGGCTGCTGCACCTGACTGGACACAAGTATAGTGCGAAGCCCCACGTCAATTTTTTTTTAATTATTTCATGAATTTCCTGAAGTAATTTAAAAAAATTGAAGGGGGACTTCGCCCTATATTTGTGTCCAGCCAGGTACAGCAGGCAGGAACGGGCTGCCCCCAACCACCAGCTGCCTATTTGTACCTGGCCGGACACAACAATATAGAGAAGGCCTTTTTTTCTTAATTATTTCATGAATTTCATGAAATAATTAAAAAAAAAATACGTGGGGCTTCGCCCTATTTTTGTGTCCAGCCAGGTACAACTAGGCAGCTGGGGGCTGGAATCTGCAGCGCAGGGAGGCCCAAGCTTTCCGGGGTGGCAAATTGCAGTCCGCAGCCACCCCGGAAAATGGCGCGTTCATAGAAGCGCCATCTTCTGGCGCTGTACCCAACTCATCCAGGGCCCTGGTGCGGTGGCTCACTGGGTAATAAAGGGGTTAGGGCTAGCTTGGTATTATCAGCTGGCCCTAAGTCCAAAATTCATGGGGTCACGCCAGTATTAGACATGACCGCCATGAATTTCTAGTAAAGTATTTAAAAAATACACAACACCCAGAATAAAGTCCTTTAATTGAAATAAACACACAATTCTTTATTGTTCTAAATTAAACCATACTTACCGTCACGCCCATTCCAGCTGAAGCCAACGATCTCCTGAAATAAAAGAAAAATAATAAACCAACATCATCCTTACCTTCCCTTGAATCCCACGACAGCTTCAGCTCTGCTACATCGAGATGACTTGCTGGACCGCAGTAGAACGCTGCCATCCAGCCTGTCATCCCGCAGACACTGAGAAGAGCTGGCATGCTTGCGCTCCTCAGTGTCTCGCTGTGACGGCATCCAGATGAGCCGAGGTCATGTCCAATGAACTCGGCTCACCTCATGCACGTCACTGACAGCGTGGGAAAATTCTCACGCTGAAGCGCAGAGTGCAGGAGAATTCTCCCACGCTGTCAGTGACGTGCATGAGGTGAGCTCATGTCCAATGAACTCAGCTCACCTCATGCACGTCACTGACAGCGTGGGAAAATTCTCCTGCACTCAGCGCTTCTGCGTGAGAATTCTCCCACGCTGTAAGTGACGTGCATGAGGTGAGCTGAGATCATTGGACATGAACTCACCTCATGCACGTCACTGACAGCGTGGGAAAATTCTCACGCTGAAGCGCTGAGTGCAGGAGAATTTTCCCACGCTGTCAGTGACGTGCATGAGGTGAGCTGAGTTCATTGGACATGAGCTCACCTCATGCACGTCACTGACAGCGTGGGAGAATTCTCCTGCACTCAGCGCTTCAGCGTGAGAATTTTCCCACGCTGTCAGTGACGTGCATGAGGTGAGTTCATGTCCAATGATCTCAGCTCACCTCATGCACGTCACTGACAGCGTGGGAAAATTCTCCTGCACTCAGCGCTTCAGCGTGAGAATTCTCCCACGCTGAAGCGCTGAGTGCAGGAGAATTTTCCCACGCTGTCAGTGACGTGCATGAGGTGAGCCGAGTTCATTGGACATGACCTCGGCTCATCTGGATGCCGTCACAGCGAGACACTGAGGAGCGAAGCAAGCCTGCTCTTCTCAGTGTCTGCGGGTTGACAGGCTGGATGGCAGCGTTCTGCTGCGGTCCAGCCTGTCATCTCGATGTAGCAGAGCTGGAGCTGTCCTGGGAACCATCGAAAGGTAAGGATGATCTTGGTTTATTATTTTATTTTTATTGCAGGAGATCGTTGGCTTCAGCTGGAATGGGCGTGACGGTAAGTATGGTTTAATTTAGAACAGTAAAGAATTGTGTGTTTATTTCAATTAAAGGACTTTATTATGGGTGTTTGTGTTTTTTTTTAACTTTCACTATGGGGTTAGTAATGGGGGTGTCTTATAGACGCCTCTCCATTACTAACCTGGGCTTGATGTCAGCTGGCATTATAAGCTGACATCAACCCCAGCCCTATTACCCCACTGCCACCGCTACAGGGCAGTGGGAAGAGCGAGGCTAAGTGCCAGAATTGGCGCATCCTATGGATGTGCCATTTCTGGGGCGGCTGACGGCTGGTGTTCCTAGCATGGGAGGGGGCCAATATTCATGGCACCCTTCCTGGGCTATTAATATCAGCCCCCAGCTGTCTGCCTAGCCTTTGCTAGCTATTAAATTAGGGGGGACCCCACGTCATTTTTTTGGGGGGTCCCCCATTTTAATAGCTAGTAAAGGCTAGGTATTCAGCTGGGGGCTGATATTAGTAGCCTGGGAAGCTCCGTGGGTATTACCCCCTTCCCAGGCTTCAAACATCTGCCCCAGCCGTCTGCTTAACCTCCGCTAGAGACTAAAATTACGGGGAACCCCACGCTAATTTTTTTTTTAATAAATCCTTTATTTTAACACTAAATGACAAGTACAGTAACTAACACTATCACTGTACTTATTATATATCTGACTGACATGTTTCTAACTATCTAATCTATGTGTGATTCTCTATTCTTTCTGTTCTAAATTGTCGAGTACAGATGCTGAATTGCCGGCCGGCTTTTTTAAAGAGACAGTGCATGAAAACACTATTATTTTCTTAAATAAATCCTTTACACTAAATGACAAGTACAGTAACCAACACTGTCACTGTACTTATTATATATGTGACTGACATGTTTCTATCTATCTAATCTATGTGTGAAGCTCTATTCTTTCTGTTATAAATTGTCGGGTACCGCTGCTGAATTGCCGGCCGGCTTTTTTAAAGAGACGGTGCATGAAAACACTATTATTTTTTTTAATAAATCCTTTACACTAAATGACAAGTGCAGTAACCAACACTGTCACTGTGCTTCTTATATGTGTGACTGACATGTTTCTATCTATCTAATCTATGTGTGATGCTCTATTTCTTCTTGTCTAAATTGTCGGGTACCGGTGTATGCCGCTGCTGAATTTGCCGGCCGGCTTTTTTAAAGAGAGTGTCTTCTGAGCAGTTTGTCAGCTTTTGGACACCTTTGAAGGTGTTTTCTATGTGTTTTTGTTTGCCTGCCATTGGTTTTAACGGTGTTCGACGGTGTTCTAAGGTGTTCGACGAACAGTTCGACGAACAGTTCCTCGAACATCCCGGTGTTCGACGAACCGAACCGAACCCGAACACTATGGGGGTGGCTCAACACTAGTCACAACCTCCAAAAGTGAACTATAAAAAAAACTTGACCAGCTCCTCCGAACAGAATAAAGCAAGTGTGAACAGGTGCAAGCTGCCTTAAGCTACAAGACTGCAGTCACTTTATGTGACTGCAGACTTGTGAATCCTCACATTGCACGCCCTGCTCGCTGTGAGGATTTTCAGGTGTCGGGTGTGTGACCACAAGCATGTGATACGCATACTTCTACTTCTGGCCACATTCTGACTAGACTGTGTTCGGCTGCACTCAATTCACATCGGGCACCGACACCTGAGAATCCTCACAGCGCGCACAGAGAAATTGCAGGCTTGTAGCCTAAAGCTGGACAACCCCTTTAAGGTTGTTTTTCTTTTTCTTAAAACAAACCCTGTCCCCTGTAAAATTTTCAAGAAGGTTGGAAATTCTCTTTAAAGGAATTTTCCTTTAAATGTATGTTATTTACATACTTGCAGTCATGTGCGGACGAGACTCATCTTGCTCCACTCAATATAAGAGAATTGAAAGAATCTGGATGAGACTAGTCGGCATGTGACTGCAAGTATGTAAATCGCATACATGAGGTCAAGTGACCGCCCTCCCGCATTAAAATACAGGAAAATCGAGACAGTGTGTGGAAATCGTGACAGTGTGATAATTCAGCTGTCTGCAGTCAGAGTAACTGCAGACTTTTCTCTTGTGACCAGAAAACAACTATAAGAGAGTAAAGGATATTTCCGGGCATATGGGATTGATGACCTCTCTACATATACAGGATAGGTCATGAAAAGCAGATAGGTGGGGTCTGACAGCTGGTGCCCCCATCGGTCAGCTGTTACAAGCTCCGGAGCAAGCGCAGCTCTATCCAGAGTGTAGTGGCCTCTGCCAGTCGCTGCTGGTACTGTAGTCACTACTATTCAAATGAACAGGAGCTGAGCTGCAGAACCAGCAGCAGCCGCTCAGTAATGCCGCCTGAGCAAACAGCTGCTCTTGGGGGCGCCAGGTGTCGGACCCCCACTGATCTGCTATTGATGACCTATCCTGTAGATGTAGATAGGTCATCAATACTGTATGCCCGGACATCCCTTTATATCTTATAGGGTTTTCTGCTTGCAAAAGAAAAGTCTGCAGTCTCTCTCTGTGACAGCTGAATTATGACGCAGTGCGATATGGCAATACTGTATGCCCAGACATCCCTTTATATTTTGTTAAACTCAAATACCCGGAGGGCCAAAATGAAAAGCTTGGACAAAGTTGCAAGACAACCGTGATATTTATTTAAAAAATGTCTACAATTGAGGAAGTTTTCCCTTATCAAATATAACATTGAATAGTCCTCCATACAGCATAATGGCCCCGCATAGTCCTTCATACAGTATAATGGCCCCGCATAGTCCTCCATGCAGAATAATGGCCCACATAGTCATCCATACAGTATAATGGCCCCACATAGTCCTCCATACAGTATAATGTGTCCCACATAGACCTCCATGCAGAATAATGGCCCCACATAGTACTCCATACAGTATAATGGGTCCCACATAGTCCTCCATGCAGAATAATGGCCCCACATAGTCCTCCATGCATAACAATGGCCCCACATAGTCCTCCATGCAGAATAATGGCCCCACATAGTCCTCCATACAATATAATTGGTCCAGCATAGTCCTCCATGCAGAATAATGGCCCCACATAGTCCTCCATGCAGAATAATGGCCCCACATAGTCCTCCATACAGAATAATGGCCCCACATAGTCCTCCATACTGAAAAATGGGCCCCACATAGCCCTCCATATCAGAATAATGGGTCCCACATAGTTCTCCATACAGTATAATGGGCCCCACATAGTGTTCCACACAGTATAGTGGGCCCCACATAGTGCTCCATACAGTATAATGGGCCCCACATAGTGCTCCATACAGTATACTGGCCCCACATAGTGCTCCTTCAGTATAATAGCCCCACATAATCCTCCATACAGTATAATGGGCCCCACATAGTGCTCCATACAGTATACTGGCCCCACATAGTGCTCCTTCAGTATAATGGCCCCACATAATCCTCCATACAGTATAATGGGCCCCACACAGTGCTCCATACAGTATAATTGGCCCCACACAGTGCTCCATACAGTATAATGTGGCGCCCCTGAGGGTTCAGTCGCCACAGGGGTACTGCTCCTCAGACCGAGGTGTGGTATCTCCTCTCCAAGGTAAGGATGGAGTACTACACAGGACCCCTGCCAAGGACTCAACACTACACCACTCCAGTTCAGGACAGGGATCTAAAGCCCTGGGTCTGAATGGAGGCGTTGGGGGGAACCAAAGTAAGGGGGAACCAAGTAGTGAGTGAGGGTGGAGGAAGCACTTTATAACACACCTTAATAGACTCATATATAAACAGAGGCCATCTTTAGTACCGGGTCTTTGGTCGCAGTTCCCTGGAGTGGTTAGTCAGTACAAGCTGCAGCTGTTCTAGGATTCTGTGATTCCCGGTCTCAGGCCTCGAGACTGGGGATTGGGGCAGAGTTGAGTTATAGCCAGCTCTGTTCCAGGTCTTAGTCCACACAAGAAGGCAAAAGAGGGGAGCAGAGGAGATAGGCTCCACAGGCGAAAGGATCTCAGAGGGTGCGGACGGAGCGGAGTCGCCACCTGCATGCCTCATTCTGGCTTAGTCAGAGAGACCCTGCCGCAAGAGGGGGTACCGGTCCCCGATTATCTGACCTTGCACTTCACGTCTCTGTCAGAAAAGTCCGGAGGCTTATGTGGATCCCAGGGGGATACGGACGGAGCGGAGTCGCCACCTGTATCCTCTAATCTCCGTTTATCCAGAGGGACCCGGCCTTACAACAAGTTCTCACCACTAGTCACCAATAAGGGCACCCAGTCGGTCTGGGGGCTACACGCCACCCGTAAAGGGCATCGCAGTACCCGTACGGGACTCAGTGGGGAACACAAGGAGGGAGAAGGAGAATTAAGAGAAGAGAGGAACACACTAGAGCTTGGGGTCCTGTCAAGTGCACCTGAAGTACTTGGAGTGTGCTGAACCCTGTGGCGCCAAGGGGATGGGGACTACTCGGTGCCCGGGCCTTAATGCCTGTTCTTGGGGGATGTCGCGTTGGTCGGCTCCCGGGCCCGTACACTGAGGTCTCTCTTAAAAAGGGGAAAATTAAATGTCAAAGTTCGTGACGCCACCTATGGTGTCTGGTGAGGATCACCAGCGTTGCGACCGTCCACTGAGGCCGGTGTTGTGGCAGCTTAGATGGAATCACTTCCCACAGGCGGATCGGGGCTTCAGGGCAGCGTAGGAGTTGGGAATGCAGGACCGAGGGGACCCAGCCAGAGTAAGAAGGGGAAGCACACACAAAAGTCACTTCTGTACCTTTACTGGAAATAGTTCAGGAACACTCCGGAGCTCTGTAGGGTGAGGGGTGCACGTCCGGATTCTCCCCAGTGAGCGGGTGTACGGCCTCCTGTTTCTTGCCTCTCTGTAGTAAGTTTCTGACTTGCCTGGAGCTAGGCCTAACTTATTTTCTGTCCTGCATCGGCTGATCCTGTGGTAGGGCCTTCTGTTAGAGTACACACCCCCTGGTATATGGGGCCCCGGTAACTCCTGACCCTGGTATAACAGTCAGCGTTTGGTATTCCTGAGACATGTAGTTCACCAGGGGTTCTGGTTGTCCTCTGCTGGGTGTAAAGAATCCCTGCAGACTCGGACCCGTTGTCCGGTATATGGTTTCTGGGGTGAGCTGGTAAAGCCCCTCTGCCCCCAATGCTACTCGCTCCTCTAGCCTTCGGCCTACTCGGGCCCTCACTAGGCTATACACACTGGCAGTTAGCTGGCTGCCTCTTCTACTGCTCTCTGAGTGTCAGCAACGCTCCTAGCTCACTTAACTCGAGATGCTTGAGTCTGACTGAGCTCCACTGCAGACTGACCTGTTTCTCTGTGTCTCACTCTGCAGGAACTGGCTGTGGACTCCAGACTGTTCTGTCTCCACTCACTTCCTGAGGAGAACTAACTCACAGACCGCCTCTGCCTAGCTCCACCCTCCGTATTTATATCCCTATCCGGACTCCCTCTGGTGGACTGAGGTAGGGTGGAGGTGTGTGTATGCTCCGAGGGCCTCTTGTGGAGAAATCCTTTAATACACCCCTCCAGGATCTGTGGCTCCATGCACAGCAGGGCATCACATTCCCCCCTAGTTGAACTCAGCACTCCCGGGCTGAAGCACATTTTGTAACAACAACAATAACAGGCTTCCCTTTATGGGAGGTTAGGACACTTGAACATTGCATAACCAGAACATGGATAAATATACATATATAGTTCAATAAACAGTAGGCAATGAGCAACCAGAAAGTCCAAGTCACTTCCGGAGAGGTTGCGCAAAGGGGCACTCAGGGAGTGCAAATATGTACAAATAAAGTCTTTGAGCTGCACATAGTCCTCAGCCACAGAGTTCTTAGATACCCAAGCGGGTAATGGGAAGCAAATAAGTAAAGTGTCCGTTTCACTTGGATTGTCCATTAGAGGGGCAAGGTATAAGCTAAAGGCCTGTAAAAGGCAATAAATACATAGCTATACATACACAGGATAATCCAATAATATACAGTATTATACAATACAATACCATACCCCAGGGATAACTATCTACATCTGTCGGGGTTTAACTATTTTACTTAGTGTACCTGACAGGGAGTTGACCTTTCATGCTACGTGTAGATCTGCGTAGTGCGGTGGTCTGTGTAGTGTCAGTGTTTCTCTCAGCTACCCTGTTTGTTCTACTAGTGATGGTATTGAAAAACTGCCTTAACCTCGCTAATGGGCTGGCAAGTTCACCATTGGCTGGGCCTTCTTGCTCTGTTTCTGCCGGGGATCCTTCTTCCTGGGATTCTTCCTGAGCAGGCTTTTCTGCGGCACTAGGCTCTTCTGCAGCACTTAAAGGTTCAACTTGCTGTGGAGGGTCTTCTGGCTGTTGGAAGAATTGGAGTACTGGAATTATGACTGCTCCTCCGATTTGAGGCCAATCTGCCGAGAAGTCTCCTAAATCAGTATGTATTACTGCTTCATCAGGTTCCTCCGGGAAAATGAGAGGCACTTCTTCTTGGGGTTTTAGCAGATCTGGACACAACTTCAGGTGGTCCCTAGATACTGTTGCAGTTGTTCTTCCTCCATCTTTGCTGATCAGACATGTCTTCCTGTTGTCAAACCTTGAATTCAACACAGTGTAGGGTTCTCTCTCCCACTGGTCATCAAGCTTGTGGTTCCTCCGCTTCCTTTTCAATACCACTTCTCCTGGTGTGACTGGTTCTGCTGGTGCACTTCTGTTGTATTGTGCTTCTTGTTTATCCCTCACCCGAGTGAGACTGTCTTCGACACATGCTTGTGTGGCACCCCAGGGGTCTGGTTTCCACAGTAATAGCAATATTACGTCTGTGAGCAGGTGGGAGGTCTCCTGGTCAGGAATCCTATGCATGCCACACCTCCTGCCCAGTCCTGGGAGGGGAAGAACTTCCCCTATATAAAACTGGGGCTGAGGCAGGGTTAGTGAGAAGAGAAAGAGCAGAGAACACAGACAGAGACACAGTCTGGTCTGGAGAGGAGCAGCTATAGGAAAGAAAGATCAGGAGCTCAGTGGGAGCAGTGCTAAAAGAGAATCAGGGGCTGGAAGCTGTAGAGCTCGCCCTGATTGAAGAGTTCTTACCGGACCCGGAGTCCGAGGCTGTGGGGACTAATCCTTACCCAGCAGCAGAAACCGCCCGGCAGGGGATTTCAGGTCCTCTGGCCAAGAAACCCGAAGGCACGGTCACACGCAAGGGACCAGCACCGCGACGTGGAGCGGAAGCTACCAAAAGGCCCCGAGTCACCGGCCATACGGGTGAGCACCACACGGTACACTCAGGGACGTGGGCTACTTTTACCCGCCTCTAGCAAGGTAGCCAGAAGAGTACGATTAGTTGGGGAGGCCTACAACTCCGCCTGGCCAGGGGAGATCCCATCAGCTCACGGACTGACCAGGCCCCGATCGCTAGCCAGTACTCCGGGAGGGTCTACCTTGTCACCAGTAAAGACCCAGAACTACACCGCACCGTCTCTGAGTGGTTCCTGCTACCCCCCTTCAAACACGTCGGCTGCCCTGAGGCCATACCCCTCCCGTTGGGGGTTCTACCAGCTACGCTGCACAACCTTACCACCGGCCTCAGCGGTCTGCCCTGCAGCGGCGGCTTCATAGCCGCATTCAACGGGTGGCGTAGTCGAACACCGTACCATCTTCTGCTAAACTCTGCCACTTAGTTTGACTCCCTGGGCACGGACCGGGTCACCGCCACGAGACTACTACTCCTATCTGATCCGGATCCGGGTAGGCTCCCGCGTGCGCAACGCTGCGCGACACAGGCCCAGGGGCGCGTCACTTGTACTCTTCTGTACTGCTCCTGTCTGGTCGTGTCCCAGTCTTCAGTGGTCACATCTGCTTCTGGTTCTACAACACCAAGCTCCAGGTCCATGGGCAGCTTTCTTGGTCTTGCTCGCATGAGATATGCCGGAGTGCAATTGGTGGAACTTACTGGTATGTGATTATACAGATCCACTAGGTCAGGTAGTAGGTCTGGCCACTGGTTTCTCTCTTCTAGTGGTATAGTCTTCAGTAGATCGATGATGATGTTATTCATCTTTTCAAAGAGACCGTTAGTTTGGGGGTGGTACGGTGTAGTCCTGATCTTTTTACACCCGTACAGATGGCAGAACTCTTTGAACAATTCAGCCTCAAAGGCCGGGCCTTGGTCAATCAGTACCTGCTCAGGGTATCCATGGGGTCTGCAGAAGTACGCTTGGAACGTCTTCGCTGCTGTCTTTGCTGTCAGGTCTTTGACAGGGGCGACCACCAGGAACCTGGAGTAGTGATACACCATGGTCAGGGCATAGGCATATCCTGACCGGCTGGGTGACAACTTGACATAGTCCAGGGCCACGATCTCCAGGGGTCGAGTCGTCTTGATGGGCTGCAGGGGTGCCTTCTGGCTGCTGTAGTCTTTTCTTCTGAGGCTACAGGGTCCACAGTCTCTGCACCACCTTTCAAAGGAGCTGCACATTCCCACCCAGTAGAATCGACACTTCAACAGGGTCTCTAGCTTTTTCCAGCCAAAGTGCCCCGCCTGATCGTGGTAGGCCTCCAACACCATCTGGATGTCCGCCTTGGGGACCTCTATCTGCCATACCATCTCATGGGTTTTTGGATTGACGTACCTCCGGCACAGCTTCTCACGGTAGATAAACAGCCGGCTTCTCTCATTCTACAGCTGTTTTGCTTGGAGAGATGCATCCTTCTCCAGGAAGGAACCTTCTTGGGTTATCAGCTCTTTGATACGGCTGACAACCGGGTCACTGTCCTGGGTCTCTTTCCAGCTGTGGTGAGGCAAAGGGTTTAACGTCTTACCACGCTGCCTCCTGGAGGCTCGTTGCTCATGGATCATCCCATTCCGATGAAAGGCAGGTAGCTCAATCTCTTCCAGGTCATCCACTTCTTCTTCTGTGTCTGACTGGTGAGGCATCCTGGACAAGGCATCGGCGTTGGCGTTCTTGCGGCCCGCCCAGTACTTTATTGTGAATTGGTAGTTTGACAGCCGAGCCATTCATCGTTGTTCCATGGCTCCCAGCTTGGCTGTTTCAAGATGAGTTAAGGGGTTATTGTCAGTGTAGGCAGTGAACTTGCTGGAGGCTAAGTAGTGCTTGAACCTTTCTGTGATGGCCCAGACCAAGGCCAGGAACTCTAACTTAAAGCTGCTATATTTCTCTGGGTTCCTTTCAGTCGAGCGGTGCTTCCTGCTTGCATATGCGATGACTTTCTCCTGGCCATTCTGCTTCTGACTTAGGACAGCTCCCAATCCTTCATTGCTGGCATCAGTATACAGCAGGAACGGTTGGCTGTAGTCAGGGTAGGCTAGAATCTCATCACCTGTCAGAATCTCCTTCATTTCTTGAAATGATTCAGCCTGTTCTTTACTCCAGTGGAATGGGGGATTTCTGCCCTTGGGGGACTGTCCTACCAGGAGGTCTTGCAGAGGCGCTGCTTTCTTAGTATAGTCTTGTACAAACCTCCGGTAGTATCCTATCAGTCCCAAGAACTGACGCACCTCTTTGAAGTTCTTCAGCTCCGGCCATTTCTGTATGGCAGTTACCTTCTCCGGGTCTGGTGCTACCCCTTCTGGGCTGACAATGTGCCCCAGTTATTGTACCTTTCTCTTGAGCAGGTGGCACTTTGAGGGTTTCAACTTCATCCCATACTGGGACAGTGACTCAAATACCTCTGCCAGGTGCTTCAAGTGGTCCTCATACGTCTTGGAGTACACTATCACGTCATCCAGGTATAGCAACACAATCTCGAAGTTGCGGTGTCCCAGGCAGCTCTCCATCAATCTCTGGAACGTTCCAGGGGCATTGCAGAGTCCAAACAGCATACTGTTGAACTCGCAGAGTCCCATTGGGGTGGTGAAGGCCGTCTTCTCCCGATCCTCCTCAGCCACAGCTACTTGCCAGTACCCACTAGTAAGGTCAAGGGTGGAAAAATAATTTGCAGACTTTAAGGCAGCCAGGGATTCCTCAATACGGGGTAAAGGGTATGCATCTTTATGTGTAATGCGATTTACTTGTCTGTAATCTACACACATTCTCATGCTTCCATCCTTCTTCCTGACTAGAACTAGGGGAGCTGCCCAGGGACTACGAATATCCCTTACTACCCCTGCCTTCTTCATGTCATGCAACATCTCCTTGGCTTTCTGGTAGTGTGCTGAAGGTATAGGCCTGTACCATTCCTTGATGGGGGGATGGTTGCCTGTGGGGATGTGATTTTGTTCCCCCTTAATCCTCCCAAAGTCAAGTGGGTGTTTGCTGAATACCTGCACGTATTCCTGAACCACCCAGTGTACTCCTTGTTTCTGGTGGGCAGGAGTGGTGTCTGTCCCAACGTGGAGCTGTTGACACCAATCCTCAACCTGTGTTGTAGGATCATTATCCTCCACTTGGTCTGGGGAGATTAAGGACTCCGCCGTGTGAATAGAGTTATTATTTACAGTGTAAAGTTTGGCAACAGTGGCATAACGTGGTAATCTGACCCCGTCTTCCCCATAGTTGAGAAGACGGACGGGCACCCTCCCATTGCGTACATCTACTACCCCCCTGGCAGTTAAGAGTGTAGGTCTGTGTTCTGAGCTAAGGGGTTCTACTACCGCCTGGTAGCTATGTCCTTTAAGACCTATTGCTGCTCTACACCAGATAAGCATTTCACTCATTGGGGGAATCACAATGGGTACGGGGTCTGTTACCTGCACCACCGGTTAGCTTTACTTGCTGCTGGTACATCAGGGCTCGAATCTCCCTCTGGAGTGCTCTCCGCTGCCCCGGTCTGGCGGTGTCAGCAAGCTGTTGGAGTAAAAACACAACCTCCTCCAAACAGTTACCCACAATGTTAGTGCCTAGTACTACATTCAGTCCATTTTCCTCATTGACAGTCTTCACTACAATGAGCCCCTCGTCCTTTAACTCCACTCTCCCCACTTTTACTGCTACATTCTTAACCCCAAGTAGGTCAAGAGGGAGGCCGTTAGAGGCATATACTGAAAAGTCTGGGTTTGGGGGTTGGAGACTGTCCATGGACCAGTATTTGCTATAGAGGATATCAGGTATGATTGTTACCTGGGATCCGGTGTCCAGCAGGGCAGGTATCGCAATGCTGTCCAGTATGATGGATAGGAAAGGTCTTCCTCCCACGAACCTGTGGTGCCAGTGTGAGGGGCCTGCTGAGTCTATTCCTGGGTGTTGGCCCTCAGACCCAGGGTTTTCTTGTTTAAAGGACACTGGTGCACTGTGTGACCTGCCTTCTGGCAGCGGTGGCAGACGAACTCTTGGTGACGATGGCGCTGGTTGTTGGTCCTTCCTGGGGGCGGCGTTGTCCTGCTCCGGGTTGGCGATGTCCTCCTCCGGAGTGGCAACGTTCTCCTTCTCCTCCGGTTCATCCAGGGGACATCCTCAGGGCAGTCGGCTAGCAGGATATTTCCCTCCGTCTCTGGCTACGTCCGTAGTTGCAGGGCACTCATTACAGTGGCCAGGTTTTTGGTCAGCTGGCGCACTTCTGAGCGCAGACAGTCCAGCTCAGTAGGGGGCGCTGCCTGCACTTTTGCTTCAGCAGCCAGCGGGGAAAAGGTGGGTGCTGCTGGCGTTGGAGTGGCCCCACCCTGGTAACGTTGGATTGCAGTATCTGCCGACTCTAGGGGTTGCAGTCCCTTTATAGCCATATCCTTAAGGGTGTCAAAGGTAGCATCTGGATGATCCAAGGACCACCAACGCACAGTCCTGCTCTCCGCTTGGGACCTCAGCCCCTGGACAAATTGTTCTTTTAGCATTTTACTCTCATTTGTTATGCTAATTGGACTAACCTGTTTTAGAGCTCGCAGGGCCCCTTGTAAACGGCAAGCATAGTCCCGAACGCTGTCCTTCGGTTTCTGAGAGCATTGGTAGAACCTCATCTGGAGGTCTGCTTCAGTGCGGTCCTCAAAGGCAGTCTGTAATTTTTTGAAAATTGCGGACACTGACTCCTGGTCTGCGGCCGACTTCTCTCTCCGCAGTACCAGTCAATTGTCCCACAACAACTGCTGCTCTTTGTTTGCCCGTCATAGAATACATGTCCAGGATGCTGCATATTTTGCGCTTGAATCCAGACAGGGTGTCTGGCTTGCCGCTGTACTGGGGGAGCCACTTTGCTCCAGGCATGTATGGTAAAGTCAATGGTACGATAGGGGCTACAGGCCCTGGTGATGGAGCGTCTGCTCCGTCTTGCGCGGCGGCGGCCGCGGGTGCATCATCGGGGCTGTCAGCCTGGGCCGCGACGTCGGGTTGTTGCTGCAACATCTTGGCACCCCCCTAGTGAACCGTGGCCTACCTTCCTTCTGTAGGCCGCTGCTCCGCAGGTGGCTGTCTTCTGGTAGGACCTTGCGTCACTTGCGTCCGACGTCAGGGCGTCCTCTGGCTCCTTCCAGGACCTGACGTTTCCTGATTCGACGTCAGGGGCGGGGCGTGTCCTCGACTTCGCGCGCTTCCAGCGGTTACGCCCTTCTTCTTCCCGTGCGGCGACCGGAAATATGACGGCCAGTGGCGGGAAACTCCAGAAAATGGTGGGAAAATCTTCACCACTGTGAGTTTTACAGTTTCTTAAGGCGCACAGTACCAGGTGGCAACGGGCACGCAATCCTGTTCGTGACGCCAGTTAGAGAGATGTGGCGCCCAGGGGATGGGGACTACTCGGCGCCCGGGTCTTAATGCCTGTTCTTGGGGGATGTCACGGTGGTCGGCTCCCGGGCCCGTACCCTGGGGTCTCTCTTAAAAAGGGGAAAATGAAATGTCAAAGTTCGTGACGCCACCTGTGGTGTCTGGTGAGGATCACCAGCGCTGCGTCCGTCCACTGAGGCTGGTGTTGTGGCAGCTTAGATGGAATCGCTCCCCACAGGCGGACGAAGGCCTCAGGGCAGCGTAGGAGTTGGGGATGCAGGACAGAGGGGACCCAGCCAGGTCAGAGCAAGAAGGGGAAGCACACACAAAAGTCACTTCTGTACCTTTACTGGAAATAGTTCAGGAACACCCCGGAGCGCTGTAGGGTGAGAGGTGCACGTCCGGATTCTCCCCAGTGAGCGGGTGTATGGCCTCCTGTCTCTTGCCTCTCTGTAGTAAGTTTCTGACCTGCATGGAGCTAGGCCTTACTTGGTTTCTGTCCTGCACCGGCTGATCCTGTGGTAGGGCCTTCTGTTGGAGTACACACCCCCTGGTATATGGGGCCTCGGTAACTCCTGACCCTGGTATAACAGTCAGCGTTTGGTATTCCTGGGACATGTAGTTCGCCAGGGGTTCCGGTTGTCCTCTGCTGGGTGTAAAGAATCCCTGCAGACTCGGACCCGTTGTCCGGTATATGGGTTCTGGGGTGAGCTGGTAAAGTCCCTCTGCCCCCAATGCTACTCACTCCTCTAGCCTTCGGCCAACTCGGGCCCTCACTAGGCTATACACACTGGCAGTTAGCTGCTGCCTCTTCTGCTGCTCTCTGAGCGTCAGCAGCGCTCCTAGCACTCTTAACTCGAGCTGCTTGAGTCTGACTGAGCTCCACTGCAGACTGACCTGTTTTTCTGTGTCTTACTCTGCAGGAACTGGCTGTGGACTGCAGACTGTTCTGTCTCCACTCACTTCCTGTGGAGAACAAACTCACAGACCGCCTCTGCCTAGCTCCACCCTCCGTATTTATATCCCTATCGGGCTCCCTCTGGTGGACTGAGGTAGGGTGGAGGTGTGTGTATGCTCCGAGGGCTTCTTGTGGAGAAATCCTTTAATACACCCCTCCAGGATCTGTGGCTCCATGCACAGCAGGGCACCACAAACCCCATCCTGGTGGCCGCAACACGCCGTGTGACAGCAGAGAGAAGCTCTGAGCTGAACCACTACACCTGTGAGTAAAGACTTGGATGACTTTAACCTTTGTCTCTGTCTGTTCCTTACTCCGCGGCTCTGCACCCGCCAACGCTCTATTCCACGCTCTCTCTCTCTCTATGCTGCCCTGAGGCCTTGCTCCACCTGTGGGTAGCCGTACCATCTGAGCTGTCTGAACAGCGGCCTCAGAGGACTGCCACAGCGCTGGTGACCCTCACCAGAAACCACAGGTGGCGTAGTCGAACAACCACTCATCCAGAAGCCCATAATTTTTCATGTGACAGCCCTGGGCACGGACCAGGCCAAGGCCACTACGACATCCCCCACAACTACAGGCCCGCCGTCCGAGTTCACCTACCCAGGGAGGGCTAGAGCATCACAACTTGGCGTAGTCGGCAGGATTTCCTGCCCGTGGCAACGGCAAAAGTCTATACCCATTGCCAACGGCTACTGTGCGCCTTTCTAAAGACTGTATTTTCACATTCCATGTGGCACCCGCCCAAGAAGAACGGACGCCATTATGTGCAGGGAAAACAACAACCTCTTAAGACCTCCCACCGTGGGCAAGGTTCTCAAATGGCGCCAAAAATACAGACTGCCCCTTGCTTCAGAGACTGTCTTCATGGATGTGTCCGTCAAAACAGATGGGACGTCCCAGGGAATGCCCGTCTGCAAGCAGCCATTGAACCGCCCCTGAAAGAGGAGGAGAAAGAGAGGGAGACAAGGCGTGGTTCGAGCAAGTCTAGACAGACCACACCTGGAGGCGGCAATGGAAGGAGACCAGGAATCACCCTCCGCCGCTGGCCCACCGCCAACCACCTCCCTCACCCTGGAGGGATACAGCACTCGATTAGCACCGGAGGAGGCCGAGTTCCTCCGCGGCGAGACGCAGAACTTGACCCGGAGAGTGGAAGAGGCCCAGCGGAGAGCAGTCGAGGAATGGAGGAAGGAGATGTGGGAGAAGCTTGCAGCCCGACACCCGGAGGTTCCGCGCCCTGTCAGCGATACTCCAGCCCCGGCGGAAATGGAACAAGACCAGGAGGCCGCATCCAGCCTAGGAGCGGGTAAGGAAACAACCCCTGTCCCGGGCGCCAAGTGCGTCAACCTCCTCCTAGACTTCCTGCCGCCACCTCCATCCCCGGGCGCTACCCTTTGGGAGCAGCTACTAATCCCGGACCGTGAGGCCTAAGCTGTCGCAGACTCCGGAAGCCTACTGCCCCTCACACTCCAGGAGCAGTCACCACCTGCCCTCGCCTGGGTGTACTCACACACCAACCCGGACTGGTCCGCCAAGATGGAGGACCAACAGCGGCCCCCGCTAACACCGTTACCAGCACCCCCGGTTACAAGCCCAAAGGGAGAGGAGTTTAGATGGGACAACCGAGGGGGGGATCTAATGAGGTTTCCCCGGGAGACCCAAGCTGACTCAACAGCAGGAGGAGTATTGCCGGCATGAGCTCCTCCAGCTAGAGCGATAACGGCATGCACGGAGGGTCCGCTGCGAGCAGCTGGAGGTGCGGTCAAAAGCCGCTAAGGCCCAAGCCCGCCAGGCGCAGGCCTCCCGCTTCAGCCCCCGGGAGGAAGGACTCATAGTCAGATTCCACCAGGAGGCGGGATGGGACTTTATCCGCAGCCCCCAGTTCGTTCAAGACGTGTTTGTAAATAGGCGGGACGTGGAGCCCCATCTGGAGGAAGGAGACCCTGACCGCAACCTATACCCGGGAGACTTGGTCTCCTACACCCGCCACCACGGGGTGCGCGGGTGGTACGCCCTGGAGGTACGCCGGGTGTTTAAGGAAGACGCCTCTCCGCGCGTTCCCACAAGTAACCGGTCAAGATCAGTGGGAAAGCATGAGTCATACCCCCGGTGGGGATACCACCTGTAATGCAGCCTCTGCGGCTGAACTTCCTTGTTATTGTTTTTTTTTTTTGTTCTCCTTGTTGCCGTTCATTTTGAAAAGACGTTATGCCAGCGGACGGTGAGCAGTCAACAGACTGGATTGTAAATAGTTGTAAATAGTGCTCCCTATTGGTTTTATATGTGCAACAACAGACCTCAGAACAAAAACCTGTCTGGATGGCACCATTGGAGGTCCAACTCAGGATCGCCATGCCCTGCGGCCACTCCAGGCCCTACGTGGAGGGTTTTCTTTGGACAAGTCCCTTATGCTGCTGAGCCTGCACTTGCACAAGAATTTCTACTGTTTTTCTATATTTATATAATGTCTTAATATATATTTAATCTGCAACGTTTAAGAAAAATGCCTCCCATAATGGGAAGATTGTTTCTGTTGTTTACAAAAGCATTTAAAAATTTTTGAAGTCTGAAATATACCATGTATTTACTCTATTGCAGCCCGCGGACATGCTGTCTTTCACCGGGGGGGAATTTGGTGCCCCTGAGGGTTCAGTCGCCACAGGGGTACTGCACCTCAGACCGAGGTGTGGTATCTCCTCTCCAAGGTAAGGATGGAGTACTACACAGGACCCCTGCCACGCACTCAACACTACACCACTCCAGTTCAGGACGGGGATCTAAAGCACCATAGTGCAACCCTGGGTCTGAATGGAGGAGCTGGGGGGAACCAAAGTAAGGGGGAACCAAGTAGTGAGTGAGGGTGGAGGAAGCACTTTATAACACACCGTAATAGAATCATATATAAACAGATGCCATCTTTAATAACGGGTTTTTGGTTGCAGTTCCCTGGAGTGGTTAGTCAGTATAAGCGGCAGCTGTTCTAGGATTCTGTGATTCCCGGTCTCAGGCTTCGAGACTGGGGATTGGGGCAGAGTTGAGTTATAGCCAGCTCTGTTCCCAGTCTTAGTCCACACAAGAAGGCCCAGGAGGGGAACAGAGGAGATAGGCTCCACAGGCGACAGGATCTCAGGGGGTCGCCACCTGCATGCCTCATTCTGGCCTAGTCAGAGAGACCCTGCCACAAGAGGGGGTACCGGTCCCCGATTATCTGACCTTGCACTTCACGTCTCTGTCAGAAAAGTCCGGAGGTTTATGTGGATCCCAGGGGGATACGGACGGAGCGGAGTCGCCACCTGTATCCTCTTATCTGCGTTTTTCCAGAGGGACCTGGCCTTACGCCAAGTTCTCACCACCAGTCACCAATAAGGGCACCCAGTCGGTCCGGGGGCTACACGAAACCCGTAAAGGACATCGCAGTACCCGTACGGAACTCAGTGGGGAACACAAGGAGGGAGAAGGAGAAGTAAGAGAAGAGATGAACACACTAGAGCTTGGGGTCCTGTCAAGTGCACCTGAAGTACTTGGAGTGTGCTGAACCCCATCCTGGTGGCCGCAACACGCCGTGTGACAGCAGAGAGAAGCTCTGAGCTGAACCACTACACCTGTGAGTAAAGACTTGGATGACTTCAACCTTTGTCTCTGTCTGTTCCTTACTCCGCAGCTCTGAACCCGCTAACTCTCTATTCCACGCTCTCTCTCTCTCTATGCTGCCCTGAGGCCTTGCTCCACCTGTGGGGAGCCGTACCATCCGAGCTGTCTGAACACCGGCCTCAGAGGACTGCTGCAGTGCTGGTGACCCTCACCAAAAACCACAGGTGGCGTAGTCGAACAACCACTCATCCAGAAGCCCATAACTTTTTATGTGACAGCCCTGGGCACGGACCGGGCCAAGGCCACGATGACATCCCCCACAACTACAGGCCCGCCGTCCGAGTTCACCTTCCCAGGGAGGGCTAGAGCGTCCCAATAACAGGGCCCTACATTGCTTATTATATACTGTATAATGGTCACACAGTGCTCCATACAGAATAATGAGCCCCACATAGTGCTCCATACAGTAAAATGGGCCCCACATAATCCTCCATACAGTATAATGGCCCCACATAATCCTCCATACAGTATAATGGGTCCCACATAATCCTCCATACAGTATAATGCCCCCACATAGTCCTCCATGCAGAATAATGGTCCCACATAGTCCTCCATACAGTATAATGGCCCCGCATATTCCTCCATACAGTATAATGGCCCCACACAGTCCTCCATACAGTATAATGGCCCCACATAGTCCTCCATACAGTATAATGGCCCCACATACTCCTCCATACAGTATAATGGCCCCATATAATCCTCCATACAGTGTAATGGTCTCACATAGCCCTCCATACAGAATAATGGGCCCCACATAGTACTCCATACAGGATAATGGCCTCGCATAGTCCTCCATACCGTATAATGGCCCCACATAATCCTCCATACAGTATAATGGCCCCACACAGTGCTCCATAGAGTATAACAGGGCCCTACATTGCTTTCCATACAGTATAGTGGCCCCACATAGTGCTCCATACAGTATAATGGGCCCCACATAGTGCTCCATACAGTATAATGGGCCCCACATAGTGCTCCATACAGTATAATGGGCCCCACATAGTGCTCCATATAGTATACTGGCCCCACATAGTGCTCCATACAGTATAATGGCCCCACACAGTGCTCCATACAGTATAATGGGCCCCACACAGTGCTCCATGCAGTATAACAGGGCCCTACATTGCTTTCCATACAGTATAATGGCCACACGGTGCTCCATACAGAATAATGAGCCCCACATAGTTCTCCATATAGTATAATGGGCCCCACATAATCCTCCATACAGTATAACTGGGCCCTACATTGCTTTTGTGGCGCCCCTGAGGGTTTAGTCGCCACAGGGGTACTGCACCTCAGAATGAGGTGTGGTATCTCCTCTCTTAGGTAAGGATGGAGTACTGCACAGGACCCCAACCACACACTCAACACTACACCACTCCAGTTCTGAAGGGGGCCTAATGCACCATAGTGCTGCCCCGGGCCTGAATGGAGGAGTTGGGGGGAACCAAAGATTAGGGGGAACCAAGTAGTGAGTGAGGGTGGAGGAAGCATTAATCTACAGCACTTAACTAGAATCATATATAATCAGAGGCCATTTTAGCAACAAGGTCTTTGGTCGTGGGTCTTTCTGTCGGCAAGTCAGCACAAGGCTGCGGCAGGCTGAGGGTCCACGGTTCCCAGTCTCAGGCCTCGAGACGGGGGGTCGGGGCAGAGTTATAACTGGCTCTGTCCCCGGTCAGGGTCCAACTAAGAAGGCCTAGGAGGGGAGCAGAGGAGACAAGCTCCACAGGCGAAAGGATCTCAGGGGGTGCGGACGGAGCGGAGTCGCCACCTGCATACCTCATTCTGGCCCAGCCAGAGAGACCCTGCCGCAAGAGGGGGTACCGGTCCCCAATTATCTGACTTTGCACTTCACGTCTCTGTCGGAAAAGTCTGGAGGCTTATGTGGATCCCAGGGGGATACGGACGGAGTCGCCACCTGTATTCCCTAACCTGAGTTTATCCAGAGGGACCCGGCCTTACACCACGTTCTCACCACAAGTCACCAAAAAGGGCACCCAGTCGGTCCGGGAGCTTCAAGTTACCCAAAAAGGACATTTCAGTACCCGTACGGGACTCAGTGGGGAGAAGGAGAGAGAAGGTGAAGTAGGAGAAGAGAGGGACACACTAGAGCGGGGATCCTGTCAAGTGCTCCTGAACTACCTGGAGTGTGCTGAGCCCCACCCTGGCGGTCGCAGCTCGCCGTGTGACAGCAGAGAGAAGCTCTGAGCTGAACGATCAAATCTGTGAGTAAAGACTTGGATGACTGCAACTACTGTCTCTGTCTGCTCTTTCCTCCGCGGCCCTGCACCCGCCAACGCTTTACTTCACTCTCTCTTCTCTACGCTGCCCTGAGGCCCTGCTCCATCTGTGGGGAGCCGCACCAGCTAAGCTGCCTGAACACCGGCCTCAGAGGACTGCCGGAGGGCAGGTGATCCTCACCAGAAACTACAGGTGGCGTCACGAACATTCCCCTTTTTCCTACACAACCCCCCCCTCCTTCTTTTTCCCTTTTTAAAGAGTGACCCCAGGGTACGGGCCCGGGAGCCGACCACCGCGACACCCCCCCCCCCCCCAAGGTCAGGCAAGCAACAACTAAGGCCCGGGCGCCGAGTCGTCCCTCCCCCAATCCCTTGGGCGCGTCATCTCCCATACAGTATAATGGCCCCACATAGTCCTCCATACAGTATAATGGCCCCACATAGTCCTCCATACAGTTTAATGGGCCCCGCATAGTCCTCCATACAGTATAATGGCCTTGCATAGTCCTCCATACAGTATAATGGCCTCGCATAGTCCTCCATACGGTATAATGGACCACACATAGTGCTCCATACAGTATAATGGTCTCACATAGTGCTCCATACTGTATAATGGGCCTCACATAGTCCTCCATACAGTATAATGGGCTCTGCATACTCCTCCATACAGTATAATGGCCCCACATAGTCCTCCATACAGTATAATGGCCCCATATAGTCCTCCATACAGTATAATGGTCTCACATAGTCCTCCATACAGTATAATGGGCCTCAGATAGTCCTCCATACAGTATAATGGGCCCCACATAGTCCTCCATACAGTATAATGGTCCCACATAGTCCTCCATACAGTATAATGGCCCCACATAGTCCTCCATACAGTATAATGGGCCCCGCATAGTCCTCCATACAGTATAATGGCCTCGCATAGTCCTCCATACAGTATAATGGCCTCGCATAGTGCTCCATACTGTATAATGGACCACACATAGTGCTCCATACGGAATAATGGTCTCGCATAGTGCTCCATACTGTATAATGGGCCTCACATAGTGCTCCATACTGTATAATGGCACAACACAGTGCTCCATTACAGACCTCCCTTGAAATCCTGACTATAGCCGTGCTTAAAAGGAGACCATGATTTTCACTAACTGCAGCAATACTGTGGCATCGCTGTATATAGCACAAGCTATAAGTGAAAAGCTATTTTAAAAAGTTTTAAAAGATATTTTAAAAAAACAACATTAAAGTTCCAATCGCCCCCATTTTCCTGCATTAAAAATAAAGATATTAAAAAATTTAAAAAATACACATATGAGATATCGCTGCATTCAGAAAAGTTTGATCTATCAAAATAAAACCACAAGCAACATGATTCGTAAACACCATAAAACAGAAAAATATTCAAAAACGCCAAAATAACATTATTTTCTGCAATACCCCTAAAAATGCTGTAACAAGTGATCAAAATGTCATATCCATTCCAAAATGGTATCAATAAAAATATAGAAACGTTACGGGTCTCGGAAAATGGCGACAACCCAAAAATGGTTTTATTTCAAACTTCTGATTTATTTTCACCCGTAAAATAATGAAAGAACTGGACTTGTTTGGTGTCGCTGTAATCGTACCGATGAGCAGTATCACACTGCAAGGTCATTTTTACCACAAAATGTACACTGTAAAAATAATTTCCAAGAAACTATGTCAGATTGCGTGTATTTCTCAATTTCACCGAACTTGGAATTTTTGTTTCCTGTTTTCCAGTACAAAGTGGTAAAATCAATGGTGTCAATCAAAATTACAATTCGTCCCCCAAAAAACAAGCCCTCATATGTCTATGTGGACAGAAAAGTAAAAAAGTTATGGCCGTGGGAAGAAAGGGAGGAAAAAACTATAGTTCAAAAACAGAAATTGGCCCTGACAGGAAGGGGTTAACTGCTTCTGCACTCTGGAGCCCGAGAGATTAGAGCTTTGGGTTTGGGCATATTTAAGTATTTGTTGCAGCATTTCCTCGTACCAACAATGTGAATGAGATTCCTGAGGCCTCGTGCACACGCTGCTTCTTTTTTCCTTGCAGATTAGAAGCAGTTTTATATTTGCAGCCTGTCAATCCATTCAGCGATTTACATCAGATGCATGGGGGGGGAAATGCAAGTAAAAAATACGGTAAAAGTGTGCGAATTTATGTTATGTTGTGTTTTTCCTGCCACAAGACGTTTTTGGTTCAGAAATGTCTGCAGAAAGTACTTAACGTGTGCACATACAGCACAGACCAAAAGTTTGGACACACCTTCTCATTTAAAGATTTTTCTGTATTTTCAGGACTATGAAAATTGTACATTCACACTGAAGGCATCAAAACTATGAATTATCACATGTGGAATTATATACTTAACAAAAAAGTGTGAAACAACTGAAAATATGTGAAATCGAAGAAGGAAAATTATATTATCCAAAAGATAATAGTCCTCTTAATATAGATCAGCCTGAACAATGTACGGCCATAGTCAAATTAGACGTCCTTACAAAGGGTTTTACTCTAAACATGGGAGATGTCTCAGGTAAGGGTCATGAATGTGAATGTTTATGGTGTTATCAAAAGAATGGACCCCTGGAAGGCGATGTGAAGTATATCCATAAAATACACCCAGAATGTGCAAAGTATGGGGACAGATGGGAGAAAAGGTTTGGATTTGATGATAAACTTAGTTTGATGAAATGTGAAAATTTGGTGGAAGAAATAGGAAAGTGCAGTGAGAAATTAAAAAAGTCTGGACTTACAAGTGCAAATATATGGTTGTGTGAAGCCTGAAAGAGAGAAAATGGCCGACATGCCGAAAAATATTATAAAGACAAAAAGAAGGATAAAAAGGGACTGGTGTTAGTAATACAGGATGGGTGTGATATTGTCCTCACACAGAAAGACTTGAATGAAGAACAGGGTTATAGAGGTAGGGGAGAGGTAGAGGAAGAGGTAGGGGAGTGGGCCACAAAACATCTTGTTGGCATTGCAGGAAGATTGGGCATTTTCTTCGAGAATGCCCTGACAGACAAAAAATAACCCAGATGGCACAAATGCCACAAAATATGCAGTAGTAACTCAGGATAATGTCCTGATGGCCAAAGCACCCCGAAACACCTATCAGCACAAGCAGCCATCGCAACATACTGACATTACATGAGACTAGTCTTATTGACCTACAAATCCTCAAAGAGATGCAACAAGCATCCCCAAAATCTGAACAAACTACATGGGTAATAAAAGGTGCTATCTTCAAAGATGGCATATACGTATCTGCAGAAAACAAATATATATTGCCCAGTAACCTCTTTAGATGTGCTGCAGTATTGAGCCATAGCACAGGAGAGATGGTAAAGATCATAAAGTATTTACAGCATGCGACTTTACTAACTACTCAAAGTTTTGTCTCACCTGCTTTCTTGTCCATTATTGGAAACATTGTCTGTCGTAAGTGTTGAAGTAGAATACACCTGAGTGTTATTGTCACCTGGCATGTTATATGTTATACCAAATCTCTTAAGATGCCTGATTGACTCATTTCACAAGTTATTATATAATATTGGCTAAGTGTCTGTATGTCAGTGTTCATGATAGATATTGATTTTTATAGTTGTTGGCTACATGTGTGATAGGCACCGGACCGCAGGGCCTAGACCCTCCAGTATGCCGGGCATGGGTCGGATACTCTCTGCGGTCCCCTGGTCGCAAGGACGGTGGTGGCTGTGCCCGACGCCTGGAGCTGCGGAGTCACATTTGTAGGGAGACATGGCTGCGGGGGTTAAACGTCGTTCTCCTGTGCCTTCACAGTGGTGTACGATGTGGTTTACATTCCCTATGGTGTTTTGGTGATGGAGGGAGACAGGGTTGAGGGAGAGAAGTAGGCGAGAGGTATTGAAGCCAGGAGACTTTGGCAACGGTAAAACAGATGGTAACTTTTTACTCGTTCACAGCCAAAGAAGAGTATAGTACAGGCAAGCACGTGCTGGTGGTAAAACAGTTCTTTATTACAGATAAACATCCGGCAATGGAGACAGAGCAATGGGAAAACAAATGAGTAGCTTACAAGTAAGTCCCTCTATGTGTCTAATGTCTGGTGTCCAGTACTGACGCTATAGAGGTTCCCTGCCGATTCTCTATCCATATTAGGCCTCACTGTCCCATCCCCACTATCCATCATATTACATGAAGTGCAAATACAGAATGACGTTATCCCCACAGTCCTCTGTGTGTAACCACCAAAGGCCAAATGTAGCTCCTGCGTCCTGGGCACACCTGCAATAGCAGGAGACAAATGTGTGCTCTAGAGCAGTGGTCCCCAACCTTTTTTGCACCAGGGACCGGCTTCAAGGAAGACCATTTTTCCATGGCCCGGCAGGGTGGGGGTAGGGAAGGGGAGGGGCTTTTGTCATATGAGGGTGGGGTTATGGAGGGATTTGGAGTTTATTGCATACTTATCATACAGCCTAGACCAGGTCCCCGCCAGGAGCCCCACATAACGTGCTGTACCGGGAGCTGCATCACTGAGGCCCCGTCACGCCCTGCAGCAGGATGGGGCAGCTGTGTCTTGAGAGCTGCTGTTCAGCTGCATTCACTTCATCCTGCTTCAGGACCTGTGGTGACATCAGTCATGTGACCTTGATGTCATCACAGGTCCTCTATTGGTCTACCCTGCGGGAGTCTAGAACAGCGGGCAGCATCCACTCCACATTGTGCTCTGAGCTGGCGCCGCGGACCGGCAAAACCCCCCAACGGCCAGGTCCTGATCCGCGGACCGGTGGTTGGGGACCCCTGCTCTAGAGGACCAGGCAATCACTCACCCCGATTGGCAGACGTTTTGCTCCCTCATGTTTGGTCCTCAAGTTAGCTGCTCCGTTTGAAGGTTGATAGGAACAAGGGAAAGAATCCCCTACATGCTTGACTGTGTAATGATGCTCACTGAGCTTCTCTTAACTCCCATTATAGACTCTGTCTTCCCCCTCTCCTCCTCTGTAGTCTACATCTTCTTCTCTCAGACCACCACTGTTCACTTGGCAACCTGCCTTGGTGAAGAGGATATTAACTGTTTCTGTACAAACTAGTATTAAAAGTGCTAAATCCCTATGACATTAATATACATTTAACGAATACAGAGTTTTCTAGGAATAATAATAATAATAATTTTTATTTATATAGCGCCAACATATTCTGCAGCACTTTACAATTAAGCGGGGACATGTACAGACAATAAATTCAATACAAGGTGAGACAGTTTAAACAGTTACATTAGGAGTGAGGTCCCTGCTCGCAAGCTTACATTCTACAAGGAAATGGGGGGGACACAATAGGTGGAAAGTGCTTGTTGTTTCAGGTCTGGCAATTATAATAAGTCGGGATTGTCATATAAAGCTGTATGATCCGGTCATCAGCACGTATGTTCAAGTGCAATACTCAATTGCCGAGTGCAGTTATCGTGTGCATGGAGGGTGTGGAGACAGATGAAGAGAAGGGAACAGATTCTGAATAGTATTTAGGAGGGAACAGGGGAAAGTTAGTTTACTGAGTATTTGAGGTGGTAGGCTTGTTTAAAGAGATGGGTTTTTAAGGCGTGCTTTAAGACATCAGGGCTAGGCATCAATCGGTTCGTCTGGGGTAGAGCATTCCAGAGAACTGGCGCAGCACGAGAGAAGTCTTGGAGACAGAGGTACGAGGTTCGGATTATGGGGGATGTTAGTCTTAGGTCATTTGTGGAACAGAGGGTACGTGTAGGACGATAGACTGAGATGAGAGAGTTGATATAAGGTGGTGCAGAACTGTGGAGAGCTTTGTGAGTGAGAGCAATGAGTTTATAGTGGACCCTGTAGCGAATGGGTAACCAGTGTAATGACTGGCACAAGGTGGAGGCATCAGTGAAACGGCTGGACAGAAATACGACCCTGGCTGCCGCATTCAGGACAGATTGGAGAGGGGAAATTTTGGTAAGAGCGAGACCGATCAGAAGAGAGTTGCAGTAGTCCAGACGAGAGTGAATAAGAGCGACAGTAAGAGTTTTAACAGTTTCAAAAGTGAGAAAAGATCGGATTCTGGAGATGTTTTTAAGATGCAGGTGACAAGAGCGAGTGAGTGATCGGATATAGGGAGTAAAGGAGAGGTTAGTGTCGAATATGACCCCAAGGCAGCGGGCGTGCTGCTTGAGAGTTATGGTTGAACCCTCCAAGGTAATTTCGATGTTAGGTAGAGTTAGGTTAGTAGAGGGGGAAAACACCAGAAGTTCAGTTTTGGAGAGATTCAGTTTAAGATAGAGGGAGGACATTATGTTAGACACAGCAGACAAACAATCCTTGGTATTTTGTATTAGGGTAGGGGTGATGTCAGGGGAAGAAGTGTATAATTGGGTGTCGTCAGCATAGAGATGATACTGGAACCAAAATCACCTAACTCTGGGTTAAGTTGTCTCTCTGTTTCCGGATAAATAGACCCCATGTCATGATACACTCAGGTGGGACAATGTTGACTGTACTGAAGGTTTTGCTCCGATCCTACACCTATTCCAACACATTTGGTTACCTTACTTTCTGTTACCTCAGCAAAAATCCTTCAAGAGAATAGATGTGGAATCAGACTGTACATTAGCAGAATAATTGGCTAAGATAACAACACTCAAATAAGTCTCTACCCCTATTTTTTTCTCAGGAGAACTCCTACCGAAACCTGAGGTTGTGAAACGTGCTGACTGGGTCCTTGTGAAGGTGATAAAGAAGAAACACTGGCACCAGCCTAAGTGGGAAGGTCCTTACCAAGTCCTATTGACCACTCCCACTGCTGTCAAAATTGCTGAACGTACATCACGGATACATCTGTCCCACTATTAAAAGGGTTGACGGAAGTCTAGGGAAAGTTAGGCAGGGAACAAACCCAGTCTCCTGAAGCATAAACCCGGCTACAAAGGGGGGTTCTCCAAAAGGGAGAATTCATCTCAAACCAGTGAAGACACCCACTTCCATTTTCCCGGTGGATGGAGACAGGGTAGGCAGTAGAAGAAAAAAAAGATGTACTAGGGACAGTTATTTTGGGAATCCTACACATGGTTATGGGAAATTGGAAGGTAATAGATCCAGCAGGGTGGGAAAGTCCAGAGGGTTGGAGAGGTTTAGATTTAATAATTTAAATCTCATTTTTGAAGTAGGTCAGATGGTCACCTTTTTGATGGACTTCTGCCTGTTATATAAAGGACGTGAAGATGGAGAACAAGCTGCCAAACTAACTGGGTCAGAAAAATATGTTTGTGTTATAAACCAAAATAACAGGGGAGTCCGAATGTTTACTAGTTGGTCCCTTGCTAGATGGACAACCAAGACTATGGGTATAAAATTTATGGCCACACAGATTTGAAATCCAGGTTCCTCATTAGGAAAAAATAAACTTCCCGTTGCACAAAAAAGGATGATTGTAGAAAAATTAGTATTAATCTTAAAAAAAAACTAAGATGAGAGACCAAAGGTTATATGGTATTGGATCTGATGCATCAGGAACAGACCCAATAGGACATTTCTACATAGAAGTTCAGAATAATACCAAAACACGCCCCAAGGAAAGTATGTCAGAAAGAACCATAATGGAGTCCATGGGTCCCACAGTTGGGTTCACTAACTTAATCTATGAAGATAAACTAGCTCTAGAGACAATCTATGAGGAGAAAAATGAATGGTTAGAATTGCTTAGATATACTGCAAAAAGCCTTAACAAACTAAACTGTGTAGCTTGAGCAACAGCCAGACCACAGCTAGGTACTGTCCCTTTTCCCCTACATGATCAGGAGGACCCAGAAGGGTTACAGTACATAATTAAACTATATGGAAAACTTCCTGTCCCCTCAGATAAGGAAAGAAAATGCAAAACATTATCACTTTTATTTCCTCCACTTAAAAAAAACAGATATCCAACAACAGGTGATTGCTTATCCTGGTAACTATACTTGTTTCAGTCTTCCTGGGAACGGACATGACGAACTCCAGGACGACTTTTGTAGAGAACTAATCAATGTTTCCCACAACACCAACTACTCAGTCATATGGTCAAAACGGACCACCCTGAGAGAAGACATATGGTGGTCATGTGGTGACAAAAGAATACCAGCCAGATTGCCGTATGGTTCTAAAAGGGATTGTGCGGTTATCCAGCTAGTCATGCCCTTCCACCTATTGTCAACAGGAACATGGTCAAAGGTATGTGGTGGGAGTAGACAGAAGCGTGACACCCCCCCGAGAATCCTTAGATTTTAGTGTATACATAGATGACATTGGAGTTCCCAGAGGAGTGCCCAACGAATACAAGGCTAGGAACCAGGTAGCAGCTGGGTGGGAGTCCATCATATGGTGGGTGACAATAAATAAAAATGTAGACTGGATAAACTACATATACTACAACCAACAGAGATTTGTTAATTACACTCGAGATGCAGCTAAAGGGATAGCTGAGCAGCTAGGACCAACTTCCCTCATGGCTTGGCAGAACAGAATGGCATTAGGCATCCTCTTAGCAGAAAGAGAAGATGTCTGTAGTATGTTGGAGGATTTTGTTGCAATTTCATCCCTAATAATACTACAGCTCCTGATGGTAGCATCACCAATGCCCTTGATGGACTGACTGCCCTATCTAATAAACTGGCTGAGAACTCTGGATATGTTGACAATTTTTCTTCCTGGATTGAAGGATGGTTTGGGAAATGGTCTGGCCAGGTCACTTCCGCGCTGATATCTCTGGCCATTGTGGCCAGTGTACTCCCTGTTTGTGGCTGTTGTGCTATACTGTGCATTAGTGGACTCGCACAAAGACTTATTGACTCTGCCATAACAAAGACTATGTATCGAGGAATGGAGACTTTGGAACCTGATGATAATGATTCTGAACATTATACCTTCCCCGAAAATAACCAAGACTCTGAAATCCGATGGGTCCTGTGAAAACCGTAAGAAGAGAACAAAAGCCCTGATGGGTACAGAGATGTGATATTGAAATTTACAAAAGGGGGGAATGTTATAATCATTTTTGTAATAACTATATAATGTGTGTCTATATATATGTGTGTGTGTATATATATATACAGTATATATACAGTATATATAGTTTTACTGAAAGGTCCTAGAATGAGTGGAAAGTAGACAGATGTTATCTTTGCGGTCAGAAACAACTGACTCTGAGATGTGTAGAGACACTAATCATTTCTTTGGAGAAACAGGATGCTTAGAATATAATCTATAGTCGGCTGCAAGAATTCATTTCCGTTGCCTCTTATCTGATTTTGCATTATATATATACTAGAAATAGGCCCGATGTTATTGCATGGGGAGTGCGGTGAAATGAACCTCTGTGTACCCTTAGTGGTGCTAACAGGAGCAGTGGCCATGTGTCCCACCATTTGCGCTTTCCAGCATCCCTGTTCTATATCATCCTTCCGCATTTGTGTCTTGTATTTGTGGCATCATTTGACGTCGTTCACACCTGTGCACTGTCTCTTCCTTGTTGTGTGCTGTATTTTGGGATCTGGTGTTGTGTTTCTTGAGTGATGGTCACTATGTGGTGTCTCCTGTGTGCGGGTTTACACTATATGGTCTCTTGGAAGCTGTTGTGACTAGAATTGGATGTGGTCCATTGTTTTGTGTAGTTTGATGTGTGTGTGATTGTCCGTTTCCAAGGTGGAGCAAAAAAACAGAAAGGAAGTGAAAGGATCCAATTTATTATCATGTCACAAATAATGGCAAAGCTTCATACTTTACATAATAGGAACAGAAAGACAATCCATAGAAATGTTATTAGATTCTATTTTTATGTATTAGATAGATAGATGGAACTATGAAACCTGAAAGACATACTGATAGGATGTTTAGATTGTGAGCCCCAATGGGGACAGTGCTGCAAATGTATGTAAAGCACTATGGAATTAATAGTGCTATATAAATGAATCAATATTATTATATGATATAAATATATTATTTATGTATATATGGTGAAACAATGTAAGTATGTATCTATAATGTCTCCTCAATCTATATATATATATATGATATGTCTAAGGGGTAGCGCTTCTCCTTATGGAGAGTGACACACCGGCTCTGGCACGTCAAGGTAAGGAGGCTTATTCGCCATGCAATGCTTCTCTGGGAAATTGAATATGCAAATTGCCTCTTCAGAGAAAAAGACCTCAGTCCAGAGCCTCTCACCAGCCAAATCAGTTCTCATACTTTGCACTGACGAGGGCCGACAGCCCGAAACGCCGTGTCTGCAAATTGAGATTCTGATTTGGCTTTTATCCTAAGTCATATTGCACGACTCGTTAAAGGGTTGATTGTGACTTGTAGGATTGCTGCTTCCAATAGGTGGCGCTATAGAGTACAAGTCCTCTTTTTCTCTGAAGAGGCAATTTGCATATATATATATAACAACATTAACAAACATATACAGTGCTGGCCAAAAGTATTGGCACCCCTGCAATTCTGTCAGATAATACCCAGTTTCTTCCTGAAAATTATTGCAATCACAAATTCTTTGGTATTATTCTCTTCATTTAATTTGCTTGCAAGGAAAAAACACAAAAGAGAATGAAGCAAAAATCAAATCATTGATCATTTCACACAAAACTCCAAAAAAGGGCCGGACAAAAGTATTGGCACCCTCAGCGTAATACTTGGTTGCACAACCTTTAGCCAAAATAACTGCGAACAACCGCTTCCGGTAACCATCAATGAGTTTCTTACAATGCTCTGCTGGAATTGTAGACCATTCTTCTTTGGCAAACTGCTCCAGGTCCCTGATATTTGAAGGGTGTCTTCTCCAAACTGCCATTTTGAGATCTCTCCACAGGTGTTCTATGGGATTCAGGTCTGGACTCACTGCTGGCCACCTTAGAAATCTCCAGTGCTTTCTCTCAAACCATTTTATAGTGCTTTTGGAAGTGTGTTTTGGGTCATTGTCCTGCTGGAAGACCCATGACCTCTGAGGGAGACCCAGCTTTCTCACACTGGGCCCTACATTATGCTGCAAAATTTGTTGGTAGTCTTCAGACTTCATAAAGCCATGCACACGGTCAAGCAGTCCAGTGCCAGAGGCAGCAAAGCAACCCCAAAACATCAGGGAACCTCCGCCATGTTTGACTATAGGGACCATGTTCTTTTCTTTGAATGCCTTTTTTTTTTTCCCTGTACACTCTATGTTGATGGTTTTTCCTAAAAAGCTCGACTTTTGTCTCATCTGACCAGAGAACATTCTTCCAAAACGTTTTAGGCTTTCTCAGGTAAGTTTTGGCAAACTCCAGCCTGGCTTTTTTATGTCTCGGGGTAAGAAGTGGGGTCTTCCTGGGTATCCTACCATACAGTCCCTTTTCATTCAGACGCCGACGGATAGTACGGGTTGACACTGTTGTACCCTCGGACTGCAGGGCAGCTTGAACTTGTTTGGATGTTAGTCGAGGTTCTTTATCCACCATCCGCACAATCTTGCGTTGAAATCTCTCATCAATTTTTCTTTTCCGTCCACATCTAGGGAGGTTAGCCACAGTGCCATGGGCTTTAAACTTCTTGATGACACTGCGCACGGAAGACACAGGAACATTCAGGTCTTTGGAGATGGACTTGTAGCCTTGAGATTGCTCATGCTTCCTCACGATTTGGTTTCTCAAGTCCTCAGACAGTTCTTTGGACTTCTTTCTTTTCTCCATGCTCAAGTCAACTTTTCTCCATGCTCAAGAGGTTGAGTCAACTTTAATCCATGTTAACTGGCTGCAAGTGTGATTTAGTTATTGCCAACACCTGTTAGGTGCCACAGGTAAGTTACAGGTGCTGTTAATTACACGAATTAGAGAAGCATCACATGATTTTTCAAAGGGTGCCAATACTTTTGTCCACCCCCTTTTTAGGTTTGGTGTGGAATTATATCCAATTTGGCTTTAGAACAATTCTTTTTGTGCTTTTTTCATTGAAGACAAATTAAATGAAGATAATAATACCAAAGAATTTGTGATTGCAATAATTTTCAGGAAGAAACTGAGTATTATCTGACAGAATTGCAGGGGTGCCAATAATTTTGGCCAGCACTGTATATGTATGTGTTTAGCTATGATGTATGTACTGTATGTACTAAAAATATAGAATTATTTAACCCCTTAACAACATTTGACGTACTAATATGCGTCTGTGCCCTGGGACTTAACACTAGAACTACTGATGGAGTCATTTTGACTCCTTTCGTTTTTTATTTCTCTTCTGTGACTACATTTTTCAGAATTCCGGCTTGAAACTCGGTGACTTTTCCTCAAATATGATGTGAAAAAAGATTTTGTGAGAATAAATAATTTTGGTGAAAAATTTGCGCGTTTTTTTCAAAATTTACCAAGAACTACTGAAGGGAGTCATTTTGACTCCCTACTATATTTTGAGGTCCTTTTGTCACTAAATGTTGCTATAAAGTTTTGTGCATAATTTTTTCACTCTGTCTTATTTACCCTGATGTTCATATAGATGTAGTTCAATTTACATGTCAACTTTTCACATTTTCCTTGTGTTTTACCTGCTTGTATTACTGTGTAATGCTGAACAAAATAGCTTGTTTACTCTAGGCTCTTATCTTATGCTAATGAAGGGTGGTGTTTTTCTAAGGTCCTAGCAGGAGACAGTATTCTGGATAGTAACTTTACTTTCAGTTCAGCTGAAGAGACAAAGAGAACAGACGCAGACATACGAGCTCTGAAGACTCATACAGGTATGAATTGTTATGAAATAGTTTAGCTGTCTGTCAACTGATTCAGCCCACCTACTTTTGAAGGTGGCAGAACAGTTATTATTTCTTTTAGTTTTCATTTCATTTCTATTTTTCAGCAGGGAACTATATAGAATTATGGAATTTGTGAGGAATATGGAGAGAAGACGTTTGATAAAGCCTCAGGATATTCTGGCTACTTTCCAATCCATACCGGAGGATGAATCGGAATCCGAATTGCAGGAACATGTATTTGATTCTGACAGTGATGAAGATTTCATTCCTCAGAACATATCAAGTGAATCTGAAGACTCAGAAGGAACAAATCCAGAAGGTAAGTAGTTATGTGTATTTATTTGTTCTTCCACACACTGAGTTAGGGCCTGTGCACACTAGCAGAATTCTGGCTGAATAGCCATCTGGATATTCTTGCCGCAATACAGGCCGTACCTGCCCGCTCATGCCTGAAGCTCCGCTCCGAACCCCGGGCTGGAGCCGCTGTCAGGGACAGAGCAGCGCTTGCTTACACGCGAGCACGGCTCCGTCCCAGACAGCGGCTCCAGCCCGGGGTTCGGAGCGGAGCTTCAGGTATGAAACTCCGCTCTGTACCTGAGCGGGCAGGTACGGGCCGGATTGTGGTGAGAATATCCGGTCGGATATTCCGCCGCTAATCCAGCCAGTGTGCACGGACCCTTACAAAACAAAAATTCTAAATATTCATCAACTTTTTTACAGATATTCCAAGCACATCAACTGGGGATCGGGCTCATGCAGTTATGTTGCCTCGTGACCATCCTCCTAGTCGTGGACAGAAAAAATCAGCAAAACGTCCCAGAAATGAAAGAACAACAGATAACGATGGCGGCGAAGGTAATGCAACAACAAACACCAGAGAAGGCGAATCTGAAGGAATACTAGTTTCAGCGGATGGTATTCAATGGAAACCTGTTGAAATTGGAGAACACTTGCCTGGTAGGCGTGACAGCCAAAATATTCTTCGAGAAGCACCTGGCCCTACAGGATACGCCAGAAGAAATATCATTATCGATAGTCCTTTGAGCGCATGGCGTTTATTTTTTGATTCATATATATTGACACATATAAAGAACTGTACGCTTGCAGAAGCATGCAGGAACAATAATTTACAGTTTACTCTATCTGATGAGGAGCTAGATGCATTCATTGCGATATTCTATGCTCGTGGAATATCTGGCACGAACCGTCACTCGATTAGCAGTATTTGGTGCAATGACTGGGGAATACCGTTTTGCAAAGCGACAATGTCTAGGGACCGCTTTGTTGAAATTATGAGGTTTCTCAGATTTGATGAGAAATCTACTCGATCGGAGAGACTGCAAACGGACAAGTTTGCTCTATTTTCTACTGTGTGGGACAGGTTTATTGAAAATTGTATTGCGTGTTACAAACCTGGCCCATACATAACGGTGGTTGAGCAACTTTTCCCAAGCAAAACTAGGTGTCCATTCATGCAGTACATGCCTTCCAAACCAGATAAATATGGCCACAAATATTGGCTAGCTGTTGATAAGAGGAGCAAATATCTGGCAAATGGCTTCCCTTATCTAGGCAAAGATGACACACGCCGTGCTGAGGACCGTTTAGCTGACCATGTGGTAATGAAGTTATTGGACCCGTTTTTGAAAAAAGGTCGCAATGTTACAACCGATAATTATTTTACTTCAGTAAAATTAGCTAAACAGCTAAAAAGCTAAGGAACAACCATCATGGGAACACTGAACAAGATAAGGCGAGAAGTGCCTAAAGAAATAAAATCCATGAAAGAGGAATTGTACAACACTAAAGTGTTTAGAAATGAAGACAATTTTACACTTACAGTATATCAAGGAAAGCCCAACAAAAATGTTGTCATTTTGAGTTCCGTCCATCCAGATGTTGTTGTTGCGTCTGATTCCGCTAAAAAAACTCCAGAAACGGTAAAGTTTTACAATGAAACAAAATATGGAGTAGATGTAGTGGATCAGATGGCACGAAAATATACCACACGAACATGCACAAGGAGATGGCCTGTTCATGCATTTGAAAATGCCTTAGACTTTGCGGGTATAAATGCATGGATAATATTCAAGGAGATTACCCACCAAAAAATGTCACGCAAGGCATTTTTGCAAATGCTTGTGAGAGAGTTGAGTGGTCCTTATGTCACAGATAGGGAAAAGGGTTCCACGTCCCAAGTTTCTACATGCTCAGAAGTGATGGTTCAAACAAAATTTTGCCAGATCAAAGAAAAGTGCAAGAAAAATAGATCTGTCGGAAATTGTAAGACTTGTGGTAAGTCTTTGTGTGGGCAATGTACTGCCATAAATCAAAGGCAATGCCTAAAATGCGAAACACCAAATGTTTAGAAGGTGAATTCTGCGCCATATTTTCATTTTTATGCTCCTCCACCTACATTTTCTCTGCTTTTTGTTCTTCAGTTGTTGTTTATATGTGTGCACTTGAATAAAAAAAAATGTTTGAAAAACGTCTATTATAATTATTGTTATTTTCTGTAGAAAAATAAGAAAAGCAGAAAAAAAACAATCAAAAGCATTACTGTTGGATCTCACAATAATAATACATTACAAAAAATATAATTATTAATAAATAACCACAAATTAAACTCTAAAAATAAACGAAAACAAGCAAGGAGTCAAAATGACTCCTTTCAGTAGTTCTAGGCGGGGTCACGAGTCCAGTAGTCCTAGTGTTAAAGCGCTTGATAACCCGCATGCGGAAATGCATGCAAAAACGCTTGACAAACGCTTCTATATGGCCGGAAAAACGCATGTAAAATCCGCATGCGTTTTTCCTGCTAGGGAGATGCGGAAAAAATCTACAGCATTTCTGCATCGTTGGCACTTAGCCTTAGGAGGTATTTTTGTCCACTTTGATCTTAATGAACAACATGGAGCATATAGTGGCTACTGTGATCCATTTACTAACAAGGATTTCATCTTCAAGTTCTAAAGTGGGAAAAAGCTGGATTCTCAGACTCCCAGGAATTATTTTTTGATCTAGATAATTCTCAAGTGAAGTTTTGGTCCACCAAAGTTTGGTTTTCTTGAATAATAGATTTTTGTATTGATGTATGGTTTCTTTATTTGAGGTGGAGGTGTCACTAAAACCACATGTACTACCTTTTTTAAAAATGTCTATAGCCTTAGATTGCCAGACCTGTTCTCTGCCTTTAAGATCCATTTTGGATTTAATCAAACAATTTTTTACTTGGACACTCTGTAACGACAGAAATAATTCAGATATCAAAAAACGTCCAATATCACTAAGAATTTAAATTCAGTGGTCACCCTACATGTGGAACAGCATAAAAAAAAACTTCCTGAACTGTTGGTTTTTGTTTATTCCTCCCAAAAATTGGAATAAAAAGCCATTAAACAATGTCACATGCCAGAAAATGGCACCAATAAAAACTTCAAATTGTCCGGCAAAAAGCAAACCTTTACATGACTTTGTCGGTCGAAATATGGAAAAATTATAGCTATCAAAATATGGCGATGCAAAAACTAGTCTTTGCAAAAATAAGTGTATTTTAGTGTGACAGCAGCCAAACATAAAAACCCGATATAAATCTGGTATCACTAATCGCACCGACCCAAAGAATAAAGTAGTCTAATCACTTACCGTATTTTTCGGACCATAAGACGCACTTTTTTCCTCCCAAATTTTGGAGGAAAATGGGGGGTGCGTCTTATGGTCCGAATGTTGGGGGTGGGTGGTGTTTATATATGTGGGGTGTGGGGGGAGCGGTAGCGGTGGAGGAGCGGGGCACAGGAGGCAGCAGCCGCCCGCTGCAGCCTACACTGTCCCTGCTGCTAAAGAAAATGAATATTCACTGCTCCCCACGCCCCATGGGACGTGGGGAGCACTGAATATTCATGCTCCTTAATAGCGGTACACAGTGTAGCCACGCTGCGGCTCCTGCTGCTGCCGGAATCACCTGTGCACTCTGTTAAAGGGCATGAATATTCAACCTCTCTCCACGCCCATGGGCGTGGGGAGGGTTTGAATATTCATGCCCTTTAATGAGCGAGCACAGGAGATAGCCAGCAGCAGCCGCAGCGCAGCTCCGCTGTGTGCCGCTATGAAGGAGAGTGAAGTCACTGCTCCCCGTGCACACAGTCCCGGCGTGGGGAGCAGTGTCTTCCGGCAGCTGAGCTTTCTATGTGAGCCGCGCATCGCAGTGACGTCATGCGCGGCTCACATGGAAAGATCAGTGCAGGCAGACAGGACGCAGCGCTGGAGGAGAGAAGAGAGGTGAGTAGGAGTGTTTATTTTTTTTTAATGTGCAGCATGATGGGGATTAGGGGTGCCTTGTATACCAGGACAGGGATGAGGGGTGCCATGCATACCAGGACAGGGATGAGGGGTGCCATGCATACCAGGACAGGGATAAGGGGTGCCATGCATACCAGGACAGGGATGAGGGGTGCCATGCATACTAGGACAGGGATGAGGGGTGTCGTGCATATCAGGATAGGGATGAGGGGTGCCATGCATACCAGGATAGGGATTAGGGGTGCCATGCATACCAGTATAGGGATGAGGAGTGCCATGCATACCAGGATAGGGATGAGGGGTGCCATGCATACCAGGATGGAGGGATGTCAGGCATACCAGGATGGGGATGGGGACCACATATAAAAGGAAGGGGGGCGGCACATATATCAGAATATGGGATATTGTCAGAATTGGGGGACATTACCCCTATACCAGTGTCAGCAGAAGACCCCCTCCCCCTTAAAAGTGCATCATGACCACATTTTTTGCTTACATTTTTTTTTTCCTCCTCTAAAACCTAGGTGCGTCTTATGGTCCAGTGCATCTTATAGTCCGAAAAATACGGTATACCACATGAGGAACGGTATAAAAAATAAATAAAATCAATTCTTTACCTGCTGCTGATTTGTTCATTCTGCCTCCCAAAGATCGCAGGATGGCTCAGCTCACATTTATCCTGTATTCTGCGCTGAGGGCTTACACCGGGGTTTCTGTGTAAATCTCTGAAATACATGATTCAGATGGAACCCCCTGCGGAAGACTCCCTGTAATGAGTCAGATGGAGGCAACGTGGACGCAGTCTTGCCTGTGATCCCACGGTGTCTGTCTTTTAATTAGATGTGCATAAAAGTGCCATTAGCCACAGTTTTGTGAACCTCTGAAAAAAAGGACAGCGCTAAACAGAGGCCAGATAGAGTCCAGAGAAACTCTGCTGCCTCTTTATAGTGAATAGATCCCTTGGGGTAGGGTTAGGGTTGTGTTAGGGTTAGGGTTGGGGTTAGGATTAGGGTTACAGTTAGGACTAGAGTTGTGTTAAGGTTAGGGTTATGTTAGGGTTGGGATTTTTTCAAAAGTAAAGAAAAAAATGATGAGGATATGGCGATGTCACGGGTGTGTCGCCACGAAGATCGTCACGATTACACAGCCTGACTTCTCGCAGCTGAGTTTTTGGTGCTTTGTGTTTTTCGGCAGTGAGGGAGTTAATTCTCTCTCTCTCTCTGTGCTAGAGGAGGTCCAGCCTCGCCCAGCTGCAATCAATGCTGCTGTAGTGAGACTCCTTCAAATGCCTGCCGGTCTGTTAGGGAAGTGTCGGTGAAAGCATTTCATGCAGACTAACAGAGCGGATCGTGGTATTTGGAGTTTCAGAGATAAGTGTATTCGGAGAGTTTTTTCCCTTCCTCGCTTTATCATTTATCTCCTTTCCCGTTGGTGTTCCCTCTGTTGTAGTTGTGTAGTTTTTGTATGCAAGGTGGTTTTGGTTTTTCCCTTGTACTGTCTCGTTCATCAAAGTACTGAGTGTGGGCATATTATTACTTAGTCCCCTTTTGTTGTGATCGGGGTCCTTCTCAGGACTAGATTACTTAGGTGCAGGGATCCTCAGGAGGTAGGGGTTACGCTGGCGGCCTGGACCTCTGTACCTTTAACAGTACCTCCAGGTAGAGGGATTAGTCAGGGCCCCAGCTTAGGGTCAGCTTAGGCCCCCTACCTCCAGTACACAGAGACAGCGTGACAGGCGACTAGTGTTGAGCGCAAGTGACATACATAACATAGTAACATAGTTTGTAAAGCCGAATAAAGATTTGCGTCCATCAAGTTCGACCTGTTAGTTCTGTAATTGCTAAAGTTGATCCAGAGGAGGGCAAAAACCCCAAATGATTTATCCAATCTTCACCTGAGGAAAAATTCCCTCCCGACTCTGAAACCAGCAGTCAGAATAAATCCCTGTATCAACCTACTATTTTATTTTATTTTTAAGTATATGCTGAAATCTGCCTGGTATCTAGAAATGCATCCAGTCCCCGCTTGAACTGGTGTAGTGAATCTGACATTACCGTCTCCTCACTCAGTGAATTCCATATTCTCACTGCTCTTACCGTAAAGAACCCCTTCCTATGCTGGTGCTGGAACCTTTTCTCTTCCAGTCTTAGTGAATGCCCTCTTGTTACCGTAATATCCCTCCTTTTGAACAAATCCCGGGCAAGATCTCTATACTGTCCCCTAACATATTTGTACACATTTATTATGTCCCCCCTCAACCTTCTCTTTTCCAGGCTGAATAGTCCTTGTTTTGCCAACCTCTCTGGGTATTGCAGTCCCTCCATTCCCTTTATTAATTTTGTTGCCCTCCTTTGTACCTTTTCAAGCTCATTTATATCCTTTCTATATATTGGGGCCCATAACTGAGCACAGTATTCCAAGTGTGGTCTGACCAGAGCTTTGTACAGTGGAAGAACAATGTTCTCATCCTTTGCAGCTATACCTCTTCTGATACATCCCATTACCCTGTTTGCCCTTACAGCAGCTTCCTGACTTTGGGCACTCCAATTTAGTTTGCTATCAATTAAGATGCCCAAGTCCTTCTCCATCTCTGAATGCCCCAATGATTTCCCATTCAGTGAGTACTGGTGACTTCCATTTTTCCTTCCCATATGTATGACCTTACATTTCTCCTCGTTAAACCTCATTTGCCATTTAATGCTCCACCTACCCAGCTTATCCAAATCCCTCTGTAGGTCTGCACTGTCCTCTTTTGTATTAATTGTTTTACATAACTTTGTGTCATCTGCAAATATTGATATTTTACTATTTATCCCGTTGACTATGTCGTTAATAAAGATATTAAATAACATTGGGCCTAGTACAGACCCCTGTGGTACTCCACTAGTGACGCTTACCCAATCTGAGTATATTCCATTTATAACCACCCTCTGCCTTCTATGCTTTAGCCAGTTAGCTACCCACTTGCAGACATTTTCCCCCAGCCCCATCATTCTCATTTTGTATACCAACCTATTATGTGGCACGCTATCGAACGCTTTTGAGAAGTCGAGATACACGACATCCATTGGTTCCCCCTGATCTACTCGAGAGCTAACCTCCTCGTAGAAGTCAATCAGGTTTGTTTGGCAGGAGCGATTCCTCATGAATCCATGTTGGTTCGGGATTAAAAGATTATTAGCATCAAGATGCTCCGTAATTGCCTCTTTAATGAAGCTTTCAAAAATTTTGCCCACAACGGACGTCAGACTCACCGGCCGATAGTTTCCGGCGTCACTTTTCGCTCCCTTTTTGAATATTGGCACTACATTCGCCTGTCGCCAATCAAGTGGTACAGACCCAGTCTCAGAGTCCTTAAATATAAGATATAACGGTCTATCACATTACTTAGTTCCCTTAGTACCCGTGGGTGTATGCCATCAGGTCCTGGTGATTTGTTCATTTTAATGTTACTGAGGCGTTTCTGTACCCCAGCTTGGGTTAGATTTGTCATACTTAGTGGAGGATTAAGCTTGTCACTTCTCATTTCTCCTGTTAGTTCTATTTCCTTTGTGAAAGTTGTCGAAAAAAAATTATTTAATAGATTAGCTTTATCCTCATCTTTCTCTATGATTTTGCCTTCCTCACTTTTTATCGCTCCAATATTATCCGATTTAATCCTTTTACTATTTGTATACGTAAAGAACAGTTTGGGATTTGATCTACTTTCCCTAGCAATACGTTTCTCTGTTTCCTCCTTCGCTATTTTTATTTGTTTTTTACAGGTTCTCGTTTTTTCCTTGTAACACATTAGTGCCTCCTTACTGTTTTCCTGTTTTAATCTCTTGAATGCCTCTTTTTTGCTATTTAACGCCCCTTTTACGTTCTTGTTCAACCATATTGGTTTCCTCTTATTTCTGGCCCTTTTATTCCCATATGGTATATACCTCTCGCACTGAGTATTCAGAATTCTTTTGAAGGTTTCCCATTTACTATTCGTATTTCCTTGATTAAGAACTTTGTCCCAGTCAATAAGTTGAAGGTTTTCTATCAGCTGATCAAACTTCGCCCTCCTAAAGTTTAATGTTTTTGTTGTTCCCTTATTGATAACCCTACTGAAGGGCATTTTGGTGTTTTCAGAAATACTGCTGATACCACTACGTCACTAGAAAGTCAGCGGGAACTTAAGGAGATAATTGTCAGGAAGAAAGTGTTTAGGTTCATGGAGAACTGGGCTGACTTCTCTGTCGGCTACAGGCTGCACCTCAATGGGGAGAAAGCAGATGTGCTGGGGAAAAAAAATGGTCAGATGGATGGAGGAGCTTTCAAACTAGGATCTGGGGGAGGGAGGGTAGCCGTGCAAATAAGGGGGTAGAATAGACAGAGTGAAACATTCAAGGAAAGTAAGGAGGCGAGTAGCAGTAATAAATGTGCTAATAGTATTAAATGTCTGCAGGCAAATGAAAGAAGTCTTGAAAACAAAATGAATGAATTAGACTCTTAGGTCAGCCGCAGATTACAGAAACCTGGTTGGATGAAAGCCATGACTTGGTGTCAAACATAGATGGTTACACTACATTCAAATGGATAGGAAAGAAAAATAGGTAGACGGGTGGGTATTTTCGTTAAAACCAACTTAAGACCTCAAGCTCAATGACGACATGGGGGGCAGTTTCGACAATGTACAGCACACATGCCCAACTCTTGGTGATTATATTTGACCCACGACACCAGAACCACCACACCTATGTGGGGCCATTATTCTGCATGGAGGACTTTGTGGGATCCATTTTACTGTATGGAAAGCTTTGTGGGGCCAATCATACTGAATGGAGGACTTTGTGGGGCCCATTATTCTGTATGGAGGACTATGTGGGGCCCATTATACTGTATACTGGTTGGTCCACAACTTTGTCCAAGTTTTTCATTTTGGCCCTCTACATGTTTTGAGCTTTACATCCCTGATGTAAAGTCAGTATGGGTAATGTACATGGAAATGGCAATAATGGAAAGCTGCTAACTGGACTTTGCTACAAGCCTCCTAATATAGCTAAACATGAAGAGGATGATATGCTGCAACAAATTAAAAAGGCAACAAAAACAAGTCATGGTCAAAAGTGTTGGATCCCTTGAAATTGTGCCAGAAAATGAAGTAATTCTCCCAGAAAATTATTGCAATTACATGTTTTATTATACACGTTTATTTCCTTTGCGGTTATTGAAACAGCACAAGAAAACAGAGAAAAAAAAGGCAAATTGAACATAATTTCACACAAAACCACATAAAATAGGTCGGACAAAATTATTGACACCTTGCCAAAATTGTGGGTAAACAACTCTGTTTCAAGCATGTGAAGCTTGTTCAAACGCAATTGTGGCAAGTAACAGGTGTGGGCAATAAGAAAATCACAACTAAAACCAGATAAAAAAGGGAGAAGTTGATTCAATCTTTGCATTGTGTGCATATGTGTGGCACACTAAGCATGGAGAAAACAGAAAAAGGAGAAGAGGACTGTCTGAGGACTTGAGAACCAAAATTGTTGAAAAATATCAATAATTTCAAGGTTATAAGTCCATCTTTTGAGATCCGGATGTTCCTCTGTCCAATGTGCAACATAATCAATAAATTTACAAACACATACAGTCAAATATGGTGGAGCTTCAAAGAGGTTTTGGGGTTGTTTTGCTGCCTCAGGTCAGGTACCTTGACTGTGTGCAAGGAATCATGAAATCTGAAGATTAGCAAAGGATTTTGGGGCACAATGTAGTGCCTAGTGTCAGAAAGTTGGGTTTGCGTGCTAGGTCATGGGTCTTCCAGCATGACAATGACCCCAAACATACTTCAAGAAGCACCCAGAAAATGGATGGAAACAAAGTGCTGGACAGTTCTGACTAGCAATGAATCCGGATCTAAATCCCATTGAACACCTGTGGAGAGATCTTAAAATTGCTGTTTGGAGAAAAACTTTAAAATTTGAAAGTCCTCAGTGGAGGATACCATCTTTTCAGTTAGCCATTAGTCAGTAAGCTTTCTAGACTACTCAGGTCTTTCATCAGGCATAGTATAACACAAAATCTGAAGAGTCACATATTTATACACAACAGGGCACAGGAATAATGCAATAGATAAGACAAGTGACGTGAAGCAGAGCTATCAGTTTCGGAAAGGGATAAGCAGTTGTGGCGGTAAATATGTGTGGACACAAGTAGATCTATTCTTTTTTTCTTTTTTTGGGTGGTGATGAGAATTCATCCTTGTTTTAAGTTTTTGCCTGGTCTCCCCTACATACAGACCCCCAGTTGGACATTTGCTACATATAATTAAGTACATTACATTAGTTGTGATGCAGCTGAAAGTCCCTGGGATCTTGTGGTCCTGATGTGAGTTGGGAATCTTTATCTTGTCCGCGGTCATTATAAATGGATGGGTTTTACGTACACAGTTGGTGAGGATAAATTTTGTAAGTTTCACCACAAAGGTGAAACTATCCTCCCGGTCAGTTTGCTTTCCCTCCCAGTACCTTTTAATTCTAACAGTGATGAGTTTCTGGGAGATTATACTTGTTCCTTTTATTTTTGGTTCTCCTTAGCTTGCCTTCTTTGCCCTATATGAATGTGTTTTTGTTTCTCATTCAGAGTTTTCATATTTTACTTCATACTTTCCTTTCCCCTTGTTGAGAGTGTTTTGCAGCCTCCTCTCTGGTTCCTCAGGAGGTATGAGAAACTCCTCAACGGCTTATTAGTTAGTTAGGTGTGTGGTGGCATTTTTAGTTGTGCAGCTAGGTTTTTTTTCTAGTTTCTACAGAGACTAGTTGGGTGTAGTTGCGGCATTCTCCCCTGTGTGGGTTCTCTGGTGGCTATCAAGATGCGCTTTCTGGTTAAAACATTTCCCACATTTTGAACATGAAAAAGGCTTCTCCCCTGTATGAGTTCTCTGGTGCTTATCAATATCTGATTTCTGGTTAAAACATTTCCCACATTCTGAACAAGAAAAAGGCTTCTCTCCTGTGTGAGTTCTCTGATGTTTGATAAGACTTGATTTCTCTGTAAAACATTTCCCACATTCTGAACATGAAAAAGGCTTCTCCCCTGTGTGAGTTTTGTGATGTTTGGTAAGAGTTGATTTCTCTGTAAAACATTTCCCACATTCTGAACAGGAAAATGGCTTTTCTCCTGTGCGAGTTCTCTGATGGTTGATAAGAGTTGATTTCTCTGTAAAATATTTCCCACATTCTGTACAGGAAAATGGCTTCTCCCCTTTGTGAGTTCTCTGATGTTTATTAAGATATGATTTGTGTCCAAAACATTTTCCACAATCTGAACATGAAAAAGGCTTTTCCCCTGTGTGAGTTCTCTGATGTTTGGTAAGATTTGATTTCTTTGCAAAAGATTTTCCACATTCTGAACATGAAAATGGCTTCTCCCCTGTGTGAGTTCTCTGATGTACAATAAGATTTGATTTCTCTGAAAAACATTTCTCACATTCTGAACAGGAAAATGGCTTCTCTCCTGTGTGAGTTCTCTGATGGTTGATAAGAGTTGATTTCTCTGTAAAATATTTCCCACATTCTGAACAGGAAAATGGCTTCTCCCCTGTGTGAGTTCTCTGATGTATACTAAGATACTGTACAAAACATTTCCCACAATCTGAACATGAAAAAGGCTTCTCCTCTGTGTGGTTTCTCTGGTGCTTAAGAAAACTAGATTTCTGGTTAAAACATTTTCCACATTCTGAACATGGAAAAGGCATCTCCCCTGTGTGAGTTCTCTGATGTATATTAAGATTTGATTTCTGGTTAAAACATTTTCCACATTCTGAACAGGAAAATGGCTTCTCCCCTGTGTGAGTTCTCTGATGTGCGATAAGATTTGATTTCTCTGTAAAACATTTACCACATTCTGAACAGGAAAATGGCTTCTCCCCTGTGTGAATTCTCTGATGTGCGATAAGATTTGATTTCTCTGTAAAACATTTACCACATTCTGAACAGGAAAAAGGCTTCTCCCCTGTGTGAGTTCTCTGGTGCCTAACAAGATCTGATTTCTGATTAAAACATCTCCCACACTTGGAACAAGAAAATCTATTCTTCGCTGTGTGAATTTTTTGAGGTTTAAGAAAAGACTTTTTGAGAGGAAAACTATTTCTATATTCTGAACGTGAAAATGGCTTCTTTGCTTTAGAAGCAGTTTGTTTTTTAATGCTTGTTTTGTGACTTTGATTTTCCTTAGTAGTCGGTAATGAATCAGAAGACAGGACCTGTATCAAAGGATCAGATGACAGATCTTTGCTGTGAAGGGATGATGGTAAATCTGGAGAAATGTCATTCATTTCAATTATATCCTGTTGGATCTGAAAATTATCTGATTTGAAAACTGAAAATGTCAGCTGTCCCTCTGATCTCCTGGTACAGACATCTGCCAAGAATAAAACCAATTATTATTTTTAATAAAAAATCCTTGAATTTTATATTTTTGAACATTTCTACTTAAACTCTCCATAAAAAAGGCAAGTTATATAAAAAAAAATTCACTTATTCACCAGGACAATGACTGTCTAATAGGAAACTTCATAGGATGGATCAGTAGAGCGAGTTCCACTGTTTTTTCATTCTGCCTCCAAAATATGGAATAAAAAGCCACCAAACAATGTTATGTAGGCGAAAATAATACCAATAAAAACTTCTACTTATTTGACAAAAAACAAGTCCCCACTCAGATCCATCATCTGTCAATGGAAAAACAGAGGTTTCCATATTACTAGTGGCTCAAAGGCTCTTGAAAAGCAACATGGCTTCCATAAACCAATCCAGCAATATCCACTCTCCCAAAGTCAGATCTCCCCCTCACTTCTGAGCTTTGCAGTAGTTTATGTGCCTAAGTCACATTCAGCATCCATGTATTTGGTATTACTATAATGAGAAGAACCCACTTAATTTACGGTGTGTGTCTCCTGGAGCACAATCTGGGCACTATGTGTTGGGTAATAAAATAGCATATTTGCAATTTTCACTCTCCAACATCCACTGCGTGCTAATTTCTGGAGAGTGACTGTAGAGTCAAAATAGTCACTTCTCCTATAAATTAATTCACTGAGGGTTATAATTTCCAAAATGGAGTCACTTTATGGGGATTTCTACTGCTTCTGCAAAAGGTGTGTCCCAACTCCTCTGGGACGTCTACTTCTCCTCCTGCTTCGACTTGTGTGAGGTCTACTTTTGACACCAGAAGCCGCCTTATTCATTCTGCAGGCGGCGCTGGTGATGGAAGAGACGTCAGAACCAGAAGCTCTGCGAGGCGCAGGCTCTGCGCAGCCACTAAGATTAGGGTTGCAGGGACCAGTAGTACCATCCAGTTTTGCAGTATGGGTGTGTGTGCTGTCCAGCTGGAATAATCTGCTCCCTACTTCAGCCATTTGGAAAGCACCGCACCCTACTAAAGCTGGAAGCATATTGCCGGAAGCTGCCAGATACAGCCTTGTTCTCCTCTGGTTCAGTCCTCTGTGCTCAGCTCCCGGCTTGTGTATTTGTTTCTGTTGTGACCTCGGCCCGTTTACTGACTACTCTTGTGTCTTCTGATTTTGTATTTTCTCTGCCCTCCTGTTCTGACCCGGCTATCTGACTATTCTTCTTCCCATGTCACTCCACAGAACAGCAGGTAACACCGTGGCCCAAGCCTAGGGGTCTCTGTGTAAGTCCAGATCCATGTAGAGAGGTTAAAGGGTGATGAGGAAAGTAATTTGTGAAATATGTAAACGGGGTAGATAAGACAAGCCTGTTCGTGGTAGCCATCTTTTGAGCTGCCAGGTGACCATGAACAGCGCCCCCAATACATTGTGTCTGCAAACTATTCCAGCAAAATCTGCATTCCTAATAGCTAAATGTCGCTCCTTCCCTTCTTAACCTGCCATGTGCCCAGACAGTAGTGTACAGCTGTATATAGGGTATTGTCAAATTCAAAAGAAGTTGGAAAATAATTTGTAAGGTCCATTTGTTTCTTATTATCCTTTGTGAAAAATTTCAAAGTTATCACCACATAAAGTGACATCTGTCAGATTTGAAAAATGGGGCCTGATCATCTGCACATTCTGCGTACGCTGTCATTTGGCTTTGTAGTTTACAGACCTGGGCAGGTAACGGTCAGCATCATCTAATCCCAGGGGGTAGGTGGATCCTCCAGGTTGTAAGTTCTATAGAAAAGGGCTTTCACAATTTCCCAAAGTAATCTGAACATTTTCGGACGGAGGAGAATGTTGTGGTCTAGCGGCAAAATGGTGATCACACGATTGTGATACAGCCGGACTACACAAACGATAAAGCAGCCACAGCCGGTGACTGAGAAGAATCTGTGACTTCTCAGTATTCAGTGATTACTACTCACCTGGGTAGTCATATGTAGAAATCTCCTCTTTACACCGCTCATCATCCCTCACATATGTCTCTGTAGTATTACTATGGGTCAGATCTTCACCCTGAAACAAATATTGTAAAAGTCACAGACAGATGGAGAAGTCACATCTATGATCAGCTCTAATCCTGCCATCTCCACCGTTCTCATTACACAAATATAAAACATAATAATGGTGGATAAAACAAGACTGAATCCAAAAATACAAAACCTTTACAGCCGTCTACACATCATAGGGGAGATCTCATGACTCCTTCTCTCCATCTACCTGATGATCCTGAGGAACATTGGGATCTTCTTGTTTACAGTCCTGTGGAAGAAGAGGATGGGGACATCTCTCTGGTGTTGTCCTCTTACTGGATAGATCTGGAGGAAACACATACAGGGACTGAATTCATTCTTTACATACAGATAATTATAGGCCGTGTGTATTTAGTCCTGTCTATTACCTGGTGATGTGAGGGGCTGGGGAACCTCCATCATGACGTTCTTGTATAGATCTTTGCGTCCTTCTAAATACTCCCACTCCTCCATGGAAAAATAGACGGCGACATCCTGACACCTTATAGGAACCTGACACACACAATGATACCGTCATCTCCCCGATCCCTTCATAGTGTTACTGTATAATGTCCCATCATTCCCAGCAGTGTCACCTCTCCAGTCAGCAGCTCAATCATCTTGTAGGCGAGTTCTAGGATCTGGTCATTGATGTCCTCATGTATCAGGGGGTGAGGTGGAGGCCCCGTGATTAATCTCTGGTTATGGAGAGACACAGTAATAAATCTCACTCCAGACATTTCCAGAGTTCTCACCTCTCCAGTTCTGTCCATCTGTTATTTCCATAGATAAGAATGATGTAATGTGACGTCATCAGAATCTCTCACCTCTCCAGTAAGCCGGAAGAGGATCTCTAGGGTGAGGTGTAATATCCTCTCCGCCATCTTGTCTCTGTCCATATCCATCTTTGATGGGTAAATCAGAAAAATTTTCTTATATAGAAGATCTTCACTGAGAGGATCCGATATTGTAGAGACCTGAAGGAGAAAAAGATAAGCTGATGGAACATTATAAAAATCCTGTGTAATAATACAACTATTGGAGATAATGAGAGGAAACATATAAGGAGATTTATTATTTTACAGTATTTAGTTTTCTTCTTTATATCTAGTAATAAAACCTTTATATTTTAGGACACATACAACAAGCAGTTTCTTCCTTGGAGTCTGCAGCTGAATACGTTTCTCATAGACGCACTGTCAGGGAAATATTGAGAAAATATTAACAATTTCTCCCAAACCCCTCTTAAACAGTGTATAATATTTCGTCAAACCCCATTAATGCGGATACAACATCATAGTATAGAGCAAGTATATATACAAATTGAAGAGAGGCGACACCTACTAGCCTCCTGGATGGTATTCAAAGGTAGGAATTCAAAAGTGTGGAGATATGGTGACACTGGTTACTTGGGTCTGCAGAAAAGAGCAGAGAGTGGCAGACTCAGAGTTATCAGCTGAGAGGGACTGTGGAGGCAGAGATAGACCGAATAGAGCTGGACGTAGCATACCTGTGACCCCTAGTTCCTGGTTATAAGGTGGTACTGCACGTAGTGGCTTAGAGGAACGCGGTGTCCACCGCTAGTTCCTGGTGCTGTGAGCGTTGTCAGGGGCAGGATGGTATCAGCTGACCAATTGCCACCAATCCCGCAGTGCTGTGTAGTGTGCACTTCGGAAGTGCACGTGTGACGTCACCGGAAGTGACGCGTTGCTCCCAGGAAGCTGTGCGTTCCGCAGGCTGGTGTAAATGCGTTCCAGTGAGCCGGAAGTTTGAGTGCCAGGGAGAGAGAATGTGCGTTGCACCAGTATAGAGCATAAGACCCAATGGGCATGAGGCAGAGCCTTTGTTGGAGTGGAGAAGGATCCAGGAGAGGGGACAAGAGTGTGCCAGAGAGGAATAATCTGCAATAAAGGATACAATATATGAGTAGGATATGGAGATCAAAACATGTATATTATTGACCTATTCAAATTGAAGACCACATTTCCAAATGTCAAATACATTTCAACATAGGGTCACATAAAATCCCTGGGTGACAAGTTTCTCTATACCAATTGTTCAATGAGAACCAAACTCCAATCATAAAAAAACCTTATATAAAAAGCCAGTAGTTCATAGTCCCTATTAAGGCCTTTCGACTCTAAGAACTGTAATTCATGAATCCAGTAGGCTTATCTACGTTTGAGAAGGCTCACTCGGTCGCTTCCCCGACGTGGTGTCAAAACTTGTTCCAATAACTGGTATTTGAATTGAGAAATACTATGTCCTGCCGTGATAAACTGTTGGGGAATGGGTAACATTAGGTTTTTGCACCAAATTGTGGACTTGTGCTTTGAAATCCTATCCATTATGGGCTGTGTCGTCTCCCCCACATAGATTCGGCCGAATGCACATTTAATAAGATATACCACATATGAACTGTCACATGTAAAGTACCCTTTGATGTTGTATATTTTGCCAGTTTGTGGGTGATGAACAATGCTACCCCTGAGGACATTGTTGCATTGACGACATTGGAGACATGGGAATGTGCCCATTTTGGGATTCTGCAAAAAACATTGTTTAGGACCTAGGTACGCTGCGCCCAAATCGGCACATACCAGAGAGTCTCTAATATTGGTTGCTCTCTTAAAACACGGTAGGAAGGGTTGTTGGAACGCAGGGATCGTGGAATAACCGGTTTGTAAGATGTTCCTGTGTTTCCTAATGGTTTTATGTAAGATGTAGGCGAAGGGCTGTAACGTGTGAACAAAGGGGATTCTGTCCTTCTGTCCTGTTTGGACGATCAGTTCTGGAATTCGACGCCTGGGGATGCAAGAAGCTAGGTGGATAGCCTCGTTCAGTGAATTTGGTCGACATTTCTTGTAACCTCTGATTGCGGATAGTTTCACTGGACACAATCCGTTTGACCCTCTGAAATCGTGATGTAGGTATAGATTTCTTCATCGACCTTGGATGATTGCTAGAAAAGTGTAATAGGCCATTGAGATCGGTGGGCTTGGAATAGTGGTCAGTTAGGTGGCCCTGTGTATCCTTGATCACCATGGTATCAAGGAAACTAACACGGCTTGAATCATATGTCATGGTGAAGCGTCTTGAAACCACAGACGTTTAATGTTGTGGGATTGATTGCATCAGATAAATGTCTTCTAATACATTTTTTTTAGCGACTCTGACGTGCATCCCACATATTATAGTTTACTCACTATACATTCTATTAAATGCACTGCTCAAAAAAATAAAGGGAACACTCAAATAACACATCCTAGATCTGAATGAATGAAATATTCTCATTGAATACTTTATTCTGTACAAAGTTGAATGTGCTGACAACAAAATCACACAAAAATCATCAATGGAAATCAAATTTATTAACCAATGGAGACCTGGATTTGGAGTCACCCCCAAAATTAAAAGTGGAAAAACACACTACAGGCTGATCCAACTTTGATGTAATGTCCTTAAAACAAGTCAAAATGAGGCTCAGTATTGTGTGTGGCCTCCACGTGCCTGTATGTCCTTCCTACAACGCCTGGGAATTCTCCTGATGAGGTTCCGCAAACTCCTGGACAGTCTGTGTTGTAACGTGACGTTGGTGGATGGAGCAAGACATGACCCAGCTTTCGTCCTTCTCCATCACAGCAACATCCCTTTAAAAACATATAAAAACTCGATACTGAGACTCTTGATCACGTCTGCTAGAGCATGTATTCCCTCGCTATGGAAAAGTAACACTATCCCGACAATCTCACTATGGTTCTCCAAAATAAATGAGATTATGTTAAGGGAGGAGCTCACCTACACGATCAATAACTCCCATGATAAATTTTATAAAACATGGTCCTACTGGAGTTTAAATCTTCCGCTGATAACTTTCCCCTATGAGGTCAAGGTAAAGTCTATACTTCAGGAGCCTCTCTGACGTTACCCTAACCCTTTTACCCATACATCCCTTCCCCCACTTCCCTTTGTCTTTCTGTATATTTGTGTTTTTGGTTTTAACTACTCGTTTTTTCTTTTATAACCCTTATTTGTTAACCAACATGAATATGTAATGACTTAATGTTTAAGTCAGAGTCACCACGCTGGTATATCCTAAAACACATTGAACCAATGTTCTACCAGCGACTCTACTTTGGATTGTGTTAACTTCTTTCATTTTGTTTTCAAATGTTTTGGAAATACTGGTTATTGTTATGGTTATGTGGTCATGTTTGACCTACTACTTGTTACACAACTAGTACCCGGCGTTTGTATTTGTATTTCCTTTTCAAAACTTAATAAAGATAAATTTATGAAGGATAACCAAGTCACAATGCGTTTGATATTTGTTTCTTGAAAAAAAAACTAGGTGAAAGTTTTCCGCCTTTTTGGATACAAAACTCAAACAAAATATGTAAAAGAATTTACAAAGTCTGGAGGATGGATCTGAGACATCGAAAAAACTAAGTTTGAAAGAGATATCAAAGACGAGTCAAATTCAATTTACACATGGAAATGAAAAACCAAGAGCTACTGTTCTGAAATACAGGTCGCACAATAAATTCAAAGGAAATAGAGGAGAGCGGAGGTCAGCTTCACAAATCCTAATGTGTCCATGGGTTCCTCTAATTATAATTCTCTGAGGACTTATCTGATGTATCAGTGGGATCAACTAAAGACAGATGGAACAAAAATAAATTCTCAAGTATTCCCCACAATTCAGCACAAAACAACAGGCCGGAAGAAAGCTCAAATGTGACCGGACATGTGCGTTCCATGCTGGAGTGCATCACGGTCTCCTATCTGCGAATGCGCATGTCCGGAAGCATGCGTTCCACGCTGGATCGCATAATGGTTTTGGATTGCATACCACCAACATAGAAAAGTCCTATCTCTGAGATCAGCGTCATGGGAGACTAAAAACAAGTATTTCACATCCTCCCATCATGCAATAGGCACGTAGATCTACTTTATCACTACATAAAATATGGGATGATGGCCCACAGTATATTCCTAAATGATCACATTAGACCCCCATTGCATAATTAGAGATACACAAGGATCATCACATTTGCTAGTTACTAAATAGTATATGTAGGATATAACTGATAAGAAATAATTCTGATATAGAAGCTCAGATATCTCGATGACGTACAATAATATGTGAACTCCAATCACTGGGAACTGAGTAGCAATGAATAGAGTATAAAATCCAAAATGTAATCCGGAATGGGGCTGTATTCACACAAAACAAGCATAGGAAATTGGCTCATTCAGTCCCTTAGGGTCTAGTCAATCCAGTCTGGAAATCCACTCACTTTCCTTTTTGAGGATATATCTATTGTGATCACCTCCTATCACATTGGGTTTAACCACATCAATGATACAAAAGGAGATGTCTCTGGTTTCACCTCGATGTACACTATTCATGTGTCTCGCTAATCGGGTGTCCTGACCATGGTATATGTCATTCAAATGCCCCCCACCCTCCTCCTAGACTCCCTCTTGGTCTTGCCTACATAATCTGTCCAAACACAAAAAATAAAACAAGAACCGGCAACTTTGTACGGGGAAGACAATTGGTCCAGGAATAGTGTACCGATGTCATACAATAAAGAAGTACGTTTTACGGACCGGTGAGTGCTACCCTTTCTTCTTATTTGCTTACATGTTACCTACATAATCTAGGGGGCAGGTGCATGTGGCCATATATACAAGTCCTGAGGTTTTACAGTTGGAATAACCCCTCTGAAAAAAGTTTTTACTCGTGGAGGAACTCGAGAAAGATTTACATGGTCTCATCCAATTACATGTACAACATTCTCCACATCTAAAGAAACCACAGATTCTTCTATCTAGCCAAGTCCCCTTGGGTGCAGTTTTTTGGTAGAAACTATGCACTAAACGGTCCCTAATTGACCAACCCTTTCTGAAAGTTATTGTGGGAGTAGATCACACAGCACCCTCCGAGCTGGGTCGGCCACAAGTATATCCCAGGTCACTCTGATTGTCATAAGTTTTTCTTACTCGTGCTACCCCATCTTTTTCTTGGTCTCTTGGTTAGGTATGGAGGAGTCTGTTTCTCCCATTTTTCTGCAAACGATGATGTGGAATCCAAAATGTACCATGAGTACCCTATAATCCCTTAATCTGGTGTTCAGGTCTATTGCCAGTATATTCTATTGCCAGTATATTAAAATCTGTGACATTATGGCAGTACCTTCTCAACCATAAAAATTGACCCTTGGGTATTCCTCTTTTTATGGGGATGGGGTGGTGGCTATTCCACTTCAATAGTTTATTAGTGCTTGTAGGTTTATGGTAGATGAGTGTTCCTAGGGTCCCATCCCGTTCTATCTAGATTAGTACATCCAGGAAAGTCAACTGGTTATAATTAAACTCCGATGTAAATCTCAGGCCGACTCTATTGATGTTCAGTTCTCTGACAAATTCAAAAGATTGTTCACTCGTCCCTGACCAGATGATTAAAATGTAGTCTATATATTTGTACAATACCCCAATATATGAATGCCATCACTTATGATCATCCCTGAATATTGTGGATTCCTCCCACCAGCCAAGGAATAGGTTAGCATACGAGGGGGCACAAGGGCTCCCCATCGCAGTACCACTGAGCTGGTGGAAGTACTTCCTGTCAAAAATAAATAAGTTATGAGTAAAAGTTAATTTTAGAAGATCCTCCATGAAGTCATTATGTCTGCTACACTCTATTGATCTCGATTTCAATAAACGTCTTACTCCTCTGATACCATCATCATGTGGTATATTACTGTACAAAGCCTCGATATCTAGTGAGGCCTGCTCCCCTACATGCATGTATACATGCTCGAGGGTCTACATGTAGGGGAGCAGCCAAAGGGAAAACCAACTCCAGAGGGATTATTCCAACTGCAGGACCTCAGGCGGTACTGGGAGAACATTACACTGTGTGGGGGCATTACACATACTACATAAGGGGCATAATAGGGGCATTACAATGTGTGGGGCATCATACATACTGCATAAGGGGCATAATGGGGGCATTACACTGTGTGGGGGGCATCATACATACTGCACAAGGGGCATAATGGGGGCATTACACTGTGTGGGGGGCATCATACGTACTGCATAAGGGGCATAATGGGGGCATTACACTGTGTGGGGCATCATACATACTACATAAGGGGCATAATGGGGGCATTACACTGTGTGGGGGCATCATACATACTACATAAGGGGCATAATGCATTACAATGTGTGGGGCATCATACATACTGCACAGGGGGCATAATGGGGGCATTATACTGTGTGGGGGCATCATACATCCTGTATAAGGGGCATAATGGGGGCATTACACTGTGAGGGGGCATCATACATACTACATAAGGGGCATAATGCATTACAATGTGTGGGGCATCATACATACTGCACAAGTGGCATAATGGGGGCTTTACACTGTGAGGGGGCATCATACATCCTGCATAAGGGGCATAATGGGGGCATTACACTGTGTGGGGGCATCATACATCCTGCATAAGGGGCATAATGGGGGCATTACACTGTGTGGGGGCATCATACATACTGCATAAGGGGCATAATGGGGGCATTACACTGTGTGGGGGCATCATACATACTGCATAAGGGGCATAATGGGGGCATTACACTGTGTGGGGGCATCATACATCCTGCATACGGGGCATAATGGGGGCATTACACTGTGGGGGCATCATACATCCTGCATAAGGGGCATAATGGGGGCATTACACTGTGTGGGGGCATCATACATCCTGCATAAGGGGCATAATGGGGGCATTACACTGTGTGGGGGCATCATACATCCTGCATAAGGGGCATAATGGGGGCAGTACACTGTGTGGGGGGCATCATACATCCTGCATAAGGGGCATAATGGGGGCATTAAACTGTGTGGGGGCATCATACATCCTGTATAAGGGGCATAATGGGGGCATTACACTGTGTGGAGGCATCATACATCCTGCATAAGGGGCATAATGGGGGCATTACACTGTGGGGGGCATCATACATCCTGCATAAGGGGCATAATGGGGGCATTACACTGTGTGGGGGCATCATACATCCTGCACAAGGGGCATAATGGGGTCATTACACTGTGTGGGGGCATCATACATCCTGCACAAGGGGCATAATGGGGTCATTACACTGTGTGGGGGCATCATACATCCTGCATAAGGGGCATAATGGGGGCATTACACTGTGTGGGGGGCATCATACATACTGCATAAGGGGCATTACACTGTGTGGGGGCATCATACATCCTGTATAAGGGGCATAATGGGGACATTACACTGCGTGGGGGCATCATACATCCTGCATAAGGGGCATAATGGGGGCATTACACTGTGTGGGGGGCATCATACATACTGCATAAGGGGCATTACACTGTGTGGGGGCATCATACATCCTGTATAAGGGGCATAATGGGGACATTACACTGCGTGGGGGCATCATACATCCTGCATAAGGGGCATAATGGGGGCATTACACTGTGTGGGGGCATCATACATCCTGCATAAGGGGCATAATGGGGGCATTACACTGTGGGGGGGCATCATACATCCTGCATAAGGGGCATAATGGGGGCATTACACTGTGGGGGGGCATCATACATCCTGTATAAGGAGCATAATGGGGGCATTACACTGTGTGGGGGCATCATACATCCTGCATAAGGGGCATAATGGGGGCATTACACTGTGTGGGGAGCATCATACATCCTGCATAAGGGGTATAATGGGGGGCATTACACTGTGGGGCATCATACATCCCGCATAAGGGCATAATGGGAGCATTACACTGTGGGGGGCAGTAAAGGGGTCCTGTACTATGAGAACAATACGTTTCCTCCCTTCCTGTCTCCATAGTTGGGTCGTATGTATCTATTACAGGAAACAGAACAAAAACCTTATGATTCTTATAAAGGGGCAACACAAGACCCCAAAAGAGTCTCGGTGCTGAAGGGGTTAATGCCCCCTGCGCCCAGTAATGGGGAATCTCCACATATCTCCACCTGCAGAGCCGCCACCACATATATGGCTGCTCTGTGCGCCCAGGAGCTGTGATGAGGTCACAGGAGGGGAGGAGTCAGGGGTCACATGATCAGGGCCTCAGTGGATGCAGGACTCTGCTGTGCTGGTTGTCATGGTGCTGGATGAGCTGAAGTTTATGTGTGGGGTCAGGAGGGGTTTACAGTGTGGATGTAGCAGAGCCGCGTGTGTACGAGGTGTACGGAGCGGAGCCGCGCGTGTACGAGGCGTGCGGAGCCGCGCGTGTACGTTGCGTACGGAGCGGAGCCGCGCGTGTACGTTGCGTACGGAGCGGAGCCGCGCGTGTACGAGGCGTACGGAGCGGAGCCGCGCGTGTACGAGGCGTACGGAGCGGAGCCGCGCGTGTACGTGGCGTACGGAGCGGAGCCGCGCGTGTACGAGGCGTACGGAGCGGAGCCGCGCGTGTACGAGGCGTACGGAGCGGAGCCGCGCGTGTACGAGGCGTACGGAGCGGAGCCGCGCGTGTACGGGGCGTACGGAGCGGAGCCGTGCGTGTACGGGGCGTACGGAGCGGAGCCGCGCGTGCACGAGGCGTACGGAGCGCAGCCGCGCGTGCACGAGGCGTACGGAGCGCAGCCGCGTGTGTCCGAGGCGTGCGGAGCCGCACGTGTACGAGGCGTACAGAGCGGAGCCGCGCGTGCACGAGGCGTACGGAGCGGAGCCGCGCGTGCACGAGGCGTACGGAGCGGAGCCGCGCGTGCACGAGGCGTACGGAGCGGAGCCGCGCGTGCACGAGGCGTACGGAGCGCAGCCGCGCGTGCACGAGGCGTACGGAGCGCAGCCGCACGTGTACGAGGCGTGCGGAGCCGCGTGTGTACGAGGCGTACGGAACGGAGCTGCGCGTGTACGAGATGTACGGAGCCCAGCCGCGTGTGTACGAGGTGTACGGAGCGGAGCCGCGTGCACGAGGCGTACGGAGCGCAGCCGCACGTGTACGAGGCGTGTGGAGCCGCGCGTGTACGAGGCGTACGGAACGGAGCTGCGCGTGTACGAGATGTACGGAGCCCAGCCGCGTGTATGAGGTGTACGGGGCGGAGCAGCGCGTGTACGAAATGTACGGAGCAGAGCCGCGCGTGTACAAGGTTTACGGAGCGGAGCCACACGTGTATTAGGTTACGGAGCAGAGCCGCGCATGTGTACGAGGCGTATGGACTCCGGCGATGACACCGCACCTTTCCAGGGACATGACAGCTGATCAGTACAGCTGTCACGTGCCCCTAACAGCCACAGGTGCAGTTGCGATCCATCCATGGCTGTTAACATGTTACAGGGAATTTGTCACCCCTGGGACCTATCTGACCTCTAATATTGGGATCCAGGTGATAGAAGTATGAATCTATACTCACCTGTATGTCCCATATTAGAGGTCTATTTGCTGTGTAATAGCTTTTTATTAAATTAGTTTTGGCAAGCTTCACGCCTATTAGCTTCCTTTCCTTATCCCCCCTCCTCCCCTGCTCGTCACAGGGGCCTGTGACGTGCAGTTCCCGGCCGGATCCCGCGCCTGCGCAATTTGCCCTGTATGGACGGCGCTCTTCTTCCTGCCATCTGTGTAGCCAGGTGGAGCAGGAAACTTGTGCGCAGGCGCCGGTGAGTCACAATTGTGAAATTGCACTTTTTTTGCAATTTCACCACACTTTGAATTATTTTCCTGTTTTCCAGTACACAATATGGTAAAACCAATGGTGTTGTTCAAAAGTACAACTCGTCTTGCAAAAAACAAACCCTCACATGGCCATTGACGGAACAATAAAACATTTATGGCTCTGGAGAGAAAGGGAGCAAAAAACGAAATGGAGAAGCCCAAAGTGGTAAAGGGGTTAATATCAAATAATTATAAAAAAAAAAAATAGAAAAGCGTTAGAAAATATTTGTTTTTATTTCTTTCATATAGGAATCGAAGAAAACCAGCGTATGGATCTTTTCCAGCCTGGGTGCCGGGTTATCTGGGCCCATCCATCCAGTGTTGTTCATATGGTGCGAAATCCCTTCCCAGATCCCCTGAATTCCTACCTGGGATGTAAATTCCCTCAGGACCGACCCGCTGAATTCACGTCTTATCAATGAACATTTACATTTTGTTCATATTTATCCGGAACTTTTCGAAAACCGTTTAAATGGTTAACATTTCTGATTAATTCTATCATTTATTTCAGTTAAATGTACAATATAGATTTTTGGCAATGTTCACACTCTGCATCTGAGGCTGAATGGTCCACAATGTACATTATATAATCATTGTCATAGATCATTTTATAGAGAAATTCATAAACATTTTGAAATATAATAAATAGATAGTGTGGAGACATGAGGGTCAGTGGGTGGTCTCATCTTTAGAAAACCATATGGACCACGGCTCACCCCACTGAACGCCCGCTCTCCTTTCCCGTGGACACTACTCAGACCAGACAGGGTGAGGGTAACACAGTGCGCCAATAACTTATTGCACCAACACCAGCCGGTCACATACAATACAGCCCCAGCAAGTACATAAGATTGTGCAGATGACATAATCTCACCTTTCCGCTGGCTCTGAGCAGCTGTGACTTTGGAGCGTCCAGGGCCGACTATCCCAACTTCTGGCCGGCAACCAGGGAGGAGGTAGCGGCAAGCTTAGGAAGCTGAGTGAGTGCAGTGAGGTACATAGCCAGGTGACCTGATTGTCTCAACCTGGATTCTCCAGCGTCTTTGAGGGGTCAGTGATGATCAGTGGAGCAGATCTGTGTTCCTCCAGCTGGTCGGTGGCTTGCTGTAGAGTGTGTGGGAAAAGAGGCAGATGCTACTTTTCTAGGTCACACCTCATATTCAGGTATTTTCCCACTGGATTGGGAGAAGGTCGTCTCTCATTGCTCCAGTGTTCATAGTTTGTCCTTCAATATTTGCAGAACAACCTTGAACTCACTAATACAATAGGTAGACAGCAAAACTAACAATGATCAATCTGTCAGTTAGCATGTGCCTTTGTTCCACGATGACAGCAGGACAATAAGCTGCAGGGGGCGCTATAATCTGTACACAGCAGCCATTCAAGATTCCAACAATTATTTACATCTACAACTAGAGTCACCAACAATAGCTCATGTCCCTGTGCCGACTGACTAATTGCATTTGGCAGAATTAAGAAGAAATGCTGGGTCCTCACATAGATATATATATATAAATATTCAACTATATACAGTATATATAGATATGGACATAAAGTTCAAGTACAGTTGAAACCAGAAGTTTACATACACTATATAAAAAGACACATCTGCATGTTTTTCTCAATATCTGACATGAAATCAGAATAAACCTTTCCCGTTTTAGGTCAATTAGGATTACCATAATTTATAATATTTGCCAAATGCCAGAATAATGAGAGAGAATGTTTTAAGGAATTTTTATTATTTACTGCAAAGTCAAAAGATTCCATACAGTACATTTCATTAGTATTTTGTACCATTGCCCTTAAACTGAATGATTTATGTCAAGCGTTTGGAATATCTTTCCACAAGCTTCTCACAATAGTTGGTCGGAATTTGGGCCCATTCCTCCTAACAAAACTGATGTAACTGATCCTGGTTTGTAGGTCGCCTTGCTCGCACCTGCCTTTTCAGCTTTGCCCATAAATTTTAAATAGGATTGAGATCAGGGCTTTGTGATGGCCACTCCAAAACATTGACTTTGTTATTCTTAAGCCACTCTCTTACCATTTTGGCAGTATGCTTCGGGTCATTGTCCATTTGGAAGACCCATTTCCGCCCAAGCTTTAACTTCCTGGCTGATGTCTTGAGATGTTGCTTCAGTATTGCCACATAATCTTCTTTTCTCATGATACCATCTATTTTGTGAAGTGCACCAGTCCCTCCTGCAGCAAAAAAAATCTACAACATGATGCTGCCACCCCCGTTTTACAGTTGGGATGGTGTTCTTATGCTTCCAAGCTTCTCCCCTTTTCCTCCAAACGTAACGATGGTCATTAAGCCCAAAAAGTTCTATTTTAGTTTCATCAGACCACAGGACATGTCTCCAAAAATTAAATGAGTTGTCCAGTACTTTTTACTATGGCCCAAATGTATTTACCCTGTTAAGATAAGGGTTTTTGTAAATACTTTTCGTTGTCGTTCTGACCTGTGAGCGGCGCTATCGCTGGCCACTCTCAAGCATCACGTGACCCCCAACTGCAGCCGGCTCTTCCTTCTGCTGATGTCACGTCAAGTGAGGTGAGACATCAGTGACAAGGTCCCCGCATTGGATAACGGGCTGTGGGCAGGGTTACCCTGCGAGTCGCACCCAGCATCCACTGCACGCTTTCCCAATGAGGAGAGGGAAAGTGCGCGGTGGATGCTGGGTGTGACGCTCGGGGTAACCCCACCCACAGCCCATCACTCACTGTGGAGCGCAGCACTGAGTCACGCCCGGCTGCAGCCAGAATTTGACGTGACATCAGTGGATGTCAGAGCCGGCTGCAGCCGGGGGTCACCAGAGCGGCCAAAAGGACAACGAAAGGTATTTACAAAAACCCTTATCTGAACAGGGTAAATACATTGGGGGATATTTGGGCCATAGTAAAAAGTACTGGACATCTTTAAGGTCTTTGCTACTGTGCAGATTTGCTAACATTAATCTGGCTCTTTTATGTTTCTTTTGCAGTAATGGCTTCTTCCTGGCAGAGTGGCCTTTCAGCCCATGTTGATACAGTACTCATTTCACTGTGGATATTGACACAATCTTACCAGCTTCCGTCATCATCTTCACAAGGTCTTTTGCTTTTGTCCTTGGGTTGATATGCACATGTCGGACCAAAGCAAGTTCATCTCTGGGACACAGAACCAGTCTCCTTCCTGAGCGGTATGATGGCTGGACATTCCCATCTTGTTTGTACTTGCGTATAATTGTTTGTACAGATGAACGAGGCACCTTGAGGTATCTTGAAATTGTACCCAAGGATGAGCCAGACTTGTGCAAGTCCACAATTCTCTTCCTGATATCTTGGCTTATTTCTTTAGACTTTCCCATGATGCTACACAAAGAAGCAGTGTCTTTCAGGTGTGCATTAAAATACAGCCACAGATGTGTCTCTAATTAACTTTGCAGTAAGTAATAAAAATGCCATAAAACATTCTCGCTTCCTCATTATTCTGGCATTTGACAAATATTATAAATTATGGTAATCCTAATTGACTTAAAACGGGAAAGGTTTATTCTGATTTCATATCAGATATTGAGAAAAACATGCATATGTGTCTTTTTATATAGTGTATAGAAACTTCTGGTTTCAACTGTACATAGAACTTTATTCACACAGATACAGTTGAAACCAGAAGTTGGGCCCCGCTTTATGTATAATTTGATCTCATTGTTTCCTTATTGTCTTAATTAATTCACTTAGACGGGCATTTTATAGGTAGCTTTTAGACGGGTAGCTACCTTCTGTCCTCGAATCATCATGATTTTATTATGTCTTGCTAATATCTTAGGCCTAATATATCAGGCCTTCTTGCCCCTTTTGGGGGCATGATTAATTTTTACATATTACTGACTTAGACATGTAAACATTAGTTTATCTTAGATCTCTTGCTATGAATTTTTATATATTTTTAATCATGATGTCCATTAGATACATATATACCCGCAATTATGTGCTCACTTGCCCTATATTGATTATTTTATATTGATATGCTGTTCTCCAGCACATGTCACTTTATCTTAGTATGCCTGTGCACTTGTCACTTTATCTTAGTATCCCTGTGCACTTGTCACTTTATCTTAGTATCCCTGTGCACTTGTCACTTTATTAAAATGCCTATTGATTTTCACATATGTGTTATTTGCTGTATTTTCAGCACTAGTCACTTTTTTGCCCCTATGGTAATGCCACTACATGGAGATAACTTTAAAGGGCATTATCATTTTTTCATTCTTATCCTATCCTACTCTTTCCTGGCACCGGCCCTGGTGCCGGTCCATTCATATAACTTTAATTAGCATCTTCACTTTCACCACACTCATCATTGTATTCACTTTCCACCAGTAAGAGGCTAGGCAGCTTTATTTATTCTTTATTTTTCATATTTTCAAAGTGATTTATTACACATCATTATGTTTCTCATTAGATATAATCCCCTCAGTGTATCATTGTGCATCATTTTCCCTGCAACACGGCCCCCCTTAAATTATTCTAATATATTCATAACTCATCATTTCATAATCTATAATTCATTATATACCTACAGTACAGACTAAAAGTTTGGACACACCTTCTCATTTAAAGATTTTTCTGTATTTTCATGACTATGAAAATTGTACATTTACACTGAAGGCATCAAAACTATGAATTAACACATGTGGAATTATATACTTAACAAAAAAGTGTGAAACAACTGAAAATATGTCTTATATTCTAGGTTCTTCTAAGTAGCCACCTTTTTGCTTTGATGACTGCTTTGCACACTCTTGGCATTCTCTTGATGAGCTTCCAGAGGTAGTCACCAGAAATGGTCTTCCAACAATCTTGAAGGAGTTCCCAGAGATACTTAGCACTTATTGGCCCTTTTACCTTCACTCTGCGGTCCAGCTCACCCCAAACGATCTCGCTTGGGTTCAGGTCTGGTGACTGTGGAGGCCAGGTCATCTGGCGTAGCACCCCATCACTCTCCCTCTTAGTCAAATAGCCCTTACACAGCCTGGAGGTGTGTTTGGGGTCATTGTCCAGTTGAAAAATAAATGATGGTCCAACTAAACGCAAACCGGATGGAATAGCATGCCGTTGCAAAATGCTGTGGTAGCAATGCTGGTTCAGTATGCCTTCAATTTTGAATAAATCCCCAACAGTGTCACCAGCAAAGCACCCCCACACCATCACACCTCCTCCATGCTTCACGGTGGGAACCAGGCATGTAGAGTCCATCCGTTCACCTTTTCTGCGTCGCACAAAGACACGGTGGTTGGAACCAAAGATCTCAAATTTGGACTCATCAGACCAAAGCACAGATTTCCACTGGTCTAATGTCCATTCCTTGTGTTCTTTAGCCCAAACAAGTCTCTTCTGCTTGTTGCCTGTCTTTAGCAGTGGTTTCCTAGCAGCTATTTTACCATGAAGGCCTGCTGCACAAAGTCTCCTCTTAACAGTTGTTGTAGAGATGTGTCTGCTGCTAGAACTCTGTGTGGCATTGACCTGGTCTCTAATCTGAGCTGCTGTTAACCTGCGACTTCTGAGGCTGGTCAATCGGATAAACTTATCCTCAGAAGCAGAGGTGACTCTTGGTCTTCCTTTCCTGGGGCGGTCAACATGTGAGCCAGTTTTTTTGTAGCGCTTCATGGTTTTTGCAACTGCACTTGGGGACACTTTCAAAGTTTTCCCAATTTTTCGGACTGACTGACCTTCATTTCTTAAAGTAATGATGGCCACTCGTTTTTCTTTACTTAGCTGATTTTTTCTTGCCATAATACAAATTCTAACAGTCTATTCAGTAGGACTATCTGCTGTGTATCCACCTGACTTCTGCACAACACAACTGATGGTCTCAACCCCATTTATAAGGCAAGAAATCCCACTTATTAAACCTGACAGGGCACACCTGTGAACTGAAAACCATTTCCCGTGACTACCTCTTGAAGCTCATCAAGAGAATGACAAGAGTGTGCAAAGCAGTCATCAAGGCAAAAGGTGGCTACTTTGAAGAACCTAGGATATAAGACATATTTTCAGTTGTTTCACACTTTTTTGTTAAGTATATAATTCCACATGTGTTAATTCATAGTTTTGATGCCTTCAGTGTGAATGTACAATTTTCAAAGTCATGAAAATACAGAAAAATCTTTAAATGAGAAGGTGTGTCCAAAATTTTGGTCTGTACTGTACATCGTTTCCTATTGAGTTCCCCTTTTTGTATTATTGCATCATTTCATCTACACAACCCTTAGTAATCCATTGATTTCAATCCGCATTTATCTGCGTCACAGAGACAGTGTGCATGCTCCGCTCTCGATGTCTCCGGGACTTCTGATGGCGCTCATCACATGACCCGCTTGCGTTCCACGCTTGCGGTCATTGGGCGCCGGAAGGAAGATTCTCATTCAAAGAAGCAGGTACAACAGCGTCATGCATCTATTAAGTCTCACATGAGTCGGGCACTCTGGGACTCCCATTGGCCACCTTTATATTTAAATATTTTAGTCACCCTCCACCCTGACACGCCCCCGGAAGAAGCTGGCAGCAAAACGCGCGTCGGGGTGAGAGGACACAGCTGGTGACTTCTTCCACCGTCCAGGATTACTACGCTCAGCCTTACATACAAGTGTCACCTCTAGGTTACCCTCTGATTATACCTATAGGCATTTGCCATTCATATCCCTAGGCTCCCATACCAATGTTGCATCTATGCCTCACTTGTTCACTACACGAACACTGATCCTAATCACTTAGCATTATCCCTGTCAGGTCTATACTGTATGCATTTGCATTTGATATTTGTACTTTCTGGTTTGGAATTTTTTTGCTATCTAAGGCCCCTTTCACACGTTCATGTTTCTAGTACGTGTGGTGACAGTTTCTACGCGTACTGGAGACACTGACACATGTAGACCCATTCAAATCTCTGTGTCTGCGCACGTCAGTGTGTTTTTACGGATCATGTGCTCCACACGCTGACATGTCAATTTTTTTGCGGATACACGGTCCTCAAAACGTCCCACATGGATGACATCTGTGTGTTATCAGTGTGACACGTACCGGCGCCAGGGAATCAATGCTACAGTTTGCGCTGTTCCCAAGCGCCAGGTGCTGAACACTGCCCTCATCATGGTTACTGCCGGCACTGCGATCAGCACCAGCAGGCACAATGATGAGGGTAGTAGTGTCTGCTCCCCCAGTGTCCACCAGTGTAAAAATAAGATTAAAATAATAAAATTCATATAGTCACTTGACCAGAGATGTCCCCTGCTGTAATCGAGTGACTGCTGACGCTGAGGAGCCGAGGAGAATGAGCTCAGGAGCGGTGTCCTGTCACTCAATGAGTGCAGCTCCGGAGCCGCTCGCTGGAGCAAGTCATTCTACCAGGCTCCTCTGCTGAATGTCCCTCACTACCAGCGCCCCTATGACAATGACTCGCCCCCTGGGCCGTGGGGCACTCGGATCCGGGTAATAGGGGGAACGATGGGAGTAGTAGTGGCAACCCGGTTCCGTGGCTCAGGGTGGTCAGGCCTGTGGTAGTCCGTTATGTGCTGATGTTTATGTCCGACTACGCCACCCGTGGATTGCGGTTATTAGGAACCGCCGCTGCATGCAGACCGCTGGGGCTGATGAGGTGTGCAGCTAGGGTAGTGTGACTCCCCACGGGAAGAGTGCGGCCCCAGGGCAGTATAGTGGATGGTGGGAGTGATGGTAGTGAGAGTCCCAGTGCTGGTAGTGCTGGAGGAGCAAGGAGCACACAGACAACAGGTTGCAGTCCAGGGTCTTTACTAGAACAGGTAAACTGACCCACAAACAGTCCCGGCTAGGAGGGGACCTGGATGTCTGAGAGCAACGGGGAAATTGGCCCTGGTCAGGGTGAGGGTGTAGGCCTACCGTGCTTTCTGCGCACCTTCTGGCTATCTCCGCCTGATAGGGTAACAGCCCACGTTTCCGAGCTTTCCGTGTATTCTCGCCTGTATGGCCTGCGATGTGGGTTCCTTTCTGCTCCCAGCCTTGTACGGCTTTACTGGTCCCTTCGGTTGTGGCAGGGCCTCCAGGCTTCTTAGGCCAAGGAATATACAGTCCCTTGCGGACTGGTTCTCTGCTGGGGGATGTGGAATCCTTCCAGCCTCAGACACCAAAGTCTGGTAAAGTCAGTCTCTGATTTGCCAAGACAGGCCTGCTTCGCCTCTTGTCTCTGGCTGGTGGCTCTCCTACTGCCACACTTCCTCTTAGGTGCAATCAACTTTCTGTCCCTGCTCCACTCTGGGACACGTCTCAGTGCTGAGACAGGCCATCCAGTTCTCTCTAACCCTGCCCCCAGTACCAGCTTTTATAGGGGCAGCCTGCTCCCCCTACTGGCCTGAGACAGGAGGCATTGCATGCTAATGTTCCCCTGACTAGAGAACCTCCCCCTTGCTCTCAGACACAGCTTTAATTACACTTGTGGCATCCAGGCCAGGGTGACACATTCCCCCCTAGTGAAATTTAGTACTCCGGGACTAAACAATAAACAAGGACAATATGCATAACCATAAAACAATAACAGAGAGACGACGCACAGATTGAGTTCTTAAGGTCACAGTGTGGCCTGTGACCGGGTGTCCATGTCACCAGAACAAAGGGAGCCTTAACCAGGTGGGGGTCTGTCCTACCCCAAGTCCTTTACAGTCTTAGTTCATTCCTGGGTTAGGCTCTGAACGCAGTCCATACAAGTTCCCGGTTATAAAAAGTCCATAACCTTTGAGTCCTTACGGTAGCTGCAAGAAACTGAAACACAGAATTACCAAACATGCATGTAACTTGGCAAACAATTCAACATTTGGCAACAGGGTTATTTACAATCTTAGTACACTCTATATCTTCCAGCGAGCGGGTATCTGTCCCTTTGTGCTCCTGGTTGACCTACGTAGCCCACTGTCTGGTGGTGGACCAACCTGGCTTTCCCCACTAGCGTTAGGGGTACAGCTACCAGCTGGGTGTACAGGTAGGGCAGGCAGCTGTCTGCGGGTTCTTTGGCTTACCGCAGGCATGGCAGGCTCACTGTCAGCAGAGGGTTGACTCTCCTGGGCTGCTGGTACAGGCTCTTCTGCCTCTGGAACCGCTTGCTCCTCTTCACCTTCCGGCTCTGGTGTTGGTTGTTGCTGTGCCGGTTGCAGGAAATGCAGGACGGGTACCACTATGGCATCATTTATGCGAGTCCAGGACTGAGGGAACTCTCCGAGAACGGTGCTGATCTTTTCTTCCTTGTCCTCTGCGGGTTCAAGGTCACTCTAATCCTCTTCTGCACTACGGAGTTGCTCGGGGCATCTTTTGAGGTGGTCTCTGGAGACGACACTAGTGGTTTCTCCTCCATCCTTGGTGATTACGCACACCTTTGGGTTGTCGTGGTCAGACTGCAGTACGGTGTAGGGTTCCCTTTCCCACTGGTCGTCCAACTTATGTAGCCTTCTTTTTCGCTTTAGGACTTGCTCATCAGGTTCTAGGGGACCAGCAGGGGCATGTTGATTGAAGAGTCTTTCTTGCTTCTCTCTCACCTGGGCCAGGCTCTTCTCCACACTCTCCTGTACCTTCTTGTACTGCAGTTGCCTTTCCGCATCCCAGTCCGCATGCGAGGAGGTGTCCTCAGGTATTAGGACTCCCATCTCCAGGTCTACGGGCAGCTTACCCGGTCTGGCTCGCATCAGGTAAGCCGGGGTGCAGTTTGTAGCATTCACCGGGATATTGTTGTATAGGTCTATCAGGTCCGGCAGTTTTTCTGGCCACAGGCTGCGTTCCTCCAGGGGCAACGTCTTCAGGAGATCAATGACTATATTGTTCATCTTCTCACACATCCCGTTGGTTTGTGGATGGTAAGGCGTTGTCCGAATTTTCTTACAGCCATGGAGGTTGCAGAACTCCTGGAAGATTTCAGCCTCGAACGCTGGACCCTGGTCTGTCAGGACCTGTTCCGGATACCCGTGTGGACCGCAGAAATATTGCTGGAAGGCTCTGGCCGCTGTTTGGGCTGTCAAGTCCTTTACCGGGACCACCACTAGAAAACGGGAATAGTGGTCCACGATTGTCAGGGCATAGATGTATCCTGACCGGCTTGGAGCCAATTTGACGTGGTCCAGAGCTACCAGCTCAAGAGGCTGCGTGGTGACGATGGGCCTCAAGGGTGTCTTCTGGCTGGTGCGGTCCTTCCTCCTTAGGTGACAAGGGCCACAGTCTCTGCACCATTTTTCTACAGCTCCTCTCATGCCGACCCAAAAGAACCTTCCTCTTAGTAGGAACTCCAGTTTCTTCCAACCGAAGTGTCCCGCTCTGTCATGGTAAGCCCCCAGGAGCATAGCTGCATCCCGCCTTGGGACCACGACTTGCCAGATCAGCTCGTGCGTCCGGTGGTTGACAATCCTTCTGCACAACTTGACTTCGTAGAGGAACAGCTTGCTCTTCTCCTTCCATAGCTGCTTGGCTTCCTCTGGGGCATCTGGATCTAGGTGGGCATCTTCCCGGGTCAGCAGATCTTTCACCAGGCGGACTGCAGGGTCACTATCATGGGTCTCGGCCCAGCTGTGGTGAGGTAGGGGATTCATCATCACAGTTGTTAGATCCTCCTCCTTCATGCGGTGAGAGTGTTGAGCGGCTCCATACCGGTGAAACGTGGTGAGTTCTACCTCCTCCAGCTCTTTTGGGTCTTCGTCACCTTCAGGTAAGTGAGGCATTCTTGATAGGGCGTCCGCGTTGGCGTTGGTTTTGCCTGCCCGGTACTTGATCACGAAGTCATAGTTGGAGAGACGGGCCATCCACCGCTGTTCCAGGGCACCCAGTCTTGCATTGTCCAGGTGTGTCAACAGGTTGTTGTCTGTGTACACGGTGAACTTTGCGGAGGCCAGGTAATGCTTGAAGCGTTCCGTCACGGCCCACACCACCGCCAATAATTCTAGCTTGAAGGAGCTGTAATTCTCCGGGTTCCTCTCGGTGGGCTTCAGCCTCCGACTGGCGTATGCGATCACCCGTTCTCTGCCCTGTTGGTTTTGGGACAGTACGGCTCCCAGTCCCACATTACTGGCATCTGTGTGGAGAATGAAAGGCTGGCCGTAATCAGGGTAGGCCAGGATCTCATCCCCCGTGAGGGCCATCTTTAGCTGGCGGAAGGACTCCTCTTCCGGTTTATCCCACTTGAAGAGTGGCTTTTGACTTCGGGACTTAGACTGTCCGATCAGGAGGTCCTGCATAGGAGCTGCCATCTTAGTGAACCCGGGGATGAACCTTCGGTAGTAGCCTACCAACCCGAGAAACTGTCTCACCTCTTTGATGTTCGAGGGGCTTGGCCAGCTCTTGATTGCCGTGACCTTGTCAGGGTCGGGGGCCACTCCTTCCGCGCTTACCACGTGCCCTAGGTACTGGACCTTTGGTTTCAGCAGGTGACACTTCGATGGTTTCACCTTCAGGCCATAGCCTGCCAGGGCTTCGAACACCTCAGCCAGGTGCTTGAAATGGTCCTCGTAGGTCTTCGAATAGACGATCACGTCGTCCAGGTAAAGGAGGACCGTCTCGAAGTTTCGGTGCCCTAGACAGCATTCCATCAGCCGCTGGAAGGTCCCTGGTGCGTTGCAGAGCCCGAAAGGCATACAGTTGAATTCGATCAGTCCCATCGGGGTGGTGAAGGCGGTCTTCTCCTTGTCAGCCTCTGCCACAGGAACCTGCCAGTACCCGCTAGTAAGGTCCAAAGTAGAAAAGAAGTTAGCAGATTTTAGTGCGGCTAAAGACTCCTCTATTCTAGGCAGCGGATATGCGTCTTTGTGGGTGATACGGTTGATTTGTCTATAGTCCACGCACATTCTCATGGTGCCGTCTTTCTTTTTCACCAGAACCAAGGGGGCTGCCCAGGGGCTACAGCTATCTCTAATGACCCCAGCTTCTTTCATCTCTCTTAGCATGCCCTTGGCGTTCTGATAATGTGCAGGGGGTACAGTCCTGTGTCTCTCTTTTATTGGTGGGTGGCTCCCTGTGGGGATGTGGTGTTCTATCCCCTTTACTCTGCCGAAGTCTAGCGGGTGCTTACTAAAGACTCTCTCGTACTCCTGTACCACCCGGTAGACTCCTTGTTTTTGGTGCACGGGAGTGGAGTCAGCACCCACGTGGAGTTTCTGGCACCAGTCCTCCTTTTGTTTCTGGGAGCCATTACCCTCCGCCTGTGGAGATGGAGGCAAGGGTTCCACGGCCCTGATAGCTTTGTGTTCGACAACAAACAGTTTGGCGAGTGTAGCGTACCTGGGTAAGTGTACTTCCCTCTCCCCAATGTTGAGGATGCGGACGAGCACCCTCCCATGACGGACATCAACCACCCCCCAGGCTGTCAAAATGGTGGGCCTGCTGTCTGAGTACACGGGTTCTACCATGGCTTGGTAGTCTCTACCTCTCAACCCGATTGCAGTCCGACACCAGATCATCATTTCACTTTTGGGAGGCATGGAAATGGGGAATGGGTCACTCAGTCTTACGCTACCGATCTCACCACCAGACAGTTCTACCTGCTGCCGTCTCATCAGGGCTTTTATCTCCTTGTTGAGGACTCTCTGTTGGCTGGAACTAGCATTCACCGCCACCTGTTGTAGAATTACAATTACCTCTGAAAGACAATTTTCAGTTACGTTAGTACCCACAGTTATTTTAGGGTGACTTTCATGACGGTCAATGTCCACAATAATCACTCCCTGTGCCGGCAGTTCAACTTTACCAATTTTAATGGTCATCTCCTTGAACCCCATCTGCGGCACGGGTAAGCCATTACTGGCGATGATGCTCAAGTTACTGTATGGATACCGTGTGATATCAGCATCAGTCCAATACTGCTTAAAAAGTACATAAGGGATTGTGGTTACTTGCGACCCAGTATCCAGCAAGGCGCTCATGGGGAGACCGTCCAGCACCACGGGTAAAACCGGGCACCCCCCAATGTACTTATCACGCCAATTATAAGGGCCTGGTGATCTTATGCCTGGGGGTCGGCCCTCTGCCCCAGGTTGGACCCGTTTAAATTACAGTACCTGGAAATGTGTCCGGGCTGGTTGCATCGACGGCAAATGGGCTGTCCATCCTCTGCGTAGCGGTCTGTGGGCCTCCCTCGGAACGACGGGATCCTCCTCTGTCGATGCCATGAAGAAATACAGCAAGATAAGACTTTGCCAGCAATGAATAACCTTGTAAGCCCTCAGAATCCTCCTGGATGGAGAAAGAAGAATGTTGTGAAGAAAAAACGGAGAGTGGTGGTCATGGGGGATTCCCTGTTAAGAGGAACAGAGGCCGCTATCTGCAGACTAGACATAACCTCAAGAGAAATGTGCTGTCTTCCAGGAGCAAAAATTAAAGATGTGTCTGACAGGATATCAAGACTCTTCAGACCTACAGATCACTACCCATTCCTGCTAATACATGTGGGGACAAATGACACAGCAAGAAAGGACCTGGAAACCATCTGCAGTGACTTTGAAGACTTAGGCAAGAAAGTGAAAGAATTGGGAGCGCAGGTGGTCTTCTCATCCATCCTCCCAGTGGATGGCCATGGAACAATGAGGTGGAATAAGATTCTACAGGTGAACAACTGGCTACGTCGATGGTGCCGTCAACAAGGATTTGGATTTCTGGATCACGGAATGAATTACCTATACGATGGACTACTTGCTAGAGATGGGGTGCACCTTACGAAGACTGGAAAACATGTATTTGGAAGTCGCCTTGCTACACTCATCAGAAGAGCTTTAAACTAGAACAATGTGGGAAGGGAAGCAAAAGGCCAGAAAAAGCCATACAGCTGACAAACACTATTGAGATCTCTGCTACTGGAAGTGGAAAAGAAGAACAAAGACAAAAAAATCTAAATAATAAAAATATGGGAGGAAGAGAAACCAATCACAAACTAAAATGTTTTTATACAAATGCACAAAGCATGGGCAACAAACAAGGAGAATTGGAACTACTAATGCAGGAAAAGGAATATGATGTCATTGGAATCACTGAAACTTGGTGGGACGATACACGATTGGAATAAAAGGCTAAAAGGATACAACTTATTTGCAAGAAACAGACTTGATAAACGAGGAGGAGGTGTTGCATTGTATGTTAGAAAAGCGTATATCTGCACAGAGATTGAAGCTTCAGAGACTGGGAGTTCTGTGGAAACTGTTTGGGTAAGAATACAAGGAGAGAACAACGGAAAGGACACCATTGTAGGCATTTACTACAGGCCACCTGGGCAAGCTGAAGATATGGATGAACTCTTTATGTATCAAATGACCAAGTTCTCCAAAAAATATGACGTAGTGGTCATGGGAGATTTCAACTATCCAGACATTTGTTGGGAATCTCTCTCAAGTAAAACTAACAGGTCAAGCAAATTCTTATCCTCTCTTGCTGACAACTTTATCTTCCAAAAGGTAGGGGAGAAAACAAGGGGATCTGCTACTTTGGATCTAATCCTTATAAACAGGGAGGAAATGGTTGAGGAGGTAAAGGTGGCTGGGACCCTAGGAGGCAGCGATCATGCTATTATAGAATTTTGGATAACTAGAGGAGGAAGACATGTGAAGACTCAAACTTCAAGGTTAGATTTTAGAAAGGCAGATTTTAAGAGACTCAGAAAGAGAATAGGAGGGATCCAATGGCTGGATGTCCTTAAGGACAAAAATGTCCAGGAAGGATGGGAAATTTTTAAAAATGAGATTCTCAAAGCACAATCGTTAACAATCCCGAAAAGTAGGAAGAATGGGAAGCATTTAAGGAAACCAGGATGGATGAACACAGAACTTAAACACATGCTAAAAAGAAAGAAAGAAATGTTTATTAAATGGAAAGAGGGAGGCATATCTAAAGAAGATTATAATGCAGTCTGCAGATCCTGCAGGGCACGTATCAGGTTAGCTAAAGGTGACAATGAATTAAGGCTTGCAAGAGATGTCAAAAGCAATAAAAAAGGATTTTGGGGGTATGTCAAAAGTAAAAGAAAAGTCAAAGATGCTATAGGATTTTTACAGGATGAAAATGGAGAAATGGTAAGAGAGGATGTTGAGAAGGCCGAACTTTTTAATTCCTATTTTGCATCTGTTTTCTCTCAGAAAGAAAATGTAACATCAACTGATCTTCACTGTCCTTTTAAAGGAATAGAGGAATCCAAGTTATCAGTAAACAGAAAGATTGTGAGGGAATATTTAGCTAACATAAATGAGTTCAAGTCTCCAGGTCCAGATGAATTACACCCCAGAGTACTGAAGGAGATTGTAGAAGAAATTTTAGAACCACTCTCCATAATCTTTGAAAATTCTTGGAGAACAGGAGAAGTCCCAGAAGACTGGAGAAGAGCAAATGTTGTTCCTATCTTCAAAAAGGGGAAGAAGGTGGACCCAGGGAACTATAGGCCGGTGAGTCTGACTTCTATACCAGGAAAGATCTTTGAACAAATTATTAAACAACATGTATGTAAGTACATGGATAAGAATGAAGTGATTAACCAGAGTCAGCATGGGTTTGTAACTAACAAGTCATGTCAGACTAACTTAATTTCCTTCTATGACAGAATCACTGACTGGGTGGATCAGGGAAATGCTGTAGATATAGTATATCTTGACTTCAGCAAAGCATTTGACAAAGTATCTCACATCATCCTTATTGAAAAAATGACCAAGTATGCAATGGACCAGGCAACTGTTAGGTGGATTCATAACTGGCTTAGTGATCGGACTCAAAGGGTGGTTGTAAATGGCTTCACATCCAGCTGGATGAATGTCTCAAGTGGGGTACCACAGGGCTCCGTCCTGGGACCTGTATTGTTCAACATCTTTATCAATGATTTAGATGAAGGAATTGAGGGTAAACTGATTAAATTTGCTGATGACACAAAGCTAGGAGGGATAGCTAATACTAGAGAAGAGAGAGAGAGGATTCAAAAAGACCTAAATAAACTGGAGCAGTGGGCAGCAACCAACAGAATGGTTTTTAACAGGGAAAAATGCAAAGTACTACATCTGGGCAATAAAAATGAAAAAAGCATATACAGAATGGGAGGAATAGAGCTAAGCAACAGTACATGTGAAAAAGACTTAGGTATACTAATAGATCATAGACTGAACATGAGTCAACAGTGTGATGCAGCAGCAAAAAAGGCAAATACAATTCTGGGATGTATTAACAGAAGCATACAGTCTAGATCACGTGAAGTCATTATCGGTCTTTACTCCTCTTTGGTCAGACCTCATCTGGAATACTGTGTACAGTTTTGGGCACCACATTTTAAAAAAGACATCGACAAACTGGAGCAAGTTCAGAGAAGAGCGACCAGAATGGTGACTGGTCTGCAAACCATGTCCTATGAGGAACGGTTGCAGGATTTGGGAATGTTTAGCTTGCAAAAAAGAAGACTGAGAGGAGACTTAATAGCTGTCTACAAATATGTCAAGGGCTGTCACATTGTAGAAGGATCATCTTTATTCTCATTTGCACAAGGAAAGACTAGAAGCAATGGGATGAAACTAAATGGGAGGAGACACAGATTAGATATTAGAAAAAACTTTTTGACAGTTAGGGTGATTAATGAGTGGAACAGGCTGCCACGAGAGGTGGTGAGTTCCCCTTCAATGGACGTCTTCAAACAGAGGCTGGACAGACATCTGTCTGAGATGATCTAGTGAATCCTGCTTTGAGCAGGGGGTTGGACCAGATGACCCAGGAGGTCCCTTCCAACTCTACCATTCTATGATTCTATGATTCTATGACATCCTTCGGACTTGAAGCCAGCTCGATGGGTCTTGACGGGTCCACTTGCAACGCCTGGACGGTCCTGGTCAACGCCGCGACGCTCCTGGTTAGCTCCTGGACTTGGTGGTGCAGGCCTTTCGACGGGGCTTGGTTCAGGGCCTGTGCATCAGCCTCCACGGAGTCCATAGAGGAGAGCGCCTTCTCCTGGTGGTAGGTGATAGCAGGGCGCCGGGGGTTTATAGCGCCACTGGTTGCAGATTCACGGAGCACCCTTATGGCCCTGTCCTTAAATTGGGCAAAGGTCAGGTCGGGGTTCTGAAAGAACATGAGGCGCAGTTGGGCCCTGTGGGCGCTAGACAGCAGACCTTCTATGAATTGTTCTGTTAGCAGCTTATCGGTTTCCTGCACACTGCCAGGGTCAGTTTGTTGAATAGCCCTCAAGGCTTCCTGCAGATTTAGAGCATAGTCTCTGATGCTGTCCTGTGCCCGCTGCTTACATCCATAGAACCTCATTTTAATCTCAGCGGAGGTACGTGTATCAAAGGTACCCCGCAGCCGGGCCAGAATACCCTTCACAGTCCTTTTCTCCTCAGTGGGCCATGATTTTACCTCCCTTTGGGCTGCGCCAGTTAACTGCCCTGTCAATATGCTGACCTTCTGCTCCTCTGTCAGGGGGTAAACCTGGAACAAACTGTATAGCCTTTCCTTAAAGTCAGTTAGGGCATGGGGCTCCCCTGAGTACTTGGGCAACCAGGCCGCTCCAGGGATGTAGGGCAAGGAAAAGGGCATCACCGCTGCTGCAGCTGCGTTGGTGGTAGTGCGCGCCTCTGTGTCCGACATCTTCCTCCCCCCTAGTTAAGCGTGGCCTACCTTCCGACGATCCTTTTCTGTAGGCCGCGGCTCTGCTGCTGCTGCTATGGACGAGGACCTGGCGTCGTGTCCTGATGACGTCAGCGTCGCTCTCTCTCCCTTCCAGGACCTTGCGCAGCCTCGGTGCGGTTTTGACGTCCACGCCCCTCTTCTTCCCGCGCAGCGTCCTGAAGATGGCGTCTGATGGCGGTAAGCAGCCGCGGATGGCGGGAAGACGGCAGAAGACGGCGGGAAACGGTCCAAGATGGCGTCCGATGGCGGGAATCGGCTCCGGATGGCGGGAAACGACTCCGGACGGCGGGAAACTTCGCCACAGGTAAGTTACAAAAGTCTTTTTCAGGCACGCAGTACCCCGTGGTTGCGGGCACGAAATCCTGCCGACTACGCCAAAGCTGACTCGCCCCCTGGGCCGTGGGGCACTCGGATCCGGGCAATAGGGGGAACGATGGGAGTAGTAGTGGCAACCCGGTTCCGTGGCTCAGGGTGGTCAGGCCTGTGGTAGTCCGTTATGTGCTGATGCTTATGTCCGACTACGCCACTCGTGGATTGCGGTTATTAGGAACCGCCGCTGCATGCAGACCGCTGGGGCTGATGAGGTGTGCAGCTAGGGTAGTGTGACTCCCCACGGGAAGAGTGCGGCCCCAGGGCAGTATAGTGGATGGTGGGAGTGATGGTAGTGAGAGTCCCAGTGCTGGTAGTGCTGGAGGAGCAAGGAGCACACAGACAACAGGTTGCAGTCCAGGGTCTTTACTAGAACAGGTAAACTGACCCACAAACAGTCCCGGCTAGGAGGGGACCTGGATGTCTGAGAGCAACGGGGAAATTGGCCCTGGTCAGGGTGAGGGTGTAGGCCTACCGTGCTTTCTTCGCTCCTTCTGGCTATCTCCTCCTGATAGGGTAACAGCCCACGTTTCCGAGCTTTCCGTGTATTCTCGCCTGTATGGCCTGCGACGTGGATTCCTTTCTGCTCCCAGCCTTGTATGGCTTTACTGGTCCCTTCGGTTGTGGCAGGGCCTCCAGGCTTCTTAGGCCAAGGAATATACAGTCCCTTGCGGACTGGTTCTCTGCTGGGGGATGTGGAATCCTTCCAGCCTCAGACACCAAAGTCTGGTAAAGTCAGTCTCTGATTTGCCAAGACAGGCCTGCTTCGCCTCTTGTCTCTGGCTGGTGGCTCTCCTACTGCCACACTTCCTCTTAGGTGCAATCAACTTTCTGTCCCTGCTCCACTCTGGGACACGTCTCAGTGCTGAGACAGGCCATCCAGTTCTCTCTAACCCTGCCCCCAGTACCAGCTTTTATAGGGGCATCCTGCTCTCCCTACTGGCCTGAGACAGAAGGCATTGCATGCTAATGTTCCCCTGACTAGAGAACCTCCCCCTTGCTCTCAGACACAGCTTTAATTACACTTGTGGCATCCAGGCCAGGGTGACACAACAACTCCTCCTGACAGGGGAGAAAGAAATGGTAAATGGCATGGCTAAAATTTGCCTCAACATCCGTCCCTCTTTCTATTCTACTTGTACACACACGGCTCCGCTCCGTACACCTCGTACACGCGTGGCTCCGCTCTGTACACCTCGTACACGCGCGGCTCCGCTCCGTACGCCTAGCACAAGCGCGGCTCCGCTCCGTACTCCTCGCACACGCGCTGCTCCGCTCCGTACGTCTCGTACACACAATTTTGGGCAAAGTAGCAGTGTGTGGTACTCATTGTATTAGGCTCATTGTATTAGGCTGCATCTAGCCTGGAAAATAATTTTGGGCATAGTAGCAGTGTGTGGTACTCATTGTATTAGGCCATCTATACCAAGCTACACCTGCTTTGAAATTAATAATAATTTTTAGCTGCATCTAGCCCGGAAAAATACCAAGCTCCACCAGCTTTGAAATTAATAATAATTTTTAGCTGCATCTAGCCCGGAAAATAATTTTGAGCCTGTAGCAGTGTGTGGTACTCATTCTATTAGGCCATCTATACCAAGCTCCACCACCTGTGTATGTAATAAAATTGTTTTACTGCTTCTAACCCAGCCAATCCTTTTGGGCTAGTACCACAGTTTGGCCACTCAGCTCTGCTCGGCTTCCATCCATCGTTTTTTGTGCAAACAACTACAGAGTCGTCAATTAGTTAACCACCAAAATGAGTGGCAAAAGGCCTGCTGCTGGTGGAAAGGGGAACAGGCGTGTTGGGAAGGAAAAAAAAGGTTGTGTCCGTGGGGTAGGATTTAAAGCAACAGTAACATCTGCAGAAGAAAGACCATCTTCCAGCCAAACTAATATGTCTACTTCTTTTCGTGGACAATGTGATCCAATCCCTTTCTTACGGCCACGCCCATCGCTACAAATTCCAGATGAGGCACAAAAACAGCAGGTGCTTTAACGGATATCAAGTGCTCCTTTAAGTGGGCTCTCCTCCACCTCAACTTCAACATCACAAATACTCCAGTCCTCAGAGGTGTCACCCCAATCGCACTTGCTTCCTCACAGCTCCCAAGTCTCCAGCTGCCCATCTAAGTATGGGGTAGCACAGATGGTTGAGTCTGCAGAGCGGTTTACTCATACTATAGCCTGGGAATCAGAGGTCTGCTCCAGAGCTTCTGTGAATCCAGACGAGGAATAGATCTGCATTGATGCCCAGAATCTTTATGAGTCAGGTCCAGGCCCAGATGAAGAAGGTTCTGAGCATAATGTAGACCCTTGTTCCCAAACTGTAACTCCTGTTGGTGGAGACAATGATGAAGACAATGATGAGACTCAAATACCTGATTGGAGTGACAACTTGTGTTTTCGGTCAGGGCAGGAAGAGGTTGCCTCTGAGGATGACGGGTGTGAGAACACACAGGGTGATGATGACGAGGTTGGAGATTCCACTTACTGTCAACCCACAGTCAGCCAGTCAATGAGGTCAGCAGAGGAGGTGGAGGAGGATGCTAGTGGTGACGAGGTTAGGTTGCGCCTTCCTGGACAGAGACGTAGTACTGGAAGCACGTCAACAACTGCATCCTCAAACACAACCTGCCATCTCTTTACCCGCAACAACGCCAGTGTGATTGGCAGGTCATCATTTCATTTGGAATTGAAACACCAGCTGGTGTTGAGCACTCTCCGACATCGAGAGCACCACCTTTGGACCAAGGCAACCTAACTTTTCCGCCTGCATCTTCCTCACAGACCGGCAGTTTGCCGGGGACACCCTACTCAACCCCGTCTAAGCACAACAGCCAGCCCTCGGTCCCTCAGATGTGGACAAGTAAAGGACCATTTCCTCCTAGCCATGAGAAAGCTAAGAGGTTGAATTTCACCATCTGTAAGCTCTTGGCTACACAAATGCTGCCGTTCCGTCTGGTGGACACAGAGGATTTTCGAGATCTTATGTCTGTCGCAGTGCCCCAGTACCAGATGCCCAATCGGCACTACTTCTCAAAGAAAGGTGTGCCTGCGCTCCACCAGCATGTCGCACACAACATCACTGCTTCTTTGAGAAACTCTGTGTGTGACAGGGTACATTTCACCACAGACACTTGGACGAATAGGCATGGACAGGCATGGACAGGGGCGTTACATGTCGCTGACTGGGCACTGGGTAACTATGGTGACACCAGGACAAGGGGCTGCTGTCCCCACAAGTTGTGCGTCAATCCTCTTTATCTCAAAGTTCCTCCACTGCTTCTGCCTCCTCAACCTCCTCTCGGTCCTCCACCTACACCCAAAGCCTGTCTGGTAATGCCATCCGCCTTCTAACTGCGCAGAAGGAATCCTGCACACCTCCTTACTATGCTGGCCGCAGGGCTCAACGTCATCAGGCGGTTTTTACTTTGAAATGTCTGGGAAATGTGAGTTACACAGCTGAGGAGTTGTGGTCAGCTCTGGAGAACCAGTTTCATGAATGGTTGTCTCCACTGGACCTGCAACCAGGGAAGGCCGTGTGCGACAATGCTGCAAACCTGGGTGCGGCCCTTCACCGGGGCAATGTCACACACGTGCCATGTATTGAACCTGGTTGTCCAGCAATTTTTAGCCCACTATCCCGGACTAGATGGCCTTCTGCAGAGGGCACAGTCGCTGTGTGATCACTTCCGCCGTTCACATCCCGCAGCTCAGCGACTTACATCTCTACAGAAGTCGTTGGGCCTGCCACTTCACCGGCTGAAATGCGATGTGCTGACACGGTGGAATTCAACTCTGCACATGTTGCAGCGACTGTGGCAGCACCAACAAGCCCTGGTGCAATACGTTGTGATGTATAGCCTGGGCCAACGAGATCCAGAGGTGGGGCAAATCACACTGGAGGAGTGGTCTCAGATCAGAGACCTATGCACCCTTCTGCACAGTTTTGAAATGGCGATGAAGATGTTTAATGCTGACGAAGCCATTATCTGCATGACTATTCCGGTGATTTACATGCTGGAGCACATGTTAAACAGAATTCGGAGTCAGGTGGTGGGACAAGAGGAGGTGAAGGAAGTAGAGGAGGAGGAGTTGTATGCAGAAGGGCTAACATCTGCAAAGTTCAGACGGTCGGCAGCACCAAGGCGGCAGGCATGGGAGGGTGGGGGAGAGGGATTAACCAGGGCGCATGTTAGCAGCCAAACTGTTGAGGAAGGTGCAGGAGCCGAGGAAGAAGTGGAGGACGAACTGGCGATGGGCATGGAAGACTCATCAGATGAGGGAGACCTTGATCACATTTCTGTTGTGCGAGGTTGAGGGGAGAGGGCAGAGGAAGGAAGCATGATTCTTACCTCGCCACCAACACAACAGGGACTTAGTGGTCCTGGATGCGCAAGACACATGAGTGCCTTCTTGCTGCACTACCTGCAACATGACCCTCGGATTGTCAGAATTCAAAATAATCCTGACTACTGGGTTGTCACACTCTTAGATCCCCGGTACAAAAGTAAATTTGCAGAAATAATTCCTGCCATAGAAAGGGATTCACGCATGCAGGAGTATCAGCAGAGGCTGTTACAGAATCTTACATCTGCTTTTCCACAAAACACCAGTGGTGCACGCAGTGAATCTCACAGTTCTAACTTGCCAACCGTGGGACTGTCGAGTCTTCAGCACTCAAACCGTAACAGAAACACAGTATCTGCCGGTAACAGCAATTTTGTGCAATCATTTCACCACTTTTTTAGCCCAACCTTTGCAAGGCCACAGGAGACAAGAAGTCTGACACATAGTCAACGCCTAGAGACGATGGAAAAGGAGTATCTCCAAGTGAACATCGAAGCCATGACTGTGTCACTGGACCCTTGCTCATTTTGGGCTTCAAATCTGGAAAAATGGCCAGAGCTCACCACTCACACCTTGGAGATCTTGTCGTGCCCCGCAGCCAGCGTTCTCTCTGAACGTGTGTTCAGCGCTGCTGGTGGTGTGCTGACAGATAAGCGCACGCAGCTGTCCACTGAGAATGTAGACAGACTCACGTTCATAAAGATGAACAAATCATGGATCCGCAAGGACTTTTCTACCCCTGTGTCATCCTGGGGAGAGTAAAAGCTTGAGGATTTGGTAAAATCACCTCACCAACCGTTTTAAGCAATTCTGGGGCAATTGATGCCACTTAAGTGGTGTCTGTGCCACAATTTTTGGAAAAAATGGAGACTCCTTTTGGAGTCCCCTTGCTGTGTTTTACGTGACGTTGGCATCGTCAATTCCAGGTGGGTTGGGTCGCCCCCCCCCCCTTTTAACTGTAAGAAACTACATACACTATGGCTTGGGGTAACACAGATGGTTGAGTCTGAAGACCTGTTTACTCAGAGGTCTGCTCCAAAGCTTCAGTGTCTGCTAGTCAGCGTAGAATTTTTAACTGCATCTAGCCTAGGCAATACTTTGGGCGTAGTAGCCCAGCTGCGAAGCAAGCTGCACTGCCTGTGTATCTAATAAGAATTTTTAAATGCATCTAGCCTAGGCAGACTGTGAAGACCCCCAACCAAACCCAGACGCTCAGCCCCCCTACCGCCCCCCTTTCCTTGACAATACAATAATGTAACTCTTACAACTGGATGGGTGAGGATCGGTCACAGCTTTATTAACTCTTTATACTCATTCCATTATAAAGGCATTTTATTTCTAAAATAATTCAGCTTGTTGCAGCATGCCCTGGGTCTCCACACCGGCAAGTTGGCCAACAAGTGTAACTCTCCAACATGTTCTTTCTATTTCCAGGCCACGGAGGATCCTGCGTACTCGTATGCAGGACTCTGACCCCCATCCATCACTCTTAACGCTTGTTCCACTCCGTCCTGGAGTCCTGACAGGAATATGTCCAGTCCAATATCCATTAAGTGAACACCGTCGGGCCGTATGAGGCCTGCTTTATCTCCTTCCAGTTGTCGGTGTTGTATCACTACACAGCCTCTGTCTCTTCTAAATTTTGCCATCCCAATATTTATTACCCGCCTTGTCCGTTCGATGGCCGTGATGTCTCGCGCACCTTGCCATACCGCTATCGGCACAATCTCTGACCATACTATAGTTAGTTTTGTGAAAAATTCTGTGAAGCGCTCAGTGTCTAGTTTCATTATTGCCATTAGTTATGCGCTCTTGTGATGACCTAGGTCGTTTCCCCTGGCCTGTATAACTAAGATGACCGGACCTCTTGCCTCTTTCCCTACCTTGATTACCTCCATTAGTACCCGTGGCCATAGCAGGCCTCCAATACCTCTCCAGTTGAAATATGTGTTAAGAAACTAATTTCCTCCCGCCTGGGCGGATTTTCGCCCTTTTTCTGCCAAATATATATACGAGTGGCCTATCACCCACACTGTTGGCTTAGCATCACCTGTAAAAGAAACAAACCACGTTAGGATAACAAGTCCGATCTTATGTATCTCGCCAAACACGTGGATCGCCATCTCCCTATCCTCTGAACTTCCGTTTCTGACAGTCCTGCTCTTGCTGCTTCCGTGGCCGCGCCTATGCGGAATGAGTGTGTCCCATAATCTTTGGGGTGGTTCCCTGCCGATGTTATGCATTTATTAAATATAGCTTGGAACTGGTATCTTGATAATGGCATTCAATCAATGTGTGATAGGAAGAAATTACTTTGTGATCTGATGGTTATATATGTTTTTACTATTGTTACCCAACTCAGTGTACCGTTTGTGGGTTGTAGAAGTACCCAAGTGCCCCTGCCCGCTGGAACTGTTTTCGATTGACGTATGCGTAGAAGTATTGCATTATTGGCTATGACTACGTCCTGGTGTAATAAGCCTGCACTGGTGGTAATTTTGGATTGAGGGACTAATTTGCTTATGCATAGCGTCTCGAAGAAGGCGATCGCAAATGCAGTAGACAGTAGTGTTGCTTCAAATTGTGAGTGTCATGTTAATGGTGTTAGGGATATGATGTGAGAAATCAGTTTTAGAGACACGGAACGGGACGTCTACACTCGACTTGGCTGACCCCTTTTCCACCCTTTTATGGATTGTCTGATGATGAATCTCTTTGTCACATCTCCCCAATTCAGTAGTTGGAAGTGAAATGCTACTCCGGTCAGACACCGCTGCGCTGACGCCCCTGATATGCCCCTCATCATTAGCTGGTGGAGAAATTCTATGGTGACTTGTAATCTGGCTTGTTCACATTGGTCAACCCGTCTGCCTGCTACTAGTCGTGTCCACTCTTCCCATGCCTTACCGTATGCTTGCCACGTCGACGGGGCAACTGACGCTCTGATTAATGGCATCAACTATTCGCCACTAGATCCCATAGGGAGGGTGGGCAACTGTTGCCCGATGGGTGGGCGTTGGGGATAAGCTCTGTGAAAATCTGCCAATTGAATTGTGATGAAGCGTTAGCAGCAGCTTTAGACCCCTCAGCATCGTGGCTAACACGGACCCATACATTGTGTTTTAGGCACAGGAATGCTAGCCGGCGTAGTAGGCCTAGCACTGGGAGAGACGATGATGCCATCTTATTAATGCAGTGCGCTAGGCTGGTGTTTTTTGTTATGAAGCATATATTTTTGTTAGCCAGGCGTGCGCCCCATATTTCTATTGCTACCACTATTGGGAAGAAAAATTATTTTCCGGGCTAGATGCAGCTAAAAATTATTAGTAATTTCAAAGCTGGTGGAGCTTGGTATAGATGGCCTAATACAATGAGTACCACACACTACTACTATGCCCAAAATTATTTTCCAGGCAAGATGCAGCTAAAAATTATTAGTAATTTGGAACTGGTGGGGCTTAGTATAGATGGCCTAATAGCATGAGTACCACACACTGCTACTATGCCCAAAATTATTTTACAAGCAAGATGCAGCTAAAAAATATTATTAATTTCAAAGCTGGTGGAGCTTGGTATAGATGGCCTAATACAATGAGTACCACACACTGCTACTATGCCCAAAATTATTTTCCAGGCAAGATGCAGCTTAAAATTATTATTAATTTCAAAACTGGTGGAGCATGGTATAGATGGCCTAATACAATGAGTACCACACACTGCTACTATGCCCAAAATTATTTTCCAGGCAAGATGCAGCTAAAAATTATTAGTAATTTGAAAGCTGGTGGAGCTTAGTATAGATGGCCTAATAGAATGAGTACCACACACTGCTAATATGCCCAAAATTATTTTACAGGCAAGATGCAGCTAAAAATTATTATTAATTTCAAAGCTGGTGGAGCTTGGTATAGATGGCCTAATACAATGAGTACCACACACTGCTACAGGCCCAAAAGGTTTTACTTGGCTAGGTGCAGTAAAAAATTTGTATTACATACACAGGTGGTGTAGCTTGCAACACAGATAGGCTACTCCACTGACTAACACACACTGCAAGAGGCTCAAAAGGATTTGCTTAGCTAGATTTAGCCAAATGCTGTGAAAAACACTTGCACAGCACTAAAACAGACCTGCCTGGTAAAAAGTGATAGGAACTGATGTAACCTAGCCCTCAAAAGGGCTGCAATTACAACTAGTCCTTACTCCCAACCTATCTGTCGATTTAAGAGCACAGACCTGCCTGCTAAAAGTGCTAGGAACTGCTGTAACCTAGCCCTCAAAAGGGCTGCAATTACAAACTAGTCCCTACTCCCTACACCTTTCTGTCTATTTAAGAGAAAATTTGCTTGCAATTCAGTTACACAATATAGCGCTAACAGCAGCAGCAGTGCCGTCTAACACTCAGCTGCAGCAGTGAGAAAATGGTGGCGACGGGGAAAATGGCTGGGTCTTATAGGGCAAGGACATGTGACATACACAGCCAATGACACATGCCCTTGTTTGTGTGAAAAAAAGCACTTTGCTCCGTGTGTGCGCTGCTGATAGGCTGACAGACTGCACCTCCCCACTGTAAATGCGGGAAAGAGAAAAAAAAATGGAGATCTTCATTATTTCTGCAGAGATCCATCCCCTGCCCCTCCCCCCGCCCCGCTGTACACTCAAACTGCGTATTAACATTGATTAACAGTATTACTGTGAAAAAATCCAGTTACGATTTTGGTGCACGAACAGTTATCGAACATAACCTCGAACAGCCGGATTTTTTTCAAATCGTTCGGGTTCGTCGAACGGCTCGAACACCGCCCAAAACAGCTCGAATTTGAGATTGGCGAACAGTTCGATTCGAACACCGCTGGGAGGAACAATTTAATGATCAAGACATTGGTGTTAAGATAAGAGAAGGTTGGGGAAAAACCTGTAAAGCAATAACTTATGAAATGTGGAGGGAAACCCAATTTAAGATCATTCATAAAGCAAGATCCGCCTTTGATCTCCCCAAAACGCCCCTTAAACCTGATAGAATTACTTATTGTCCTAAATGTAAAATTCTTTCTATGGTCTTGTTACATGGACTTTTGCTGTATCCAGAATTATGCATCTGGGGGGCTATTCTAGATTGCATTAAAGAAATGTGGAACTTTAAAACACAACTCCCTCTTGTTTGTTTAAGATCCCCCATTATTATTATATGTTTTGGTTCTATTGGCAAAGCGTATGTTACTAGGTTGTTGGTTGGAACCTTCAATCCCGACTTTACAGGATTTTATCTCACAATTAAATCTATTATATCTAGAAAGAATAGACGCAGAAAAAAATAAACTCACGAGCAAATACTTTGTTAAATGGAAAAGTTTTATTGGAAAACACTGTAATCAAGAAGAAATCACACATATTGTAACGCCGTTTGTTAACTCTGTTTGGTGTCACACTGAGACATTGAGAGGGTCCCTAGGAAAACTCCTGCAAGACCCAACAGATGATTCTGCAAATATTGTTTGATACATAAGAATCTATTGGGAAAAGTAATAGATATTAGAACACATAATGAGAAACCAACTTGCATAAAGGTGTGAAATGGTTAGACAAAGATTAATAATGAATAGCATGTAGATCAGGGAAAGGAAGGAGGATGAGAATAAGAACAAATTAGAAAGGAAGGATTGATCCATGTCACAACGTATGGCTGAAAGCTCAAGAATCAACAGCAAGACCCATTTGGATTGATTTTTTCTTGTGTTTATGTTTGGATGTGTTTTGAATTATCTTTACAATAAAAACAATAAAATGTTTTAAAAAAATAATAATAATAAAACTATGGGAGGCCATGAAGGCCTATGGTAGAGGAACACTTATAAGAGATATTATTAGATACAAAGCTAAAACTAAATAATTCACACAAGATTTCCAAAATGGGGTGCAACAGGCTGAGGTGCAATACACCCTAAACCCATCAGCTGGTAATGGCCGGGAGTAAGAGGCAGCTCAGAGATTATTTCATGATCATCTTATCTCTAAGGCAGAAAACAAGCAGTTCTTTACAAAGAAAAATATTTTTAACAGGGGGAAAGTGTGGAGCATCTTCTTTATACCGTAGATAAATCACAGGAGGGTCCATCTTATGTCACGGAAAATAGAGACACCACAACAGGAAACAATAATGTGCTAAATGCCTTTCATACTTACTATTCTAATATTTATGAATCAAGATTTAGAGGAAATGAGGATGAACTTGGATTGTTTCTTGAGGATAAAAAATTACCTAAGTTTAAAGAGGAAAGTAGCTCCTAGGAAATCCACTGACAATGTCTGATCTTGAGGATGCATTACAGTCCCTTGCTAATGAAAAGGCACCCGGCTCTGATGGACTGTCATGAGTTTTTAAAAAAATATAAGGATCTCCTAATCCCTAAACTATGAGATACTTTTAATGAAGCATTAGAATAGGGTCACATACCAAAATCTACGAATGAGGCAATTGTAGTGATCCTTTTGAAACCAGGGAAAGACCTGCTGTCATATCGTCCCTTTTTTCTTCTATCGGTAGACACTAAAATTATTGCAAAGGCCCTGGCAAATAGATTGTTTCACATTATTACAGAGATTATTCATCAGGATCATAATTGCATGTGAAACAAGAGGAAAGAAGGAAATAATGTATGCTATGCAAAGAATAATAACATGATTTTAGCAAACAGCAAAAATGAAGTAACTATAAAAGTAATTATAGCATGGATATCGATATGTCCTTTACAGCGGAAGCTGGTAAGATTGTGTCAATATCCACCATGAAACGAGTACTGTATCAACATGGGCTGAAAGGCCACTCTGCCAGGAAGACGCCATTACTCCAAAAGAAACATAAAAAAGGCAGATTAATGTTTGCAAATGCACACAGGAACACAGACCTTAATTTTTGGAGACATGTCCTGTGGTCTGATGAAACTAAAATTGAACTTTTTGGACATAATGACCATTGTTGCGTTTGGAAGAAAAAGGAAGAAGCTTGGATGCCTAAGAACACCATCCCAACTGTGAAACACGAGGGTGTCAGCATCATGTTGTTGGTTTGTTTTGCTGCAGGAGGGACTGGTGCACTTCATAAAATAGATGGCATCATGAGGAAAGAACATTATGTAGCAATACTGAAGCAACATCTGAAACATCAGCCAGGAAGTTAAAGCTTGGGCGGAAATGGGTCTTCCAAATGGACAATGACCGAAAGCATACTGCCAAAATGGTAACAAAGTGGCTTAAGGATAGCAAAGTCAATGTTTTGGAGTGGCCATCACAAAGCCCTGATCTCAATCCTATTGAAGATTTATGAGCAAAGCTGAAAAAGCAGGTACGAGCAAGGTGACCTATAAACCTGGATCACTTACACCAGTTTTGTCAGGAGGAATGGGCCCAAATTCCGACCAACTATTGTGAGAAGCTTGTGGAAGGATATCCCAAACGTTTGACCCAAGTCATTCAGTTTAAGGCTAAGTGCCCACAATGCAGAAATGCTGCAAATTTTTTCCGCATCTCCCTGGCAGGAAAAATACATGTTAATTTTACATGCATTTTTCCTGTCAGGTAGAAGCGTTTGTCAAGAGTTTTTGTATGCATTTCTGCATGCGGGTTATCAAGCGCCTTTCCAAGAGATTTTAGCATCACTTGGAAAGTGCTTGACAACTTGGTCACACTATATAAATCCATGCAACCGGCATGGATTTATATAGTGTGACCAAGTTAATAGTTAAAAAAAAGAATAAAAATGGTAAAAAATAAAAAACAAACATTATACTTACCTTCCGATGGCCCCCGGTCTTTCCTCCGATATCTTGTACAGTTCGCAATGGTGTAAAAGGACCTGCGGTGACATCATTTAGTCATGTGACAGGTCACACGACCGCTGACGTCAGCGGTCGCGTGACCTGTCACATGACTAAATGACATCACCGCAGGTCCTTTTACACCATTGCGACCCGTACAACTGACCGGACGCATTGTACAGGAGATCGGGGGCCATCGGAAGGTAAACATAATATTTATTTTTTATTTTAAATTCTTTTTTTAACAGGTACTATGGTACCTGGGTTAGGAGGAGAGTCTCATCTTCTCCAGACCCGGGTACCATCCGCACATTGAATTGCTTAAGATCCGCATGTGCACATGTAGTGATGCGAGTAGTAAGCGATTCAATGCAAGTCAATGGCGGCAATTACGCTGCATGTCCGCAAAATTAATGGATATGGTGTGTATTTTTCCGCAATGATAATGGGGACCATGGGGCACGTATTACCAAGCATTTTGTAAGCGTTTTCGCTGTGGAAATTCCGCTGCAAAAATGCATGAAAAACGCATATTGGGCACGCAGCCTAAGGGCAATGTTACCAAATACTAATGAAATGTATGTAAACTTTTGACTTTGCAGTAAATAATAAAAATTCCTTAAAACATTCTCTCTCTCTCATTATTCTGGCATTTGGCAAATATTATAAATTATGGTAATCCTAATTGACCTAAAACCGGAAAGGTTTATTCTGATTTCATGTCAGATATTGAGAAAAACATCATATGTGTCTTTTTATATAGTGTATGGAAACTTCTGGTTTCTACTGTAGGTGATATCCAGAAGTCTACTGATCCTATTCTGAACATTATTGGATAGTTTGGAGAATGGTCAGGACTGTCCATTAATTGGGATAAGTCGGTTATTCTACCATGTGATGATATCCCTGATTCCAGCATATTAGAACATACACGAATACAAAGGGTTGAGAAATTCTAATACCTTGGTATAAATATAACAATAAGATCTCCGGATTACATTGTACTGAATCTTTATCTTCTTCTGGAAAAGTATAAAAAGAAAATCGATGTGTGGTGGAGATTACCATTATCAGCTGTAGGAAGAGGGAACTTATTAAAAATGATATTGATGCCCCAACTCTTATACATTCTGCATAATGCCCCTATTTGGATCCATAATTCCCATTTTCAGAAAATTCATAGCAAGTTTCATTCTCTTATATGGAAAAAGAAATCGTCTAGGATAAAATGTGAATATCTACAAAGTGACGAGGAATCTGGTGGATTGGCGATTCCTAATGCACTAATATATTATATTGCAACATTTGGGTGGGTGGCAAAGCGCTGCAAACCCAAATAGTATTAAGGGGTTAATTACCTCAGGACACCGTGGAATATTCCTATTTATATAGTGGAACTGAATGACCTCGCACACAAGAAATCACTATACCCTACACTTGCTCTACTCTACAAGGTCTGGGATAGGGGTAAAGATATAATGGAAATAGGAGACGGCAATGAATCTACACCTATATGGTTTAATAATAAATATGCAGAGGTCTATAAATTAGAGGGATTCCGGAGTTGGGTGGATAAAGGAATATATACGATATAAAACATATTGTCTGAAGGGATACTTAAGTGCTTTGATCAATTTTGGTTGACAAATAAACAATTGTATAAATATCTATAGTTTCGGCATTCATTTAATGCACAATCAAGATGGACGCCCTTTTGGGTAGAAAATAATACTTTTGTTAAGTTGGTATTAGAGAAGGGAAATACTAAGGGTCGTATTTCTGATATTTACTGAGTCCTTCTTGATAATTATTTTAAAAAATTTCCTTCTGCAGCTAGACAAAAATGGATGGAGATATAGGTTCAATTTCTGAGGATTAGTGTTGAGCGAGTAAGTTCTGTCCGAGTATTTACAGCTGCTCGGTGATATGGTTGAATCGCTCCCATGTGCATGATTTGCGACTGTTTGACAGCTTTATTACATGTGAGGAATGTGTAAGAAATAGACATTCCTCCCATGTAACAAAACTGTCAAACAGTCGCAAATCATGTACACAGGAGCGATTCAACCATATCACCGAGTAGCTATAAATACTCGGAGCTCGGCCCGAGCATACTCGGCGAAAGGGTTAATAGAACATACTCGCTCAACACTACTGAGGATCAATGGAGAGCGGTATTAGAACTGGTTCCCCAATTATCTTTACATGAGGCTCAGAGATTCTCCCAGATCATATTAATACATAGGAAATATAAGACGCCTAGATTCCTATGTAACATAGGATACCGGACTGCTGCTGAATGTCCAAGATGTAACATGGATGCTGCGGCCTATTACATCCGCTATGGGAATGCCGGGAGTTAGGTAAATACTGGAAAGGAGTTCTGTCTATTATAAAGAGGGTATATAAAATAGATATTCAACCAGACCCCACAAAATGCCTATTAGGTATATTAGAAGATGATATGGAATTTGACCCAATTTCAATAGGGATTTCACGTATTTTATTTCAAGCTAGGAAACATATTGCATCCAAATGGATTAACCCCTCACCTCCAGAAATTAGTGAACTCAAAAATAGGATAAATAATATTATCAGATTAGAAAAAGGGGTATATAAAAAACAAAACTGAATGAATACATTTGAGAAAATATGGGGCTTATGGTTGGATACACCGGGAATGTCATCAAGGGGGTTATTGTTGGAGAGACAATGACTTATGGGAGAAGGGTATTGGCGAGGTCTAATGTTTCATTGTAATGTACAGTATATTGGAATTCCTTAAATGTGGTATGGGTAATATAGCACACCTATATGTGTATAGGATTATAATGTTTATTACAATATTATGGTTTTATAAGAAATTTCAAGAACGTAGAATGTTAATTGTAAGATATAGTCACTGCAAGTTATCAGACGGTAATGGGCAAGCTGAAAGGATATATAGGAGAGATGCATATGTCATCCCTATGGTATGTTATTTTATTATTGTATGTACTGGTTTCTTGTTTTGTAAAAAAAAAAAAAAAAAACCTAATGAAAAAAATCTCAAAAATTTATTGGATTAAAAAAAAAAAAAAAAGATTAGAAAAAAGGCTTCTCCCCTGTGTGAGTTCTCTGGTGCTTTACCAAAGCTGATTTATGGTTAAAACATTTCCCACATTCTGAACATGAAAATGGCTTCTCCCCTGTGTGAGTTCTCTTGTGTTTATTAAAATATGATTTATGGTTAAAACATTTCCCACATTCTGAACATGAAAAAGGCTTCTCCCCTGTGTGGGTTCTCTGGTGGTTTTCAAGATTGATTTTACGATTAAAACATTTCCCACATTCTGAACATGAAAAAGGCTTCTCCCCTGTGTGGGTTCTCTGGTGTTTATTAAGATGTGATTTATGGTTAAAACATTTCCCACATTCTAAACATGAAAAAGGCTTCTCCCCTGTGTGGGTTCTCTGGTGTTTATTAAGATGTGATTTATGGTTAAAACATTTCCCACATTCTAAACATGAAAAAGGCTTCTCCTCTGTGTGAGTTCTTTGGTGATTAACAAGATTTGATTTCTGGGTAAAACATTTCCCACATTCTGAACAGGAAAAAGGCTTCTCCCCTGTGTGAGTTCTCTGATGCTTAATCAAAACTGATTTTTGGTTAAAACATTTCCCACATTCTGAACAAGAAAAAGGCTTCTCCCCTGTGTGGGTTCTTTGGTGACTAACAAGATCTGATTTAAGGTTAAAACATTTCCCACATTCTGAACATGAAAAAGGCTTCTCCCCTGTGTGGGTTCTCTGGTGACGAACAAGATCTGATTTAATGTTACAACATTTCCCACATTCTGAACATGAAAAAGGCTTCTCCCCTGTGTGGGTTCTCTGGTGGATATTAAGAGGTGTTTTCCGGTTGAAACATTTCCCACATTCTGAACATGAAAAAGGCTTCTCGCCCTTGTGGGTTCTCTGGTGATTAACAAAAACTGATTTCTGGTTAAAACATTTTCCACGTTTGGAATAAAAAAATCTATTCTCCGCTGTGTGAATGTTTTGATGTTTAAGAATAGACTTTTTGAGGGTAAAACTGTTTCCATTTTCTGAATGTGAAAATGACTTCTTTCCTTTAGGAGAAGTTTGTTTTTTAATGCTTATTTTATTTTGATTTTCCTTAGTAGTCGGTAATGAATCAGAAGATAGGACCTGTTTCATAGAAGAAGTAATGGTATTCACTTCAATTGTATCCTGTGGGATCTCAAGGTCATCCAATTTAAAGATCTCCTGTCCATCTGATCTTCTGGTACAGTCATCTGCCAAGAAAAAAAAAACAATTATTAATTTTGAATAAAATATCCTTGAAATTGATATTTTTTAACATTTCTACTTAAAATGTCTAAACAATCAGATCCCTGGGCTACATGCTAATCCAGGGAAATGAAGAAATACATGCTCAAGTTTAAAAATCAATTTTATTAGACACAAATCTAAAAAATAGAGGATTTTAAATATTCCTCTATTTTTTAGATTTTTGCCTAATAAAATTGATTATTAAACTTGAGCATATATTTCTTCATTTTCCTGGACTAGCATGTAGCCCAGGGATGTGTTTGTTTAGATTAATTTAGAAGTGGTATGCAATCTTTATTTATTTTTCTATGGGATTCTTGTGTTAATTGTACTTAAAATGTCTGTAGAAATTGGAAGTTATTGACAGAATGACAGTTCACAGTCTAATAGAAAACCTCATAGGATGAACCAGTAGAGCGTGGTGTCCAACTGTTTGCTTATTCTGTCTCCAAAATATGGAATAAGAAGCCATCAAAAAATGTTATGTAGGCAAAAATGATACCAATAAAAACTTCTACTCATCTCACAAAAAACAAGCTCCCACTCAAGTCAAGGATTCCACATTATTAGATTCTCAAAGGCTCTTTAGAATCAACATGGCTTCCATAAACTAATCCAGCAAAATCCGCTCTCCCGAAGTCAAATCCCCCCTCGCTTCTGCGTCCAAACAACATTTAGCATCCATGTATTTGGCAATACTATAGTGAGAGGAACCCACTTAATTTAAGGTGTGTGTCTCCTGGAGCTCAATCTGGGCACTATGCGATTGGTAAAAAATGGCCAATGTGCAATTTTTTCTCTCCAACATCCATTGAGTGCTAATGTTCAGAAAGTGCCTATGGAGTCAAAATAATCAAAACTCCTATAGATTAATTCACTGAGAGTTATAATTTCCTAAATGAAGTCACTTTATGGGGATTTCTACTGCTTTGGTTTTCTGACATTTTGTCATATTACGGCTTCTGCAAATGGTGTGTCCCATCTCCTCTGGGATCTTCTCCTGCGAAGTATGCTTCAGTCACCAGGAGCCGCCTTATTCATCCTGCAGGCGGTGCTGGTGATGGAGGAGACGTCAGAACCAGAAGCTCTGGGCGGCGCAGGCTCTGTCCAGCCATTAGGATTCGGGTGCCTGTGACCTGTTGAATCATCCTGTCTGGCAATATGGGTGTGTGTGCTGTCCAGCTGAAGTAATCTACTTCAGCTAATTGGAAAACACCACACCCTACTAAAGCTGGAAGCATATTGCCGGAAGCTGCCAGATACAGCCTTGTTCTCCTCTGGTTCAGTCCTCTGTCCTCAGCTCCCGGCTTGTGTATTTGTTTCTGTTGTGATCCCGGCCCGTTTACTGACTACTCTTGTGTCTTCTGATTTTGTATTTTCTCTGCCCTCCTGTTCTGACCCGGCTATCTGACTATTCTTCTTGCCATCTCACACCACAGAACATCAGGTAACACCATGGCCCAAGCCTAGGGGTCTCTGTGTAAGTCCAGATCCATGTAGAGGGGTTAAATGGTGATGAGCAAGACAATCCCTGGGATCTAGAAAATGGAGTAGATAGCGCCAAGCCTGTTCGTGGTAGCCATCTTTTTAGATGTCAGATGACCATGAACAGTGTCCCCAATATATTGTGTCTGTAAACTATTCCAGCAAGATCTGCATTCATATAGCTAAATGTTGCTCCTTCCCTTCTTAACCTGCCATGTGTCCAGACAGTAGTGTACAACCGTATATAGGGGATCGTCAGATTCAAGAGAAGTTGGAATATTATTTGTAAGGTCCATTTGTTTCCTATTATCATTTGTGAAGAATCTCAAAGTTATCACCTCACCACATAAAGTGACACACGTCAGATCTGAAAAATGAGACCTGATTAACAACACAAAACTGGCTGCGGGAAGGGATTAAATCAGAATATTTTGGGCACCAACTACTGTAGTCAAAAACTGTGACTATAGACAATAACACATCTACTGAAATGATCAAACTCAACAGTCTCCATCAGTAATAAATGAGTAACTAGTGGTGAAACCTCTCTGGGGTAATTAGAGTATGGGGCTCGGTGGCTCTTGGCAATCTAAACTATTATAAGGGACAATATTTTCTGTCAGATGAGTTTCAAGAAGAAATATTAGACATTCAAAGAGAACTTTTTATAATAGTGCAGAGATGAGGTGTCTTAAATTTAGCCCTCGGGCATTGGGAAGACGTAATGGAGACCTTCTTTTAAAGACTACCAGGGAGTTACAGAGACACATAAGTGAGTCAGGCCGATCCCACCACAATAAAGGTATTATACAGAATGAACCTGGAAAAAAATACAGAATAAAAGATATGTTACATCCCCAATAACAACGTATGTATGAGGGGAGAGCTCCAACACTAAACCGAACTTGCACTCATATATGGTGGACCATTGGAGCTACTATAACTCCTGAGCAGAAGAGTAGAGAAAGTATTAGCGCCCCCATTTCAGGAGAGATTGTGCAGTAATCTGAATTCTTTAGGATTGAAAACATAACGAAATTTATGACGTGGAGTGAATCCATGAAACCAGGGCTGGAGCCAACACATCTCCTGCAGGGGTGAATAAATGTATATTACAGCCATCAGCCACGCACAGCTTAGAGATATATCATGGCACAGGTGTAATGTTTTCTGTATAGTTTATCACAATCCTGTTTGAAGTTAGATTTAAAATAAATTTTAAAGTTTAGATAAAAGGAAACTCTGCTGTTATTGCATCATTACCCTCCGCTTTCTCTTACAGGCCCATCATATTTTTCTTCAAGTGATTTTCTCACTTGTCAGCACATTCTACATACGCTGACATTTGGCTTTGTAGTTTACAGATCTGGGCAGGTAACGGTCAGCGTCTACTAATCCCAGGGGCTAGGTGGATCCTCCAGATTGTAAATTCTACAGAAAAGGTCTTTCACAATTCACAAAATCATTTGAACATTTTCAGATGGAGGTGAATGTTATGCTCCAGGGGCAAAATGGTGACCACACGATTGTGATACAGCCGGACTACCGAACTGATAAAGAAGCCACAGCCGGGGACTGAGAAGAATCTGTGACTTCTCAGCATTTAGTGGTTACTACTCACCTGGGTAGTCATATGTAGGAATCTCCTCTTTACACCAATCATCACTCCTCATATATGTCTCTGTAGTATTAATATGGGTCAGATCTTCACCCTGAAACAAATATTATAAAAGTCAAAGACAGATGGAGAAGTCCCATCTATGATCAGCTGTAATCCTGCCATCTCCACCGTTCTCATTACACAAATATAAAACATAATAATGGTGGATAAAACAAGACTGAATACAAAACCTTTACAGCTGTCTACACATCATAGGGGAGATCTCATGACACCTTCTCTCCATCTACCTGATGATCCTGAGGAACATTGGGGTCTTCTTGTTTACAGTCCTGTGGAAGAAGAGGACGGGGACATCTCTCTGGTGTTGTCCTCTTACTGGACAGATCTGGAGGAAACACATACAGGGATTGAATTCATTCTTTACATACAGATAATTATAGGCCGTGTGTATTTAGTCCTGTCTATTACCTGGTGATGTGAGGGGCTGGGGAACCTCCATCATGACGTCCTTGTACAGATCTTTGTGTCCTTCTAAATACTCCCACTCCTCCATGGAGAAATATACAGCAACATCCTGACACCTTATAGGAACCTGACACATACAATGATACCGTCATCCCCCGATCCCTTTATAGTGTTACTGTATAATGTCCCAGCATTCCCAGCAGCGTCACCTCTCCAGTCAGCAACTCAATCATCTTGTAGGCGAGTTCTAGGATCTTTTGGTCATTCATGTTCTCATGTACCAGGTGATGAGGTGGAGGCCCTGTGATTGGGCTCAGGGGTCTTCCCCCATCCCTCAGACACAGGGGCCTGACAGCGCTCACTAGAGGTCTTCTTCACTACTGTGTAATCCTGGTTATGGAGAGACACATTAATAAATCTCACTCCAGATATTTCCAGAGTCCTCACCTCTCCAGATCTGTCCATCTGTTATTCCCATAGATAAGAATGATGTAATGTGACGTCATCAGAATCTCTCACCTCTCCAGTAAGCCGGAAGAGGATCTCTAGGGTGAGGTGTAATAACCTCTCCGCCATCTTGTCTCTGTCCATATCCACGTTTGATGGATAAATCAGGAAAACTCTCTTATATAGAAGATCTTCACTGAGAGGATCTGATATTGTAGAGATCTGAATGAGAAGAAGATAAGTAGATGTAACATCATAAAAATCCTGGGTAATAATACAATTACTGGAGATAATAAGAGAAAAATATGAGATTTATTATTTTACAGTATTTAGTTTTCTTCTTTACATCTAGTAATAAAACCTATATATTTTAGGCCACAGACAACAAGCAGTTTCTTCCTCGGAGTCGGCAGCTGAATACGTTTCTCATAGACTCATCTTCCATAAAGCTAATTCTCATCTAATTTACCGACACTACAATCGGCATTAGCAATACTGTAGGAGATATTCATTACACGTGACAGGAGAAATAACTACTTCACGATGAGGACGGCATTAGGCTTTCCTGTACTGCAAGAAAAACACCAGAAATAAAGCAGATATTAAAATGTTTCAAAAGAAAATTGGTACCAACAATTCTTGTAAAAAGAAAAAAACATGAAAAAAGAAATTTTCTTATTTTTAATACGTTAAACATTTAAGAAAAACAAAAAACCTCTTTTGGGCACCAGAACATAGATGTACACCGCAGGGATGGCACAGATGCGGCTGCAACAAAATCCCTGACAGTTTAACCACTTGCTGCTGACAATTACAAACATGGCATCTAAGAAGGTTTGGTAGAGTTTTGCTGAATGTCCCTCCTCCCCCAAGGTCTTGATAATATGGGGCTTCCTAGTTAAGGCCCTGTCACACATAACGAGATCGCTAGCGAGATCATTGATACGTCACGGGTTTTGTGACGCAATAGCGACATCGCTAGCGATCTCATTACGTGTGACAGGTAGCAACGATCAGGCCCCTGCTGTGAGATCGCTGATCGTTACAAAGCTTCCTGGACCATTCCTGGGTCGTTGAGCTCCCGCTGGGCAGTGTGCATCGCTGTATTTGACACCTTATCAATGACCTCGTTAGCAATTCAGAACTGAGACACTTAGGCGTGCATAAATTAGACTTTTCCGCGCCCCTCGTCCCCGATTGGTGGTCGCTACAGCGTTCTCATTAAAGAAGGCAACAGGATAGCGATTCCGTCCTTTGTTTCTGACCTCGTGCTTGATTGCAGATCCTAGCAGAGTTCTCCGGGCTGTTAATATCCGTTCATTGGACTAGTGCTGATTTTTGCGGATCATTGTAGCGTTCTCCAGCTGTCACTCCGCTTTGAAGAAATCAGGCATCTTTAGCAAGGTAGGTATTGTTTGAGGTCTCAAATGAGTTTCCATTTTTAATTCATTTATAGGACATTTACCAATTATCTGCTATCATTGTTCTTCAGGGAGGGAGGGCTTGGCTTCTATCTGTATATATATGCTTTTGAATGGACAGATATTTTAGGGGTCTCATGCACACGCACCCACACAGCACGTTTTCTGTCACGCTCACTAACGGAATGGAACATGGTTTTCCATGATATTTTTTATGTACAGTTTAAATACTTGCGTTGTTTTGTTGAAAGTGTTCTCATCTTTTCATGTTATGTTTGCAGTTTGCACATCATGGACGACGGGCAGTGTGCTATTGTGGTTGCTGCATTGCTGGTTGAGGAAGCTCGGCGTCAAGATGAGGCACGAGAGCTACAGAGGCGTTCCAAACTAAAGCGTCGCATGTGGACCAGAGAGTGGCTGCAGAAGAGGTCTGAATTGTCCCACATGCAACTTGTAAGAGAGCTTCAGGAGAAGAATCCTCATGATTTTAGCAACTATCTGAGGATGTCAGAGGAATCATTTAAAGAGTTACTGGAACGAGTTACGCCACGTATTCAACGGAAGGATACAGCGATGCGTGCTGCCATTCCGGCAGATGAAAGATTGGCAGTCACACTGAGATTCCTGGCCACCGGACGCTCACTCCAAGACTTGCATTTTTCTGCAGCCATTTCAAGGCCCATGCTCAGCGTTCTAATTCCGGAGACATGTAATGCGATTTACCACAGTCTACGTAGTTACATACAGTTTCCCAACACGGAGGAGGAATGGAAAAAGATTGCCTCTGATTTTGAGCAGCTGTGGCAGTTCCCTAACTGTGGTGGGGCTTTGGACGGGAAACATGTCCGAATCACTCAGCCACCAAATAGCGGATCCTATTTTTATAATTATAAGGGCTATTTCAGCATCATCATGATGGCCCTTGTTAACGCCAATTACGAATTTATAAATGTAGATGTTGGCATGAACGGCAGGGTTTCTGATGGTGGTGTTTTAGAGCACACACTTTTTGGAGAGCGAATGGACAACTGTGACCTACACTTGCCTCCCAACTCAGAGACTACAGGTAACCTTAATTTTGTTTTTGTCGGCGATGAAGCCTTCCCACTTCATCCCAATCTTATTAAACCGTTCCCCCAAAAAAGTCTTACCCAGGAAAGAAGAATTTTCAATTATCGTTTGTCAAGGGCACGTCGTGTTGTAGAAAATACCTTCGGTATCATGGCCAACCGCTTCAGAGTTTTTCATACGCCAATTAACATGAAGCTTACATCAATAGACGGTGTTGTTTTGGCCTGTTGCACGCTTCACAACTTTCTGCGTCGACGTGATGCAATTACGTACTGTCCGGCTCGCTTCGTGGACTCTGTGGACCTAGCCAATGGGGAAGTGGAGCTCAGTGAATGGCGTGCAAACGATCCTGCAATTGCAGGCCTTCAACCAGTGGGACATGGCAGAAACACCCATGATGCGAAGATCTGCCGCGACAACTACTGCCAGTATTTTAACGGTCCTGGTGCTGTTCCTTGGCAGCATCAGAACCTATAGTGGGCAGCTACTCATGTTTCTACACTACTGACATTTCTGTACAGATGTGTCTAATAAACTGTGTGTTCTACTATGCAAAAGCTTTGTTTCTCATTCTTTCAGTAGTAGCAGTAGTCACCGCAGTAAGCAGTCCATATATATACAGTACAGACCAAACGTTTGGACACACCTTCTCATTTAAAGATTTTTCTGTATTTTCATGACTTTGAAAATTGTACATTCACACTGAAGGCATCAAAGCTATGAATTAACACATGTGGAATTATATACTTAACAAAAAAGTGTGAAACAACTGAAAATATGTCTTATATTCTAGGTTCTTCAAAGTAACCACCTTTTGCATGGATGACTGCTTTGCACACTCTTGGCATTCTCTTGATGAGCTTCAAGAGGTAGTCACCGGAAATGGTCTTCTAACAATCTTGAAGGAGTTCCCAGAAATGCTTAGCACTTGTTGGCTCTGTTGCCTTCACTCTGCGGTCCAGCTCACCCCAAACCATATCGATTGGGTTCAGGACTGGAGACTATGGAGGCCAGGTCATCTGACGTAGCACCCCATCACTCTCCTTCTTGGTCAAATAGCCCTTACACAGCCTGGAGGTGTGTTTCGGGTCATTGTACTGTTGAAAAATAAATGATGGTCCAACTAAAAGCAAACCGGATGGAATAGCATGCCGCTGCAAGATGCTGTGGTCGCCATGCTGGTTCAGTATGGCTTCAATTTTGAATAAATCCCCAACAGTGTCACCAGCAAAGCACCCCCACACCATCACACCTCCTCCTCCATGCTTCACGGTGGGAACCAGGCATGTAGAGTCCATCCGTTCCCCTTTTCTGCTTCGCACAAAGACACGGTGGTTGGAACTAAAGATCTCAAATTTGGACTCATCAGACCAAAGCACAGATTTCCACTGGTCTAATGTCCTTCCTTGTGTTCTTTAGCCCAAACAAGTCTCTTCTGCTTGTTGCTTGTCCTTAGCAGTGGTTTCCTAGCAGCTATTTTACCATGAAGGCCTGCTGCACAAAGTCTCCTCTTAACAGTTGTTGTAGAGATGTGTCTGCTGCTAGAACTCTGTGTGGCATTGACCTGGTCTCTAATCTGAACTGCTATTAACCTGTGATTTCTGAGGCTGGTGACTCGGATAAACTTATCCTCAGAAGCAGAGGTGACTCTTGGTCTTCCTTTCCTGGGGCGGTCCTCATGTGAGCCAGTTTCTTTGTAGCGCTTAATGGTTTTTGCAACTGCACTTGGGGACACATTCAAAGTTTGCCCAATTTTTCGCACTGACTGACCTTCATTTCTTATGTAGTAAGTTCTTAAGTAATGATGGCCACTCATTTTTCTTTACTTAGAATTTGTATTATGACAAGAAAAAAGCAGCTAATAGTCTATTCAATATGACTATCAGCTGTGTATCCACCTGACTTCTGCACAACACAACTGATGGTCCCAACCCCATTTATAAGGAAAGAAAACCCACTTATTAAACCTTACAGGACACACCTGTGAAGTGAAAACCATTTCCGGTGACTACCTCTTGAAGCTCATCAAGAGAATGCCAAGAGTGTGCAAAGCAGTCATCAAAGCAAAAGGTGGCTACTTTGAAGAACCTAGAATATAAGACATATTTTCAGTTGTTTCACACTTTTTTGTTAAGTATATAATTCCACATGTGTTAATTCCTAGTTTTGATGCCTTCAGTGTGAATGTACAATTTTCAAAGTCATGAAAATACAGAAAAATCTTTAAACGAGAAGGTGTGTCCAAACTTTTGGTCTGTACTGTATATACATATGTATACACATGCGTATACAGATACATACATACACGCATATACATTCGTGTACTCGTATGTAAACAGATTCATCCATGTACTCATACATATTTTTAAGTACATAAATATATACACACACACTCATATACACATACGTATACAGGTAACTATATATACACATACATACTCTCAAACATACAGATATGCATACACATAAATGGCCATTTACATCTCTATATATATATTCATATAAATATATGGACATCCATACATCTGTACAGGAACAATGCACACACCAGTGTTCCCATCTGACTGGAGATCCAGTAGCGATCCCGTCTGGTGGGTGATCTTGTGTTAAAAGAAGGCCGCCCAATCAGAACGCAGTAGCGTTCACCAATCGGAGATGAGGGGGCGCGGAAAAGTAATTTTATGCACGCCTTTGTGACACAGTACAGTCCCTATCAAGGTGTGGATTGTTGAAATAGCTGCTGTGTGAAAGCGTCCCAACGACCACCGAGATCATTAGTTAGATCGCTGGGGCGGCCGAAATCATTGGGAAGTTCTGCATGTTTGACAGCTCCCCAGCGATCATGAAACGAATCTCCAGCGATCCCAAAACCGTGACCTACTAACGATCTCGCTAGCGATCTCGTTATGTGTGACAGGGCCTTTTGTGACACAGTACAATTCCTATCAAGGTGTGGATCGTTGAAATAGCTGCTGTGTGAAAGCGCCCCAACGACCACCAAGATCGTTAGTTAGATCGCTGGGGCCGCCAAAATCGTTGGCAAGTTCTGCATGTTTGACGGCTCCCCAACGATCACGATAAGACTCTCCAGCGATCTCAAAACCGTGACGTAGTAACGATCTCGCTAGCGATCTCGTTATGTGTGACAGGGCCTTTACTACGATATATAAATGCCTAATAATGGTGCCTGGGCCTGTAATGTACAAAAGTCTATTAGGCCGGGCCAGAGGCAGTGTTCCATAAGTTACTTTTTAACCCCTTAAGCCCCGGAGCATTTTCCGTTTTTGCATTTTCGTTTTTTGCTCCCCTTGTTCCCAGAGCCATAGAGTTTTTATTTTTTGGTCAATATGACCATGTGAGGGCTTATTTTTTGCGGAACGAGTTGTACTTTTCAACGCCATTACTAGTTTTACCATATCCTGTACGGGAAAACGGGAAAAAAATTCCAAGTGCGGTAAAATTGCAAAAAAAGTGCAATACCACAGTTGTTTTTTATTTATTTTTTTTATCACGTTCACTGAATGCTAAAACTGACCTGCCATTCTTATTCTACAGGTCATTACAAGTTCATAGACACCAAACATGTATAGGTTCTTTTATATTTAAGTGGTGAAAAAAAAATCCAAAATTTGGTAAAAAAAAAAAAAAGGCGCCATTTTCCGAGACCTGTAGCGTCTCCATTTTTTGTGATCTGGGGCTGGGTGAGGGCTTATTTTTTGCGCGCCGGGCTGACATTTTTATTGATAACATTTTGGGGTAGATCCGATGTTTTGATCACCCGTTATTGCATTTTATTGCAATTTTGCGGCGACCAAAAAAACGTAATTCTGGCGTAATTCTGGAATTTTTTTCTCGTTACGCCATTTACCGATCGGATTAATTCTTTTTTTATATTGATAGATCGGGCAATTCTGAACGGGTTTTTTTTATATTTTATTTTGAATGGGGCGAAAGGGGGGTGATTTAAACTTTTATATTTTTTTTATATTTTTAAAAACTTTTTTTTTTTTTACTTTTTGCTTACTTCAATAGTCTCCATAGGAGACTAGAAGCAGCAACTGTCCGATCGGCTCTGCTACATACAGGGGACGAGCAGGTCCGGTCCTGTGCTATGAGCGCCGACCACTAGGTGGCGCTCATAGCGACCAGATCATGACAACCACAGGCGTCTGCTGCAGACCCTGGGTTGTCATGCCCACTCATTGGTGACCCACGATCAAGTGACGGGGTCGCCGGTGGGCGGGGCTTAGGACGCGCTTCCAGGAAGCGCGCGTTAAATGCCTCTGTCGGAGATTGACAGCGGCATTTAACATGTTAACAGCCGCGGGTGGATCGCGATTCCACCCGGGGCTGTTGCGGGCACATGTCAGCTGTAAGAATCAGCTGACATGTGCTCGGTTCAGTGAGGGCTCAGCGCAGCAGCCCTCACTGAACGGGGGGTACGCAAATGTGCGTACTAATACGGCAAGGGTAGTTAAGGGGTTAAAGCCCCCAGACACATTAGACTAAAGCTGCATGAAAGTTGGTTGACTATATAATGTATTTGGGGGCCTCCTGACAGATGATTTCAGGGCAGAGAAAGATCTGGCATCCTGAATTTCAGAGGCTAATCCGTTTGTTCTTCCTGTAGATAATCCTCCGCTAGAGGAGTCTGGAGGTGACTCTCTCATACAGATCACAGGAAAGCTGGAATATTTGTGTGTATGGGGGAGGGAGTCAGGAGAGATAGCCGTCTGCCAAATGACTGTTCAGTCAACACTTATCTCATGTGTACGGGCCCTTAGTATTACACTGACAGGCAGTGATAATACACGGCACTACAGTAGTACAGTGCATTATCTGAGCAAGCAGAGGCTTGTATGTTGTATGATGGCACTAATGAGAGTTGTTTAAAAAAAGTTTTAAAAAAAGTTTAACATGAAAAAAAAAAAAAATCAGTTTTAGCAACAACAGACTCACTGCACAATATTGGTTGAGTCACGTCCATAACAACAGTGGAGTAGACTGAAATCACAGATCCCAATATAAAATAAAAATATAACCATATATACATAACCCGGACCAGATGGTATGGAGATGAATGAGGGAGACCAAAGTCCAAAAATAAACTTTACTTTACAAGAACTTGATATACATCAGATAGCAGGCACAACACTTCATGGATGCTTCTTCTGTATTATGCAGAGTCAAGAACCGGTTACACGTGTCGATACTTAACTTTTGTTACAAGCTAAAACAGTCCAGCAAATCATTATAAGTAGGCCAAACATCCCCTGTGGGGACCATACAGGTAACCTCAGCTCCCAGTTGATTTCCGAGTACAGTTTATAAGACGCAATATATACAGGGTGGGCCATTTATATGGATACACTTGAATTAAATGGCAATGGTTGGTGATATCAACTTCCTGTTCATGGCACATTAGTATATGGGAGGGGGGAAACTTTTCCAGATGGGTGGTAACCATGGTGGCCATTTTGAAGTCGGCCATTTTGGATCCGACTTTATTTTTTTTTTAATGGGAAGAGGGTCATGTGACACATCAAACCTATTGAGAATTTCATAAGAAAAACAATGGTGAGCTTGCTTTTAACATAACTTTATTCTTTCATGAGTTTTTTTACAAGTTTATGACCACTTATAAAATGTGTTCAAAGTGCTGCCCATTGTGTTGGATTGTCAATGCAACCCTCTTCTCCCATTCTCCCACTCTTGACACACCGATAGCAACACCACAGAAGAAATGCTAGCACAGGCTTCCAGTATTCGTTGTTTCAGATGTTGTACATCTCGTATCTTGATGGTATCTGGTGTGGTATATGGGATACAAATGTTAGGGTGAACACTTTGGTATGTTCACTAGTTTCCTGCTCCTGGCCTAATAAATATGATCAAGTGCATGCACGAAAGAATAACATCAGACACCCACACAGTCGGATGTAAGCTCTCCTTGATCAGCTATGGCACAGCTCCAAGTGTCTTTATTGAACCCGAACATAGACTTATATAAACACTGTATGTGGGCTCGGTTAGCCCAGAATGTGAGTAACCAGCTGTATTGATTGGTTAGTCCAGGGGGGCGTGGTCCATGAGGTCATCAGGAGGCGTGATCCATGAGGTCATCAGGGGGGCGTGATCCATGAGGTCATCTGGGGGGCGTAGTCCATGCGATGTGTCGCTCTGTGGTTGATTACTCCTTCTATAGAATGCAGCTTTCTCCCATGGTGTGATGAAACAGGAAATGGCCGCCATCTTTTGATCTATACAACCTTATGTAAGGTGAAATAATACACTTTGTGGGTCTTTCCTCTCAAACTCCTATGTCTGGAGGTTAATTAAGTATTTGAGCCTATGGCTCTCCTCAACAGTCCCCCCTAAATACTTTATTAACCTTTTGTTCCTACTGTGGTTCCCTCACCCATCAGTGCGTGATCACCCCTCTTGCTTGGGTGATTGCGACCTGTTGTGCTCCTACAAATAAGTATAGAATGGCACAACACACAAAGTAGAGGATATGTAACATTATGGAGAAGGTTCTGATGGAGGCATAAACTTATTGCAGTGGGAGGCGTGTATCCACGTCGGTCTTCCTTCAACTTTGACTGAAGTAGGAGTGGTCAGGAGCACTTGGTAGGGACCCTCAAATCTCAACCCCAGGGATGTCTTTCTGGTGAACTTCTTTACCAGCACGTAGTCACCAGGTTGGAAAGTGTGAGCACCTTCACTAAAATCTGTATCTGGAATAGATGATAAAACTCGAGCATGTGTTAGTGACAATTCTTTAGTAAGGGCGATGACATAATTTACAAGAGTATCACTTCCTAAGGCTAGCTGTTGTGGAAAATATTGACCAAACCTTGGAGGCCCCCCAAAAAGAATCTCCTATGGTGTAAGTTTAGTGGGACCCCTCGGAGTATTTCTGACTAAATATAGGGCAATGGGCAAAATGTCTGTCCAAGGAAGTTTGACCTCCTGACTGGCTTTCAATATTTTGTTTTTCAAGGTGCCATTTAGCCTTTCTACTTTACCACTGCTCTGGGGGTGATTAAGGAGTATGTAAACCCAAATCGGCCCCTACCAATGTCCATAGTTCCTTAGTCAGTGCTGCAGTGAATGCGGGTCCTTGGTCACTCTCAACTACCTCTGGGATTCCATATCTGCACACTACCTCAGGTCATGAGTCTCTTAACAGTCACTCTGGCAGTCATGTTGGTTACTGGATAGGCTTCAGGCCATCCGAGAACATGTCAGTCACTACCAGTACATACTCGTACTTCCCTACTTTTGGCATTTGAATATGATCGATTTGAATTCTTTGAAAGGGATAGAGTGGTTTAGCTAAATATTTCTGAGTAACTTTCTGAGGCAGTGCTGGATTGCATGTTGCACACACAAAGCAGGACTTGCAATATTTTTGGGTGACAGTAGAAATTCCAGGTGCCATATAGGTCTTCCAAATCAAGTCATTCATCTGATTCTTGCCTCTATGGGTGATACCGTTTGCCCATTCTGTCACCGAGGGGTACAGATTACGAGGTAGACAGATCTTTTTGTTCTTCCTCCAGACTCCATCTTCATCCTTTTTTAGCTCCTGCTTCTTGCCAAGACTTATTTTCATCATCCGTTGTCTTGCCTTGATGTAAATAGATAAATTTCATAAGAGGGCTTTGAGGCCCTTCTTCAGTGTCTTGGAGACACGTACACCGCTGGTTTCTCTTTTCTAAATGAATCCTTGTCATGTGTAACCATGGCATATCCCATATGGAATCTTCCTGTTTCATCTGCATATCTGAAACCATTGGTGAAGAACGTCAGGTCAGCATGCGGGAGTGGGTCTTCAGACACATTTCTCTTGGAGGCAGCTTCTTCCTGCATCTGTTTGAGACAATCATGATCCTCTGAGTGTGTAAAGGCATCTTCATCTAGAGCATCAGTATCATCATCCACATCCCCCCTGGAAAGAGGAAGTAGCATGGACGGGTTGAGGATGGTGCAGCGGAGATCTTGAACCATACGGTACTTCGGGGCTTCTCCCTTTAATGTCCTTTTTTTTACTGGAAACAAGGGCGTGTTACAGCGAGAGTTACATTTGACAAGTGCCCAATTTTCCAGGATGGCCTTGATTTGAGTGAGTATTGGGGCACACTAGGGAGTTGAGCTCCAGGTTTGAGAATGACCCGTACCGGAGGTACAGCAAGACGTCCAATATGTTCAGGGCCAGTAGACCATAGAGTAGATGGGACCTGTGACATCACTTCTGGCGGAACACTTGAGGTGGTATTAGCAGCTTTGTCCATCATCATGAGCAGAGGTGCAGCTTGAAGTTGACACTCTTCACTCGGATCGAGCGGGTCAGTGATGGTGATGGTGAGACCATCTGATGAATAGGCAATGGTCACTCTTAACTTTTGAAGAAGGTCTGCTCCCCGAAAGGTTAGTAGGACAAGTGGGGGACACCACAAGAAGCATAAACACATCTTCGTATGGTCCAACCTGTATTTTGCGGGTGAGCTTGTTAGAAGTAGGCTTGCCATCTACTCCCACGCATGTCATGGCTTCAGAGGATATCAGGTTGGGAAAAGGCAGGTCCTGTAATCTGATAACACTTCTGGCTGCATCGGTGTCCACAAGGAACGGTAAGGGTTTGTCTTGAACGTTGATAGTTACTTTGGCTATTGGACCAGATATAGAAGCCAAAGTAGTGGACACGGGCTTGACCTTGTCCTATTGGATATTTAGATCCATCAGAGCAGCGGTGTGATTGGTATCTGGATGTATCCGAGCTTGTGGTGGTCGTTCGTAGTATTGGTCATTGCGTCGAGGATAGTTGAATCTGCGATTATCCTCATTGCGGTTTCTGAAGCTGCGTCCTTGAAGAGGGGCCCTACAATCCCATCTTTGGTGATCCGGATTACCACAATTGAAACAGACATCTTTGGTACGAGATAATGGGGTTTCTGGGTTTGGTGTTGCACCTCAGTCCATAGAATATGGGTCTTTCTGTTTGAGGTTGTCATAGATTTCTCAGGGAGTGTTTTTTCGAATCCCTTAGCTATCATTAAGACATCCTTAGGATCCAATGTAGCATATTCAGGTCTAACTGCTTGAAATTGCTTCCTCAGAGCTTCCCGAAGGCCCTCAACAAAAGAGGAAATGAACAGTGTCCGTTGAATTTTTATTTAGTTACTGAAGCCAAGGTCATTAAACATTTGCATTAGACGAGCATGATATCTCTCCACCGATTCCCCTGGTTCTTGCGTGACGGCCAGTTGACTGATCGGCCAATTTATCCGAGGCAAATGTCTTAAGCTGTTGGCAGAACTGAACACCAGAGTCCCATGTAGTGTCACTGACAAGTGAGGCATCATTAAATGCAGTGTCCATAACAGGCCAATATGCATCGTCTGCTTTAAGATTTGCCAGGGAAATGAGATCTTGCCATGTGGCTGAGTAATTCCTTTGGATTTGAAGCATGCTTCTATAGAAAGGCATCGGCAGTTTTTCTGGATCTGGGAGTTGGTTCAGCAGAGTAACAGCTTGCTGGGGTGTAAACTTGACATAAAGGGTGGGCTCCTCAGGACGTGGACGTTGGCACGGTTGGTGGTGGCAACCGAGGCGGGAGTAGAGATGGCACAGGAAGTACAGGTGTAATTACTTGTGTATGAGGAGCAGGAGGAGGTAACAGTCCTGGAATGAGGGGCTCTATTTGGGCAGCTCCTATATCATGGGGTGGAGTGCAGGTCATGCAGGCAGTCTTAAAAGCTTTAACAGTCCTGTCCTCATTACTAATTAACCTGATTTCAGAGAGGCAGCAAATGCTTGGAGGGTTACACTTGCTCATTATAATGCCAACAATCTCCCTTGCACATGCATGAACAGGGAACCCGAAGATGCCAACACCAATGGCAGGAATTGTCAAGGTCTCAATCTGCTCACTAATATTCTAAGATACGAGTTATTGCCGCGCGTAGTTGTCAAGCACTGACATCTGGATGAATAGGGTCAAAAGTAGGGATTACAGCGTGTATGATCATTCTACAAGGAAGATTTCCAGATTTAGTCACCGCTATGTCCCCAACAGCTATCTGACCAAGCGACTCAACAATGATTCGACTGTCAGTTTGAATAGTCGCCCCTCCTGCTTCCACT